>NC_135158.1:1281821-2026821 GCF_050948215.1 Halictus rubicundus
TCTCTCTCTCTCTCTCTCTCTCTCTCTCTCTCTCTCTCTCTCTCTCTCTCTCTCTCTCTCTCTCTCTCTCTCTCTCTCTCTCTCCTCTCTCTCTCTCTCTCTCTCTCTCTCTCTCTCTCTCTCTCTCATCTACCGTCTGGAACGATCTCTACTCCACCGTCACTTGAAGATGTGCCGCCAAATAATAAATAAAAGAAATGCATTTTCTTTACATACAATTAACTTTTGGTAACGTTTTACATTATTATTAATTTTATTAGTAAATACGACGTAAAAAATGCAGAGGTTGCTATAAGACTGATTTCAAAATCTATCTTTATTATTAATTTTAAAATCAGAGTAAATTTAAGGGGTGGTTCTCAAGGCAATATAAGACGAAGATGAAGAGTAAAAAAAAGGGCGATTTCGGCTTCATTTTTTAGTTATTATCAATTAAAAATCCGCCTAAAATGCGGCAACCCGGCCAACATAGGTGTACATTGCGTACGTCATAAAGGCGTGCGACAGTCACATATCAAGTGACAGAAACTCCGCGTGCCTCGCAAGAAGTCACCTAGCAAGAATTCGGCCAGATTGAGTCCGATTGGGTCATTCCACACGCATTTTCGGTTCTAGCCAAATTATTGACTAAAGTGTGCGACATCAAAGCCTAACCATTGGGTGCGAGCGAGGACCCCCATTGATACGTGACTGTTGCGTGCCTTTATGACGTAAGCAAAGTACACCTCTGTTGGTCGGGTTGCCGCATTTTAAGCGGATTTTTAATTGATAATAACTAAAAAATGAAGCCGTAATCGCACTTGTTTTACTCTTCATTTTCGTCTCATATTGTCTTGGAGAACCACCCCTTAAGTTTTCTTCCATCTGTAGTCGAACACCCTGTATAGAATAAACTCTGTAAATAAACTCAACATTTTTATAATTAAACGCTTAAAATAGCAATGTATAGATTCCTTAAAAAATGACGATTGAAATATGATTGAAATTTCCTTAACGATTTAAATACACTTTAAATGATACATCGTAATTAACAATACGTACCAAAAATTGTTGACGCAATTAAAACCGCAAGGCGCTGCACGAAAGAAGGTTAATTTTACAGTAGTGGATGTTCCGTTTCGTAATGGCAACACTTTCTTTTTTTCGGATCCTTTGCGCAAACCTGCAGCTTAATTACAACCCCCATAAAGTTTCAAAACCGGAACTTCAATAAGTTGACACTTAAAACTCATAGATTATGCATGAACGTAGCAATTGACTGGTTATATCACTGCCACAGATTTCAAACCTTTGGAAATAGACCATTCGTTAACACTATGTCATTTATAGCTATTTCAACTTTACGGTTCATGCCTCAGCTAAAAACAACAGTCGTTGTTGGAAAAATTGTCAATGTAGAGGTGGTTTTTACTTTTTCACCTATAGTTTTAATATGCAATAACAAAATTACAGGCGATATATAACCTAGTTAAAGTGTTTCCTTATTTGCGAAGTGATTTCACTTGAGATGATTTAATCCCTAAACTGTAACCCTTCGGATAAAACGGATTTTCTGGGACGGCACAGGAGTTAGTTCCGAGACAATTTAAAACCTTTTAGAAAGATTACCGTGACTGTATATACATGTGAAGATAATACTGCTACCTAAACTTACCAAATACATCAACAAATGTGAAATGAAAACCATGAAAACATGAAAAAAGTACAATAAACATTGGTTTGAGAATGCCTAAATTCTATTTGATTGGTTAATTGAGAATGCCTAAATATGATATTGCTTATTATACGAGGGTTGGTCAAATATTAGCCGGATTTTGTATTGTACAGGGTGTAAGAAATGTTCGCTCTTGGCTGCCATAGTCGTATTCTACATCTTTGGATCGTTGAAGATTTGAAAAAAAATTGTCACAAAATTGTCCTTGACCTTGAATTTCACGGTAAAATTTTGTTATTGCATTGTATTCTACACGTCATGTCAATAGAAACGAATTTAACCTTGAAATTCAAGGTCAAGACCAAACATTTCTTTACACCCTGTACAACAGTATGGTCGTTCTTATCTATGTAGATAAGACCAAACGGAAGTTCACGTCTTACATTCAATCTGCATTATCGGTTATTCTACTTAATCGTTTTCTCGATAGCCGCGTGTTCGCTTTCTTTAATGAAAGAGGCAGGAGAAATTTGTAGGAATTGAAGAAACTTGGAGAAATTTTTCAAAGGACCTTAAATAATAAAGATATTTAGGTGTTCTTGTATGTTATACTCCATTCTGTATGCCGTTAGAGAGTAATTATTTTTTAGGATTTCCCAGTGGAGATTTCATTTCTATACCTTTTAAAAGGTTACACCGAAATGATAATAAATTTTTTTACCCATATCACTGTACGGCTTTAAAATGTTCCATTTCGATATTCAGTTCAACTGATTCAAGTAATCCTCCTTGATTATGAAAGAAGAAACAAACGTGCAAACGTAATTTATCGATCAACGGGGTAACGTTTCCAAGGAGGAGCATATTGATTCAGGGGAATTTTGTTTTCCGAATACGAAAGCGGCGGAACAACAATAATTACAAGGTCAGCGTAAAATATTGATTCGTGAAGTTCGGTGTTAACAATTCATCCTCGCAATTGGAACTCGAGGTTAGCCTGCATATTGCCGTTGCCTGGTGCGAGTCGCTCTTTAATGCTAAGGGATGCAAAACTACTCGGCTGTGCTTGAGAACTTCCATGTAAATCGCGGTTGAATGCCGAGTTCACTTCTCACTTTTTAAGTAGACCGCTGATCGTGTCACTGATTTTCTTTCCCGTGTGAGCACTAAACGCTACTAATGTTGTACAGTGATTTCTCTATATATTTCGCCAAGGCCTGGATGATAAACGTCGCGGAATTATTCCCACTTCCGTGGGGTATACCCTGTGAGGGGCTGCGAAACTCAAAAGGCTCATAACACGGATCGGATATGTCTCCTGAATGATACACGACGCTGGCAAGACCCGTGTTGTTGACATACAGGGTGTCCCAGCTAACTTGACCACCTTGAATATCTCGCTTAGTGTTAATAATAGGAAAAAACGTTATAGAACAATATTAACCTAACCGAAGAGGCAATATAATGATTCGGAAAAAACTTTTTTCAAGGTCATTAATTTTTTTTTAAATGGAACTATATATTTTTCTTATCACGATATAATAGTACGGGTTGTAGACCTCTTTAATGACATATTATACAATGACATTCGTGTGACCTTGGGTATGAAAAATCCAAAAAGCATTATAGGTATTATCAGTGATTAATTTACTACACTAGTTGGTGTGATTGAACTACTCTATTTCAATAAATGTTTGAAAATAAATGATTTTCTGGCTCTTCTAATAGTTTCATTGCTAATATTGGAACATGCAGTTCCAATACGCATCTTCATATCTTCGACTGTTGTTGGAATATGTTCATAAACAATACTCTTAAGTGTTCCCCATAAAAAGAAATCAAAGACCACGGATCCCATAAAACGTTTGCGCCTTGCCCAATCCAACGTTGAGAAAACTTTTCGTCTAATATTTAACGGGCTATTCTTGAGTTATGTGCTGGACATCCGTTATGCTCATACCACATCTCGATCCTTCGAGCTAATGGTATTTCTTTCAATAGGTGAGGCAAATCTTCAGTTAAAAAATTGGTACTATTATTCTAGTGTACTATTAACACCAAACCAATTAGGGTAGTAAATTAATCACCGATAATACCTGTAATGCTTTTTGGATTTTTCATACCCAAGGTTACACTAAGGTAATTGTATTGTTACGTATGGAGACGTTTCTCCACGTTCATTTCGATTAGAAGTTCTAATCTCTTTTCTGAGAACGAAAAGCGTCCCAACAGGCCCCTTGTTTAATGATTGTACTCCGGCTGGACGCAGCTGGCACGAAGCATGATTCAGTAACAGCACCGTACGATTTCCTAATATGGAAATCTTCAAAACATCCCCTTCTGGAATGTTTTGTCAAGATAGTCTTTGATAGGAAACATCCTGGCTAACCCTTCGTTTTACCCCTATAAACAAAAGATCCAGCTGCAAACCTTAAACTCACAAGAAACGACAAATACGAGTATGCGACCGTAAAATAAAACAGATACATTCCCCTCTCATTTTTAGGGTATATAAACCCATGCATTTTCATCTTCTTCGGTTAGTCGAGAAGCGGTGCAGAAGAGATTCAGACGCGGTCCAGTACTCGTGGAGTCACGTCGCGTCAATTCTAGTGAGATCGGGTTAAAGTCCCTTTCGAATCAAACGTAACCTTATAGATTCCGTTAGTTCGGTATATATTCTATTTGGCATTCAACAATCGCTATCTAACCCCGCATTGCCAGTGCGTCAACACCGTGCATCATTAGGTAACAATTTCTCTAATTGTACACTTACTACATCCACTCGCGACACAAACAATTACACTTGTAACTATTCCAAATCAGAATATATTTGTCTTGTTTGTTAACTCGCGTAATCTACAACCTTTAATTATTGCCTGATATCTTAATCTAATAATTGAACGTCCCCATCCGATACAATCTTACCGCTCGGATTGTATCAATTAAATTATATATAAGTTACGAGGCTTACTAATCTTAGATTCAATTCAACGAAGATTTCTCCAACCTAGTGGCTCCCCGGTTTCGCATTGGGTGCGTCCACGAAAACTATACCATCCTAGCGGATCCCTGATTTCGCATTGGGTTCTTCCGTATCCTAGCAGCTCCCTGGTCTCGCATCAGGTGCGTCTGTGAGTTATCCACCTTCCTTTAAAATCGGGTTCGCCGTGTGTCTCTCCTAGTGACTCACCGATATCGCATTGGGTGCGTTCACGAAGTTTCATCCTCCTAGTAGCTCCTCGGTTTCGCATCGGGTGCGTCTGCGTTTGACTCCAACCTCCCAGAGGTTCCCCGATCTCGCATCAGGTGCGTTCTCGACGTCAACTATCCTAGTGGCTCCCCGATTTCGCATTGGGTGCGTCCGCGTACCTAACTAACAAATTGAAACCATATTCCTGGGGTAACAACCCCTCGCCGGCCTCTCGCGTTGCTCGCAGCACTGGCTCGTAACAGTATAATATGTCATTGAAGAGGTCTTCACCTTTACTATTACATCGCAACAAAAAAATATATAGTTCCATTTAAAAAAAAATTGATGACCTTGATATCTAGAAAAAATGACCTTGAAAAAAGTTTTTTCCGAATCATTATATTGCCCCTTCGGTTAGGTTAATATTATCCTATAACGATTTCTTCTATTAGTAACACTAAGGGAGATACTCAAGGTGGTCAAGTTAGCTGGGACACCATGTATATCGAGAATTTACTGTACATATATTATCGTTATTATTTATTTATTGCTTTAAACTATACAATATATGGTTATGTTACAACATGACTGAGTGTGTAACTTACAATTAAGTACATTTTTTAGTAACAACACTCATTGGTTAGATTTATTTATTTATTCTACCGACTTTATTGCAGATAGCACATACATGGAAGCGAAAAAAAGGATATGGAAAAGGAAGATATTTTGACACTTAGCTTGCACAAAAGCGAAACTCGGACCATAAGATTACTGTAAAACCAGTCATTAAATAATTATGTGTAGGCTGTCAATGACTAGAGAGAGCTGATTATTTGGTCAAATCCGCTCTCTTCGTAGAAAGCGAAAATAAACAAATTAGACGGGAGCAATAAACTAGTGATAGCGCTTTCAATTCGACCATTTTGCTCAATTATAAACTTTTGCTTCGTCTAAGTCAGTTTTTTTATAGTCCCCGTTAATATTCCGCTTCCTAAATACATAAATTCCGGTAAATTTTCTACATTTTCTTCTGTTATGCTACAAATGAAATTACGCACGTAATCAAAATTTCAACAAAGCGAATAAAATTTAATTTTCAACTAAAGGGTGTAGCCGGATAATGCGGTCAAAAGTGCTCGCAATCCAAATTGAATTTGCAATAGGCTATTCGATAACTTATCCAAAGAAAATACTTTGTGCCAATTTTCAACCCTGTAATGGGGTGACAAAGAAAATCAGGTTTTTTCGTAATTTCTTATATCCCCTTCAATTGAAAATTCTAAAAAAATCAGCCATATTTTAGCTACTAGAATGCATATCTATGAATTTTTCAGAATTTTTAGCTTCGAAACCACATTTTAAAAAATAAACAAAATTTTGTAATGCCGATTTCTTGTAGAAGTTATGACATACTAATTGTAACTTTATATTTGTACAGTTTTAGCATCTCGTTATGGCTGTTAAAATATAATTTTAACAGATTTTTCAAAGTGGGGACATATAAGCGTTTGTCTATTTCGTTTGGAGTTGACGAATTCAATAAGTTCTTATTTTTGGCACAGCAAACAGAAGACGGAAATCAAGAATGAAATGCGGGGAGTAAAATCATCGAGTGTCATGAGAGTAATTGATCGAAGGGTAATTCGTTTTCTTGGGAAAACGATTTATTACGAAAATCTCTGGTGCAGTATAGATATCCTGTCTACAATGTCGCAAGAGAAATGTACCGTCGGATTGAAATTGACAAATTGACTTTTCCGCACACGTATTACTATCCGTAAATACGTTGCGCGGACAACTTTGAAATTTCCGTGATCCATTACGCCAAGTTTGACACACCGTTACCGATACCCAGTTCAATCGAATGTATAAATTCAATTTGTGTTCCCGATTTGAGACATTTTCTTTGACTATTAATTCTTCTTATCATATGATCGTTAGAATCATCACATGGCTAAAAATGTCATTGGTATCGAAATCACAACAAAGAATAAATAAATAAATAAATCATTTATATACATACAAATATTTATATACTATTTATATAGCGCAGTGTTTTTGTAACAAATCCTATTTAATTTTAAGTTTGTATTGTATTGATCGTAGTGACAACAACTTGCTGCATAAACAGAGTAGCAAAATCTTCGTAGATGAAATATAATCTTTATTTAAATTGGAAACTTGAAAAAAGTATAGTTTGGTACAGAAGCATTTAATGTCGTCATGGAATGTAATGGTTTGTAATTATTACAATCATAATAACTCAGTGTTCATAATAAATATCAGTCAAGCGAAAAGAATATTTATCATCTATTATTCCTTATATTACACACTTTGCATTTAGGTATGTAACAAATATAATAGTAACTGTGTAGAGTTTCATAAATTTATAGAAGAAATAAATAAAATTGAAATGTAAATAATTCAATGTAGATTGTGGTTGGTATTAATTCAGTCTACGTACATTTTATATTAAAACTACTCAACGTAGTTTATTACTAGACTGTAAACGGAAGAAACGGAGATAAATAAAAATTGATTTCTTACGTAAATAATTTTAACTGCTCGAAAATAACCTCTCCATATTTTTACATTCTTCTAATGTTGTTACTAATTTAAGTTTTGCCTACTCATTTTTGTCACAATTGCATAAAATTCGCGGTCTATTTATTTTTATTAGCATAATACAATGTTTAATACATTTTTGCTTCGGTATTGCAAATTTCTTTCAACATATTGAAGTTTTTATTCGAGTATCGTGAAATTTATCAAGGAAACATTGAAATCCGAAGAAGATAGGGTGTTCCAAAAATGGTATTCGTTCAGAAACGGAACGGAAGCGTACGTAGTGAAATTCGTGTGACGGTATCCAAAAGGCTGCCAAGAAACTGCTTCGATTTCTGAATTTATGAGCACTCGGTATGTGAAAATGTGGAAAAGTAATGTACATGTATTTTTATGTATCATCTCAGGCATTCAGCCTCTGTAATATATGCATATCGATACATTTCACATGAAACGACAGCCGCATATTTGTTTTTATCATCATTTTTCTATTCCATGGGTACCAGAACATGGGTTGTATATAAATTACATATTAATACGATATATTTGCCACCGCTGTTTTCTTATTAAAACAGCATAAAATATTAGAAATGAGAGTACGCCACGAGCTTTTGAATTATTTATTAGCGAATTTGACATTATTAATGTAAATATTAACGTAACATATATTAACGTAAAGCACAAATTTGCAACCAATAAAATGAATGTACCAAAATTTACTTCCAGAATTAATATCGACAATTTTTTGTGTAAAAAATGACAGTGCAAATGTTTGATTTTCTGTGCCAAGACGTATTAACAATTAAAAATAGTGTGTATAGTCAATACACGCTTAACGAGGCTTAAAGATATTTTGTGTTCGAATTTGTTTGCAATGAAAGAATATAATAATAATAATATTTAAGTTTATTTTGAATGATAAAAATTCATGGGTGTAAAGTTTGTATAAAGTGCATCTGTTTCCAAAATATGGTATATATTACAGCAACAGTTTTCTATCCTCTTATATAAGGTGATAGTGGAAAAATGTTGAACTTTTTAAACAGATAAATAATTCAATACTTTTAACAGAATTATTTTATTATTACGATCGCGAGTTATTTCTGACACGTTTTATCATACGTTAATAATAATTTCGGATTCATTTCGCTAGGCACATGAATAATTAATGTTGGCTCCTATTTATTCGTATTTTATTTACATTGGAATAAAACAATTTGACGGTGAAAATAGAAACCAATACATAGACAAACATTTCCTTCCTCCTGAAAACAAAATTTCTGGTTTTCAGAAATTATACATACATACATACCTTTGTTCAAATTCTCCTTATTGAAGGTATAACAGACACTATTTCACACTTGTCAACGAACAAAAAATGTATATTGAACAAATGCGCTGATCTTCTGGTAAATAGATTTTGATTACTTTTACTAATTTACATTTGAGTTTACTTGACGACTGCTGATATAAACGAACAATTGATCAAAATCAAACAACAATATGATTTTTCTCCACAGCATACCGCACTGCACACCGTCCCCTAAGTTGTTAAAGATGCATTTCTATCTGATATGTATACATATTCGAAGTCATCATACCTTAACAGAGCTGCTCAACATGCATATTCAGTGTCGCCAGATCAAGACTTGTGCCTCCGCCTCAACTTCCCCCTCTACCACGGTATTCCCCACGCTTCCGCCGCTGCCCGGTCACGTGACGCGTTTCATCTCTGTCGTACATACTCCGTTACGGGCAGAGAGGGTAAATTGTTCCCCTCGATTCGTGCTTCCTCCCCTTATCTGACGACACTGTGCCTATTAGCGGGCAAGAGCACCCGCCAATGCCCGTGGGCATAGCTACGGGCAAAGCTACGGGCAAGTGACTTAGCGGAGTGGGGGTAGGCTGTAGCACAGCCGTAGCAGGCCCTCGTAGCTGTAACAATGCGTGTGACAAATGCATGCAGCCTCGCCCTCAGGGGCGTGGCTTCGTGCCCGCGCCCTTCTGTGTATATCCAGAGCAAGAAAATCACTACCCGTACGGGCAGACGCTGAAATCTTTATTGTAAGATTGAAACGTCAAATCACGCCTGTGCGGGTATGCACATGACCGGAGACATTTAAATCGTAAATACAGCAATACCCGTTTAGTATACACAGATTTTGAATTACATCATGAATATTATCGGAGGACGTCGGTACCTTCACAGTTTCAAGAAATGGTGAAAGAATAAATCCTCCGGAGAAAACTTTATGGATTAATATTTACGCCTACCCATAAAGCTTAGAATATAAATTTCCTTTATAAATGTTATTGGATCCTATAAAATATATATTCAACAAATGTTTCGGGAAAGCTGAGTTTTCAAAGTGTTTTATGGCGACCACTGTTACTCGGTGCTGGATTATCGGCATTTAAAAACTTCGGAATTTTTAAACAATGTATTACATTGTCTGGAATCAAATTGGCTGAAATTAATTTGCGGTAAAATGGTGACAGTTGAAAGCTGTACTATCGATTTTTCTCCTAAATAGTTGCTCATGGCGCATTTACAAAATGAGAACTATAAAAAACTATCCTCTACCCCATCAAACCCTGCCTACACCAAAATTTCTTCTACTCGATATGAACTGAATTATCCAACGAAACGATTCCTTCCTAAAATCTCCAATATCTGACCCCCGCCCCTGGTTAACTCCCCCTCCTAAAATCGATTTTTCACTGAACATTCACCCTAAGGAACATACTAACCTCCAAATCTATAAAGTCCTTTTTTATGAAATCTCCCAGAAATATCCTGATTATACACACATTTTCACCGACGCCTCCAAAAGCAAAGAAGGCTTTGGTTGTGCAGTTATCCTCCCTGATAAACATATTGTGGGAATGATCGCATCAGCTGTGAAGGCCATCAGCTGACCGGGTCGTTGCGATCGTCGAATGCCGGACGTCTTTTGGAAAAACGCGACGATACGGTCGGAACCACGGAAACGCGATAAACGACAGTACCACAAAAACGCGATCAACGGGAGTATCACGAGAACGCGATTAACGATTAGAACGATTACAACTCACGGCTTACGTTTAAGGACCACGAATACGGATACGTTTTATTGTTCTTCTCTCGCGATATTATTGTAATTTTCGACACTTCTACAAATAAAGGGCAGATACTTTTTATCTATAAAAATCCTGTTCCTACAATATATTATATAAACTCCACCACTTATGCTCTATCTTCTACAGTGAAGCGTTTGCTATTAAATCGGCTCTAGTACTTGCCATTAATACTAGTAACCCCAAAAGACCATTGCACTCGTTCTTACCTTCCTCAAAAAAGTAAACCTATACCACAAAATTTAATTATATCAACACTCATGTATTATTGCGCTAACAAAACATTATATCTATGATTGCACATCAAAAGTGGTCGCTAACGACCTCGATGTTAATGCGACCTTTATAAATAAATAATTTTTAAAAAAATAGACCAACTGAAAAGGAAACAATGTCCACCATTGTTGCTGGATTTTCATCTATAAAATATATATGTAAAATTTGAATTAAATATTGCATATTTTCGAGACACCGTATTTTACAAAATCACGAAAACTTGAGTTTTAAAGTTTCTGAGGTAGCCACTGTAACCATTTAAACAGACACCAACATATCATGTTTGTTTACATATCACCTATGTGTCTATGCATTAGGTTGATTCGAAACATTCACTACTAATACGAAGATTATTAAACTTGAAGACAATTATTATTTTATTTCTTCCGTGACTTATGATTCTGAGCTTATGCAACTTCAATAGACAACATTTTATATTTCAGCACTGTTACTGAATGTGCAAAAAGTCTTGAAACAGATACAGTAGGGTAAAGGACTCAATTACTGTGGAGGTACCAATTACTGTGCCTATATCAATTGTACTTATTTTTAAAGCATAATGAATATTAAAAAGGATATATATATATATATATATATATATATATTATTAAACTGATTTTAATGAAAAAAATTTAATATCTCATTTTTAATATTCATTACGCTTTGCAACTAAGTATAATTAATATAGACACTCCCACAGTAATTGGGTCCCTCACCCTAGTACATGTTGGTATGTAACTTATCTTTGCTATAGTTTGCATAAATTTGGAAAAGGTTAAATGGCCTAAACAAATTCCTCTAAACACATTAACAAAAGAGTGCGAAATTTCACAAGTCCGTTGAATTTAACCCTTAGCACTCGAATGGAGACTGTAAGGCGCCACTAAAAATTGGCATATCATTATTCAAAATATTTTTTACATTATTAAATTTGTTTGCGTTTAATAAATTACTAAACATTGTATTGTACAAGTAAATCGCACCATTTTCGTATGCATAACATGGAAAAAAAAAACATAGAAGGGAAATGTTTCGTTTTGAAATTGGAAGAAATGTTTCGTTTTGAAGTTAAAAAAGCTTCAAGTGCAAAGGGTTAAAATCTTCACTGTTCGTATACAACAGTTCCCGTGTTCAAAGTAAGGGTGAAAAACAACAATAGAGAGCCAATCTCGTTTCACAATTTATGTCGCAGCATTACCTTGGCGATGTAGAATTGAATATCGATTCACGTGATGGTATCTAACTTATTCCGCTGCAAAACAAGAGATTTTCCCTGCAACGACAAGCTTTCACCATTCCATCAAGTTATCCTATAAATAGTATCACTTTGTTTACAGTCTCTATAATAATTTACAGCGTATTCAGTAGTTTCTTCATTTACAACTGTATAAATAATCATATGTAAATTGCAATTGGAGGATAATACATACACAGTATATATTAATGCAATATTTAATAAATAGCGAAGCAATGAAATTATTGCTTCGCACGCAGAAAGGGTCCTGATGTTAGTTGTATAGAATAAACCATTCCCTGTCAAAACAATAAGAATTCTGAAACTTCGATTTCATTCCATTTAAAAATGTTCCATACAACTTGGTTTTCACATGGTTTGGAATAAACGGTATTTGAACGCAATAATGAAGTTATTAAATCTTCTTCAGGCCGCTGTGATTCTATGATGTACAGTTGCACAAGAAATCTTATTAACCAGTTGCTAAACAAACTTAGTCCCATGATAAATAATACATAACGATTGTTTCTCCACGTTTATATCATTTTGGAATATCCTGTAGACATATGCAATTAAATAGTTTACGAAATTTTAAAGTTGTTTTTTAAGAGAATCGTTAACTTGGGGCCTATAGTTCCTTCGAGACTTTTGTTCTTCGCGATGAGTACTATAGGATGCAATAAAAAACAATTTTGACCTTGAAAAGAGGATCAGTCAATTTTGCGATCTAGTTTTTATAACAGATCACCACCTATCGAGACGTGCAGAATCAGGCTATAGTGGTCGCGACATATAATTTTAGAACACCCGTTATGAGTATCATCCTGAATACAATTGAGGAGATAGGTATAATAAAATAATTAAAAAAATATAAAACATGTATGTAGGATGGGTTATCAGAATCAAACCGAACAGATAGACGCGACGTATTTAATCAAACAAATTAAGTATATTTAACGAGATACAGGAATATAACAATATGTATAAGGTTGTGTACTGATCCACTCGACTTCTCAATGAATACTGCCCGCTCAGTCGCGTGTCTTTCTGTTTCGAACCTTCGGCGATTGTCAGTTTTTCCATCGTGCACACGCACGCACGCATACACACATACGCACACACGCACACAGGTACGCTCGCTCTGCGCTGCGCTCATCGGTCCCTACATTGTATCGCCGTTCTTATTCCCATATGTACAATAAAAGAATCATATTGCACGCTTAAAATTGGAAGTATTTTATATACAGTGTCTTCAACGAACTCTGCCCACCTGAAATATCGTCGTTATTTTAAAAAATACATGAATTTTTTTGCAATAAAAGTTACATGGTTTAGAGCAATTAATATAGTAATAGCTGTTTTGTTTTTGTAACAATATGTGCAATTTCCTGCAAAATAATATGCAATTTAAAAAAAAAGTAAGTTCCACAAGTTAAAAAAATTCACATTTTTCGTTAATGTTTATCGATAAAAGATAATGAAAATACACTTCAGTTTTCAAATTTCAAAAAATATTTTTTGATTTTGGTCTGACTTTTTTCTCAATTTTTTCGAAAACCGTTCGTTTTACGAAAGAAAGTAATACAACATAAAAGACGCCGCTTATCTAGATGTACAAGTTTTGTTGAACATATTTTTCGATACAGTCAGTACAGTGTTTACTCGATCAATGTCCAAAACACGGGTCTAGCCAGGGACATATATCGGGTAGGAGATACTATTCTTTGATCCACGACGAACGTCAAAAAGGACAGTGAAGCAACAGAGGTCTCTCGAGCTTCTTGGCCCCTCACGGGGTATATCCCGCGACAGTGGAGATAGGACTGAAACTTTTATCGGCTAGGCATTTGAGACAAATATAGAGTAAACACTGTAATTTAGAGGATATTCGAGGAAAACGATTTTATGAATTATTTTAATGTTAAACGGACCCGGGGCACGTTTTCCCGTTATCCGCGGATGTTCAAACTTTGCACAGATTTTGTTTTGTTAAGTGGAATAATTCTGGGAGGAGGGGCGCATAAACAAAATTCAAAAGTCGAATATAACAGCCACTCCAATATAACACTCACTCGATTATCTGTTGCAAACGATTTGAAGCGCGCCATACATCAACAACAGTATTTTATTCGTGCGTTCAACTAGCTGCAATTAATATCACTTTCAGGACGCTAGCTAACGAAGAAGGATAACTTATTTGTTAACTGACTTCCATAAACATGATGGATGGTTTTAAGCATTATTTTTGCCAATATATCGGTTGTAAATTGCTGAGCTTTTATGTACCTGCCTCATTATTTCACATCAAGCTATACATGCGTTCTCGTTTGAAGGAAAAAACCTCCCGGATATATATTTCCCGTGCATCATTCTGTTGATTTATTTGTGGTACAATGTGGGTCAGTTCCGAAGCTCGCAGGTGTTTGATACCCGGTCTTCACAAGAGCTAGTAGAGAGGAAGCGCGGAAAATAACTTTACCCACGGTCGAACGCCGCAGAGAGAATAGTGCAATACATACAGATAAATGATCCTTTCATCATTCAGCTACGCTGAAACATCACGGAATAATGAATATTTTTGTGTACCAGACGAGAGAAAACATTGCTCTTTCCCGACGACGCGACGTTCTAATGTCACACGAAATTCTATATCGATTTGCGGAATAATTATGTATTCTATTATATAAACCTGCCAATTATAATATCGTTTCAAACCACACCAATGCAATTCGGTTTCCAAATTTTTATTCAAATTATTATAAAATTATCATACTATACCATATAAATTACTTATTTATTTATTACTACTTTAAACCAAGTGGTTTATCCAGCAAGTACAATATTTCTACATGTGGCTCGATAGAAATTATTATAACTGTCGAACACTTATCCATAATTTCCATAATTTCCATAATTTCCATAATTTCCATTATCAATAATATTTTCTTGTAAATTTTTAACGAATATTATAAAAATTGGTATGTTAACAGTAAACAGTAAATATACACACGAGATTTTTAAAAATCTTTTCTGTTACATGTGAACTTAATAAATGTGCCGGTCTTTTATGATTCTCTTGTGTATAGATGAATCATAAAAAAATATGAAACTAATATTTAAACTGTTATAGTAATATGTTTTCTCTACTTGAAAACAATCAAATTCTCAAATTAGGAATGTTTGCTCAGTATACGTGATACGTCTACTTTACTGAATGAAAAAGCAATAACTACACTGTTCAGGGCAAGTAAAAAGATATAAATCTCGATAAGATTAATAACTTTAGTAGATCTCCATTTGTTTTGAAATAAAATGTTAAAGATTGGAACGTACCAAACGGTAGAGAAAAGTCAACTTTGGGTACTTTTTCTTATTTATAAACGTAATATAAACACTATTTTAAGGAAATATGTGTCATTAAACAAATCATTCGATGGTAATTAAAACAACTTCAAAATGTAAGTTTAGAAAACTGATCAAATGCTTTCCTAGTATTTATTCTGTCCAAAAACAAATATTTTTCAAAAAGTAATACATACATGCAATTTATTTTGTTATGAATCAAATGTATCAACTGCAATGGAATACATTTTGATTAGTAAGTAAAATATTTAATAAAAATATATATTATTGAAGAACACCAGCAAGAAGATATGATTACATCTAAAATTGTACAAAATAATTTACACTTACTTATCGAGGTATCAATTAGTAAGAAATCACTAGAAAAAATATGTTAAGCCGTTCAGAAATTGTTCACAATATACAGTATATAGTTTAAAATAATCAGTAAAAAAATAGTTTAACATTAGCACCAATCAAGGAACTGTCTTTTGAAGTGCACTTTATATAAATCGCATGAAGCAATTGGGAACAATGTTAAAAACAAATTCCGTGTAAAAATGGTTAAGGATGTTTTGAATTATCCCTGGAAAACAAAGAATTCTGAGAGGAGCGAAAAATTAATTTTTCTTACTCTCGCAACGAATTTAATTTTGGAAATTTTTAATATTTTACCGTAAAATTCATAAAACATAATTGAATTTTTCCCTTTAACGTGCTGAATGCCACGCGAATTTTGCGTACTTCACATAATAAGTACCTATCGATCATTTCAGCCGGGATACGTGCTATTAATAACAATTACTATTTATTTAACGTAAATGTCACTTCACACTATTATCAATGCAATACTAAACAATTTGGATTGAGTATTCAATGCCAGTTTTGTTTTTTGCGATTACTTTTAGATAAATCGATAGTGGATTAATATTCAACGTGTTAAGAAAGTGGAAACTATTTTATTTGTTCGTTAATTCCGTGGAGATTTTTGTGGAAACAGAGTTATTGTTAGAGGATATTGGCTGGGTATTTTTAGGTATTGACACAATGAAAGGAATTAATTGGTATTAGACTACAGCGCGGCGCTGCGACAATAAGTGGAACATCCATACTCTTGGTCAGACTATATACAATCCACAAGAAGTACATGCAAGCTCCTCCATATAACGCGGAATTCCTGCAACACGGGTTCGCTCTCATACAGTTAGAGAATATTGGGAAATCCTCCGTATAATATGGCACCTGATGAGGAGACGGGGTATTGCATTCAAGCGAGCAAGCTTGTTTTGTCAAAATTATGTGTGAGAATAGTGGCGGCCGCGTATAGGCACTGTGGAGCTGCAGCACTCCCTATTTCCACTTGACATTATCGATAACATTTAATATAATAAAAAGATACAAAAATCTTCGTATGGAACTTTGCGCTTCACAGTTCCAGCGACTTGGTGTTTGACTGTTGTACGCATGCGCACATAGGAAGCTGAAATTTTCTGGAGCAGCACGCCCACCAATTTTAGCTACGAGCCGTCACTGTGTGAGAAGCACCTATGTTGGTATATTGGAATTCTTAATACGACTGGGAAGTACTGTTCGTAACTCATAAAATCTTTGCACCGCCACTTGGTTTTTAATTTTACTTTTTTATTTCGAAATAACTCTATGAATTATTCGCTGATAAATGTGTCACTAGGTTCACATTCAATGAAACAAAGATCGCATTAATCCTTGAGCCGTTTATTATGAAAGTGGGGTAAGTGAGGTATTGCGTATTATAGGATTGTAAAATATAGGTAGACGCTAGTAGGATGGGAAAGATTTTAAGGTTTTACCATGAATAAATATATTATACCACGATTTCTGTAAGAATATATTTTAGGAAGAAATGTGCTGCATCAAATGGAGTTACCTCACTAACATAATTAATTAGAAGAATCGTGAACAGAAATAACAAAAGATTTGTCTAGTTTAAAATTTTTATCGAATTACTAGTCAAAGGCATTAAGTTTATAATAGAGAATATATAATTTTTAAAAAGAAATTTTTAAATTTGAATTTTTAAAAAGACAAGTTCAACGACCTATAACAAAGTACCATCAATTGACCTTGAACCACAAATGACGAGAAAAGGTGTGGAGAGTATGTAACTGCATCACTTATTTTCATTGTTTCGTGTTGAGGTTCAAGGTCAATCGAAGGTATTTTGTTATAGGTCGTTGAATTCGTCTTTATAAAGACTACAATGTAGCAACAATAAAAATATACAATGCCTTGAAAATTTCGAACTGTGTTTTTCTAATGAGCCCCCTCGGATACAATAAATTTCATTTTTTGATGAAGTCAATAAATAATGAATTATTTCAGGTGGTAATTTTTACTGACTCACCCTGTATACGTGTATAGTCAATGACTTTATAAAAAGTGAACATTTTGTAATACTATCCGTATGACATATTGTATAGAATATATTAACGTTATTGACCTAAAGTACCTATTGACTTGAAAACAGTGCGGTTTTGTGTAGTTTTGAAACCTAACATTGTCTTTTATATCAGTTGTTAACACCAATTTTAATAAAACAATGGTTTCTAGGAACAGAACTAGCGTGCTATACGGGAATTGCCTGTACACGTATAGAACTAGACATTGGACTTTCATGAAGACTCGTTAACCAACGAACTTTCAGCCAGAGAACTTTCGGCTTATACAGAAGTTCAGAAACGCAGAAGATAGTCCTGATTGTTTTAAACTGCTCATTACTTCGTTTTTCTCGCTTAATTGCACCGAAACTTTGTTAAAAACGAAGCAAATCACCTTGCCTTCCCAAAATAAAATTAGAAAAATAATTGTGCAACGGATGTTTATTCAATAAAATTTTTAATGCAAGAACAATATTTCCTACGAATATTTAAATATCTTAATTCATGATATTATCACATTCATTGCTTAACTGTCGTTCTTACCTGTGTCTTAAAGTTCAAGTTTATAGCTGGTTTCTGCGCGGTTTTACGCTTGAAATAATGAAACTTTCATCTCAAAATACAACAGAATACATTCTTTAGAAATGATGAATATCTAATACCTTTATAATTTTAGAATTTTTTAAGAATTTTGAATAAAACGCGTATTTGTATGCATCTCATTAGCTTGACCCACTCTGCGTTGTTTAACATGGTGCCTTAACGACACTGCCTGACATGGATAATTATATGATACAATTACTCTTATGTTATTCTCTTCCGAAAAATACGACACATAACTTTTAAGTAAAAAATTTTGAATGTATAATTAGAATGGTACCAAGTGGTCAGTACTCCACGGAGGTCGTTTTTCTCGTAGCTTTCACGGTCATCGATGTTTTTTTTTTAAATAACTACATAAGAAAATACATTTAAACATGTGACATGACCTTCAAATGACTATGAACTTAAAAAACTAAAAAGGACTTTCACAAAAAAACCTTTGCGAGATACTGACCACTTGATACCATTCAAATCACCTACGCATAAAAAATTGTTTACTTCGTCAAAATTAAAGAATATATTCTAGACGTCGCACGTATGTGAGACACCCTGTATACTTTAAAATGGTGAGACCTAAACTACATCTTTTTAAATCGTCATTTCTTTCACTGCTTCGTCGATCTGCGTTTATACAGGGTGTCACAAAAATGTTGTACTTCCTTGAAAGGGATGATTACAGAGATTATTTGAAGTTACTTTTTCCTTTACGAAAATGTTCTTCGCGGCTTTGCTAAGGAATTATTTACGAAAAACACGGATCTATCAGAGCGTGGCTACCGTGAACGGATTCCGACTCGGCCGATGCCAACGCTCCGCTTTGCTGTAACCGCGCTCTGATTGGTCCGTGTTTTTCGTTAATAAATCTTTTAACAAATCCACGAAGAACATTTTCAGTTACAAGAAAATACAACATTTTCGGGACACTACTGCATTATTTTCTCCTCGAAAACTCCGTTTCTCGCGATGCGCGAATATTTATTTTTCATGGTAACGTATATCCTGGGATTCGTTGAAACCATTAGCCATCGAGGAATTGCATTCCTCTCGGAGAGCCGAGAAAAACCGCACATTCGATCACGAGTTGTTTTATACTGGCCCCGTTGTCTGCTTAGTAAACGAATGATTTCTCGACGGATGTCTCTGTACACAAAGCAAGCTTGCTGGATGCTTTTCCTTCCGTTTTCATTCTCCTTTCACGGAAGTGGCATGACGTCGTGAAAACAACGAATCAACAAAACAACAACCGTGAAAAAAGAGCATCGTGTCGTGGGCACGAAACTCTCGCTGCTCCGCGCTTCGGAACAGCGACGCAGCAGCCCGAAATCGAAATCGGTTCAGAAGAGATCGAACGCGTCCCAGTCTTTATCTCCAGGACGAAAAGAAAATCTTCTTATACCTCTTCCTTTTTTGACGTTGCTCAGACTTATGTCTCTCTCTCTCTATCTCTCTCTCTCCCTCTCTCTTTCTCTCTCTGCCTCTGTGATCGATATCCTATCAAACAGATATCCGTACTGTTTCATAGTTTCCTCTATTTGGTACGTGACAAGAAATTGATCACATGCTCGGCCAACGTTGCGGACGTGTGTACGTTCGACAATAAAAGCAAAAATTGACAATTGCACTGCGACAGGGGGTATTAACACTAAACCTACCGAGCCTTAAAAGTAACTGACACATGTTGTCTTATAAAAATGATGAGATTATTTGAATTTTGTGCGGTTCGTATTATAATACATTCTTCTTTATAATTTCAGTAATTGTAAAATAAAAAATCTGGAACCGGTCATTATGGCCGGCGGTGGTAGGTTCAGTGTTAATTTTCAAATGTTGAAGGAGTAATTATTTCTCCTTGTGTATCGTTGACAATTAACAATTAACATTTTGCGGACTAAAGATTTCAAGCCAAAAGCAGTCTATGTAGCTACATCCCGTTTGAATACAAGACGAAAGTCTTATACAGTTTTCTTTCTTTTCTTTCAGGGTGTCCCAAAAAGGTTGTACTTCCTTGAAAGGGGTGATTACTAATGTTATTTGAAATAACTTTTTCCTTTGCCAAATTGTTCTACAACTTAATTCCATATTATAATAGCCACACATACTCTGTGCTGGATTAGTATACTCGTCGTCAATTTAGGTACACACTTTTCAAGGAGGTTATACACCTTTCTGTCTGGGATGCATCATGTACCTACATACTTGGTGAAGTTCAAATAGAAACTCTGTTTTAGTCATAGCGATTGTTTCACCCGGAATTTTTTCAACTTTTTTCAGCAGAATTTGCTGTACGTGTCGTAGCATCGACCTTCTGGCAAACAATTAAGAAATGATTGTGTTACATCTTTTGGCACTTCATGGTGCTTATCACGTAACTTGCGAAGCAAGTACTTTTAAAATTATGTTTGGAAGCGGCACAACGAAATTTTTCCTTTGCTTAAATCATGTGAATAATCATGAAAACTCTTCCGTATATTGACACTAACAATTTAGAACGATAAACTACTGAAAAACTTGTGCGCTGGTAGCTATAAATGGTAGCTACAAAAGATCCTCAGATGATATTTCATTCTTGTTTTTTTTGCTTTTATCGAACCAAATGTGTCTTATTCGTACTTTCATATTTTGAACTAATATAAAATTCAAGACAAGCAGGGGAGGATGAAACCATTTACGGTGTCTAAAAATATTTGGGTCAATTATTATCCGGGAAATGTATAAAAGTCGTATAGATATTCTATTACTTTCACGATTGGCGAGAAAATAAAGTCATGCTATAAAAACAGCAAAGACACGACGGTTGTGCTATAATATGCTACGATGGGATATCATGGAAAAACTGATATGAAGTTTATTCCTAGCACAATGCACAGCAGAATATAAGAAGGTGTCATCAAGGAGCAATTGTCAAAATATGCGCATTAGAAAATAAAACGACAGTTCATTTATCAATATGACAATGCAGCTGCTCATATCACAAAACAGATGAAAGATTATTTTCAGACCGGAAAGATGAATATTTAAGCGTGATTCGCAGAATTCGCAAACTACGGCGCATTAAGTAATAAATGCATGAATATACACAGGGTGTCCTAAAAATGTACTTTCTTGAAACAGGTGATCCGTGAGGTCATTCAAAGTAATTTTTTCCTTTGCGAAAATGTTCTCCGTGGCTTTATTAAAGAGTTATTGTCGAAAAATACGGACCAATCAGAACGCGGCTACTGCGAACGGATTCTTGCTTGGCCAATGCCAATGCCACGCTCAGAGGGACCTGTTCCTGATTGTTTCATGTTTTTCGTTAATAACTCCTTAACAAAGCTGCGGAGGACATTTTCGCAATGGAAAAAGTTACTAGAACTGACCTCAAGAATCACCCCTTTCAAGGAGATCCGACATTTTTGGGACACCCTGTATATCCCTGTTTCTTAAGTTCCTTATTTTTTCTACAAAGTTGTTATAATATGTTTTGTATTTAGAAATTAGATATAATTTACTCCGCGGCTTTGTTAAGACATTATCGACGAAAATCACGAACCAATCAGACCGCAGCTACAGCGGACGGAGTTCAGCTCGGTCAATGTCAACGCCGAAATCAATGAGAACCAGTCTAGCCGCGCTTTGATTAGTCCGTGTTTTATCAAAAGAGAAAGTTACTTCAAATCACATGTTTGGAACACCCTACATATTCAAAAGTGTTGGGAAATTATTAATTATAACATTTTAAGAATTTATGAATACGTTTGAAGATAATGCTAGTAATGTATGTCACACGAAATATGAAGAACACAAATCACGTCTCTCGTCGTCAACATTTGGAAAATAAAAGATTGATTCGATTGATATTTTCCGTCCACATTGTGATAGAATGTTATGAGAATCAACAATTATAAAAATTTCATTCAACAAAGTAATTGATTTAATGAAATAAAGGCTGAAACGCAAAAATTTTTCTGTTGATTTTTTTAATCTTTCTGCATTCTTTTTAATCTTTCTGAAATGCGAAACTATGCATTTTACATAAAAATTAATTTTTCAATCTAGATGAATACAAAAGAACAATACAGTTAATCGAGTCTGAAAAAAAATTGAAATAGGTATCGAAGAACGACACGTAAATGAGTCAAGTACGTTAATACGAGTTCTGACCTGTAATGGCAGTTACACTGATTTATATTGTCTTTGAATGCCTGTTCTACCCACCCTGCAGATGCTCTGGTAATTTGGTGATTCGAATTTTTGTTTAGCGGAGCGTGTAATTTGCCACGGATACAAATCTATCATTGACAATATGAATCATTACTGAAACGAAGTGCGAATAAAATTAGTCACAGAATATAATACTGATAACTGCGATGCAGTTGCGATGTAGACCATAGTGTGCGATGTTCCACATTTATAAACACAAACAATAATCAATTACTGTACTTAATGTGAATTTATATCATGTATACCACTGAATCGACAAATCTGATCTTGGGGGCGTAACCTTATGTGATATACAGGGAATTCAAAAAGTATTTATACAATAAATTTCCCATTTGCGAAAAATCGTCGATGTTTGAACTATGATAGTTTCGTTAAGACTGAAGTTTCGAAAATCGGTCAAATCGGATTGATTTCAAATTTTGCATTAAAAACATGTTTCTCGAAAGGATTTTTGGTGACTTGAAAAAAAATTTCTTGCCATACTAGTATTATTTTCTACCTTACCGACGAATTTTGCTTAGGTTTGAGTTAGGTTTGGTGAGGGGGCGCGTGCAAGGAAAGGGTGTCATTTCTAAAACACGTGTTCCATTAATTAAAAGGACAGAATTCCCTATAGTGAGTGTCCAATAAGGTAGGAAAAGAAATTACTATGATAAAAAAATTTCTTCGAGTCATCAAAAACCTTTTGAGAAACATGTTTTTAATAAATGGAAATTTTAATTAATGGAAAATGAGACTATTTGCCAAATTTCAGCTCAATCGAATTTGACCGATTTTCGGAACATTAGCCTTCATTAAAAAAAAATAGTACAACAGTAAATACCTGGTCTCATTTTCAAGTTTGAGACTTCTACTTTCATAAACTATCATTCATTTGTACCCAAGACAGCTTTACACGACGTAAAACTGAATAATGCCTTCCCTCGAAAATGCTACCAATTGAAGCGTCATTCGAAACAATAAAAAATTTCTTTGATGAGTCAATGATATGTTTGAAGACTGAAGCTTTGCCTTGGCAACGGTGTAAAAGAACTTATTTAAAGATTTGTTTAAATAATATGCATCCGAATACAATTTAGGCGCCAATTGAATGAGACTGATTGCAATATTACGTCTACTAATCTATTATTTTGGTTGAAGGGAGATAACTTTGGCTCTAATACAATGAGTTAGTACAGGTACTTATGTTGACCTTTAACGCGCGAAGTTTCACCGACAATGAGTAATGATTTACACAGTGACAGTATAAAGAATTCTGGATTGCAAATTCCATTTACAATTCAGAACGCTGATTCTCGAAGCACGTAGTTTCGCATTCACCTAGCAAGTATCTTATGGTATAATTATACAGGCCACACACGACTGAGGTGACCTATATTTTATCTTGAATCCGTTCGAAGATAGAAACTGATAGCATAAACCAGAATTAAATGGTTAGACGCTGCCCTAATCGATAAGGGTGTCATATACATAGAGTGCCCCGCAAAGTATCATTCTGGCGTGCACGAAATTGGTTTTTGTGGAAAGAAATTAATGTTGAATGAGCATTCGCATGTAAAACTGCATGCTTCAGGAAAAGAATTTCGCAAATTCTCGCGTGTAATTGATCGTGACTGTAATGGTTAGGTCTTTCATGACTGTTCCTACTAACTGTAACTATTCAGGACGGTATTGTATTATCTGTACTTGACGATTTTGCTTTCCCTCGAATCACTAAAAGTTTTCTATATTCATTTTTCATTTTTTTTCAACGTATGTGATGTGAAAATAATATATTTTCGGAAATTCTAACACTGACACCAAATGTACAGGTTTTTGTATTATTTTTACCTCTAATATGTGTAAAATACTAGAAAATCTACATTACATAAATACCCTACCTTTTTAAATTTATGTTTTTTTGAAACAACTGAAAATACATTTTAGATATACTGTACCTTTATCTAATTATCTTGTCTAATTATATCTACGTCATTTCACATTCAATTGTTTGTTTAGAGTTATGTACAATTTTAAAGTCGATCTAGACGCGACTCTATCGTATTGGTGTTATGTATGTATTACCACTACAATATTGTATAAGTGGACACTTTTAAAATTCTGTAAGCTTGATGAGAATTCGTTAAAGACATCAACTACTTTGGAATCTGTTTATAGTGGGGTGTTTAGTATAAATATAAAATAAAATATAAATTGAAAATTAGTTTTTAAATTGAAGTTATAGACTTATTGATCGATGGCGTAAAAGTCAAATCAAACAATGTTGACCGCAATAATAGTAAAAATAGTGAAGAACATAGTAAAACTACTAATTCAAATATTTGAACTCCAAGCTTCCAAAGTTATATATACTCCCTCTGCCCCATAATAATAGTAGCAGATTAATATTTAAACGGGACTTATTGGCGTATGCAGCTGTAAGTTATGTTGTAGCGGAAAATTGCGAAGCCTTCAATAAAAATCAATGTTTCATGACATCTGTCATTTGTTTTAACACATCTTTCAATTTTTAGGTTAACCTAATTGTAACGAATTATAACTATCTTTCTAATTTCATCCGCTGATCGAAATCAATTGTTTTATTTCAGTTGAATATCAACCCATTGTAAAAGTAAGATGAAAAAAAGAGAGTTTGAAGAACGATGGTTCCAATAATTTTAAGCTCACGCACATAGAGAAAGCAAAGCTTCGTAGGGATCTTACCTACAAGTTAAAATTCTAGAAAAATCTAGAAACTATCTGAACACTCAAAATAAAAGTTAGGTATAATATTTTTAATTTATTGTATAATTTAATCTAGTTTTTGATAATAAATGTTGCGTTCTATATTTATTTTCTTTTGCTACTATTATTATGGGACAAATTAAATTCATCAACTGCTACTATTATTATTGGACAGAAGGAGTATTTAATATAATAGATATGGGAGCAACAAAATAAATATGTAATCTTCTAATTTCTATTGCGTCTTCTCATTGCTATCGCACAGAAATAATCTATTGTTCTATTCTATCGTTGATTTCGTTTTGAATAACATCTAGGAGTGGTGACAATTTTACTAAAACTTTCTTCGTTTGCAAGAATTTGTAAAAAGAGCACACAATATATTCAATTAAATGAACTTTTCCATATAACTTTGCACTTACAATGAGATATATTAAAAATTTTCTGAAATGAACTTTTCCATGCAATGTGTGCCAATATAATGTACAAATTACATTGGCAAAGTTTTTAATACTCAACAATGACACTAGAGGTTCTACATATATTACAGAATGTTACACTAGAAGAATAAAATGTAACATATGCCCTTTTGCTTGACTCATTCAATTATTCTATAACAATTAAAACCAATAATTTCGTTTTCAGACAATTTTTCATTAGTTGGAAAATAAAACTACCCTATTAAGCGCGCAAACAGAAAAATGTTGTACAATGGTATGTTACGTATGGAGACGTTTCTCCATGTTCATTCGATTAGAAGTTCTATTCTCTTTTCTGAGAACGAAAAGCGTCCCAACAGACCCCTTGTTTATAAAAGGGATGATTGTGCTCCGGCTGGACGCAACTGGCACGAAGCATGATTCAATAACAGCACCGTACGATTTCCTAATATGGAAATCTTGAAAACATTCCCTTCTGGAATGTTTTGTCAAGATAGTCTATGATAGGAAACATGCTGGCTAACCCTTCGTTTTACCCTTTAAACAAAGATCCAGCTGCAAACCTTAAACTCACTCGAAACGGCAAATACGAGTATGCGACTGTAGAATAAAACAGACACATTTCCCTCTCATTTTTTCGGGTATATAAACCCATTCATTTTCATCCTCTTTGGTTCAGTCGAGAAGCGGTTCAGTAGAGGTTCAGAAGTGATTCGGTCGCGGTATAGTAATCGTGCAGTCAAGTCGCGTTACACGCGTAAGAGTCAGTTCTAGTGGGATCGGGTAAAAGTCCCTTTCGAATCAAACGTAACCTTATAGATTCCGGTAGTTCGGTGTATATTCTATTTGGTTTTCAACAATCGCTCTCCGACCCCGCATTGCCAGTGCGTCAACACCGTGCATCATAAGTAATAAATTCGGCAATTATACACCTATTACATTCATTCGCGATACAGACAACTACACATGTAATTATTTCAATTCAGAATATATTTGTCTTGTTTGTCAACTCACGTAATCTAAAACCCTTAATTATTGCCTAATATCCTAACCTAATAATTGAACGTTCTCACACGATACAATCTTACCGCTCGGATTGTATCAATTAAGATATATATAAGTTACGAGCCTTACTAATCTTAAATTCAAATCAACAAAGATTTAAATATTAACTAATAATAGAAACCATATTCAACGAGTAATAACCCCCTCGCCGGCCTCTCGCGTTGCTCGCAGCCCTGGCTCGTAACAGGTATAAAGAATCTATATTGAAATACAGCATGCGATACAAACTAACATAGAAAATACGTGACTCGCGTAATCATTTTTCTAGTCGGTGTTCAAAACGCAACGTAAAAATAATGTTTATCCACAGTAATATTAACTCCTTCCGATTTAAAGGACTTATAAATGCGCGGAGCTGAGGTGATTTTTTCTGTCGCCGCTGTACTCGTAAACCCTATTGTGCATCATCTGCTCATTTATAGGTATGTATATCTGTATGCATCGTGTGCATGCACCGGAATAAAATGGGTCAATTTGCTGTTACACTTACCACGAATGTACAAAGACTCTTCATTAGGCGTAAATGTGTTTCCATTTTAGAAGCCTGTTACTCTACTTCTCTTAATAAGCGATTCTCGTGTGTACAATAGTCCGTGTTCTGTAGACGTCATTGTCCCCTGATTTCGTGGATAATAAGATCAATGCACAGGCTACTCGATAATTGTCAGTCATCAGAAACAATTTTCCAATCATCCTGTGAAGCATAAGATACTTTCAAAAAGGTTATGAAGCGGATAAAAAGTATTGCATTGATTTGGTTATTAAAAAATGTTCTGATTGTAGGTGTTACATTTTACAGAATTATTTTATTATCCGGAAAGTTTAAGTTCGAGGCTGTTGTAAATCAAGTGAAACGTATTATTATTTTAAAAAATAGATGAAAGTGTTACTGTATTTGTATTACTTGGAACATTATGCCTAAAATAAAAGAAATACTCCAATAGAATCCATAATCATTATACAAGGTGTCTCAAAAATGTTGTACTTCATTGGAAGGGGTGATTCATGAGTTCATTTGAAGTAACTTTTTTCTTTTGCGAAAATGATGTGCGTGGCTTCGTTAAGGAGTTATTAATGAAAAACGCGGACCAATCAGAGCGCGGTTACAGCGGACGAATTCCAGCACGACAAGAGATTCCACTGAGCGTGGTGTTGACATTGGCGTTGTCCACTGTAGCCGCGGTCCGATTGGTCTGTGATTTTCGGAGAACATTTTTGCAAAGAAAAAAGTTACTTCAAACGACTTCAAAAATCATCTGTTTCAAGGATGTACAACATTTTTGGGACACCCTGTATAATTAATACATGTTATCATCTTTTTATACAGTCAGAGGATATTTATAAGCATTTGTGCATTGTTAGTATACGAACAAAGTATCCAGACATGTAACTGATTATCCACTACCTCAAACGCTAAGTGAACTATTTTTTTGGACGTCACCATATTCCACCATGTAGAATCAGTCGCCTAACACTGAAGTCTACTCTACAATATTTCCTCCGTACATCATTTCAAGGTAAAAAAAATAATCTTAATCTCAATAATAGCCCTTCTAAAGCAAATATTTCCCCTTGATAGTACGTGTATAGGCAAGCCGAGAATCCAGTGAAGAAAAGATAACGGGAACATGTGACGTTACAAGATAATTCCAAAATGGCTGACACGGCAGACCTTCATTGTAATACCTTAATAAAACATATAGAATAAATATTGTATCTCAAACATACTTTATATGTATATTGATTATTTCATGATAAAATGCCAAACTCTTTAAAATTATCCTGTCTATTCTTCCCATGTACTAGTACACGACGCGCCCGCTGACTCTCCCAGCCCTTCCAAGCCAAGCGTTGACATTGTCCTTATGGTCCATGGGTTGATGAGGATAGTTTATACATCTTTGGAAGCTGTGACGTCACGTGTTCCTTTATGTTTTCTTGAAGGAAAATTATCGGTACGTGAGATGTAAAAGGGTTTACATCTCAGAAATGGTTGACCTTTCGACCTATGTTTACGAAGTTTACTTCCACAATTTTTATGCACTTTAGATTACCTACTTCAACAAGATTACGTCTTCGATTATACGATTAGGTCTTAACCTAAGATTGATATGTCTTTTTCATCTACAAACTACAATATAATTAAGGGGTTGATTGTGTCAAAGGAAAGAGTGCTTCATAGGTTCAACTGAAGGAGATTGTGAAGTTTTGATCATGCGGATCGCAATGAGGTAGCAGGTAGGTATTCGTTGTCAGGACGTGCCGCCAAAAATTTATTACAGCTGATTTGCATGAGCGCACCTGCATAATTCAATGGAACGTTGGCATTCATACATCAGGAGAAGAGAGAGTGAAAAAGACAGAGATTGAGAGAGAGAGAGAGAGAGAGAGAGAGAGAGAGAGAGAGAGAGAGAGAGAGAGAGTGAGAGAGAGGAATAATGAGGATACACAGTGGCTACTCCTCGCGGACGCGGTTCATCGTTTCCTCCAGTTTCGATGGAATAAATTTCCTCTTCCACGAGCCCACAGATTCCTGACACAAATCGCACATTCAACGGATACGGAAAGGAGGGATGAAAAAAACGGTGGTAGGAACGAGACCGGCGGAACGATACCGTTGTACAGAAGAGGCCGACCGGAATCGATAAAACGCGATATTACCGTCGTAAATCGTTCCCTTAGGTAAAAACCTTTCAAAATAATTGGCTGTCGACGCATAAATCATGCAATTGCTCGAGCAAATCGATCGATGCCCATCATCGCAAGGTCGATAGACATTTAAGGATTAGGCTGACCTTGAATCCCCCGGTATGGGGAGTCCCCCTAGTACCGGACATTTAATGTTTTTTGTAAATAAATGAAAAAATATAATACCTTTTCTTTATTTTGCGTTGTTTATAAATTAAGAATACTAGAAACCAAAATAAAATGAAAAATAATCAACATTTTCGTAATAATTAACTCAAATTAATATTATACTTTGGTTATACGATGTTAAGGAATCATGAAGTGTCCCCTAGAACCGGGCACAGTAAAAAGTATCAATAATAATCTGGAACGATCACTAATATAATGGTCAAAACATTCTCGGATATCGTCACGAGCCTCGTGGGTCCATTTTTGGTAACCTAATCCAATCTTCTTCACTATTTTCTAAAGAAACTACGTAGATATGTCGTCTGATACGTTTGTTTCAACAATTTACAGTTGTTGTTTACTATTCATGTTGATTGGGTGTAGTTTTTAACCACTGAAACCGAAATAATAAATAGGAGTAAAAAAAGGAATATACAAGACTACGATTTTGTACTGTCCGGCAACAGGGGAAATATGTTGTTTCCGATAATAGGGTATAGTGAACCCAAGGACACTTTTCTTTAATTAAAGCCTATACGCTCTATGTGCAATATAGAAATGTAATTAGCAAAATACTTATCCAAAGATGCCAACATGGTGGCGCCCTTACCTGTCAAAAACGCTTAAAATTGCTCAACTTTAAACACGCATAACTTTCAAAGCAGTGAATTCCTCACATTAAAACTAGGCTTTTTGGCATTTTCTCGTCCAAATTTATAGGATTATATTTTTCAAAAGTTATGAACTGCTAGGTTGCTAAGGTGAAGTTTAACCATCTTTCCATAAAGATCCAACTCCAAAAGATTTAAACACAGATAGAGAGAAGAGAAAGGCGATTACCTATGCTGACACTTACGAAAAAGGAAGAACACAATGGAATATGAAGAAAAACAGAAAAGTGGAAACAAAAAGACACGTAATCCAGATTTGAAAGGAAAAAGTTATTAAAACAACGAGGGCAAGGTCAAGAATGAAAAATATAGTGATAAAGAAGGTAAAGGAGTATTATTGCAATGTATGGCTTGATTTGTACCTGTTGTAGCAAGCAAAATGACGGTACATAGAGTATAACGATTGGTCACACGAACGATACACTAAAAAACAACATGATTTATACGGTTGTCATGATTGTGAAACTGAGTAATCTCTAATCAGATGAACATAGTGTATTTCTGTAAAAAACTTGAATTAGAACTTTTTCGTATACGAAGTACAAATGCAATTATTATAAAAATATTATAACAATGCTATTGACTCCGTCCCATTTTTTATTAATAACTTGGATATTACACGTTATATTACAAGTGAAATTGCTATGCCTGAATAATATTGAATAAACATGTAAGATTTTATCATGAACATTTTTATTGTAATTGTTTTTTTATTAACATAATTTAAAGTCAGGTTGTTACTTTTAATTTCAGTGTACGCTATTATTCTCTTTAACCATACAATATGAAAAATATGTTATAATATAAAAGAAATTATTTAGAAAAGCTTGAAAGAATTATATTTTTAATTTTACCAATTTAATTATGTTCTCCACTTTAATTAGATTTCTTTAAATTTCTAAAGAAAAGTAATGCGAATGAGAATGTTCACTGTAGACTAGTAATAATTTTTGCTATGTTCGTTGAAAGTTAGATAAAAGTACATATGTTATAAAAACAGAGTGAAGCTATGAAGAGTGTAACCAAATAGTTGCATTCCTTGATTAATTATTGTGAAAACTGGGTAGAACTTTTAAATGTCAGCATTCATAAAAACCGCCAAGGAAACAACAAGCTTCGTAACAGATCGATCGCGTAAAGCGATATAACGAGACTAACAATATGTAAGACGATTTTGCGTTAATTGTCCTGTTTCTATAATGGCATTCGACGCACTTAGTCTTACTACTGCACTACTATAGGTACTAATACGGTTAGTAATAGTATTAGACGTAGATTAAATCACATATCGCGCAACTGGACTGTAATTTTCTCGTGTCACAAGACACGTACGTCATGATGGAAGTTTCGTTTAAGACGTCGCCGTACGAGACAAGAAAAGTATTGCTTTTCTTCTAAGACGATGTTGTTGTCGGTTTCCTGATGGATTGGATTAACTTTTATTTTTTGAATCGTCGTGGAAGTAGAAACACGCTTCACATCGCAGTAAATTTCCTCGCAATAATAACGTATTGGACATTGTACGATACATCGCTACGAAGTTCAAGACGACTAAATATTTTGTACAAAATGTACACCAAATGCAGATTATTTATTCCGAAGCTTTCCAAAATATTTGATAGCGCAACATTTGTGTACAGTACTCGATCTGCGTGTTATCGATTTACACTTTCAACGAAGAGTTAACAACATTGAAGAGAATAATAACATAAAAAGCTTTAAAAACATTTTTGAGAATTTATACTTCGAGGAATTGCTTGCAGATCGAATTATATGAGTTGATTAACTCAACCTTCACCTTGGCAACCCAGAAATTTTTAACTTTTTTTATATATTCTTGTCGATCTTGACGAGAAAATGCCAAAACTCTAAGTTTCAATGTGAGGAATTCATTGATTCAAAAGTTATGCGTGTTTCAAGTTGAGCGATTTTAAGCGTATTTGACAGTTAAGGGTACCATTAGTACATTTAAAACGATGGAGTACTGTATAAACAATAGGTGCAGTTTTTAGCAGTACTTTTGGTCCGATTGTAGTGGGGGTTACACGGAGACGACAAGTCGGCAGACCAGTGATAACAGAAGTAAAGCCTGATTAATCTTTTCTTTCAACCCGATCAGGAACTCCACGCTTCTCTTGCGATCAGAACAATTTCTGTGAATTCCCCGGGGTATAGTTACCTTCTACTGTTTGTCAAAATTTCGGAATTTCTTGGCTAGGTCGTCAAGGCTATAGCCGGTTTTGGGAGTCTAATTCGCCTCCGGCCCTACTTTAATCTAGTTTCAACCATTCGATAGCCTATCAAATAAGAAACCTTTCTGCCAAGTTTCAGCCCAATACTTCATCTGTAAAGCTAGTGATAGAGGAAAATCGAAAATCCAGCTTTTGACCCATTTTCCCCATTTAATGACAATTTGAAATTCTGAAAAAAATCTAACACAATTCGGATACCAAGCCACATATCCTAATATGTAAACGATTCCTAAATCGTTTTCAGATTTTTCCGTTACAAACTCTAGTCGTAAAAAGCGAAAAAATGCGGATTTCATATAGAAATTGAAAAGACACTAGAACAGATTTAATGTAGCAACGAAATATTGTTCTAAGTATTATACTTATTTTCAAAGCACTGAAACGTTCCGGTGTGTCATAGTTGAAAAAAATAGAAACCACTTTTTTCGGCGTTTTTTCCGTGAAAAACTACGTTATAATTATCGTACAAATATATTATGTAATATTAAACATTCCTACGTTCAGAGAAACATCGTGCAGACTTTAAAAATTGCGTAGTGCAGAAAAACGAAAATTATATGCAGGATATATTTGAATATTTCGAAGGTACTTTCAACGGTGTCGATTGATGCAGCGGCTATGATCTTCGACTCTGGAATTGCTGAAGACATTTTTTTTAACAGGTTCGAATCCCGCCCAAGTTTCTATATGAAATCTGCATTTTTTTGATTTTTTCGTGTTTTTCGCTTTTTGCAACTATCGGGCTGAAACTTGGTAGCAACGTTTCTTTTTTGATAGGTTATCGAATGGTTTATAGTAGATTAAAATAGGGCCGGGGGCGAATTGGACCCCCAAAACCGGCTACAGCCTTTGTGTTTTCTTTTAGACAAACCACGAGGTGGTTTCCGCAGCAGATTTTCCAGCACGGAAAAGCGATTCCAGTATTGCTGTTCTTCGATCGCGTTCTCGGTTCGTGGCTGACATATTCCCACTTATTTATTGATTGGTGGCGTATACAGGGTGTCCTAAAAATGTTGTACTTCTGCCCGATTTTGGCCGTAAATGGCTCGTTCGATAGCTGAACAAGAAAATGTCCTTTCTGTCATGTTTCCGCCCTATACTTCGTCTATAAGGGTACTTACGGGAAGCAAAGAAAAAACCAGTTTTTGCCCCATTTGCTCCATTTAATCGCATCTAAAAGTTCTACAAAAAATCTGATATATTCAACATATCGAACACACATTCGAGAATTTTTTTCCGATTTTGCAGTTGCAAACTCTCGTTGTAAATGAAAACCAAGAAAAAATTGTGAAAAAATACGGATTTCATATTGAAATTTATGAACGACTGTAAATTAATTCAATAATAATAATAATTGTCATCAACACTATGTAAACAGTGTTTGAAAATATAGAAACCAATTTTTTCAACGTTTTTCGAAGTTATCCCAGTTTTTTCTTAATCCCTTAAATTTAATATGCAATTATTGAACATTTTAACATTCGGAAATACATTTTTCAGACTTTATAAGTTACTATAATGCAACAAACGAAACTCGATATATGCGTTATATTGTTACAAACGTACTTATGTGAAGTAAATTAAAAATGTGATTTCGAAATAAGTGGCTCGAACCAGATCGACTCTGGCCATGGAAATTCAAGTTTAATAAATGTAGATCCCAAATTCTATCATCGGCACGAATCCTGATCGAAGGTACTACGACTTAACCAATTCAAATTCGAGAGAGAAACACGGGGCTCGAATTGGAACAATTCTGATCAGTGAGAACCCAAAAACTTGATTGAATAATCCAGACCCAAGAAACTGGACTAGAACCGACTGATGATCGAAATACACGAATTAAATCCTGCGGAAATATGACATTTTAATCATAGTAAGCAACAAGCTCACCTTGGATCCAATCAGGGAAAGGACTGTCGAACTGAATTACACCTGGTCTTAAAATCTCAAATTAGGAATTATGAATTAGGAATAGTATTCTTTACTTCAAACCTAGACCAGTTGTACCAAAAAAACTTATTTCAAAACTCAAAAGTATCTGTAGATCTAAGGAATCAAGTTTGAACACGTTTGGACTTCAACCTTGATCCTTGATTTCCCTCGGTTCAGTCAACTCAGGATGAAGATATTTATTCTTGTTTGACTTTAAAATTTTTAACTAAATCCTAAGATCCTAAGATTCGTCTAATATGAATCCTTACATCTTTATTATTAATACTTTCGACATGTTAGGTTGATTCGTAGTATGACCCTTTAAAATATATTCTAAACGTAGCCAAATACCCTCCATAGGGTACTTGAATCCTGTTAGTATGCTATCGTTTTTAAATGAGCAGTAACAACTAACTTGAAAGAAAAAGTGAAGAAACTATTTTTTTTTTAATTAAATTGAATCATTAACATATATGTTACAAAGGAAAATATTGCATTTTTTAACTCTCAAAGTATATTAAATATTGTTCTAAAGACGCACATTACACTTTTGACAGTTTTACCTAAGTTTTTCCCTTATTCAAGAAAAGCTGATGAACGTCTATTTTACAGAACTATATAAATAGGCTGGTAACATAATTTCCACTATACAAGGTATACGTTACATCATACAATTCACGGATAGTTTAAAAAAATTTCCATAACATAGTAAAACCAATCGATATACTACAGAATGAGTAAAAAATTCAATTTTTTTTTATTTTTACTTGAACCACTTTCGTAATTACCGGCACATGTGTTCTGGTCTTCATCAGCAACAATTTAGAAGACGATATGTCTTGTAAGAATCACTCTCGATCCCTTCGACATAAATTATGCCGAACTTCGGGATCAGGATATACAGGGTTTTCGACTACAGATGGGAGAATATTGGAGAATGAAGAAAATTAAAAATGAAGAATAAAAATTTTCGATTTCGGCTTCATTTTTCAGTTATCAACGATTAAATATCCGCCTAAAATACGGCAACCCTACCAACAGAGGTGTACGTTGCGTACGTTATAAAGGCGCGCGACAGTTACATGAAGAAATATGTGCATTTTCGTGAATACTTGCACTTGCAAAGATTTCATTCAATACTTATGAACACATATAGATATATGGAAACCAATTTATAGTGATCACGAGTAAGTTACTTATGCGAGCCTGATTGTAACGTGAAAAGGCATTGATTAATTCTACTCGATAATTCCGTAGGGCGGATATTAAAAATACCCTGGTAGATTTTAACGAGTAGGCAGGTTCAATGTCGCGCGCCTTTATGACGTACACAACGGACACCTCTGTCTGTCGGGTTGCCGCATTTTAGGCGGATATTTAATTGTTAATAACTAAAAGACGAAGCCGAAATCGCAAATTTTTTATTCTCCATTATCGTCTTATACTGTGCTGGAGGAGTACGACCTAAATTTTCTCTCACCTGTAGTCTAACACCCTGTATTTATTTATCATTAATAAAGCGATGTAACGGATATAAACTTCCAATCATTAGAGTCTTTTCACGAAATAAATCGTTTATTAAAAAGCCTGAACTATACAATTTATAAAAACAATTGATTTGTACGCACAAGTCAAATGTATCAGCTTGATACAATAATTACAAGTGGCGTACAAGGGGAATTTAATGAATGAGTAGCACCAGTTACATTCGCCGTTCCGCGAATCCTTGGCACAAACACATCTGGCTGGGGATTCAAGGGAGGATCCTGATGAGAAATCACCGTAATCCTGCAGGAATCGAGGCGGAAACGGCAGTATAGTTAATGAAACAACGTCGATGAATTTCAAGTCCCCTGTCAAGCGACATGATCGATAAGTTTATTCATGACTCAAATGGGCTATTGTTAGCCTCTTCGGCATTATGTTGATTCACGAACATCACCTCTGCGATCGACGGTAACCACGTGCGCCGATACGTCCTTTAAACGATGTCCGTGGGCCGTCAAGATCCTCGAGGAAAGGTTCGCCAAACTAACGGGCATTGTTGCGCCGAACGAGCCAGGAATAGACCTCTTTAAAGGAACACTGTTATCGAGTATCGTTATTAGAGAGGCACGTCGTTAATCCACAATTGCCAGAGGAGCACTGTGAGATTCATTAATTTCCGGCCGACTTATACCGTCGAAACGTTTTAAATAGACCAAACCAATTGTAAGTTCGAAAGCAAGTAACAAAGCAAAACTTTTGGTCGAAGACCACGAAGAAGTTGATTGATTCCTATTGACTGGCTATCAGTACTTAAGTCGCTACAGTTTTTCTTTACAATATCAGATGATTTTACACTTTTTGAAAGACAAGTCTACATACCCTATCTTATCATTAGTATACATAACTTTTGGCTAAACTTTTACTTAGGGGAACACAAATTTTTGACTTTTTTTTTACACAATCTCGTAAATTTTGACGAGAACATGCAAAAATCCAAGCTTTAACGTTAGGAATCCACTGATTCAAAAGTTATTCATGTTTAGAGTTGATCGATTTCAAATTTTATTTCTACGTTGTCGATATCACTGCGTGCTTGTGGTGTCACCTAGCGGCTCCGGTCATTATACGACGCACAACGGTGAGTACATACATACCAACATTGCGACACCCCTACCTGTCAAAAACGCTCGAAATCGGACAACTTTAAACACGCATAACTTTTGAACCAGTGAATTCCTAATGTTAATACTTAGATTTTTGGGAACTTCTCGTAAAAATCTACAGAATTATATACAGAAAAGTCAAAAATGTGTGGTCCCCTAAGTTAAAGTGTAACCCAACTTTTTATTAAAATAACCATCTCCCGTGTTATTTGTCGCCAAACTTATTTTAAATAGTAATTATTACATTCTACTATTATTACACTAGTGTAATCGTACATGATCGTAGTATCAGTTGAAGATTTATTAATTATATACAATGAATGACTTTTAGCAACTAAGTATACATTCACTGAATCAATTGTCGTTAATAGTTCAACTATTATTTACTCATTCTGAAATCTGAAATGGTGTGAAAGCCTTACCATAGAAACGTGGAAATTTGTGAGCTATTTCTAAGCTATACATGATACGTTGAACATCTGCACGTGGGTTCAATTACACAGCTACGTATAACACCTGCAATTATTCAAGATAATCCTATTATTCCATCAATACCACGGTCTGTTTGATTGTGACATCATGGGCTTCGCTTTCCGATGCCAAACATCTAATATTCTGAAACAGTTCCGTTTCCTATGTATGTCGCCAATAGAATAATAATAGCTCTTAATTGTATGCACGATGTATGTACATTGCGAACGTAAACATTGAATGAGGTTTGAAATGCCTAAAATAAAAAAAAACAACTAGAAGTAAAAAATATATTTTATTGACTGAAATATCTTACTGAAGAAAATAAACTACGTTCTGATTGACAACGTTAGTCATTAGTGTAACTTAGGGATGCAAGTGCATGCTGGAATATTTTCACAGTTATTTTTCAACGATTTTTAATTAAACCGTATATTTTCTTATATTGTCTTCTCTATATTGTCTTAAATGCCTTGAACGACATCGTCCAGTGTATTCTACATTTGTGCTGAATCAGACTGCCTCCTCTCGTTTGGCATTAATTTTAGCTGGACACAGAATTAGTCAGAAAAATAGTTACGTGGTACAGACAAACATTTCAAAGTAAAAGTAATAAGCAAGTTACCGTGGACGGAATACATCCATGTTTAAACATATATCATTGTTTACATTTTACAATTTCTTTTCTTCTTCGTTTGTCCAACATCTGACCTGGCATATTACACGAAAGAAATCCTAAAACTCGAAAAATATGGAATTTAATTAGTACAATAGTAAAAAAAAACAGATGATAAAAAATCCAAATGGAAGTATAAAATAATTGCTCTTCATATCATTGTATGCATGTGTGTTGTCTTGTCTGTGAGACATTTGAATAATATTTGTTCATTGATTATGAAAGAAGAAAATATGCGAAAGTGCTTACTTTTGTCTACAAGAGAATGTAAATAATCTAAAACCACGTACATATCAAATATTTGATTTTTAATGGTAACTGTAAACAAACGTAATTTTTCCGAAATAGAATTTATTAATCCAAGTGATTTGCATAGATATTTTTTTTAATGAACACACTTTGTCAACAAATTGCAAGTATTTTATATTAGAATAAAAATTAAACTTCGTAGGCTTCTATGTTTTTTGTCTACTAGATTGTCAAAAATCCTTTTGGAAAACATGTTTTTAATGCAAAATGAGTCTGAAATCAATCTGATTTGACTGATTTTCGGAACATCAACCAAGCAAGTTACGATGGTCATAGAGAAATCATTCTGTTTGTTTTAAAATGTTAGTTATCTATAGCATTTTGAAGCTTTTATACAAATAAATATTTTAAATATACAAAAGCCTATAAGGATATTGAAAATTTGATTAATACATAGTTGACATTAATTGTTTTCTTTGTATTTGGTTTACATCTATTAAATAATAATGCCTGGGACACGTTTAATTATTGTTTCAATTATTCTCCTCGTTAAAAGGTTCCATAAGATAACATTCTAACAGATTCAATTTACCCGCGTGAAAATTGATTATACTGAACTTGGAAAAGTGATGCCACTAATTTACGCGTGGCAATAGTGTCCATAATTTTGTTTGTATTAAAATGCTTTCTTTCCTAAAATCATTATACTGAATCTCAATAACTGCATTTATAAACAAATCCCTGAATGCCCATAAAGCAAGTTCCTTTTGCGACCTGCTAGAATGGACGAATATAAATGCTGCGACAGCTACTTGTACGAAGGTTCGTTTGCATTGTTGAGGAAGTTCAAAACGCAAATAAACTGAGCGTACCGCGAAACAATAGTTATCCAGTAACACAGAGTTCTACTGCAACGCGTAATTTCCAACTGGTTCCCCAGATAGAGGAATTCGCCATTAAATTATATCACATAGCGAACAATCACGACCGTGCGTTATCTATTAGAAATTTTCTACCATTTACCCGACCTTACAGTAACAAACGATCCTGCGGGGCAGAAATAAAACGGTGAACTTTAAACAAAAATTTACAGTACATAAATTAGGCAAAGCAATAAACCAATGCATACATACACTAAATAAACTGTAAATTACGAATTCATTTACATTCAATAAATTTATTTTCTCTCTATAACCGGTTTATAATCAATTTTATTTCATGATCACATTTCTGGCTTACGAAAAATATTATAATTATTTTTTCATGACTAATTTTTCACTTGTTTAAATACAAACTTGTTTGTAGCAGTATAGATGTAATTTAAAGTGACTTCGGTGAAAAAATTGTATGTAGAAAAGTTATTTGTAATAAAACATCGATCAATATCGTATCACTGAAAAAGCTTGAATTTCAGAATTATTACGCTCTGAATTAATAATGCACAGTTAAATTTACAAACTGATGAAACTATAGCAATTAAAATACGTCCCAGTTTTACAAATATTGAAGTTCGTTCTTCAAAGAATTTTTATAGTAAGGCCGATCGCTATTTTTGAAACGAAAGTAAAGGAGGGGGTAGGAATATACGATACACACTTTATTTTATAATTTGGAAATTCTCAGAATAGATATAAATGGAATAGTCAAACGTAGAATACTACATAAACATAAATACTGCGAATCTTACAGAGCTTTTGATTTTCTTACTTTTTTTAATGGAGGCAAATGCAGCTTAGTAGAAAATTGATTAGTAATTTGAGACGATATTACTTTTAATAAACTGAGGTAAAACTGAGTTAAAGCATTAATAATGATGTACGGGCATAACAAAACGACGAAAATAATAAGACAACTAAGGAAGGACGATTCATAATAAAAATCAAATAAAAAAATGCAACATCAATTTATTTAATTTTGCAAAAATCATAAACATAAATAGTGCTGTTTGGACCCTCACAATCGTTATAGGCCCATAATTGACATTGTATAGATAATTCGCCGTTGCTGTCTAGAAAATTTCATTTCAAATTCTGATTGTTAATTCAAGGGTAAACTTCACCTTAACAACCCTTACCTGTCAAAAACGCTTAAAACCGCTCAACTTTAAATACGCATAACTTTTGAACCAGTGAATTCCTCGTCTTAAAACTTGGATTTTTGGTATTTTCTCGTTAAGATCTTTGGGATTATATAAAAGAAGTTAAACATTTCTGCCACTTTTAGAATCGCGTGTAAATCTTTCTAGTACAGTTAACTCGTGAAATGCTTGTTAAACGAAAGAACGATGCTTAGCAATACGAGTCACTAAGGAAAAGTGTTTTTAACCATTCTTAAAAGTATCAATATTGTATATCGGTAAAAACCTTGATGTCTCATATTTCTACCCTATATTCCTACGCCATCCTCTACTAATTACAAGAGGACTCAATGTATTCCTTTTCTAAAAGCCTCGATATCAGTAAAGGTAGATCGATAGCCTTAACTGTTTGACATTTAAAGAAAATCGAGACAATTTTTATTCCATTCGTACTGATGAAGTGTCACTAAAAACGCGTCATGTATTCTTTAAACATATGTACCCGTTTAATCGGGTTTCTATAAATATAAAATCCCATCGGCCGGTTGACCGTCATCGTCCATAAAATAACCATTATTCCGAACGTATTTCACAGAAATTGCCAATCGATACTCGCTCCAACCTGGAAATCCATAAAGTGTTACAGAACAATAATACGTACATTCGAGAAGTGTGAATATCGATAACACAAAAATTTGCAAAAAGAAATAATTGATGACGAAGATAAGCAAGCAAACAACTGAGAGGAAATTTATGAACTCAATTTCATTCACTGAAAATAATCTGAGAAAGAATATCACCGATTGCAAATTTTTTACTTCATTTTTTTGCAGAAGAAAGAAAATGCTGAAAACAATATGCTTCGAATTTCTTTGAAATAATAGCTTGCTTCTGTATCTTCAATTCTGAAAGATAAGTTTTCTCTAAACTGTATTTTCAATTCAATTATACAAAGAAATTGTTCAATAAATTCGCAAGATTATTGACGCAAACTTATGCTTACTTTCCCAGTGTAAAGAGTAAATCTGCAGTGTTTTGCTTCCAGTGAAACACGAAATCTTTCCCTTATGTCAGGGAAAAGGGTTAAACAGTAACGGTCTCTTTTGGCGAATGTAAAAATAAATATCCGATGCTCGGGCGAAACACAAAGAGACGAAACAGCTGACGAGTCAGAAAAATCGAGAAACCGTGCAACGCCTCTTTGTGCTCCACTATAGAGTGTAGATGCTATATCACTGGGTTGTGCAAACAGACTTATTATTTTAAAAAACACTGCTCAACGTTCCACTTCGGAAACAATTCAAATAAGAGTAACATTATTTCTCACCTTAAGACAAGCAGTTTGAAAAATGTAAAATGAATCATTTCACTCTTCCTAGACGTAGAGTGAGGGATTCAATTACTGTGGCGGTACCAATTACTGTGCCTATATTAATTACTTATTTTTGAAGCATAATGAATATTTAAAAAAGGATACATAACGTAGGTATTAGCTGATTTTAATGAAACAAAATGTAATATCTCTTTTTTAATTTTCTAAAAGTAAGTATAATCAATATAGGCACAGTAATTGGGTCCCTTACCCTATTTTAACACTAAATGTACCAGCATCAAAAGTATCTGGTAAATATTTCCTTATAAAAATGGCAACACTATATTTATTGAGATTGCCTGCAATTTTCAATACAATGGAAGCTTGGACAAGGAAATTTATTCCATTGTTTTCCATAAATAAATTTTTATAATTTCCGTGGTAGGTTTAGTGTTAATATCGATGCTAACAATAACCTCCGTGATCTATCTGGAAATAATAACAATTTGATACTCTAATATTGTAAAAGGAAACATGCAATTAATACGTCCAAGAAAAGCCAATAAATCAAATCGTGTGTCTTACGGCATTCTCATTGTTTTTATAAAAGATTTTAAACACTCCACATCTTACATTTTTTCAGTTAAAATGTCAGGTAAAATGAAATAAAAATGGCACCTATATACAAGGTGTCCCAAAAATGTACTTCCATGGAAGTGATAATTTCCGAGATCATTTGAAGCAACTTTCTCCTTTGCGTAAATATTTTAACGAATTTATTTATTAACGAAAAGCACGGACCAATCAGAGCGCGGCTATAGCAGAAAGAACAGCTCCCGCCGAGCGTGGCGTTGGAATTGGCTGAGTCAGTATCCGCCTGTTATATCCGCGCTCTGATTGGTCTGTGTTTTTTCGTTAATAACTCCTTATCAGAGTCGCGGAGAACATTTTCGCAAAGGAAAAAATTACTTCAAATGGGCTCTGAAATAACCCCTTCCATGGAAATACAACATTTTTTGGACACTCTGTAGAATAACCACTCGATATTCACCTTTAATGGTAAATGCTGGTCAAATTTGAATTCAATGCATATAAATGACAGGAAAACAATTTTTTTTTTATCTCGAAAAGCTACATTAACCTTTCGCTAATGGCCACCAAACTGATTAAATGAAGATTTTAGAAATTTCGTAATTGAAATTTTCGAACTGTCAGTACAATTTAGTTCAGTGAAATAATAGTGTAAAGTAAATTCGTAAAATATGTAGCGTATTTTACGCTGTATTCATAATAATATTGTAAAAGGTTAAAAATTACCAACAGCCAGCTTACCTTGTGCAAGCAGAACGAACACAGAAAATAATAATTCAATAGACGAAATCAAGGATCAAAAGGGTTATAAAATAGGTTCTATTTAAAACATGGACCGAAGCATTTTTATAAAACGTTCTCATATCATCAGTTTTGATAAAATTCTTAAAGTTTCAATTTGAATAGAACTTTTAATTTTAAAATATCAATTTTTCTGTAACAGGAACACAGATTCATTAATATTAAAAAAGTTTTCAATCATCGTGTTGAATAGTATTCAACAGATAGCATTAGAATAATGTTAAATAATTCTTACAGTTAAATTGATATTCTGAATGTTATTTATTTGTAATATTTACGTGGATAATTCACAGTTTGTTAATTCAAAGTTCGCTTGTATTTTCCATGTTGAACCTTTTCCAATAAACGTTCTACATAACTTGTTTCCATGCAACTTTTATAGTACAGATTCTGAAATATTTGTTTCGTGATGATGGTACTTGCACAGTCATGGAAAAGGTAAAAACTTACCTAGTATCTCTCTCTTAGTATCTCTTAACTTCTACAAGAAATCGACGTTTCAAGATTTTTTTTATTTTTTAGAATTCGGTTTCGAAACTAAATATTCTGAAAAAATTCATAGATGTGCTTTCTAACAGCTAAAATATGCTTGATTTTTTCAGAATTTTCAATTGAAGAGTATAAGAGAAATTACGGAAAAACCTGATTTTCTTTGTTACCCCATTACTGTCCCCCATGTCGACATATAGGATTGAAAATTGGCACAAAATATTTTCTTTGAATAAACTATCGAATTACAAATTGCAAATTCAATTTGGTTTGGAGGCACTTTTGACCTCGTTATCCAGCTACACCCTTTCTTTAAAAACGAAGCATAGCTGTTTATTTCGGGTCCTGAATGAAACTTGAAAGTCTATTGATACGTAGGATTGTCAGGGAATACTTCCGCTATCTCATAATCACGATGGCACTAAATTAGTCGAATGGAACTACGTTGAAGATGCGCCTTGCCAGCGGAAACTGAGCACCCTCGAAGAGCTTGGGGATCATTCGACCATTAACAAAATTCCGTGGCAATGGCATCTGCAAACGTGGAGTGTAACCTTAGGTAACATCCCTTGCTGGCTAAAAGCTCGGAACCTTCGAAGAGCCTTTAAACTTTCAAGCCAGCCAGTTCCCTCTCGCCGCGCCGCGTTGCATTGCGTTCAACTCGGCAAGTCCATTATTCTTTCGTCTACTTGCGCCTACTTATACGCGCAGTCTTATATCGCCGGCGATCGTGCGGCGCAACTCGCGAAAAAAACTCGAATCAGGTGTTTCTAGGTTGGTTTTGTCGGGTATTTAATAAAATCCTTCAGGGAACGTGGGCTTACCTCGAAGCCCACTTTGCATGGCCATTATCGCGAAGATAGTAGTACGCCCCGACCATTCCGAAGCATTAACGTTAACGGAAAATAAACCTTGAAACAAATATTCAAGCAAACGAGCTTCCATGATTTTATCTGCAATTCATTAGAAAGGTCACTTTCGAACAAATTACGTTACTAAATCGTTGATAGAACAGAAACATGAACTTTTCATTTTGTATGTAATAACATAATTAGTGTATAGATCGTTAAGCAAATTTAAATTGTTAATACTGGTTGATGAAAACGGAAATTATATTGCGGTTTCCTGCTAATGCTGAGCGAGAAGAACTCTGCCTTTGCACGTACACCTCTAACCTAACTCAAATATCGTGCACAGTATCAAATATATTTTTGTAGATATCTTATTGAAACTAAAAGCAAGCAACCCATATATGCATAGGGGAAAATTATTTGGAACGTTGACAATGATATCATATTTTAAGATCATCTTAATTGGAGGGCAGTATCTTTTTGTAAATAATTCTATTTTTTGTTGTATATTATACGTTATTCTGAATAGTGTATATACCGTTTATAGGTATATTATAGTGTATAATAGTGTATGTACCGTATATAGGTATATTACCGAATAGTGTTTCCTACAAACGCAAATATCGATACTAATAAGTACCTATGCATATGTGACGTGCACAACAGCTGGTGCTACACGTGCAGAATATGTTAAAACTACTGCGTGGGCTAAACTTTAACTTAGAGGACCACAAATTTTGGACATTTTTTAATACAATGCTGTAGATTTTTAAGAGAATATGTCAAAAATCCAAGTTTTAACGTTAGGAATTCACTGGTTCAAAAGTTATGCATGTTTAAAGTTGAGCGATTTTTTAAAGGTAAGGGCACCTTTGAATTCATGTCATTTCACTTCAATTCTTTAGTGTTCCCTTTGTATAATAACTTGCCATTGATCAGAAAATCATCACAAACAAATATTATTATTATTCAAATTTTCTGACTTACATGTATGTTCTCCTGGATCCGTTTATATTTCGTAACTCTAAAATTGAAATCCGTACAACACATTTAAGAAAATGTCAAATAAAAGTATAGAAACACAAATATTTTATATGCAATTAAAAATGTATGCTTTGTAATAATACAATATGTAAACATTTCTCATTAAAACATTACGAATTTAAAGAGATTTAGGAAAGAAAAAGATAAGGTTTAATTATTCTAAAAGTGTTGCGAACGAAATTTATTTAAACAGGTTTCGTGTTTCATTTAGATACATTTTTTTCTCGAGACAAATTACGACCAATTCCACGTATTTGACTTGGAAATGAGAACCTCATACCCTCCATAAAGCTTTCTGCAGCTTTGAAGCTTCACCGTCATTTCCCTGAGCTAACTGATTTTCCGCGATTTGACGGCTAAACACTGCTTAACCTAATTCGCTTCCCCCATAGCGTGCACGTATGTAGATGGTCAAAGCAATAATTAACCGATTCCAATCCTTCAAATAAATCGATACAAAATGGTATAAATATCCATATTATATTTCTTGTTTATTAAAAATATATTGCGTAAGGGACCCAACTATTGTGGTGGTGCCAATTACTGTGTTTATATTAATTATATTTATTTTTAAAGCATAATGAATATTAAAAAAGAGATATTCAATTTTTTTTTATTCAAATCACTTAATATACGTATACGTATATGTTATATATCTCTTTTTTAATATTCATTATGCTTGAACACTTTGATCGCCAAACTAGAAACAACAAGAATTCCATAAAATCAAAATAAGTTATTTACTGAAATAAAAATTGAAAAAAATTAAATGTATGATACCGTATACTCCTCCAACTTTCTTGCATGTTACAGATCCTAATCTTTGGTACAATGAATATATCAACGTAAAAATTAATTTTAAAACCTGCACAAATAATTCCGTCAACCACATATGGGTGACGTGGCATTCAACTTGTTAAAAATAAGTATAATTAATATCGGCACAGTAATTGGGTCCCGTACCCAAATCAATTTCATTCCGAACGTAACTGTAGAAATCAAACAAATTCCACGTGATCCCCTCAATTTAGAAAAATTTATTGTTTTGTTGGAACAGCGTGTTATAATTATAAAATACGATGAACCAAAATAACATTTACTTTTTCGCAACGTAAATATCAGATTTATTGTAATATAGATTAATTTGCAAAATACGGGAACAAAACATTCTCAACGTGCTTTTTGCAAATCAAAATATGATAATGTATAATTAAATAATTATTTCGCGATGGAAAGGACTGATGTACAATTGTATACATATAATAGACTATGTAAAACTTGATACTATGTAAATACCCATTTATTGATATTTGCGTAGTCAATTTTACGCACACATGTATACATGCTAATGTTTATTTGTATATATCATATTATAGCTATATATACTTCATCTTTTTAAATAATGTTTAATATTAGAAACTTTATATTTATTACCGATAAGTTTTCAAAAGCAGTAACTGACATTATATAAGTACAACAGAATGTACAAATGAACTTATGAACATTATTCAAACGAACATTATTTTTTAAAGGTCATATTGGCTGACTTTCACGATAATGATTGCATATAACTAGAAATTTATCTAGTCGCATGAGAGAATAATATTATTCTTATAATATATTATCATTTCATACTTATAATATTATTTATAATAATAATTATATTAAATCGACAATAATTGAACAGAACACATGTGGAAACTCGAAGCGAACTCAAAACAGAAACAGAAATCTAGTGAATGATTAAACCTTCGGTGCACGTACATATGAAGAACACGTTTTATTCAATTAATTTTAATTTTGTACAATACCATTTTTATTGGAGTTTACATACCGCTACGAAGCATTCACGAAAGCTCGTAAAATGTAAATATGTTCGACTTACCAACTGCGAGTACACGAATTACCTACATATGCGGTACACAAGCGACGCGACGTGTCGTGTTTGTCACCACCATTAGCTCATCCCACGACCTCAAAACCGCTCTGAAATAGCATTTTACTACAAGAGACATCTCGCACAGCACTGCAGAATTTCTATCTCGCGACGACAAACAAAAGCTGACAACGATATTCATTGGTTAAGCAAAGAGACTGGTAATTTGGTTTATTTCATCTCACAATTTTCTTACTTTTTACACGATCATCTCCAATTATGCAATCTCTTTCCTCTCTTTGAATCAACTTTTGGCACTTGTTTTCTCTTTATCCCACACATTGCATTTTTGTTGTTTAATGTTGTTTTTATTTCCGGAACTCCAAAGGTGGAAGAAATAAGAATTAAAATTCCTGATGCATATGATGATAATGTTATTAACAAATATACAAGTGAATTAAAAAGTTCCACAATGAAGATTTTAAACTAAAAGACAAAAGACGAAGTGATTAATAAGATTAATGTTGATAAAATGGTACACTTAACACTATCAATGATTATGCTATATCAAGAAACATCTAAAAGCCTTCTTTTAGATATAGAATAATACTGGAAGTGTGTGCTAGTGATGGCACAGCTGAACATTGATCGCTAACGTAGATATAGAATAATACTAGAAGTTATTGTATAACTTATATTGAGTAATTAATTATATTATGTAACTTGAACTAGTAATATTTGATTGGTGTGTAAACAAATATGAACAAACTTATTACACAGCCTAATATGTTGGTTGCACGTTATAAACATTTACTACACCATATCATATCTTAATATAACGTTTATTTTTCGATAACTTCCTTTAAAAACAGAGATTATAGTCGATGATTGAGATATCATAAATTGTTTCACTCAAAAGGTACAATGTGTACAAAATGTTCTTACAAACGATTACCTCTCTCACTTCATTGTGGGCTTAAATTCACCTTAGCAACCCAGAAATTACCTGTCAAGAACGCTTAAAACATTTTCTCGTCAAAATCTACAAGATTATATAAAACAACGTTAACAATTTTGGAGGTGGCCAAGGTGAAGTTTAACCTTCTTGTGTCACAGTACCTACATTCGCATAAACTGTGCTGTATTTACATTCAACATAGCAAAATTTGTGTCGCATCAATTTTACTTGTTTTTAAGCGGTTAAATGAGTAATGAAAATGATGTAGCAGGTATCAAATATCTGCTTGAACCCTTAAGGTAGCAAGGTGGTAAATAGGTGTAAGTACTTTTGAAGCTTCGAAAATTGTTTGCATGTATTTATACCTCGAATGAATGAATGGTTTAGTGATATTTTTAGAAGCGCATAAAAGATCGTTAAACGAATTATAGTAAACAAGTACAAGGATTAAATTTAAAAAAAAAGTAAGTTCCGTAAGTTAAAAAAAAAATTGTATACATTTTTCGTTAATATTTATTGATAAAAGTTCATGAAAACACACTTCAGTTTTCAAATGTTTATTGGCCAAGGGGCACGTTGTCTCGTTATCCGATCGAGCTCAAACTTTGCATAGATTTTTTTGTTATTAATCGGAAAAATTCTAGCGGGTGCGGTAAAAAAATTCCAATGTTAAAAATAAGAGTCACGCCTAGTGTACATGTTTTAGTTGGAGATAATCTGTTGTCGATCAATTCTTCCAACGAGTTGCTCTTTAACCAGTTAACCGCGTTTCTACGTGCATATGTTACGGGCAATGTGTATAATGTGGGCATTCTGCAAAATGACCGGGCATTGTATGGAATGTCTGCTCGACAACAGAGTTGTGCAGAATTACAATTGAATTACTCCAGGAATTATAATTACAAAGTAACTGAATTACATTGTAATACAGTCATATTGTAATATATAATTCAGATCTTCATTCAATTAAATTACAATGTAATTCGTAATTGCAATTGGAGTACAATTATAAAATACTTTGTAATTAAATTACATAAAATAGGATTACGTATTATGAACGACGTAGTTGAATTACTATATAATTGAAATACAATGTAATTCAATTGTGTAATTGAATTACAATGTAATTGAATTAGCAAAACTCTGCTCGACAAGACTTTATACAGAATGCCCGTAACAAGATTCGGTCAATCTATAAAATGTCCGGTCATTATACAGAAGGGTAGAGGGTAGTGATCTATGTATTGAATCGCTCTGACAAGGAAATTAAAAAATGTGTAAAAACATCTCAATCAAAACTATTGAGACAATAAATTCCTTAGTCAAAATCAACACACAGTCATTATAATCATAGTTAATCATAAGAATCAAAAGATACGTCAGGTTCGCGTGCTGTAATATACGCAGGAAGTAAAATTGGTTGGTCTTGGATTTTCGCAAGCGTGGTCAGGCCGGCCTAAAGACCGGCCCTCTCCGCCACCACCACCACCTAACACCACTCACTTTCATTTTTTTTTGACCTAAGACTAACCTAATTTTACTTTCTGCGTACACTACAGCACGCGAACCCGACGAATCATTAAACTCGATTTTCTTGTAGTGTACGCAGGAAATAAAATTGGTTGTTCTTAGGTCAAAAAAGTGAGAGTAGGTTGGTGTTAGGTTGTGGTGGGGGCAGAGAGGGCCACACAGCCACTACCTGTAGTACCGAGGGTAGCGCTTCCAGAAATTAAGAATCTTATAGAAAATTTAAGTTAGATAATTAAAAGATTAGGCCTAGTGCCATATGTGCAAAATATAAAGGAATTATTTTAGACTACATCTGCTGACTTTATGAGGATACCAAGTTTAGGACGTAACAGGCAGAGTGCAAGCGATAATAAATAAAGATGAAAGAATGTCAATTATTCAAGACACTGCCCCAAGAACCGTGGGCATTATATAAAAGATCCGGGCCATTTGTAATATATCTGCCCATTATATACGTTGCCTAAAAATTGGGCATTCCACAAGATGCCTGGACATTTGCAGGATGCCCACGTTATACACATTGCCCGTATAATCGTCGTGTAAAATAAAAAATTTCAGTTGAAATGAAGATGTAATAAAAATGTCATTTGGTGGTATGTTTCTTTATGTTACCAATAAAACTGCTATATATTATTTTTTAATTTGATTATTCTCTTTGGTATATTGTATATTACAATGTATTACATTTTACAAGCTAAGTTGATTATTTTCTACCTAGCTTTGAAAAATATCACACTGAAATCAACTGAATTTCTTAAAATAATTCTTGTTCATGAATTTGATTAAATTGTCCAACAAAATCAAACTTTTTTCGAGTTTTGCAATACCTGTTGGGTGATTCTAAAATATTTTGTCATCCTAAAACCAAATCTGAAAGCAGAATTGCTCCATCACGCAACGTTTTCGAAAAATTTTGGTTTTTGTAAAAATGCCCGATTTTGATACAAAATGACGTGTTACGCAAAAACTAAACACGCGAGAAAGTTCAAATTTGAGTCAAGAGATAGAGGGGACTCTCCTCTACATATTCATATATTCAATTATATTTTTATGTACTTCTTAATAGTTGTAAATGGTTGTTAAAGTTTGAAAATGTGCCGACGCGGGTACTTTGTACGCTCTATTTTTGTATTTATGTGAAAAATCCTTTATCTAGCAGGAATTTACAATACAGAAATGCATTCTACAGACATTTCTGGTAAAGAAACCATTCACGAAAAGTATTTGGTTCCCTTAATATACGAGAAGGTTCAGAAAATATTAATTGGCAGCGTGTGCGCGACGCGTTCGCGCCAGACGGCCATTGCAGCCTTTTCGCGACTCGCCAGTGCCGTCGCTATGCGTAGTCGACGTTGGTACCACTCAAGTATGTCTTTGCTTACTATGCTTAATTAAATACATTTTTTTTTGTCTTTTTGGGTGCAAATCATTACAAAAGATTATAAAAATACGAATTATATTCACATTTCATTGCGGAAATGCTTAATATAGAAAATTGAATACAAAAACTTACCTATTTCTGATGTAAACAAATTAAAAATGTTTCCGCCTTGCTTGACGCTTGTTCCTGGTATCCCGATTTTCAATAATAAGTGTTCAGCAGTAATCAGCAAGCATCGCACATAAGTCTTTTTCTTTGTAACGTTTTTCCATTGTTGAAATATCTTGATGAAAGATTAATGCTGGAATTGTATTCCTTGTTTTGATTTTAAAATAATTTCGTCATGAATATAACAAAAACAGTGCGGCAAAGGGAACCAAATACTTTTCGTGAATGGTTTCTTTACCAGAAATGTCTGTAGAATGCATTTCTGTATTGTAAATTCCTGCTAGATAAAGGATTTTTCACATAAATACAAAAATAGAGCGTACAAAGTACCCGCGTCGGCACATTTTCAAACTTTAACAACCATTTACAACTATTAAGAAGTACATAAAAATATAATTGACTATATGAATATGTAGAGGAGAGTCCCCTCTATCTCTTGACTCAAATTTGAACTTTCTCGCCTGTTTAGTTTTTGCGTAACACGTCATTTTGTATCAAAATCGGGCATTTTTACAAAAACCAAAATTTTTCGAAAACGTTGCATGATGGAGCAATTCTGCTTTCAGATTTGGTTTTAAGATGACAAAATATATAAGAATCACCCAACAGGTATTGCAAAACGATTTTGGTCTTGGACAGCGTTACTTTTTGACAATTTTTAAGTTTTTAATAAGAACAACCTTTTCAACAATGAGTTGTTAATTTTTTATCGAATAACAATGTAATCTTTTCTCATTTTGCTTTATTTTTTTCGTAAAATTTATAATAGGAGCATTTGCCCTGCGTTCGACGTTAAAACTCGTCATTGCTTGATTTTAATTCCGCATCCCGTGAAAGATTTTTAAAAGTAAATTCCACAGTTAACTGATTAAATGTTTCTCTAGATGCAACTGTAACTTCCAGCCACAAGAAAATTTCGTTCAGTCCGGCCCTCTTTCACGATTGTACACGCAATAATTGTCGCCTCGCCTATTTTTAGGCTAGATTCTAAGTAAAAAAAAAAGTGGCCCTGACGTCATGGCACGAGGCCCGGCGTATAACAAGGGCTCTGTCGAGCCACGAAACCGGGAGAGAGAGAAAAAAGAAAGGAGCCACCACATGCAAAAGAGGTTTATAAACATGTAAATTGCAATTACGCGCGAACGTATTTGCATTCGACCCCGGTGCCACCTTCGTTCCCCTTTTGGGTCGACATTAACCGTCCTCCATCCACTTTCATGCTGCCAAGGAGTATTCGTATGAGAAGGCTTTCCGTGTCGCCGGCACTTTCAATGACCCGAGTGCCTGCACAGAGGTATGCGTTACCTTCGTGTTCGGCTAGTATCCGTCATCGGTCGAATCGCGAGTCAGTTTGATAGGCTGATGTTGGATGATAGAAGCGGACAGGGGGGATAGAAACGCGACAGTACAGGGTCAGCAAGTTCCCTTGTCGGGTACTGTCATCGATAACAGCCTTAATTACGGAGTAATGAGGTGCGATCGAGATTTCTTCTCCACCCCCGGCGAACTCTTTCTCGCGGAGTATTTTCGCGTGAGACGTGAAATCTCGGTCTTATCAAGATCTCAGTCCGGCATGAAATATCTTTTTCGGGTATGAAAGTTCGTTACGAGTCCGGCACGAGAGTCTTAATTGCAGTCATTTGCGTCTACAGGCGTGAACAGCGGACAAGTGAATCGATATACAACGTAATTAGACTGGAATATGTTTGAGAGAGCTCTAGAAAGGACGGACGAATTGAATTGTTATGCATTTATTTAGCGTGACCATGTAAGAATGATCAATGGGGACAAAAGAATGTTCGAAATTGGAATTTCTGTATATCAGTATTAATCACTTTGGCACTAGATAGTTTTTCAAATGTTGATAACATTCGTCTAATCTTGGGCATCCTCGTCACACTACACAACAACAAACTTCTTTTATTTTGTTTGACACGTGCAGCTGATAAGAGTAAGTTTAAAGGCTTTTGCATCGTAACAATATTGACAACTATTTTACATAGTAGGACACATTTGTCGGTAATTTTTCCTCATTTCTGTGAATGTATTGACTTCAACTAATATCTATAACTTTAACTACACAGACAAATAAGAACAATAGAATTTCAGCAAGATATCGATCCCAAGCACACTTCAAATGTGGCATCCAATTTTTTCAAGGAAAAAAGAATTCAAAAACTCGAGTGCACACCACAATTCCCAGATCCCAATCTCATTGAAAATCTCTGGACAGTTTTAGATGAACATATATTCCCTTAAATAATATATTCCCTTCAGAACACTTTAAAGAAAATCCATTCTAAATAGAACTCTATTTTCTTGCAAGCAATATGTAAGCATTAAAGTAAATCTGTACATACGATGAATATAAATTTTCATCTGTGAAATTATTACAGGCAAAGAAATTCTAATTGTTGTAACCGTGAAGATAATCGTACGGCAAGTATACTAAACAGGCAATAAGCTGTAATAAACAGCAACGCAGGTCCTACAAACTATCAAATCTCACAAAATGTTTGAGTATCAAAAATGTAGAATTAAACTTAATTTGTCAACCCAATTTCTTTACTTGTTTAATTGTTTTAAATAAACTATCAATTTTCTATCCCCTTTTGTAGTTTCTCGCTTCCATAATACACAGTGTAGCTGGACAAATGGTACAAGCGAGCTTGGGATGATTTTACATGTAAAAATACGTCGAAAAAAAGGAATAACATTTTTTCGTTTGACGCCTCGTTTTCGAGAAAACCGAATTTGAAAATGCAGAAAATACACGCTGCTATTAGATAGGAATCATCTGACGCGACTGATCATGATCAATCAATTCTACTTTCTGGATATACTAACACGCAAAACCGACGGACCTTTAAACTCGATTTTCTCTAAAGCGAGGCGTCAAACGAAAAAATGTTATTCCTTTCTTTCGACTTATTTTTATGTGTAGAATCATCCCCTGTTCAGATGTAACACCCGCTCGGTCACACCCTGTTTTATAAAATATAGATATTTATAACAAAAAATTCATTGCTACCTTAAAATAAAATCTCAGTCTCTAAAAATTATGGTAGTTATCGTATACATTACTGTTTACACTTTCTTTTCCACCACTGTATATTTTCTAACTAAAGTGGCTTCAGTTAAAAGATTGATAATGCAGGCTTCAAATTGTATGGTATTTAATAATTCCTGCTAAGATGATGGATTCACATAACTTAATAAAAAATTAATTAATTAAAAAAATCTACATAAATCCGCAAAATTTCAAATGTTTGAAAAAGTCAAAGTTTTTGCTCATTTCGTGAACATCAATCTTGTATTAGTTACAATTAAACCAAATTTAAAAAAATGATAATATTAACAACTTGATTCTTGATCCGAATATATCATATTGCAACTCATAAATAAGCGATCATAAAATATCCTTCGTTTTCTCGTTTAGATTATATAATTGATTTGAATTGATAAATATGGTTCATCCGAGTTGATATATCCATTTTGATAAAACAATTTGTAAAAGGCATTTCAATCTTAAATCGTTGCGTAAATCGTTAAATCGTATCTCTGCTAATTACATTTATTGATACGGAAAAAGTATAAAATTTGTGTTTTCTCTAGCTATTAAAAAAATATTAATTTCAAACGTAACAGAGTAACATATTCTATTACAAAAAATATGGTATACCTTGGTGGTGAAGAAAGCGTTTTAGCATCATAGAACTTGTTTGCTAAACATGTGTTACTTTCATGAAATTTTACGCCGAGGGAAACGAGCCACAGAAATTCAGTAGTACGAAATACGATATTTCGTCCAACGTGACTTGGAGTTCTGGCCAAACTTCCGTAGTTCTCGTGCACTTACACCATCTTAGAAAGATACCATTCACTTTACCTTTTTCATTTTTAAATCGAGATAATCTATAAACATAGTCCCTAATACGTACTTGCTTTTATTTTTTTTTATTTTTTTTTTGAGAAATAGCAAATTCTCTGCAGAAATAACTGCATCGACGATAATATCTTCTGTCTTCTGACGATAATATTGGTTATGCAGGAAGGTAGCATTACTTAAAAATACATCTTCTTTAAGAATAAGGTAATTCATGAATATGGTAATATTTATAGAAAACAAAAGTACCGCATTGCAAAAGTTAAGTGTCGAACTGCCCAACTACTACATTTACCAGTCTACAGTTATTGTAAATGAAAATTAATCAGTTTTGTAGAGTATTTCATTTTTTTCAGTATATGTACTGCGTTACTTTCACATAAAATAAGTTGTTTATGCAGAGTGCTCGACTCCAGGTGGGAGAAAATTTAGGGGGTAGTTCTCCATGACAATATAAGACGATAATTAACGAAAGTTAATAACGTTAATTAACGCGCCTCTATGACGTACGCAACGTACACCTCTGTTGGCAGGGAAGCCGCATTTTAGGCGGATTTTTAATTGTTAATAACTTAAAAATGAAGCCGAAATCGAAATTTTGTTATTCTTCATTTTCACTTTATATTGTCATGGAGACAATTTAAATTTTCTCCCATCTGTAGTCGAATACCCTGTATGCTCTACGAGTATTTTGCTTGTTGAATCTTTAAAAAACGAATTGTCAGCACGTACACGTGTAATGAATTTATGAATTATAATATTATAACGAAAGTCTTAATCTTCGCTACAATTTCAGGTCATTTGTGTTTAATGCTGATAAATACTAGAATAAAGACAAAACTTTCACGTCATGAAATATCAACGTAAAGAATAATTTCTTGCCATTACATAATAAATATTCTGTATGTTACGTACGGAGACTCTGCTTACGTGACTCTCTTACTCCCTTCTTGATACCACATGTTTTTCCTGCAAGAGGTCCGGGCCATATGCCATGATAAACAACTCTGTCCTTAGGGGAAAGTGCATGCACATGGGAAAATCTGGAGGGATGTCTTCCAGATTTTTCCATACCCCCACTGCCATTTCTAAACAAAATTTGACTATATAAAGGGTCCAAGCTTGCCCATGAGTGGGTTAGTTCGAATCTGAAAACGGAGCGACACACATCGTGAGATTGGGTTCATAGTCCCCATCAATCAATTCTTAACAGCTACAACCGTTATTCTCAAAACAAGTTAACTAACCCCCGCATTTCTCAGTGCGTCAAAACCGAGAGTTTAGGAACATTAGTATCCGCGACAGTACATTACACTTCAACAACTGCAGATTCCCACTGTGTTTCTTATCAAGAATATACTGTGTTGCTGTCAGATATATGGGAGTCTTTAATCTCATATCCATATCCTTTTAAACTGCAGTAACTAGTATTTTTCAACTACAATATATCTTTACCGCTCGAGATGTATCAGTATTCTTTAGACGTTACGATAGCCGACTTCCGAATACCTTCCGCTTACCCATCCTGTGACACCCGGAAGTTCACAACTTCCCTATCTAGTGGCGACCCGATGGTGAAAGAGACATCGGCTAGTCCACGAAGCCCTTCCTACCTAGTGGCGACCCGGTAACGAAACAGGCATCGGCAAGTCCACGACAACCTATCCTGCATAAGCGAACAAACCTCGGTCCACGCATAAACTGCCTAGCTCTCGGCTCGTAACATGTATAATTATATCGTTAAAAATACAACAATCCCTATGATGTTATGAATAAAAGAATAACAAATTTTTATTTTAGAAAATTTAGTATCATTATACAAATTCATATTTGTTGAATTTATTGCGGTGCACTTTCGCTCGACTGATTAAATGAATGTACAGTAGAGCTTCTATAATACTTATTTATTAATATAAAATGATAAGTATAACTCGAGGACAAAATAATACACTTCCAGATCACACAGTTCAATCGAATCGATACAAGCACGTTTTTCATCAGACTAATTCGAAACGCACACACATCCAGCTACATACCACGCACAACGAGAAACGGCTCAGTGCTACCAACCTGAGCCAAGATGATGATTATTTTTCACAATATTTAAAGGGTGTCTAGAATTGTCTAGACATCGTGTCTGGGTCTGCGCTGCGATCGAGTGGAACACTGTCATTTTTGAGTTCTTTATTGGTATGCTTGACCTTAAGAATTTATTACGGACTTGGGTAAGGCTAAAAGTGATGTGTCCTGTTTCGAAATAGGAAAACAGACCAGCCGTGTACCCCACTCAATGAAAATTGACGCATCGCAGGTCCACACTCAACGGAAAGGTAACACCAGTTTTCGAGGAAAGATCCTTGAAACAAGGAATCTTTGTGCAGCGTCCTCCGAGGCTCCGTGAGAAAATGAAACCACGGAGTCAGTAGGTGTTGCACAGTTTTTGGATTACGCCCCAAACTGGTGATTCGTCCCCTGTTTATCCCTACCAAAGAAATTATCTCTTTCCGAGCTTTGGTAGGGAATTGCAGAAGAACTAGGACCAGGACGCTACGAACCTTTATTAGGTTAACATCATTTTATTAACATTTGTACGGACTTAAACCTTATAACCTTTGCCTAGAACTTGGCATTGAACTTTGTACGTTCTCAGTTATTTTTATTAAATTTATTGTTACGTACTTTTAGAACGTTTTTCATACAAACCAGCGCCATTAGTTAACGTTCAGATTTTCACTTGCTACATCATGTAAAAATATTCTAGATGAAAGTAAACACTGATTTGCGAAAGTGGATCCTTTAAACTTTAAAATAAGTCCAGGCTTATGGTTGTATTATTCGTTTTTACGAAATTGTCACAATTTAAATATCGACAATTTTTCGGAATATAGTGTTTAAATTTGGATTCAGTGTATTTGGTATCACAAGCGGTGGTTTGCAGAAACGTGTTTGAGAAAATGGCTGCCACGTCCGCCTGGTTTAAAATATGTAATTCAATTTTACAGCAAATACTATTTAAATACCATATAATAAAACGTAAATATTGATTGTTTAAAGAAATATGATTTTACAAAGAAAAAAATTTGTTGAATTCTCTTTCTTTCAACTGTTCAAATTCATGTAACCTCTTAATTTCATTTCATTAACAGAGAAATAGTAAAGAGACCAGAATGTACAAGCAGTGTTATTCTATAAAGAACGGTCAAATGTATTTTACCAGCGCAATAAACATCAAGTGAATTGGTTACACGAAATGATCGCGTTATGATTGATAAATACGATTCAATGCAATAACGCGTTAGTAGGTACGTAGGCCAGTATGCAATTACAAATCTACAGGTCCATGGTTTAATCTGTTGTTTCAGGCGAAGGACGCCATGAACGAGCTGGAGGGCATTGATCTGACGGATCCGGACCTCCACAAAGCAGCGACGAAAATCCAGGCGAGCTTCCGTGGTCACAAAGTGCGCCAGGAAGTGTTATCGACTCCTGGAAGCAACGAAGAGATTAAGAAATAAACAGCATAAACAACAAAGAGAGTAGCTGATCTTTCGAGAATCGAATCGCCGATAGTACGCCCGAAATAAAATAGAAAACAAAAATACAAGTGACAAGTAAACCAAATGATCAAACAGTAGCAAAGAAAAATCGGGCATCATCTTTGGTTTTCCGTATGTCGTCGAGTCCGCTTCGTACGATCGCAATGCGAATCATTACTACCATCGAACGCGTCCAATATACAATCTCTTAGAATCGAAATTGTCTTACTTTGGGAAGCTTAACGATTCCAATAAAATTTCGAAAAGTAGAGGAATCAAACCGGTCCGTGTCAAGATTGCTGTCCAACACAACGGGAGTAACCTGTAAAACGAACGGATACAGTTATTAAACAGAAGCGAATTGTTTTCACTTTCTTGTATTTCGACCAAGATGTAACCACTGAAAATTAAACAACCAGTTCGCAACCTATTTTCAGTTCAATTTACGTTAAGTACAATGACGCGTACACTTCCCGTATATTTCGGCTCGAGTGTTTACCAATTAACATTTCCAAATACGCTACTGCAAACCTTTAATCGGCCGGTATCGACGTTCCTCGGCTCGTTACGATAAATTGGCTTTCCATAATAAAGCATGACCTATGTCACGTAACAAACGAGTCGAAAGATCGAGTAGGCCGCCGAGCGAACTAATAAAATATTGGTTTCTATAATAAGCATCGTAGATGCATCATATTAAATTGACCGAACGAATTTAACCACCAGAGAAGGACTCTATTTTTCCCCTCATAAAATCGTCTGAAAGATGTAAGTGAGAACACGCGAATCGCCCCTAAAATAATTGATTCGGAAGTTGGTCATTCCGACGCGCTCTTAAAAAATCAAACGCAGCCGAATCGATTTAATAAAAAACATTTTGTATCGCTTAACAAAATATAACACGAGAAAAGCAGAATATGTAATCCTACCTATTTATCGCTAATAAAAAATTCGTTAGCGGTCGAGGGAGAGCAGGAAAGATTATTTCAACTACATCCTTTGAAATATCGAGATTTCAGCCAAGGGATTTCGAGTGGCGGTTGCGTAAAATATTTTCATGAGAAACTCGGTAATAGAGATTACGTATTTTCCCTTCTACAAGCTCGTTATACGAAAAATACCGTCGAGACTCGACGACTCAGAAACTCGGCCATACGTATCGAAACATTTGTCCCTCGCGATGCATTCACGAACGGTGTATGCACGGAGACACAGCGGCCGAAATGAGGAATTGACAGACCGGTTAAAATATCAAACGTCCGCACGCGACCACGCGAAACATAGGAGTAACGAATCCTCGCGACTCCGGGACATCGAATGAAAGGCGTGTCTTCACTGCGAGTGAATCGATTCGAGAAGACACGAGACGAACAGTTGTAACCTTTGATAATCATTTGAAAGTTGAACACCTTCTCTTCTTTTTACCTGTTTAAAGTAATTTAAAGTAAACGAGCCGTACCAAGAAAATCCAAGGAAATTCGTCGATCTTACTACAAAGAGTACCGTGTAAGTCTAAAAAACGAAATACAAAGAGTATAATATAGGTGTAATGATAACGACAGAAACAATGAAGAATCACCGAATAAATTGTGTACCAAGGGAAAAAAACGTGTGCATAAAACAAACAAAAAACCGATATATAACCGATAGTGGTACTGTCGAAGTTGCATTGCTCTAACGTTAAGGATATCCATTATGATGTGTTGACAGGCGACTTATTATTTCTTAACGATAAGATACAAATATTTTTATGCTTTCGATCGCATACAGCACGTGTTACAGGCAACACACGCGTGTTCACGTTTGCGACCCTTGTAGACGCAATAGAGTCGTGATACGTTTAACATCTCTAGTCGGACTGCCATTAACAAAGAACATTGCTCTTCGTATCCTACTGTTCTCATCTATTCCGTTAAAATTTCTCATCAGTTTCGACTCGTTCTACCTTCACCACCCTTTTAAAGTTGTTTCGATCCAATTGGTCGTTCAGTTGGATAGCACACATTGTTTTTAGCAGGCCTAAAAACGCTGCGCCAGTTTTTGCCATTGTTACGGGCACTCGCGCCGTCCCTTTTACCCCCATTTTGTCCCTTTGCCCTAATTTCGAATCCCTTTCTTCTCAGCATGATAACGAAACAAACCACGACTACAAAAACATTCGTAATTATTCTTATTCTAATTAACGGTTTGATTGATAGAAATTTGTAGACATATTTTAGCGATTTCGTTCAATAATTCTTATCAATAATTTTTATCTATTGAAATATATATGTATCGTTTCACAATCGGTTTTAATCGTTAACTATCTTGACTAATGTACAGTGTTTATTCGATATTTGTCCAAAACACGGGTCTAGCCAAGGACATATATCGGCCAGGAGATTCTTTGATCCACGCCGAACGTAGAAAATGACAGCAAAGCTCTAGAAGCCTCGGTCGCCCAGGAGTGTAAATATGCATGTCCCACACGATGCATGTCCAAAATACGGGTCTGGCTGGGCCAATTATTGTCTAGAATATTGTACTACCGACCCATATCATGTTACATTCCTCGGCGACCGAGGCCACTCGAGCTTCTTGGCCCCTCACGGCGTACATATACCCTGCGGCAGTGGGGATCGTTCTGGAACTTTTATTGGCTAGGCATTTGGGACATATATAGAGTAAACACTGTAGTTAAATGACCAATAATAGTATTTGTGTGTCGATTTGTGGACTGGATAGATTTTATCCAGAAAGAGAGAACAAACAATTGTCGATAACATTTATGTTAAATGTAAATGCCATCTTGTTTCAACGTATACAAGATTAGTGTGGCGAAAAATATGAAGTAACATTATGAAACATAGACATTTTTGAACAGATAAACATCACGTTAAATTCTCTTCCACGGTTAATAAAGTAAAATATTTCTGTTTTGTCTTTTCTTAATTTCGTACAAGTGCGTCGTTTCATGTAATATACTTTGTTTTATTTTTATTTTAATAAATGAGTTCTGATGTGCGTATTGATTACAGTGTTTCCTCGATATATGTCCAAAACACGGGTCTAGCCAAGAACATACAGTGTGTCTCACGAGCTCTGTCCACTTGAATATCTTGATTATTTCCACAATACGAAAAAATGTTATTTACAGTAGTTGTAGGGTTTAAGAAACTACATAATATAGTATAAATGATATTCTTGCAAGTGGAGGCGTAGAGAAGATATAGAGGTCACCTTTGTTTTTTTTTTTAATGGAATGTCCAATTTTTTATGCTCGATTTCAATAGTTTATTTGTTCCAAAACTTACCGTTGCTGAGATATTTGACTGTTTTTATTCTATTGCTTTCATTGTGGAACGTATTCAAGGATATGCTCACTAAGTCAAATGTGAACATTGATAGGCTTTTCATGAAGAACATTCTTCATGAAAATAGTCAAATATCTCAGCAACGGTAAGTTTTAGGACAAATACACTTCAATACTTTTATACTCAGAATATGCTAATCTATCGAAATCTAGCATAAAAAATTGGACATTCCATTTAAAAAAACAAAGGTGACCTCTATATCTTCTCTACGGCCACTTGCAAGAATATCATTTATACCATATTATGTAGTTTCTTAAACCTTACTACTGCACCGTAACATTTTCTCGTATTATTTGAAATAACCAAAATATTCGAGTGGACAGCGCTTGCAGGATAAACTGTATATCGGCCATTCTTTGATCCACGCCGAACGTAGAAAAGGACAGCGAAGCTCTGAGGTCTCGGTTCATGGTCCTTCGCGGGGACCTCGCGGCAGTAAGGGTAGTTCAGGGACTTCTATCGGATAGGCATTTGGGACATATATAGAGCAAACACTGTATATATTATCTATTGTAAAATATCTTTTCAATTTCAAGATTGATACCAGAAGAGAATGAATTCTTCATGAAACTATTGATCTGTTTTATTATACATCCATGTCTGTTCTTGTATTATACATATAGTTTATGGCGTGCTGGGTTTACACCGCGATATCATTAAATCTGAAGCGAAGGCTGTTATCATTCTAATAGTCTCTTCAACGATCGGATCCCGTTGATATTGGTCATAGTTTTTTTCCCTGCAAATACAGTAAGTATTTCTACACTTAACTTTTGTGGAGTAACTATAATAAAGCAAAGTATTAACAAATACCATTTTCATTAATAAATTGCTGCTCACAGAGGTAGATTATTAAATGATTCTTAATAATGCATTACAAAAAAATAATAAAATAAGTGTCATAATTTGGTCGTCCACGGTTTGTTACAGTTATGGTCGCCATTGTAAATTCATTATTAATCAGGTTCCACGTTAAAAAATAAAGATGTTCAAGAACTTTCATTCATTTTAACTGATGCTGATGAACAAAGGTCAACTACTTATAAACGAATTTTTTACAGAATGTTGGTTTACGGAATGTTGCATAATTCTTTTTAAATATTCTTACCTCATAAATTTTAACAAACTTTAGTCTTCTTCTATATACTTATTAATAAATCATTTGGTAATTTTTACCAAATATTTTACCGTAATGTTTTATTCATTCTGAAATGATGCTGACGTATAAAATCAACCACTTATAAACGAATTTTTTACAACTTCTTTCGTAATTTTTCTAACCATAAGCATCTTTTACCAGTCTGGTGTCATGACTGGTTGTTTTCATTTTCGTCTAACAGTTTTCATAATATGCTGTATACTATCCATCTTCGAACGTAAGATTTTGGTTATGCTTTCGATGTCGACGTAAATTTTAGATTTACTCCTGGAATTTATAACCATACAAATAATTTTTTACTGTACAATTCTTTGCGCGGTTAATATGATATTCCGTTTTGCGATGTACTATGAAAAATAGTTTTATATAATATACATTATCTCTGTACAGAGTAGCCTATTAATGGAAACGGGTTTTGATAATGAGCTACTTGTTTGTGTAAAGTTATTGCAAGAAATTAAGTACAAAGTCTTTTTCGAGCGCGCATTTTCATTTCAGTATGTGTCAACGATCTCAATGTGCCCTGTCACGTACCTCGGCATTTCAAAATGAAAATGCAACGACATGCACAAATAACGCTTGAAAAAGAATGTTATACAAAATTTTAACACACGTACAGGATGGTCCAAGCAGCTTGTACACCACTACAACTTCCAAAGTATGTGTTGTACTGATATGCGTTATTCTGAGTGAAAAAGTATTGACCTTCGTTAGCCCTAAACCTAATAATTAACGAGCAATTTCACTTTATTTCCTAAAAATAAAATCTAACTTAACATTCCGTGAAGAAAATTTTCCAGAAATAAAGTGAAATCACATGTTAATTATTAGGTTTAAGGCTAATGAAGGTCAGTACTTTTTCACTCAGAATTCGACGTTCAGAAATCACCGAAACGCTTTCACCTATTAAAAAAAATACATTACATAATGTACCCCTTCAAACCATGCAAATTTTGTATAGAAAACTGTTTCGTACAACGCATACTTTGGAAGTTGCAGTGGTGTACAAGTTGTATGGACCACTCTGTATATTTGACAGTCGTATAGGAAGATATTTTTTTCCCAAAAAAATTTGTTGCAAAGTTATCGTGATTTAATAATGATTTGGTAGGAAAAACGTTGTATAATGGTCTAAAAAGATGAGTATATTTTACGGTGCACATTATTAGAACAATTTATTATGATTTAATATATTATAGAAGTGCTGGAACTGTGCTTTGAAAAAAATGATTCATTTAATTTCAAAGAGACGTTCCTCTAAAATCTCTCTCCAATGTACCTTCCATACTCGCAATCGTCTCATTCTCTTCTTTCATTTTCGCGTCTCGGTATTTATTGTTAAACAAATTAATAATTAAATTATCTCTGCGAACTTCCTATATCCGCTCTGTCGTTATTCTATATAATGTTTTTAGATTATCAAAGAAGATCGATAAAAGAAATGGAAGATTGCATCACATTTTTCAATTTTCATGTATTCAACATGATTTATCCTGCGATCATTTTCAACTATCCTTCATACTTCTCTATCTTGAAATCTCTTACTTGTCTTTACCTACCGCTTTTTAGGGAGCTAACAAACGTGTTACTATCGTTGAAAATGTCTATGGAAATTAATTCGTCGTGGATAGAAACGAATCAGATAATTAAATAAACAAACGATCAAATGATCGCGCCAATTAAACGAAGTTGAATGCAAATTAGAACGCACGATATTGAAAGCCGATTCACACTGCGACGCGTCGAGTCTCGGCAACGACACGCTAAAAATTCTGTAGAAAGAACTCTAATACATTAAAATCTATTTATAATATTATATTCCTGTTGTAGTGAATACAATTTGTATGCTACACGTACTAAGAGGCTCCTCTACCAAATATTATTATAACCCATATTAACACTATATACATATACATATTAATACTATTAATATTGTATTTATATTATATATTATATGTGAACAATAATATTAATATTACCAAATATATTTGTGATCTCCGTCAATGACATCGCATTACAGCTGTTCATTATTATTGCCGTTCACTGAGGATCGGCTTTATATTTTCACGAACGAATAGACGTCCGTTTTTAAGCGTATTATTAACATTATATTACATCCAACGGCCGAAAGTAAAAGACGTAAACTCCAAATTAGGCGAGCCATAACATTCTATCACGAATGAAAATTTTCCTACCAAGAGTTTGTCTTGGAAGTAAACAAATAACTGTACAACTTGATTTTATCGTAAGTAAAATTGTTGCCCGAATGATTCGTAGTATTAACGTGTAATTGAAAATATTTAACTACATTGGAGCTTCTGTAGTTACGAATACGTCTTTTGGAAATAATAAGGGTGATTGTTGTAATAAATATAGGCATTTTCTTCGGTACGTGACGATACCACACAGATCTAGATTAGTAACGCACAAGTTGTTGCGGTAAATTATATTTTAAGAATGTAATAAACAATTGTAATGTTTAAACGAGCAGTACCATGTATGTTATCTGTTTGTTTAAAATAAATATCCTTTAAGTGTACAAACGAAGCATCCGATTTATGTTGTGAAATATTAGTGATTGTACCTAATTCGTAATTTATCTTTAGTTTCACAAAAATGCCAGTGTTATAGAAATTTTGTTTCTTCAATGAACAACAAGGAAGAGATTTAGTTACAACGCGCCGAAATTTATATCGAATTCGATTCGATTTAAGCAAACAGTATACGCTAGATGTCGCGTCAGTAACTCAGAAATGTTTTCTTCGAAGTCGCGTTTTCGACGAGTTACGAATAAATGACATAAATATTATTTTATAATTTGTAATAACATATGCTCGAATCGTGAAACTTAAAATGTGTTTTACTTTTGTTTAGGACAAGTTTATTAATTATGGGGAAGCGATATTATTGTGCTTATTGTGATAGATCATTTAAAGATGACCCGGAAGCCAGAAAAAGACATCTTTCAAGTTTACAACATGCAAAAAACCATGCAGATCATTACAATATGTATAAAGGTGATTATTTATTAATAAAAATTTAGAAAATATTTCTTGACAGTAGGAAAAATGGATATGAACATAACCTCTAAATTATAAAATGCATCCAATACTCATATTTTTGTAATAAGTATTTATGAAAATAACGTAACTAATATTTTAGACCCAGAGATAATATTAAAAGAAGAACGCGTAAAAACACCATGTAAACGTTATTTAACTGTCGGTGACTGTGCGTTTGGTCTTGGATGCAGATTTTCCCATTACACGCCACAAATGTTATGGGAACTACAACGATATGGTAATTGGCATGTTTCTTTCTACATAAAAATTTGGGACTGTGTATTCACAAAAATGATATTTCCAGTTGATATGAAAAATGCATCGAAATTGCATGCGATGCCTGAAAATGGATGGCCTAATCCTGACGATATTATTAAGGACTATTTTGAAAATACCGGAAGCTCAAACAATGCAGAAGAACCAAACTTTCCTACATGGTTTAGGACATTAGAAGTACACGACTACTCAATGTTACCACCGTCTTTATGGCCAATTACTCCAGAGAGCTTACCGAATAACTTAACATTCAACAAATGGGGTTAAAACAAAAGAAAGATATGTACATATATGCTCAAGTATAATGTAAATATAAAAACTTGACCATTGAACAAACTTATAGTTGCATAAAAGCTGTAAATATATAAATAGAGTAGACATTTTTACGAAAGAGATGTTTCAGAAATTTAATAATAAATTTATATTTGATATAATGATGACACGATTTTCTGGAAAACTCTTTTTCTCTTATTAAATCATACTTAATGTAATTAAGCATTTTAATATAGTGTGATCAACATTGATGACGATAACATATTTATACATAGCTAACAAGAATGAAGCACTCTGTGACTCGAGAACAAATGCGTTTCTTTAATTTAACATTAAAGTTTGTATCTTGGTATAGTAGAAGGGAATTATACAATATCTTAATAAACTATTAATTTATTTAGCTTCTACATACTCGTACTCTCAACTTTTATTTTGTAAAATGTGGATGTTTATGACACATTAAGTGTTATAAAATAAGTATTTGTCCATATTTGCGATTTTACTATTTAATATTTACAGTAGGCGCTCATTCTTGCTATAACTATTTTATTTGCAGTAAAAGGAATAATTTATTAGATGAAATAGTGATACATGTCCACAATCATAATTATAATAATTCATTGTAGATGTTCCTTATTGAAAAAAGCGTGTTTTTCGAATGAATTTAAGACTTGCAATACAGCAATTTTGCTTTTGTCAAAATCGACGGTATTATTAGGTTTACCGAATTTTAGCAAAATTGAATAGACTACAAAAAAATTCTCAAATTTACTATTCTTTTAACACAGACGTTTTTTAACACATCGGTGGTAAGTACTACAGACCTCGTACATCAGATTATTATAAAATGGCCTACCTTATTGTTTACCAGTGGTAAAAAAAATGATTTATCAATGTTTTTTTTTTAATTGAGAAAAACGACTTTAGACTACTAAGTCTATGTTACAGAGCAATATCCAAAAAATATATGTATGTAAATGTAAAAATTTTGTATAAATAAATAACAAAATATTTGTGCTGATAGGTCTTAAAGTTCTAATTGACATTATATTCTGCGTGTATTCTGGATAATATTTTTCTTACTTGAAAGGCTTATAACAACAATTTTTTTCTTGCTAGAAATCTGAAAATGCTACTTAACATTTAATACAGTGTAAAACGCGTAATTCCAGTTAATGCATAATAATAAGAATAACAATATATATGGTCTAATTTGAGGTACCAATACATAGTTAAACGTTCTTCCAGAAATTGTCTGTAATCTATCTAGATTTATCAGTGCCGGTCGATTAAACTGATGCTCCATCTTACGAGGCAAGAACGAATCAGTCTCGGTTTAGCTCGGTTCTTGTCGGTAACCGTCGCCGCAACCATCTGTCCTCCGTCATCCCCTCCACCAATCGCCGGTCGGAAAAGCGAGCACACAATGAACCCTTGCACACCATCATACAGTAGCGAAGCACCCGTTGCCACGATAGTTTGGCGTTTCAGCGTTGTTCGGCGCGCCACCGTGTCGTTTTAATTTGAAAAGAAAGTTTAATGTCCTCCTCGAGCCGTGTATCGTGATTGTGATTATGAGATTGTCCGGATCTCGTGGTTCCTGTGAATTTCCACTGGTGTGCCACTCAAGAGACATCGGAAGTGTTTGAACTGTTAAAGTCGGCACGGCGGGACGCCGGCCCTCGATCCGCCGATTGGATTTTCGATCGCCGTTGCGGATCGTCTCAATCATTCCGGTAAGTTACAACAAAAACACTTCGCTCTTCAATCAATGGCCCTGTACTTTCGATCGTATTTCAACGTTATTCTCTCGATTCACACTCGATTCAAAAAACCTATACTCGAGAGGGAAGTCACGTGATACCCTATAGTGCGAAAACTCGATTTAATGAAAGAACGAGATTTCGTACACACAGACGGAGCAGAGCGTAGTGGACGTGATGTCACAGTACAAAGAAACATACGCAAAATGTTAAGCAGAGCATTTTTTGAAACACCTTTTCCTCCACATTGGAGGAGAGGAGTTTGAATTCAGAGAGGTACGAAATGGTAAACAATCGGAGTAGTTTTTAACGCAGGAGTGTGAGTTTGAGCTGACAGGTACGAAGCGTCACTTGAAGTATAATTCGTTGAATCGTTTAATGCTTCTACGTGTCTTCATGGTTACGGTGGTGATTTAAATACAATAGATTGTCTTCGATTGGTTTGCTTAATCGAACAACATTATCCTCCCTAACAACATACATAGTATTGAATTATAAAATTTTTTCATCCGTTTTTCGTGCTGCAAATGCTGTGCAACTCTTTATGCACAATTTGCTTTGCAATATGTATTAACCATGAAGAGAATCGTTCGGTGACTAAGTTATGTATGGACGAGTTGTCGCGTAACTATGGTTCATCGAATAACTCAAATTACGATTTTCGATTTTAATCCTTTTGTAATTACGGTCGTCATCAGGTAAACAGTTTTAAAGTATTGTCATTATAGTAATTGGGTACGAGATAATATGATAATACTCATTTCTGGATCCCTGTACGCCATATTGCGTCGTGTAAACGACTCCAAAAGTTGATGCTCACCGATCCCTATAACAAGGAAAATCGGTTCGAGCACGCACGTGATGATACCCCTTGACAATGTATGCATTATCGAACATCAGACAACACGCTGGATATCGAGAGGACTTATTAGAATATTATGCTCCAAAAACTGAGTACGGTTATATTGTATACTAGATTGTATGTACTATTTTTGAATCGTACATTTTAATCGCAGTCCATTATTTTAAATATTGTTTGAGAAATAATTGAAATATGAATGAATGTTTTGCTTGTTTAAAGTCCTAGAATCTACTTCAAACGGTGATAGCGTAATTAAATAAAATTGATTAATGTATCAACATGAAAGACAATGAATTAAATGTTCTGTTTAGTTTTTTTTTCTGGGGCTACAAACACAAATTCGTTCGATTCAGATATAAATGTGCTACAATTTTAACGATTTAGTTATGATTCATTGCGAATGTAGATAACTGTGATTGATTGTAATGGTGTACATACCTTGTTAATAAATGAAAAAAGATATTGAAGATAACCGAATGAAAATGACGAGTATACTTAACTAACCTTTACTTCTTTTCTATTTCAAGGGCATTTTACGTGATCTGTTAAATTTGAAGTTACAATGGATTAGATTATTACATATAATATGAAATGTGGACTAATAAAACACGCCTTTAAAATAAAAAAAAACTAAATTAGATTACTTTAAAAAATATGTACATTCAACTTATCGTATTTTTTAATATTTGTTGTCATTGAACCGCATTAGGATCGTAGAAGAATAATTATTACACCGATAGGTAATTCTGTCAAGTTTATGCTCCGAAAATTGCGTTGAAAACTTACTCGAATATTTGCAATGATATCTATGTGGCAGATATTATAGAATTACGAAAATCAACACCACATACAGAAATAAACACCGTATGAGATTGATTTACTCTATCCAAGTCCATGTAAAATAAACGCTTTATGAATCGCCATTACATTTTTCATCTACTGAGCTTTGAACAGTCGTGCAAACGTTACACAAAAGTATAAAATCCTTATGTTAGTAGGAAGTATTTCTTCGGTAATGCATTGTCGATTGATGGTCAGAAATGCGTTTATCTCGACTAGATTATATAAACGATAACAATGAATAGGAAGCCCGCTCTTAGCCGAGCGATACGAAGGAAGAAGTGGTTGAACAGTAAACGTTGAATCGTCCGTATATTACATCACTGACATCGTTTCCGTGCGTCGGCGCGGGGCGCAGTGTTGTTGCAAAAAGGTTAAATGTACTGTGACGATTCGATGGCAACGACCCGGCCGCCATAGACCGGGTCTGAGGGTCTAACGTGGCGGTCGCGTCACGATTCCTTGACGAAGGTCGTGCGACCTTGCCGATATGGGGAAACAATCGTTCGCGTTCGACTGCACCAGGAGGACACGTCCCCGTGAGTCAGTTTCCCGATCGATTTCATGCGTGCACAGTGCACTCACACACTCTTGTTGGGTCCATTGTCGCGTTCCGCACCACGTATACAATGGACTTGTCTATTTTCGAGCAGTTGCGCAGCCCTCTTTCGAACAATGCGGGCCGGAATACACGAAACTAGTCGATTTTCGATCATTCGTAGCGTAGACACGCCTAATAACATACTATAGAACTCGGCAGATCAACATTTCTGTTATCAACACTACCGAACACTGAACGCGACTAATATACAGTACTGTGCAAACGTCGTAGGACCAGGAAGAACGTACGCACAGTTACGTTAAGCATAATGTGAAATACATAATAAAATCGCTCAACTTTAAACACGCATAACCTTTTAACCAGTGAATTCCTAACATTATAACTTCTATTTTTGGCATGTTCTCGTCAAAATCTACAGGATTGTATAAAGAAAGTTAAAATTTTCTGGGTTGCCAAGGTGAGGTTTAACCATTTCCTAGATGCAAAAGAAAAAGACAAAATTATGTCAGGAATCTCCATCATGAATCTGACTCGATATTGTACGGCAAGGGGTTAACTATTATATGTATAATGTTGTAATATTATGTTATTTTGATGAAAACTTTATATGTCCACTAAAAACATTATAAAATTTTATATGGCCACCTATTCCCTTTTAGTTACAGCGTCGAATCTTCTCGTAGAGTTTTCATATAATTTATTAATAATCTTGATTGGAATTTTTTGCCATTTTGCTCGTAACACTTCAAACAGTTAAACTGTATTCTGTGGTTGACTTTTCTTCGTCCACTGTCCAAATGTTAGTGGCACACATAAGTAATGTCGTTTTTCAATATTTCATTCACAAGTCATTGACTTATCCGATAGTGCTAGCGTTAATATACTAGAACGAAGTATGATAATACAAATATAAGGCAAGTGTGCTTGTTTTCTATAATAAACCTTAAGGTTAGTGTTTTAGTTTTTAGTTAACCTCTTAATTTATAATTATTTTCAACTATATATACATCATTCCAGAGCATTCCCTATACATGTTTATCATTCCAGTATCATTCCATTTAAATTATAGTAACTCCTAAGCTGATTGTTTTTTGTTTTCTATGGGGAATAAAAAGCTGCATCGATTGGTGTATAAAAAAGTATGTGGTTCCATTTAAAAAATAAAAGTTGACCTTCATAAGTCCTTGACGCGTCCACCTACAAAAAGACTATTTAGTAACACCAGTGTGTGCATCTCTTGAAACCATTTAATCTCCAACCAAATAAATCTCGCTACGTATAATGATAATGACGTAAATTAAGGTGGTAATGCGTAGTACCCCACCCTATATATTATAGCATACATTAAAAGTATATGTATTGCGGAATAATATGATGGAGTAATGCGAATAGAAAGATTTCACAGGGAAAAACTATAAACATAAGCCATCTAATAAGAAACGCGAAAAAAGTTAATTTACTTCACTTTTGTTTGCTATGTAAATTTTATGTGGCACAAAAATAATTATCGTTTTCATTTAAGTGCAGATATAGTTTTATCAGACGTTCGTAGAAGCATGCTTTACTGAATACACAAGTGTATCATTTCGCGCAAGAACGATTGTTATTTAATTTAATTTTTTACGTAGAAAAATTTAACGAAATTTCGTACTTCGTGCGTTACATACAGGATGTTCAAAAACTTCATTGAATGCAAGTCATCAACGAAAGTTATGAGTTATCAACGAAAAGCACAAACCAATCAGAGCGCGACTACAGCGGACGGATTCCGGTTCGGCGGCAGGTCCCGCTGAATGTGGCGTTGGCATTGACCGAGCCGAAACTCGTCCGCTGTATCCGCGCTGTGATTGGTCCGTGTTTTTCGTTAATCACTCCTTAATAAAGCTGCGGAGAACATTTTCGCAAAGGAAAGAATTATTTGAAATGACCTTAGGAACTAACCCTTTCAAGGAAATACTGCATTTTTAGGACACCCTGTATATGTAATAGTAGCTCGCTCGATTTCCTACACTGTACCGTCACAACGTTGGTAGACGCCGCTGCATACCTATGCCGTACGTACCGTTCAAGATAGATAACTTGATACTTCCAAAACTTTTATAAAAGAGGAAAGAAATCATGGCTTTATAACTGCAATCTATCTCGGTTCATCACTTCCTGGGTAAGTCGATACAGAACATTACATTCTTGCGGCCTTCCTTACAAGGGTTGCCATCAAACGGAATGCGAGCGACCAGTGCGGTCACGGTGAACATGGTTTTATACCACGTGTTATGGTCATGTCCAAACTACCCGCAAACTAGCTAGACACTTATCAATAGACTTAAACAATTTTAATCTAAATCTGCGAAAAGAAGACAAAAATTCTATTGTGACGATTATATTCGAAAGTGTTTTCGTACACAAAATTGTATTTTATTTTGTAATTGTTATAACTGGACTGCGGATCTTTCACAAAATAAAAAATTGTTGCATTGATTGTACGATACAGGAGCTAACGAAAAATTCTTTTTCTTTTAAGTATCTTATTAAACTGAAACTAATACACTGATATCCTTAAATCTTTTTAATATGTTTTTAGTATGTAATATGGCTTTAACAATGATTGCTGAACATTCCATTTAACCCATAAAAAACCTGAACATATTGCGATTTATTTAGATACTTGTCATTTTTTAACTCAACAGATTTATGTATGCTTTACATTTGAATATAATGATTCGTATGTAACTGTGTAATATTGATGGTTTAATAAATTTTTACTTTTTGCTAAAGCTACTGTGATACTACGTTTTTAATAAATACCACAGCCACGACGCCGATTGCATGATCGGTTACAGATTTTTATCTTACAATTTTTTTTATCTTGTCATTTTTATAAGGCAACACATACCTGCCAATCACTTTTAGTGTTAAAAGTCATAAATTGACATAAATATATGATTGAAAAATCATCTTTTACCTATCTAGATGTATGTAATCACTTAAATAAATATCCTTAATTATATTGTGCGATTTATGCCTATTTAAGTATGCATGGCACTTAACAAATTGTATCTATCTTTACTTTTAGATGTAGTATAGTACGTATTTGCATTTTCTTGATGTTACAAAAATTAGTTTCAAACTTTTTATAATAAACAAAAATACATCATTGAGATCATTCATGTCTTTCCATACAATTACTGCGTATCTAGTATCTACCGATTATTATCTACGCTTACAATTATACAATCTTTCGTTTACTATCATTTCATAACTGCGACCTTAATAAAACTACAATAATGGAAGCAGCTAACTATTGTGATACAGAAATTTCTCGTTACGGGTTGATAATACTCTCGGTATGACGCCACCATAATACTTGCCCTCCATTTTGGAGTTTTGTTTGCCATAGTGCATTCGCCTGTTCGTGACCGAGTTGCAGTCGGCGAGCTATTTATTCGACCGAAGCCTGTGACACCTGCTCAGTGAGAGTTTCGCAGGCTATGCAATCGATGCATTGTACTATTAAAAGGTATTGCATGCGCAAAATATTTGACAAGTTAAATAGCTTAAAAACGACAATCAAGCTCGAGAAATAGAAACTGTTCCTTACAATGTATTTATTTGTTTTAATTAATTATTTATTTTTAATTTTTATTTTTATTTGTGCAAAAAATAAATGTTCTAATACAATATTAACATGAAGACTACCGGATTGATCAAAATGAAACATCTTTTAACTTACAATTATTGAAAACTTTAAAACGCTTGTGTGAAAAATTTTCTGAATAAACCGAACTGTTCGCACGCATAATACAATATAATAAGAGTTTACAGAAATTTTAGTAAATGCATTCTTTTAATTTTTATAAGAAAAACCACTTGTTTAAAAAAAAAACAACCGAAAAGAATGTAAACCACCGCGTTTTTTTACTCAATGACAGAATTAAAAGAAATGACTAAGAGTGAAGAAATTTTCCCACAAAGTAGTTTCTTTTTTAAAATGCGATACACTCCTGAAAATTTTAAGAATGTTGATAACGCAGGTCGAAAGTGATCTGCTTAATCTCGTGTAAGATATTTCTCGCCTAATTAGATTTCAGTCACAGACACGCGAATCGAAGTACTTATTTTTAACACGTTTTGGGTCACGCGGCTTCCAGTAACTGAATGTGTGTGGGGTGAGTCATGCGATCAGGATAGGGATAGCTTCTGTTTTGTTAAGGATAAAAAAAGAGGAGGAATTGTAATGAAGCACTAGAGTCTGTTTTAGGATGGGCATATTTTTTCGCGAATGCAATGTTGTAACAGAAAACATATTATTCTTGTGTGAAATATGATGATACATTTCTTAGACGAGTCAGTTTTCCTAGAAATTTTTTATATAAAGAGAGTGGAGTATATGGGTATACCGAAAAGAATATATTGCACAACATTTAAAAATTACGCATTTTTGCGTGATTTCATTATTTATTGCATTGTCTATATGACTATTGTATAGTCTAGTTTTTCTGGCTATACGAAATACTGTTTTGTATTTTCACTTTTATACTACAATAAAAGAATCCAACTACTTTAATATGTATAGACACAGAGAGTATGTAGTGCTTTAATAACCAATCAGTAGTCAGCGTTTTATTTTAATACTACAGCGTATTTTCACAGTGCAGCATAGTTTCACTAATAAAAGAAATAAATCTGCACCAGTTTTAACAACTTTTGCCAGTTTTATTAGGAATTCTTTGATAATGCCTCGATAAGTGTAATTTTTACCAAAAAGAATGATGTTATATACAGAATACATATGTAGAATAATGTTGAATAGTGTTGTGATTTAACTCGATGAATTTTTGAAATTATTACGTATATTCAAAAAATATAAATATTTTTGATACAATATTCTAAAACATAAATATTTGATATCGTATGTTTTTTTTTAATTTTGATTAAATAATTGTCTTAATAATTGATTAGTTTTGATTTGTTAAGCTTCCGAGATTTGGTTAGAATCCACAAAATGCAAGAAGATTGCAAAATGCAATTTGTATTGCATTAAATAAACTATTATTATTATTATTTATTTATTGCTTTAAACCTTATAAGGATTAAATCAACTATTTCAATTTTATGAAATTTTAGAGATTGCTGATTCGACAAAGTGTTAACCAGTTAGCTGTTGCGACCTCTTTGAAAAAATATGTACCTAAGTTGCGTCGCAAAAATTAACCGCTGTTTGAATTATAGCTGTTTTGACGAGTATACTCGTCATGACACAAAATATTGCCATTTCTTCATGACGAGTATACTCGTCAAACACAGTTAACTGGTTAATATGCGCGCAAATAATTCTGATAATCGTATTCACAATTTCGATTCAACACTTTCTGGCAGAATGTATAAAAGTGACAAATTCTGAATTTTTATTTAATCCATTCGTTGACGATACATACTGCTTAACACTAGATTGCCGGATAAAAAAGAAAGTTTCTGGTCAGTTAGTGATTCCTTCGGACAGATTGGTAGTATTGTATGATAATGAGGGTGATCAGGTACCTACCTTCATAATTCTATTAAAAACCAACATATATGTTTAAAAAAAAATATTTAAGTTTTTCTACATATGTATATAGCAATAAAATCGTAAATGAGTCAAATTGACTCGCTCCGGCAGTCTAGTGTTAAAATATTCGAAAATAGTAGCTAACTGTACGTAACATGTTTTCATTATTGTTTGATACTCTATTAATTAATAAATCGAATACGATCGAATTTACAAAACAGTTGAATCAAGTTATAACATTTTCCATTCCTTTAGTTATTTATTATTATCATTCAAACATCAACTTATAACTAATCTAATTAATTATTAGTGACCATTGTGTTTATTTGTAACTTGTACCATTAAAGAGTTCTTCTTATAAAGAAAATAAAACTATAAAGACAAATCATTTAAAATATAAATAAAAAGATAAAAAATATAAATAAATCATTTAAAAGATGAAATACATTTTTGCAGAATTAATATTTACAATATGTTTACTTGACACTAGAACTACTGGTCATTAAACGCAACTGACATATATTATTTTACAATAATCGCAAGATTATAATCAGATTCCCATGAAAACATTTTTATAATTTCAATAATTGTGAGCTAAAAAATCAGTCAAAAAACAAGTGTGTAATTTTGACCGGTCCTGCAGTTCTAGTGTCAAAACGATTTATTAAATTTTCATCCGACAATGTACGAATCTCTACATCAACTTGATTCCTAGTATCACTTGTTTAAACATCTTCCAGCACATGGAACGATTTCGAATCGAAATTAATTCCTTGAATGACGTAGGCAGAACAATTCGTTCCCCTTCGGCATGCGCTGGTATCTAATCGGCAAATAATCTTCACAAGGACGATATGGTGTAACAGAGTTTACAATACGTCGATAACGCGCGGTAACGCGTCATCGTTTTCATTCCACTAACAACTCGAAGCGGTGGTTTCGCAGATTCACGTCGCAGCCGAGTCTGTTTCGCTCATTCGTCCAGCAGCAGAAGCAGAAGCACTACAGCATAGCTAACTAAAAACGAGCCACCCAGCAATTTAGCATCATTTATTCCTATTGCCTTTACGCGGGTCTATTACGTCACGCGATTTCCCTCCCCTTTGTCGTGCTGCAAGTTACGCCGTACGTGTGCACGAAGAACGTCTTGCGAATTTCACGAGAGGCCAATGGCGAGGCAATTTTCGATATTGCCAAATATTGAGATCGATGGCCGCTCGACTCGTCGGCTCGCGCCGCCCCCCCCCCCCCCCGCTCTCTTCAGACACTTTCGTTGCCTTAGTGCTCGATACTACCCGTTCACCGTCATTGTTTTCTGCGATCTGACACTACATTGATCCGCGGCTATCGTAATTGATAAAACTAATCGTTCAGGGAAACATTTGTTCCGCGTAGCCGATAAGAGATCAACTACTTCTAAGTTGGCATTTTAGATGAAATCAGACCTCAATATTCTTAGAAGGAAGAGCAGATAATTTTTTTTTCTCGAACATTGTTCCATTCAGTTATATTGAAGCAAGATATTTTGCACAAGTTGTCGCAGTAATTTAACATGTTCACTGCCACTTCAGTCATACATACACAGGCTTCCGAAAGTATTCGAACGCCCTTTAAAACAGTATAACATTTTCAAATTGGATCAGACTACCTGACTTTTTTTAGCAATTAGAAGAATTGGTTTTCCAAATGATGTGCAAAAAACATTTTGAAAAAATTGCAATTGATAAGAATTACATGAGAATATAAAAATAGCACTTTCCACAACTTTTTCATTTGAACCTGTAATGAAAATTTAAAATATGCGTTCTATAGATCCATGTTAGTTATACACATGCTGAAAATTTCATCGAAATCGATTAATATTCACACAAGCTACAGATAGTTAAAAGTGGTGGGAATCGTATTTATTCACGATTTTTGGTCAGTTTCTGCTTAAAATCTACAAATTCTAACATCTTTTGATGCGTGCCATTTTTATGTGCGTCAAACGATTTCGATGAAATTTGCAGTATGTGTATAACTAACATAGATCTACAAAACGTATGTTTTAAATTTTCATTACAGGCTCATATAAAAAAGTTTTGGAAAGTGCCTCTTTTATTAGGTCGTCCCATAAGTTCTTGCCGTTTACTCTTGTACCATTTAAATTCTAAAAATTAAAACAATTAATTGTTCAAACTCTTTTCCAGTACATTCAAAACACTTTAAATTACTATAAATTATTGCTATGTGATTATTATTATGATTGTATACGGTGTATATAATATTTACATTCCAAGATCATTTTTTCTAAAGTTATTAAACACTTATCATGCAAGTGAAGACATTTTCTTTTGAGCCACAAGTTAACTGCAATTGAAGCACCTCCAAACAGATGGAGTCGTACAATGCAGAAATTTCTGAATAAAATATTTTCGTAAATACTGATGTATTGTAGCATAAATCTTCTCGACCAGATCCCATCAAAAAACCTCTCTCACACTATTCTCTTGTCCCCACTCTTTTATGGCTTCGGCTCTTCTTTCAAATCGCTACCTGGTTCATGAGCTATGGAGAGGATTCTCAAACTCGCGAAAATCCTTCTTGACTGTAGACAGTACTTGATCCAATAATTTATAAATTAACAGGCTCTAATTAGTATGGTACTAAATACATATAAATAAATAAATATATATAAGAAGAAAATGATTCTGCGATTGAAATAACTTAGAAACCTTAGTCTTACATATTCCAAACATATTCTGATGGTTTTGTTTAAGTGAAATAGCTTTTGTAAAAGTCAGACAATTCTAAATTGTTAATTTTCAAATCAAATTTAAAGCATTCTTTTCTTAATTTTCTCTATATATTCTTTTGAAAAAGTACTTTATTTTTAAAAAAGGACTAACAGAATATACACATAGTATGCGAATATTTCAAATTATTTTTTTAATTTAACTAATAATTAGAAGATTTGATAAAGAGATAAAGATTACATCTTTCAAAACAATATACAGCCTTTACTCGATATATGTCCCAAATATCTAACCGATAATAGTCCCAGAACTATACCCACTATCGCGGGGTATACCCCGCAAGGGGGCAAGAAACTTCGTTGTCCTTTTCTACGTTCGACATTTGTATTAAAGAATAGTATCTTCTAGCCGATATATATCCCTGGGTAGATACGTGTTGTGGACATATATCGAGTAAACACTGTATTAGGCACATTTGATAAAACACGTAGTATTTTCTAATAATGTTCACAAAATTGTATAAGACACATTTTGCTCTCATTTAACTATCAATAAAGTAGACCATACACTTGCATGCTAAATACGCTAATTAAATTGTATAATAAATAATTGGGCTTTCGAAAGTAATCTATCTTCTCGACGAAAACCATTTCTCCATGCAAAATTATTCCATAATAAAGCAATAATGAAAAATGTCATGTCTAGAGCGAAAATACTTTTTAATGTTTTTCGAAACTTTTGTATTGAGGGGAAAATGTGTTCTTGCATGTTTATAGGTAATTATTTATTTTACGGAAATGAAATTTTTTAAGAGAGTTTATAAAATTGATGTAAAGGGATATTGTAAATAAAAAGTGAAATCGCGAGCATCCGCTCTGATACTTTAAAAGAATTCGAGCTTGCTACCGACAGCAATCAGCCTGGGAACGATATACGCGATGCGTTCCGGAAGAGCTAATAGAATTTACAGACAGCTTTGTTCTCTTTTTCCGTGTTTAAATGGCGGAGCGTGGAATTTCGCATCCTTTTCACCGTACACAGCGTGACTTACGAGAGACCCGCACGTCCTTTGATGCAGATAAATTACATCCATCGTTTATCGGCGACGATTCTAGAGACTTTAGATAAACGTGTATCTCGTGCAACAGGTGATTGCAGATCAACGTCTATAGTACCACAAAGTTAACGATCTTTGGTTCTTACCGTATGCTAGTATTACGAAACATTTTTCTCGAATTATCTTGTTTTTAATAACAGATAGCTTATGTCGCATTTTGTAATGAAATCTTTAAGTAATACTGAAGTCGCTGCTTAAATAAATAAATTTTCATAAATAATTAAAATAACTTTATTTATGTTTTGTATAGAAATTAAAACAGAACAACAAAATTTTAATCTTTAGATACGTACGTAACACAGTTATTTAAACATTTGTTATTTATCAAAAGCTGAAAGATTTGATCGTATCAGTCGTTTATATTAAATAGTAGAAATGATAAAAAATATTCTTAGACAGAGTTCTATGAAAAGTGTCTACCTTGAATAAAATGTAGTTTTCATAATTACCTAGAATCCATGACAAGCTATACTAAAAATAGAAAGCATTGCTGAAGAGTAATTACTTAGTATCGATTTTAATAGTGATTTTAATAGATTCATTCTTAGTAGCAATTATTAAAAGAAGTTTATGCTTAAATAGGTAAGGGAAGACAAAATTCTATTTACACAGTTTTTAAATTACCACGTTACTTTCAGGATGCTCACGATGCGAAAGAAAAATTTAATTACGTGGGAAGAGAACTCACGTTACTTATTTACTACCGTCACATGGTAATCCGACGATAATGAGTACTGTTCTTATCGAGAAAACCTATACATGCTCCTTTTTACATGAAGCGTCTCAATTGAGTAAATTGTAATATGTGAAGTGAATCACCTAAGACTGAAACCTAACATCTCTTTTGCCGTGAATGCTGTGAGAAAATTTTAAAAGAAACATAACTCTTCTAAAGAGGCTTCTTCCGAGACCGTATAAATTCCTGAAAATTAAATCAATGTTTTCTAACTGGTACCCTATAATTTCCAATGCGTTAATGAATTCGGTTCGTAGATGAATTTTTTGGTTTCGGTATTTCTTAGCCAAGTTGAAATTAAAGTTCGACTTGAACCAATTACTTTTGTTCAGAAACGCTCTAATTATTTTATTTTTGTTTTATCACGCTATTTAATATTTGGTGACATTTCGTTCTCTCTTAGAAATTTTGTCATGTGATTAAAAATAACTTGCAGTGCTTCCAAAAAATATTTCAGTACACTTTCCGACTTTCGAAAAATGTTCGATGTTTAAACTGCAACGGAACATCGATTGAATACGATAAGAACAATTGAGAGAGAACTAGATTGCGCATTCCTTGTGTTTTATTTTCTTCTTTCGTAAACAGCTACATAATACAAAACATCGAATATTTTTGAGCGATTACGAATGCAAGTGTCGAGAACTTCTCTACCATCATACTTAATCAAATAGTCTTCGTATATTGTAACTTATCCCAGTTAATATGGCGTATAGAGATGAATAGGGTCACCATGGATTCAATCTGTCTCCGCGCACGTGTTTGCCGTTGTAAATTGCGTTTCGCACAAAGGTCAATCCGTTCGACGCAAGATTCGTCTGTTGTGTGTACACTCTTAAAAAATGATCGCATTGACCGACATGATTTTTTAATTTCTTTATTACGATGGACATGCTGCCTCAAAGGTCACGCTCTGCATGTTATGAGAATTAAAATCAATCGCACCTTGCACAAAGCGTTCGTTGCATCGAGTTAATCTAAATAAGTCCCATTACAAACGAACGAGAAATCAACAAAATGTTTCAGAAAAATTGACTTAATAATTTTGGTATTATCGCTTTTTTTTATAGCAGCCTTATTATTTAGAACGTTTGATTAAATGCAATATGCCTTCTATACATTTACAAGTACAGTGAATTCTCTATATATGTCGCCGAGGCATGGCCGATAAATGCCGCGGAATTATCCCCACTACCGTGGGGTATACCCCGTGAAGGGCGAAGAAGCTCGAGAGACCTCGGTCACCGAGGAGTGTAACATAATACGAGTCGGGTATATCGATGTAAGACCAGGAGGCCACTACTAATCCAATAACAAAACTTCTTTATTTTCCAATAATTTTTTGTGGGACTTTCACCAAGATATTCGTGGCAATTTTTTTATGAAAATGATACCAAATATGACGAACAATGAAAGTTACTTCCCATTACAATTATATTAGCGGAAAATTAGTGTAAATATAATCCGAATGATATCGTGTTTGATATCATTTTAATCAGAAAAATTCCACAAATATGTTCTTTGAGTTCGTTACTTTAACCGTTCATTAAACTAATAAATATCATCAGAATAATATCATATTTGGTTTAATTTTAATCAGAAGCTCGAGCTTCGCTGTCCTTTTCTACGTTCGGCACTGCATCAAAGATTAGTACGGTCTCATCGGCAGCGTTTCCCCGCTGTGACTTTAACAGATAACTCATAGGACACCCGAATTATGACGTGTTTACGGACAGCAGCGAACTGTAAATGACGGTAACTATCGCTGTCCTTTTCTACGTTTGGCACTGAATCGAAGAATAGTGCCAATGCTGCAATATCATCTGAATTATATCATATTTGATTTCATTTTAATCAGAAAAATGCCACGGATATGTTGGTAAAAGTTTCATGAAAAAATAACGAAAAATAAAGAAGTTTTGTAATTGGATTAGTAGTGGTCTTCTGGTCTCACACCGATATAGCCGACAATGCTGTGGCCGCGACGGCTCTCGAGCTTCGGCCACTCACCGCGGTGGTGTGAGTTTTTCCACTGACTTGGAAACGTAAGGTTGGCACTGACATACAACGATATGTCACTGTACTATGTATGTATGTCGTTAAATTATTTTCTAATTTTTCTCTAATTACAATTTTCAACTACTCTCTAATTACAAATACCGTATTGTTTTAAGTAACTTCAGTTTAACATACATAATTCATGAATGTTTAAGTTGTAAATGTAGGCGCTCAAGTATTTTAATTAGCGCTTCAATTTTTTGATATCGAAAGGTATACATTGATTTCAGAAAAAATCTATTTCATAAAACATGAAACAATTTTATGACTAACTGTACATAAACTGATTGTACTAAATCTAAACTATTAATAATTTAAAACTGAACTAGCACTAAACGGATTGTATTAAATCTAAACTGTTAATAATTTAAAACTGAATTAGAACTAAATGGATTGTATTAGATCTAAGTTGTTAATAATTTAAAACTAAATTAGGGCTAAACAGATTGTATTACATCAATTTATGAGATCCTGTTCGAAGGAATGTAATAAAAAAATGAACATTTGTTTCGAGATGAATTGACACGAACCGCGTATGCCGTATAAGACACATCATGATGAATATTTCAATTAAACCTATTAAACAGTTAACCGTGTTCGAAGTGTATACACGTTAATCCAAAGCCCTATTGCGATGTGGTTGACGTATATATTTATTATAATACATTTATTACAATACACGTGTACATTTAATATAAAACCTGGAAATTTTAATAAGATGTAAAAAATTTTCTTTGGTCTATTGGATATTACAATGTATTACTTTTTGCAAGCTAAGTTAATTATTTTTCAACCTTTCTTAAGATTGTTTTTTTCTTTCATTTTTCTTGTTGGTGAATTTTATTATTTTTTGACAATTTCTAAGTTTTTAATAACAATAACCTTTTCAACAATGAATTGTTAATTTTTCATGGAATAACATTGTAATCTTTTCTCATTTTGCTTTACATTTCTCATAAAACTTATAATAGGAGCATTTACCCCGCGTTCGACGTATATACTCGTTATTGCTTGATTTCAATTCCGCATCCTGTGAGAGATTTTTAAAAGTAAATTCCACAGTTAACTAGTGAATCAGCATTAAAAGTATACATATGAACAGAAATATGAAATATAAATATAAAATAAATGTAGAAGAATATAAGTACAAGATGTACCTTCATGTAAAAATTCTACAAAAATATTTAAAAACAAAAGTGACATTTCCTGGGTTTGGTAAAATACTCTTTCAAGGAATGTTTTTGCAATCTTTTCAATTGTCCGTCACGAATTCGGTTCCCAGCGATTCACGCATGAACCTTTTCAACATCGTACCAGAAGAACGGTTTTTTTTCGATGCATTAAACACGCCTCCTCGACCACCTTCTCAGCAACCGACGCGGAAAATTTATAACTAAAGGCCAGCAGGGTGTCGGGCCCAGAGAGTCTGGTTTTACGACTACGCGCAGCGCAATGTAGCCACATGGTTCGTTACGTCTCGCGAGAGAGAGAGAGAGAGAGAGAGAGAGAGAGAGAGAGAGAGAGAGAGAGAGAGAGAGAGAGAGAGAGAGTGAGGAGAGGGGGTCGAGGGAGGGAGAGAGAGAGAGAGAGAGGGAGGGAGAGACAGAGCCTAGCAAAATTCGTGAATTCCTGGCCAATTTTTTTAACAAGCCGACAGATCCGACCACCCCTGAATTTTTTCTCACTCGATGCGGTAAAAGCTGTCAATAATCGTTAGCCGTGCGGTTTCGACTCCTCGTCGAATGAGTTTGAACAGAGACGCCTTCGTTCCGCCGTCGAGCATACACACAAACATACACTCACCGACAAAAGTTTCTGTCGGAGATTACCCAGGTATTGGCAAACGAACGCAGATTGTTCGTCAAATATGTGTCTATTACATACAACCTTATTTCTTTGCGAATACGTGATCAGTCTTGCACTAATTACACACGATGGCAAGTAGTACAATAGAGTCTGTTCATAGTCAAAAAGTAGAATTTTGTAGATATAAAGAAAAATTATTTTACACAAATCTATTTTTAGACTACTTATATTTTGCTTATTAACCACTTAGCTGTTGCGACCTCTTTGAAAAATGTGTATCTAAATTGTGTCGCAAAAATTAAGCGATAACGAGTATATTCGTCAAACACAAAGTATGTATGGCTGTTATAATATGGAATTAATTTGTTGAACATTTTCGCAAAGGAAAAAATTATTTCTAACCGCATTTTTTGGACACCTTGTATATGAACCCGTAATGGCTTCAGTGATGACTATAAAAAGAAAACAATACATTTGCAAAAAAAATTTATACTATATACAGTTTTTTCATAATAATTATTTATGTATTTTTATTTGTTCTTGGCCTTCGAATATTTCAAACATATTGAAGTTTAGGAATATATTTTAATTTTCACTAAAATTGCAATTTTTCACAACAAGTTGTAACTATTTTTTACGCATGACGAGTATACTTATCATAACACAAAATATTGCAATTTTTTCATGACGACTGTTCTCGTCAGAAACAAATAACGGGTTAATAGTGCTAGCTACTTATTCATTTATATAATTATTATAACTCATCGGTTAATTTTATTTCTTGCGTTCAGTAATTTCTTTAATGTGTCTTTTCTGTTTCTTGTGGAAAGCATAGATTTTATGTTACCACCCGTCATATGCTGCGTAATTACAATTATTGTGCGATTAAAATAATGCTGATTGTTTGAATAAACTTTCATTTAATTATATCGGAAAATATATTTACGTTCTAAGTGAAAAAAATATTATAAAAACTTGGTAGAAGAAATAAGGATCTTAAGAAACAGGGATATACAGGGTGACACAAAAATGTCGGATCACCTTTAAAGGGGGTGATTCCTGAGGTAATTTCTAGTAACTTTCTCCATTGCGAAAATGTCCTTCACGGCTTTTTTAAGAAGTTATTAACGAAACATACAGACCAATCAGAGCACAGGTCCCGCTGAGTGTGGTGCTGGCATTTGTCGAGCAGGAGTCCGTTCGTAGTAGCCGTGCTCTGATTGGTCCGTGTTTTTTTGCTAATAACTCCTTAACAAAACCGCGGAGAATATTTTCGCAAAGGAAAAAGTTACTTGAAATGACCTCAGGGATCAGCCCTTTAAGAAAAGTACTACATATTTCGGACACCCTGTATAAAAACTACTCAACCGTATTTTTCTAACTCGACGCATATATTTTTTAAAGCTTTAGTTGAGATACAGTTCATCATTCTCCGTATCGACCACATATCCGTATGGTGCCTACGTTCGCTTACGAACAGACTACTTATAATATTCTTCGGTATCACTAACAATGTCGCAGACATTTCAGAGGATTGATTTACAGAAGACATACTCTGCACGCGCACGCATATTGCACTTAAATTTTTGAATTATATGCTTATACACGATCTACCTCGTTAATCTTTTGAAATCTCTTATGTAAGGCATTATCAGTCAAAGACGCTTAAAATTGCTAGGCCTTACCAGTCAAAAACGCTGAAAATCACACATCTTTACACTCGTATAACATTTGAACTTGTGATCTCCTAAGATTGAAACTTGGATTTTTGACATTTTCTCATCAAAATCTACAGGATTATATTTTAAGAAGTTAAAAATTTCTGAGTTGCCAAGGTAAAATTTAACCTGTACTTGTGCTACATTTTACACTTTTAATGTCGAAAGCCATTTAACGTATAAGATAAAGTAAAACTAATCTGAAATTAATATTCATTACAAATGTGACAATCGGTAGAGAAACAAAATGTTCTTGAAAGTTACCGCGCCCATAAAGAGGTTGAGTAAGCATAATGTAATATATTTTCTTACATGTATAAGAAATAGTTTGACTGAAATTCGAGGAATGCACCTTTACCTTGCAACAATGGAAAGAAGTATGCAAACTCAATTTACATTAATTGTGTGCAAATATTGACAACAGATATGAAACTCGTTAAAATTGTTTTGTTTCTCTACTTTCGTTGGCGAGTGTACCTACATAAAAGGAGTACAGGCTCGCAGTTGAATAGCGTAAATTATGGATATCGAGGAAAATTTCGAATGTGCGATTTAATGAGCGCCGGTTTACGACCACGCGATAATACTCGTAACAATTACGAGAACCAACGTCGAGGTAAGAATTGTAACGTGAAAAATTCGCAGTACATACATCCTCTCTTAGATATGCGTATGTACACTCTCGCGCATAAGTTACTGGCAGCATCGGGCGAAAAACATTTCAAAAACTATTCGAATGGCACATACGTTATCAACTTGTAATTTGTTTTTTTTCGAATGCCGAATGTATTTAGATATTGTATTCGACTGTTATGCCATTACAAAATACTTCTATTAAATACACAAATCAGTAGACGAATTAATTATGCTATGGAATGTGAAATACTTCTGTAATTTCCATTTAACACTTAATTTACGGGACTCATCAAAATGATGGGTTCTAATATTTTTAATTTACGATTATTGAGATTTTAAAGATGCATCTATCAGGAATTATTCAACAAATTATAAAAAGTTAAAAAGCTAAAAAGTTGGATAGATATATTTTTGTTATTTTTATAAAGTACTAACAAATTGTCACTTTCAGTGCTCCGTACACCTAGTGTTAAGAGCTCATCCAATACTACATATTTGCTCTTACAGCAATATTTAATCCAAATTTCAAAGTTCGATGGTTGTTATATTTCATTTAAATTGCACAACGCGTCCAGATGTACAGAATGCAACTATGCAGGCTGCAAAGGACATCATGCTTTTAAAGAAGTAATTTACTTTTTATTCAGCCTCGATATTGTAAATACAATAGTGTTTCATATTTTAATATTTCATATTTTAATACTATTGTATTTGGTATTTAATAAGCTTTCAAATACAAATTACAGAGGTATTTCACATTCCGTAATATGATTAAACATAAAATGCTTGTCAACTGATTTATGTATTCAATAGAAGTACGGTAGTATTTCCGTAACTGTCGTCAGTATCGCAAGATTAAGACTTGTCTCCCACTCTCTCCCACCCTTCTACCTTTCCCCTTCTACGACGCCATTCCCTCGCGCATACGCCACGGCCCAGTCACGTGACGCATTTCGTCTCTATCCTGCATGTGTCATAATGTCTCGTGACTAATCCAGTAATGACAGAGAGAGAGCGACTGTATTCCCCTCATTTCGAATCAATTCCCCTAATCTGGCGACACTGATTATCTGATCTGCTTCTCTTTCTTTTCCGTTCGCCGCCCTCTTTCACGCCCGAAACTTTGATTGCTTATTACACAATTAATTATGATCACAACTGTATCGCGTTTGGTGTCATTTTCATTAGAAATACGAAACGAGAGTTTCATAAAAAATTTAAAACTTAGAAGAATCGTTTGCTTCGCTTGCATTAGTGTGAGTCTCGCCGATACTCGAACCCTCACTGGCTCGTTCGTCGAGCGTGTTTACGGCTTGACTGGTTCCAATAGGTGGGGATAAAATTTTGACAGTTATGGTAGAGACCTTTGCGACAGTTACGAAGATAATGCTGTATACGGTATTTTACGCGTACAGTAGGGCCTCGCTCGTTGCAGTCTCATTCATGACATGGAATCTTCGTCCGTAGTATACTGGCAATTTTCACCGCGAGTTGTTAGAAGTTCTGAAACTCGTGGTGGGGATTGTGGTAGCTACGTTAGTTTCTAAAATAGTTTTGAAAGGATCTTCTTGTACATTCAGAGTTCCAACTACACGGAAACCTAAAACAACCTAAAAAGATTAGAGTATAAACATACAATGTAACTTATCATAGTTTGTAGTTTTATTAGTACGAGATATCTCATAATAACTAAGAATAACTCTACTGGTGAAAATTGCACACAAAAATAATAAAAAAAATTCATGTAAACAGATATCTGATATGACCTCGATTTCAAATTACAGCGGTTTCCGCCTTCCAGTAATTCTTTTGATAAACTGAACTATACATTGAACTTTTCGTAAGTAACGTTTGATATCTCATGCATGACCTTGCTGGCCATTATGTAAACGCTATGCCGCAATAATTCTGAAGCAGTCGAGTACATTTGTTTGTTGTGTATATACAATTCCTGTGAAGACAGATGGGTAAATGATGCAGCAGGAAAGTTACTGTAATATTAACTCAACACTTTTTTCCTGCCTACTTTGTTACTAAATCTTCCTTGTGCCATTCGCAGGCAAATGTAAAAAAGAAAAACATTTGAAATGTTATATGAAATATGCGATGCTGTACAGTGGAAAAAATGTAATACTGTAAATAGTGAACAAAATTTCGGTAAATAGAAAATTTTTATTTTAGAATTTCAAACGTATGTAGCATATATTATTTTAACTTTGTATTTTAAATATACAGGGTGTCCATCCATAAATGTCCGAGCAAATATTTCGTAACTGGTTGAAAATATGTGCTTGTAAAATATGTTTTTTTACTCGTAACCTTTGCGAGTTATGAAGGTCACCATCGTTTTTTAATTTCATACCTCCATTTTTTACACATTTATGAAGTAAGAGTCATTTGCAGTCAAAATCATATTAGGTAAAAAATTGATATTATGCATTGTTTACGAGATAATCGGCATCTGAGATATCGAAGAAGTAAACTGGATTGTAAGTATTTTTGAATTTGATTTGGAATGTCAAAGAGGTTGAGAAAGTATACAAATAATTTTTTTATGAAACATTTATTATTAATTCATAGATCGCTAGAAACTTTTACCATTGTGGTCGATAAATCGACAGTCTTCAACACGTTTTATAATATTTCTCATTGTTGATTGCAGCATTTCTGTTGTAATGCTTTCAGTAACTGTAGTTATCTTGTTACATAAATCTTCTACATTTTCCGGAACAGTAGCATAGACAGCGTCTTTATCGAACATTAGTACCTTTCCAGCAATTAGGAAATCTGTCATTTCTTACATCATCTTGTTGATAAATAATGTTTGGAAAAACGGATAGTGGAAGATCGCTTAAATATTCTTGTAAAGTTGTTTGCAAGAATTGCAAATATCTCTCACCATTAAGATGACCATAAAAATGAAGGGTTCAATAATTTTATTATCAATGATTTTGCACCATACATTCATTGAACCTCTATCACATTTTGATTTTCCATACCACAATTTGAAAAACAAGATCATCTGACCACAATATCTTTTTAAGAAAATTAATATCATTGCGGTAATTAACCGAAGCCAATGACAGAATGTTCATCTACGATCTGTGTCTCCTTCGTGTAAGGATTTTACTAAATTGTCACGGTACGGTTTCAATTTATGCTTTTTTTAATATAGCATGCATGTAAGCTCGTGCTAATCCTAAATTAAGTGCTAGTGTTCTTATGGATGTACGTCTGTTTTCAATGAAACTTAATAGCACATTTGTTTCGTTCTCTTCATCTACTATTCTGTTTATACGCCCTTGCCTTGTTAATGATCCACTCCTACGTAAATTATCTTCAATTCGTCTAAACATACGACTGTTTGGTATTCTTCGTTCTGGATACTTTTGTTGGCACAATAATTGTACTTCATTTCTATTACGATAACATATCATAAAAAATCATAAAATACTTACAATCCAGTTTACTTCTTCGATACCTCAGATACCGATTATCTCGTAAACAATGTATAATATCAATTTTTAACCTAATATGATTTTGACTGTAAATGACTCCTTCATAAATGTGTAAAAAAATGGGGGTATGAATTAAAAAAAAACGATGGTAACTCGCAAAGGTCACGAGTAAAAAGAGTATTTTACATGCACATTATAGCAGACTTGAAACCGTGCAAATTTGTCTCATTAAACTTTTTTGTAACTTCAACTAGGTACGAAATATTTGCTCGGACATTTATAGATGGACACCCAGTATACACAGGGTGGTCCTTTTAAGTTAGGCAATTTTAAGGTAATTGGGATGCAAAGAATATTTGTTACGTAATGTGCATACTGCCAATGGATCAAGTATCTGGCAAGAATATTTTTTGACGAAGGTTATTTTTTTCGATGTTATCAAGGTCATCAGTATTTTTTGATACATAACTACACTTTTTTTTTATTGCTTCGTGTAACTGATCGGAAAATACATCCAGATATGTATAATAACATGACCTTGAAATGACCTTGATCTTCGAAAATTAAAGTTTTGCCTAGAACTGGTATCTATCGGGATCGTATGCTTTGACCAAGACTCTATAATCAAGAGCGCGAATGTAAATAAACATGTTTACTGTCGCGAATGTAGTCCCGATCAGATCAGTCATTGACAATCCACACTGGCTAAGATCAGTGGATAAAGAAAGACCGTCCAGTGTAAACGTTCGGTGTTGCGTTTTAAGTAATCAAATAATTGGTTCCTATTTCATAAACGGTACTTTAAATGGAGAAAAGTATGCAACATTCTTGCAAAATAAGCTACAAATGCTTGTACTTGATGTACCACTAGACATTCGTTTAAGAATGTAGTATCAGCATGACAGTTGGACGGCTCATTCTACACGCCTTGTCAAACAAATGGATTTAAAGTTTCCAAATCGATGGATTGGTCGTACTGGAGTTGTAGGATGACCACCGTGTTCACCAGACCTCATACCAATGGATTTTTTTTGTGGGGAATATTGAAACAAACAGTTTATAATGAACAACCAACTACACCCGAGGACATGAAGAACCGAATAGTTAGAGCTTGTGCTTATATTAATTCCGAAACAATTGAAATATCTGTACAGTAGGTCATTGCACGTTTCAGGAAATGTATCACCGTAGAAGGACGAGAAGTGAGTGCTGTTTTAACAGTTAACACACACATACGCACGCACACATCTGCTGATCAATACTTTAAGCATGATAAAAAATATTTTCTTCGCATTCACAGGTTAAGGAGTTAAGTAAAACTTTAATTTTCGAAGATCATGGTAATTTCAAGGTCATGTTATTATATATATCCGAATGTCTTTTTCGATCAGTTACACGATACAATAAAAAGAAAGTAGTTATGTGTATAAAAAAACACCGATGACCTTGATAACTCCGAAAAAATGACCTTCGGAAAAAATATTCTTGTCAGATATTTGGTCCATTCACATCATGCACATTACGTAACAAATATTTTTTACATCACAATAATCTGAAAGGACCACCCTATGTAAGTATTTCAAAATATTTCCTCACAACAAAACCCAACTCAAGAAAGAAATACTACGCTAATGCAAGAATACAGAATATTTGGTAAAATGAATTTGTGCATAGTTGTCGCATGCAACAAAGTACATTAATAAAAATATTTGCAACTTAAGTACTCCTTCGTAAACACTAAATTTACCCTAATATAGGTGAATGAAAATATTTCGAAACAAAGTTTTTCTAGTTTCAGTATCCTTCAAACAAAATATAATCTTAGAAACGTATTGTAAAAAATGAGGTATACTCAAATCTATTTGTAAACGGCAAGAAAAATCGAGTAAAAAACAAAACTGTACATACGATACGATATGACTTTTATTAATTTACACGTATTTCTTAGTCTGTAAAGACATAAAGATAAATATATATAAATATGTAAAAACATCATTCTTCACACAAAGTATCAATCAATTTTAGAATGCAAACATGCGAAGAATGGGAATTAGTTTTCAATCATTACATATTTGGGGGTTTTTAACCACTTCGCGACCACGGACGAGTTATCTCGCGACGAAATACCGTGCGTACGATAACCACAGACGAGTTATCTCGCGACGCAATGTCGCTTACGCTGTGCCACAGACGAGTTATCTCGCGAACAAGTTTCGTTTATAGGTTGGTCGCGAGATAATTCGTCCGTGGTCGCGAAGTGGTTAATGCACAAAGTGCTGCTTCGCGAGTGTTATTTTTGTTGCAGTTGTTAGTTTCGTGAATTTTATTTTAATAGGAATAGTCTTTCCATTTTTAATTCGAATAGAGATTTTTAACGCTAAACCTACCACGGTCAAAATGACCGGTTTTATATTTTACAATTTTTGAAACTATAAAAATTCATTTAAGGAAAATAGTAGACTAAATTTCCTTGTCCGACCATTTATTATATTGAAAATTACGGACAATCTCAATAAATTTAGGGTTGCCATATTTATAAGTTTAGTATTAAAAAGGCACTGATTAAACCGTGTAAAATAAAAATTTTTCTAGATCATATTAAAAGTCGTGTAAAAACAGAATTAGGTGTACTATTTCATTTGAGTAATTACATTCACAATTTAGAATAAACTATCATTTCGTGAAATAATGTTTCACATCTAACAACGCGATGAAGTTATGATCACATTATTGTACTCGTAGATCGAATCGTGTGCCAATGTTGGATGGTCGCTTTAAATTAATTTGCGTGGTCTGTTATGCATCAAACTCGGTTCATTATTTCGATTTCATGTAGTAGCAATACGGTTATTTTGTGATCACTGTATCGTTTCGTAATTACAGTAATGGCTGAGAGAACACCGGCGATCTGAATGTTTGATGAGCGTGAAACGTTATTGAAAAATTAGTGCATTTTTTTACTCTGTTTTATTACGATCGTATGCATCTTGTAATTATCCACAGTTACATACATAGTGTTGTAGTAACTATTGACGGTCGCGATGCATTCAGAACTTAATACAGTAGAGCCTCGTTTATCCGAATGAAACGAGATCACCTGAGAGTTCGTATGATAGTACCTTAATTCAATCTGCATTGCTACCTATTTAAATGGTAAAGGGTTGAATTTGCAATAGGCCGTTCGATAGCTTATCCAAAGAAAATACTTTGCGCCAATTTTCAACCCTATATGTCGACATGGGAGGTAGTAATGAGGTGACAAAGAAAATCAGGTTTTCCCGTAATTTCCTTTATCCTTTTCGATTGAAAATTCTGAAAAAATCAGGCATATTTTAGCTACTAGAATGCTTATCTATGAATTTTTTCAGAATTTTTAACTTCGAAATCACATTTTAAAAAATAAACAAAATCTCGTTATGGTTGTTAACACATAACTTTTTCAGATTTTTCAAAGTGGAAGGAATTTTAGGTTTCTTCTTTTACAATTCGTAGGGTTATAGAAATATTTTTTGGTATAGTTTCTCATTGAAGTGTACATGTTATCATGAAAATCCTATGAAATCTGAATAAATTCAATCCTATAATCCTTATTATTATAAAGGAATGTACATCAGTTTCGTTTTCGTTTCTCGTTAATTCTAGCGTTAAAGATAAATAAAAATTTTTTAGCACGTTTACAATTTTCAATATAGACACAACTAAAAAAGTTAAAAATCGCGACCTTTACTTTTCCTCGCAATTGCGACCAATAGCCGCATATATTTTTTATAATATTATTTACACATTAGCTAGTAAATAAAGACTTCTAACATCTCGAAAAGCTCAAGTTTTTGGTCCGTTTCCAGAAAAGATATTCGTTTTTAAGGGGTGTACGAATACTTTTTACACCGACTGTAAGCTGTCGGTTCTTTCGAAAATAATTCGAGTCATGTAATGTCCACCTGACCAGCGTCGATGACCAAGAACGCGTGTTCATGGAAATCCTGCGACACCCGCCGAAGAACAATAAACAGTGTATACTTTTGTACCGCTATACGCTTGTGAGGCGAGCGTAAATATATACCTCGTGTGTCGTGAATTCTCGGGGAAAATCTTCCCCGCAAGACCGTTACTTTAAAACGGTAACGCCGGGATGTATCGTGTATCTGAAAGCAGATATAAATGGATTAACTGACTCATGGTGAGTCATCGCCACTGATTTTTGGGGGAATTTAGGGAGCGGGCAACGTGGCGGGAAACGCCTAACGAGAATTCGGTTCCCGTGTCTCTTCCGGTTTGAAAGCCGAACATTTTTCGGCCCCGAGGAATGCGCTCTGTCTACCTGTCCTTTAATGGTCGAGGAAAGTAATTTCGGTACAGGTAGAAAAGGATCTTCGCGGAGGAATGTGGTCAGATTTTCTGACACGATTTCGCGCGTCACGAACTTTGCAACGGAGTTTAATGTTTATGTAATCTAAACGTCAGAAGACATCGTTATGTCACAGGTGTGTTGATCTCTGCAGGAAAACTTGTTGCGAATCCATCTAATTGCTACAATATTTTACATGTTGTCGCATTTTTTGCCGATGTTTGCTAATAGTTTTTCAATAGTTGACAGATTTCCACGTAATTAGGAAACGACGTTGGATAACGGTAGATAAAGACACTATTCTGATTCTTCTTGAAATCTTTCCATTCCTTTAATATAGTTTCATCAGTTTGTCATCTCAGGCTTGATTTTTGTTTAAACATGTTTGTTTTCAATTCTTTAGTAAATACAATAATTACTAGTCTGATGATATTATTTACATAAACGTTTTCCAATTGGATATTGAATAATAAACATAAAAACAACAAGACCTAATTCTTTCCCGTACATTTTCGACCATTTTTACGACTTAAATGCAATATTATTTTTTATACGAAATTCCATCATTTTCACAGTAAGAAGCATAAAACGATCGAATAAATGACTGCTTAAAATATTGCTTTTTGTTTTTCAGTTATAACAGACCATCACAATGTCCAGGTGTGCATTGTTAACAATAGATTTGGAGTTCGTTTAACTTACAAATAAATAAAGTGTTCCTTAAGGAAAGAAATACAGTGTTTACTGTATATATGTCCCAAATGCCTAGCCGATAAAAGTCTCAGAACTATTCCCACGCCGCGGGGTATACCTCGTGAGGGGCCCCGAAGCTCGAAAGACCTCGGTCGATATTTGACTGTTTTCATTATATTACTTTTATTATGGAATGTATTCAAGGATATGCTCACTACGTAAAATTTAAACATTGGTGGGCTTTTCATGAATTACATTCTTCATGAAAACAGTTAAATATCTCAGCAGCGGTAAGTTTTAGGACAAATACACTTTAGTACTTTTATACTCAGAATACGCCAATCTATCGAAATCGAGCATAAAAAATGGACATTCCATTTAAAAAAACAAAGGTGACCTCTATATCTTCTTTACGCCTTCATTTTCAAGAATATCATTTACACCATATTATGTAGTTTCTTAACCCCTTCCCGTGCTATTTAGCTTGATTAAATCCGGGACCAAGCGGTAGGGGTCAACGCGCGGTAAACAGACCAGAATGATGCTCGAAAACAATTGCAATACTAGTCGAAATATAAATACCTGCGAGACAGACTCGTGATGTTTACGTTTGGCAGATTTTCAGACCACGAGACCTACTCGTGATGTTTACGTTTCGGCCAAAATACTTCATCACGAGTCAGACTCGTTAAAGTACGGGATGGGGTTAAACCCTACAACTTCTATAAGTAAAATTTTCTCGTATTGTTTGAGATAACCAAGATATTCAAGTGAACCGAGTTTGTGGGACACACTGTATATAAACATATATTCCTTTTTAAATATTCATTATGCTTTAAATATAAGTGTAACTAATATAGTGACAGTAATTGGGTTCCTTACCCTACATATAAACATTCAAGTACTTACCCTGGATGGTTGAAGCTGTTCAAACGCATGTGTTATTATATCATATTTTTATATGTTACATATGCCTCATTATGCGTAAAATATACCTTTACTATCTTACCTTGCATTAGTAAAAAAAGTAGCTTCGTCAGGAAACAGAACGTCATAAAAGAAATGTTCATTTCTTTTTTTTTTTATATGACTATTGTTACTCATAGCGGGAAATGATTCGCGTATAGTTGAATTGTATCAATAGGGACACATTCTGACGTTAATACTTTTTGCTAGGTGGACGAGTAGGGGACATTTGAAGGTCATTAACTTCGGTCATTATTATAGTAAAGGAACCTTATGACCTTGCGGATGCGAATAAGAGAGCACGCTTGAGCCAAACGCCAACGTGACGAACTAGCACTCTAAGCCTCATGTTATGCGAACCGGTACCTTTAAACACATTTTCCATAGGTGAAAAATTGTGGCAGCTGGTTTATCAGGTGCTCCATCGAATCGGCAGAATCTCAGCTTCAATCTGACCTTAAGATATGGGTATTGCGATCATTTCTCGCTGAGATATAGCGAGTTAAATGGAAAATAGAAATTATGCAAATTTTAAGCATATTTCCAGAAAGACCTGGTATATCGAAATGTTAATTAAATTGAAAAAACAAAAGAAGTGCATTCAAGAGAAAGAAATACTCTTTCTATTGCTTTTGTGCACAAGATTCTACAATGATTTTTTCACTTTCTAGAGCCAGATAAAGTTAAAAAGACCATTTTTGCTTCAATGTTGCATAACTCGAACAAAAAAAAATCGCACTATGTTCGACAACCTGGTTTTTTGCTCGAGAAAGTAGGAACCTTTAAATGATGGTAACGCGATTTATCAAAAATATTGATCTCTCCCCACGTAATGCCTGGAAGTCATGGAATGTCTGTATTAAAAAGTATCGTAGCTGAAAATTTGAAAAAAAGAAACGTCTGAGGGTAGAGACTTCAAGCTTTCTAATGAACTTTTTAACGATGTTGATACAACAATTTCTGCCGGAGTTATGGTCACTTGAAATTAACCCAACTTTTCGGGTTCGTAGAGGTGATCCCTTAATTTTTTTGATGAGCGTAATCATCTAAATTGTAAAATTAATCTCAGCTTTGTCCACCTAGTTTTTTTTACTTGTTTCAAATAAATTTCAAATAAACTCAATGTTCTATCTCCTTTTATAGTTTTCTCGATTCCACGATTTTATACGATGTAGATATTTATAAAAAATCCATTAACGCTTTAAAGTAAAATTTCAGTTTGTAAAAATTTGTGGTAGTTACCCTTACTACCTCTTTCGCACGAAAAGTGCGAATCGACGCGTAATCCACTTCCAATAATTATAATTAGAGACATTAATAATTAGAGGCAAATGCATCTCGGAACTAACTTTTCCAACTTTTGATAACCTCCGGCCATCGCGAAATTGCCGTGTGTACTATAATCGTAACGAATTCTACCTGAACGGTCACCACAGATATCAATATGCGGTGCAAGATTTTGCTCAGCCAGCAATGTTCCACGTTGTCCGTGAGCTTCATTGCAATGGAATTATCATTCCGAACAGATCGAACCGAACCACCTTTCCTTTCGTTTCGTCGGTCGACGGTAATTTTTCCTTCCGCCCGTAATTCTCGTTTCCCGAGGGCACGCTGCGTTTTCATCAAAAGCTCTGCAGCATCAGGATCGGTGCAACTGAGGTTCGCCTGAATGGTTCGCTTATCCCCGATATCCAGGAAATCGTTGAGTAGTTAGAGGGTCGAGCTGAATGTGTACTCACCAATATCAATCAGTTCTATACCCATGATTGATTTCATTGCATTCGATTAGAATCCAAAGAAACAAATGGTTCGTTCGTTTATTGTAGATCGATGTCCCATTCATCTACATCTACGTCTTGTTTGGTCATGAGTAATCACAAAACTAAAAATTCTTTGAACTGTGCTTGGCAAGCCAGTACACTACATTCCATTTTTATACGATAGGTACGTTCCGGAAGAGTACGTGTAAATCAAGTCGTGCAGAACGATAGGGTGTCCCACGGTAAGTGCCGTTTGATATAACGTACTCTGCATGCTTCACAAGAAATCCCGTGGCAGGAATACGGCTGTAAGCCGTCCGATTAGGTCATTCCACACTAATTTTTGGTTCTAACCGAATTATTGGCTAAAGTGTGTGACGTCAAAGCGTAACCATTGGATGCCAGCGACCCCTCTTGCCTCTGTGCCGTCTCAAGAGACTTCTTGTGAGGCAGGGACAGTACGTGATAGGGCAAAGATGTAAAGGAACTTTTATCATCATTTTCTATATAGAATGTCACTGTGATAAAAAAAAAAGTTATTTTTATTTTCCCAAGGTTATTTTAAGGTCACCTCGTGTTTTTTAAATGGAAATCCATATTTTTAATTTGATATTATGAAAGTTCAGGAAAAAACAAGTTCAGCATACTGTCTTTGAAATGACATTGGGGTCATACAGGGGAACAAAGATTCCTGGAAAAATAGAATTGTGTGTACCTGAGAGATAGTCTTTCAGTTATTCTAGAAACTAAACTTGATTTTGTGAACTGCAGTTTCTATATTAAATGAAGTCAGAAGTAAAGTCCCTTTTCATTTTTTCAATTCTAATCAGTTTAATATCTAATAATTAAAATTCTTGTGCATATTTAATGATTATCAAATTCATGAAAAACCTTCAGATGAAAAAATTTTATTTCTTAACATTAAGGGGAATACCATGAAACCATTGCTAGATAAAATAAATACTACTTCAAATAATGACTATTAAATAGCCAGTCTTGTGTTAAATTGTGTGTATAACTTTGAAAATAAGGTATCTTGTTCGTTGCAATAAGCTTATAAATAGTATTCAAAAGTTTCGTAAGACAAGAACTATACTGCACATAGTATAACTATGTCATTAATATGAATTTGATGGTACTCCGAGAATGAAATTCCTTTCTACTTTGCAACAATCATACCGGTTTATAGGAGGGGGTGCCTGAATAGAAGTATCTGACTAGTCTTGACAAATTATTAAAACAGAATAACTATTTATTTTATCTTGAATCGTTCTATCTTTTCATCACTATATTGCGGATTTTAATGCAAAATACCAAAAAAAAAAATTCATTAAATGTTTCCACTATTTTATATTCTAGTTATGTATTTTTGTCACAAATGCATTGAATCCTCAGTCTAGTAATTACTTATAAAAAAGTATTTGGAATTGCAAGCATTACAGCACTGCAAGCACTGTTACAGTATTCCGTATCACTTTGCAATACGTCGTTACCCCTTTTATTATATAAATCTACATAGTTGTACAATCGCATAAAGAACTACATTTTCAATTGTGCATACCAATAAGTACTGTTAATGGTATACAGTGATTTCTCTATATATGTCGCCAAGGCCAGGATAATAAACGTCGCGGAATTATCCCCACTACCGCGGGGTATACCGCGTGAGGGGCCATCAAGCTCGAGAGGCCTCGGACGTCGAGTGTAAACATAACACGGGTCGGGTGTATCGGTGTGAGACCAGGAGACCATTACTAATTCAGTAACAAAACTCCTTTATTTTTCATTATTTTTTTATGAGACTTTCACCAACATATTCATGGCATTTCTACGTTCAGCATCATAGAATAGTATAATCTTCTAGATGGCATTTGTCGCTGCCAGTCCCGTGCTTTAGACATGCAGCGTGTAGAACAGGTATGTTTACACTCGTCTTGTTCTGCATTCGGCGCGGATCAAAGAATAGTGTCCCCTGAACAATACACGATACTGGTAGGACTCGTGTTGTTGACATATATCGAGAATTCACTGTATTAGGCCATATTAGGCATACATTGATATAAGCTTTTTTATTAGAATGCTCCGTACCCGTCTTCAAACTTATGTCCACATATTCTGGCACATCTCGTGTAATTAAACAATTGTATAGTGAATATTTTGTACAAACGTCTGCTCTAGATGCGTCCATTCACTCCTAATTGCAGTGACCATCACTTTCGTTGCATCCTGTACAAAACTCGATCCCGCCACAACTATATAGCCTGGGTGAATGCGCGGCACGTGAAACCTGTGCGGGAATATAAATCGTAACGAGCACCTTTCATGCCTGAACGACCATAATGCACTAAATGATACGCTCGGGAGGTCTTTATCCTCAAGGTCGATTTTACCGACATTATTCGCCTTTTATGAAAGGACAAGAAAAAGCCTCTCCTCGATCGCGCTGTGTAACAGGTTCTCTCCGTGGCTAGGAGGTATCGTTGTATAGAGTCTGTCTGTGTCCGTTCCGTTCCGTTCCGTCCGGTCTCGTGGCTGGATCGAACGACGGGTCTCCTCGATCGGTCGTCGTTCTGCGTTGAAAGGAAAATTAAGTGTTTGAAATATTGCTCGAGTCTGTAGATTACTTTGCCGTGCAATTGAACTTCCCAACGAACATCTCTTCTCTTTGGTGGGCGTTCGTCGTCGCAGTTTCTGGGTCTTCCACGGTTCAATCGTATTATATGACCGTCTGATTTTATGGTTGGTCGTTGCTACTGAAATAGCCTCCTTCTCTTTTGTGCGATCGAGTTGTGGAAACGTGTGCAACTTCTTTAAAGTCTCGTGCGGGAATCGGCACGATTCGGATAATTGCGCTAGTCTTTAGAGGACTGTTTATGTCTTTAGCAATGCGGCCATTTCTTTCTACCTCAGAGAAAGTAGAGAATTCTGAACGGGAAAAGTATGTTGAACAAGTATTTTTAAAATATACGAGCTTGGACACTCTTAAAAAGACAACTTTCTTACGATTGAACTTGAATTTTTTCGAGTTGTTAGAAGGATTAGTTTATCAGCTGACGCGAGCAAAATTTTTTGAAACAATTGCAATTGGTCAGAATCGTAGAGGAAATGTAAGGTTACTTTTTACAACTTTTTTATCTGGGCCTACTTGAGCTGTTTACCCCCCTACCGTATACTGTAAATCCGGGATATAAGTCGCCGAGGCTTCTAACTTAGCGGTTGCGGAATTATCCCCACTAGCATGGGGTATACCCCATGAGAGGCCAAGAAGCTCGAGAACCGCCGCCGCCGAGGATTGTAAACATAACCTGGGTCGGGTATATCGGTATGAGACCAGGAAATCACTACTAATCCAACAACAAAACTTCTTTAGTTTTTACGGAACTTTCACCAACATATTCGTGGCATTTTTCTAATGAAAATGATACCAAATATGATATGATTCCGATGATATTTACTTGTGTAATGAACGATTAAAGTTTCGAACGCAAAGGACAGCGTACGGGAAAGAAAGAGACGCGGAGAGTCGAAGCGTTCGGCAAAGATGAAACACTGGCGCGATCTCAGGCCTTTAAATCAAAACTTAAACTTTTTTATTATGAATTATTTTTTTACGAGACTTTCGCCAATATATTTGTGGAATCTTTCTAATTAACACGATACCAAACACGATATAATTCCGATGATATTCACTTGTGAAATGATCGCTGAAAGTTACTTCCCATTATAATTCCATTACCGGAAAATTAATGTAAATATGATGCAAATTGTATCGTGTTTGGTATCATTTTATTCAGAAAAATTCCACAAATATACATATTGGTGAAAGTCACATAAAAAAATAATTAATAATAAAAAAAAATGAAGTTTTGATTTAAAGGCCTGAGCTCACGCTTGTCTTTCATCTTTCCCGAACTCTTCGACCTTCTGTCCTTCTTTGCGCCCGAAACTGTAATCTTTCATTACACAAGTAAATATCATCAGAATTGTATCATATTAGGTTAGTCCCATAAAAGAATAATGAAAAATAAAGAATTTCTCGAGCTTCGCCGTCCTTTTCTACGTTCAGCACTGCATCAAAGAATAGTGGCATTCGAACTTAAAGGACGACAATATCTGGACTGCTGACATAAAACGCGGATTCACTGTATGGCATAACGAGTCGGAAACATGATAAACATTTTTTAAAAAATCTACTAAATCTATGAATATGTTTCTTTTAGGATGAAATAAGATTTTATTCTTTTGTAACCAATATTTGACACATCAAAGTAGAGAATCAAGGTTGAGCTACGTATTTTTATTCTTGTAGGGCCCAGTCCACGGAGTTGGAGTTACACTTAATTCACGCAATCTCTTGATCAAACATGAGTTAAATGTAACTCACGTGGCGTTCAATGTGTTGAAGTAAATGTAGGCATCCAAAAAATATTTAACTTTCCTTTTTCTTTTGCAAAATTATTCAGGACGAGAAGGTCCTAATCATTGTATCCACGAAGAAAATTATACAGCAAGGAGTTAAAAATCGTTTGTTCCCTGTACATTTTCCATGACATTTACCGCGTCGCCATTCGTACCCATTTTCATGTATTACATGGTTCCACATTTTCTCATTTTTGAACGCCTTAAATGTGTTCAGTGTCGCGTCACATCTTTACGAGAAACTTAAATCTTCCGTTTTCTGATTGTGAGACTCCCAAGGGCTCTCGTCTCTAATTGACGTACGGGTGCTGCGACACCTGGCGCTTTCCCTACCTGACTGCATTCTCCGAAGACTTCTAAACGTTTACCTCAAGGCCATTCGACTTCCTACTTCGAGAATGTTACGCAACCTTGAATTATTCATTCGGGAGGCCCTAGCGTGCGATAACACTTTCATTGTTCGTCCCCACTGGCCCTGCGTGTTAGAATAACTTCGGGTTTCGATTAACATAAATCGGCCGTAATATTCCCATTACACTGTACAAGTAGGCTATTTACCACGGTTTATCGTGTTTACATTATACTTTGCGAACCTGTCGACAGAAGGTATACTGATATCGACGCGCGGCGTGAATATAACGTTTGGAAACTGATCTTCTCCCGATAACAGGAAAAAATATTCCAGGAGTATGCCCGCTACAGTTGAATAATTCTTGCTGTTCTAACTGTACACTCGACGTCTGGAAGAGGCGAGAATCATTGAGGCAACGTATGCGATATTTTCTTGAAATTCCATCGGTATGTTTCACACGCGATAAAAATGTCAACACGAAGGACAATTGCATTGCGTCAAAAAGAAATTCAGAGTACAGTCTTTTCTCGATATATGTCCATAACACGGGTCTACCCAGGGACATATATCGTCCAGGAGAAACTATTCTTTGATGCACTGCCGAACGTAAAAAAGGACAGCGAAGTTCGAGTGGCCCCGGTCGCCGAGGAGTGTAAACATAATAAGGGTCGGGTGTATCGGTGTGAAACCACTACGAATCCAATATCAAAACTTCTTTATTTTTCATTATTTTTTATGGGACTTTCATCAACATATTCGTGGCATTTTTCTAATGAAAATGATACCAAATATGATATGATTCCGATGATATATACAGGGTAGACCCGTGTTGTGGACATATATCAAGAAAATATATCACTTTATCATCTGTACGAATGCACGCATAAATTAAAAAGATCTTATATACAAGAAAAACCTAAAATCTGTTTAAATATTTTTGACAGTGTATCTTGCATTTACGGAGTTGCAAATTGCAATCTTTTTTGAAAATTAAGTATGTTGACAAAGTTAAATATATAACGAATTGACTTTTTCCTGAAATTCATTAATTATACTTTCATTGCTTTGTAATACGTACGCTGCTAAATATTAAGAAATGCTAGATCCGTATTCGTTTAGAATAATTTACATCTCTTTCTGAACATGTATATCTGCGTGGTTGCGTGCAAATACCAAAACACGCATTCGATTTTTGTTTCTCGCAGTTCTCCGACTTTACGATCGTGCTTCCTGCTGCATGACTGATTATCGAAACTCTTACTTACTTCAAGGACGAAGATTCCTACTGAGTAACATGCATTTCTTGTCGAACAACACGGTTTTTTACAATCTACTGACCTTGTCCACCGGTTACGCTCACGTGGGACTTATCTGTGCAAGTAAAAATTTGTGCTGCATTAACTTGCGGATTCTGTCTGTCTTTATCATCGCTTCTGACATGAGCTATTTTATTACGTAACGAAGAAACTGCCAAGAAACTTTTTTGTTAAGTGGGTCTTACCACTTAACAAAAAAGTTGCTAAATAACTATTAGTAAACTCTTGATAAATTTTACACTGTGTGGAATAACAAAGAATAGTTCCAATAATTTATAGTTCAAGAAATTAATACACCATCCTACAACATTTAAATGAATCAGTGGACCTACATTGGTCCTTCTAGTATCTTAGAAAAATCTGACATACATCAAATAGTCAACTCTTTTGTCTCACTTACTAAAATAAATGGAGCCTCCTTAAATTACACACTTTCTATATAAGTTCTGTTATTTTTGCATTTATTAATAAATAACAATAACGATATAATACTTCTCCCATATACTTACATTTGCCATTATTTTTATAACCATTTCGTTATCTCCTGTATGTGGCTACAATACAATCGGTTAACCCCTTAACGCACAGTTTAAAAAAAAAAAACCGGCCAAAAAAAAATCAATTTTTGATATACTGCGCTTTTGTTCCATGGAAAAAGGCTATATTTTATTCTTGAATAAATAAGTGTTATAGCTTACAATCCCATGTAAATGATAAATATCAATAAAACGATTTTTTTTCTTTGCTTTCACATTGTTATTTTCAATTCTCGATTATATTTGAGTGTGAAAAATTATAGCAGCATAAAATACAACACCGCTCGAATTATCTCGAGTGTGCACAGTTTGGCCTGTTTAGCGCGCTCGAATTAACTCGAACGTACAAGTTAAGGGGTTAAACATTAAGCAACAAGACGAGCGTGTCATCATATCCATTACATTAATTGCCATAAATTGGTATTGACTGTTCAACACTAGATTTACAGAGCACTAAAAGTGACTGTTTTACATTACTTTATGAAAATAACAAGAATTTCACCTTGGCAACCCAAAAGAAAATGCCAAAAAACACGCATAACTTTTGAACCAGTGAACTTTTAAAATTAAAACTTGGATTTTTCGTATTTTCTCGTCAAAATCTGCAGGATTATATATAAAAAAGTTAAAAATTTCTCTTTTTTTTGGCAACGCCAAGATGAAGTTTAACCCAAGAATGTGTGTATCTAAAATTTTGTCTAATAATTCTTCATAGATACAGTCTAGAGTTACAGTCATAGTTACGGTCAAAATGACCGGTCCTTAAAAAGCTTTTCATTCAATAAGGCGACTCATTTATTTTGAGTAGTTCATGCTACATTGAGAATAGCCTTTCTTTTTTATACTGATTGTTGTTTAGGTTTAGAAGCGTAAATACCATATTATCTCGTTCAGTCAAATTGACCGGCCGCGGTAGGTAGGACAGGCTACATATATTTCTTGGGAAAAAACTACATACTTTAAGAAAAGCCGTAAAGATTGTAAATAGCAATGTGATAATGTTGTATGTACGAAATTGTGCGCAAAAGTTTGAAAACGTCAATTTGACCGGCCGTGTAGGTTTAGTGTTAAAGGTATTAGAACCCGTCACTTTGACGGGTCTCGTAAACCTAGTGTTAAATGTCTTTTAAATATCTTTTAAATAACGCAGGCTTAGGACGCATTGTCAGTTCTTTTCCTTTGTCCTCGCGCCGGTGTCTTGTACGCGTCTTTTACCTTTCTTTTCACCATTCTGGTGAAAGGTGGACCCGATTCATTAAGCCAATACAAAATCCCGTTCAAATTCCGATAAGTTGAGGCAGGCCAGAACTCACAATGTACCTTCGCGAAGGCAAGATTCTCCGAGAACTTTTTTCCTTCTTCCTCCTCTTCTTGTTCTTCTTATTTTCACAGAACTCGTAATGCCCGGCCTGTTCCCCTTTTTTTGTAATGCCGCAACGACGAGAGTTATCACTCTCGCCGACTCAATGCGAGATTCAGTTTCACTGCTCGATCTCGTCTCGGAAAGTATCGGACTCCATTCACGGAATGCAAGACGCGTGCAATCGAATCTCTTGAACAGTGATTTCTAATTGTTTTCTTGGATTACGTTATTTCCACGCCGTAAGAATACTAGAGCTGCCACGCGAATTAAAATTACCCATTCCATATGTTTATCTCGTGATTACTGAAATCATAATGTTACTTTCATGTAGAACCAGGCAAATTGTTTGAAATGAAAATAGGAAACAAAATATATTTGGAATAATTTATTTTGCACGTTATTTTCTATACTCTTATTTGAAAATATGAAGAAGTTTGATTTATTTAAAATGATAGCAACCTTGAATAGTAAATTATTTCGATATTTCTTTATTTCAAGTTTGTCTGAAGAAATAATCCTCAAAATAATATTAAATAATAGTAAATAATTAAGTGGACTCAAACCTGATCACCAGGTCAGCTGACATAATTTTAAAGAACAATTTTACAGTTATCTGAAACAATTATTTCAAATAATTCTAAAATAAAGTAACATGCTATTAGAAATAATTATATGTATATTACCATTTTCTGTAATGTCTCATTTAATATTGACGCGAATATTTACGTTAAATTATAATATAAGTATAGAACCTTTCAGTAAATCTTGATTAAAATTCATATTAAATACACAAATGGTACAATATGCTAATAGAATGAATTCAATGAATAATGTAATCGTGTTATCCCATGTACAATGTGTTCCATTCGCGATGATGTTTACAGATAAAACGATAGAGTTAACGAAGCAATAATAGGTACGCTGTAATATGTGATTATTAGAGCACAGCTATTATCCATGTTATTTTGGTATCCGCTTTTTTAGGTTATGTTTCCAGACATCTAATCCAGTAAAGACGGCATTTACACTTAATTATGTGTACAACAAAATGCTCTTCCAAATGAATGGTATACGGTAGTAAAAAATGAAAGTGTAAGTCTTATCGTTAGACTTATTAAAGAACTATATTGTGAAGAGTACAAGGAAATACACCCTACAAAAATTGCAAATGAATCTTATTCTGTATTTTTTAAAAAAGTATACAATAATATTATTCAGCAAATTACAATGGTTCCAATTTCTTTTTACTTTTGAACGTGTTTCGATGAAATCCTCAACTTATTACAAGTGTGTACAACTATATTGTTGTAACGTCTTTTGCTTGCTTGCAATAGAAGCACATTGATAAAAACATTGATTAAACTTACAATACATAATTCTTTATATTTTGCTATCACGTCTCTAACCTCCTATTATCGTACACGTTCGTACATAAATCAAATTATCAACGTTTGGTATAACACGCCGGGGGACATCTGATAACCCTACGGTGTATTAAGTTGTGATTAAAACGATAAAGAAACTATTATCAAAGCTAGAGTACAGCTACCACGAATAAACCACACACAGCAGTCATATATATATATATATATATATTTTTTCGTATCGTAAATCAGATAAAGAATTATAAATATGCATACTGTAAACTTACACACTTTTTATTCGGAACCAAAAAATTAATTACTATACATAATGGAATAATTATTTACCCCTTATCACGCATTGTTTCTATCTATAGCTATTTTTAATATATTTATTTTTATCATTACTAGTACTGTTAATATCTATTCATTTTTTAACAAGTATGTTCCTGATTATTTAATTGATCTAATAAATAGGTAGTTAACAAACTCATTTTTAGTAAGCTATTTTCCTAGTGTAACTACTGAAAAATTATGAGATGGTTAAAAGTTTTTTTAAGACAAAATTGCGTAGAATATCATAAATTAATTATTTATTAATAAGGTATCATTAATTTTTATCGGGCAATATCTGTTAAATATGTGTACAGTGAATTCAAAAATTATTTGAACACTAACTTTCCAATTTGTGAAAAATCATCGATATTTGAACTGTGATAATTTCGTTAAAACGAATAGTACAACAATAAATTTGATCTCATTTTAAAGCTTCAGCCTTCTACATCCACAAAGTATCATTCATTTTTACTAAGTTAGGTTTGCACGGTGCAACAGGTGTAAACCCTATGGTATTTGAATGCTCGAAAATGCTACCAATCGAAGCATTTCTAAAAACATTTAAAAAATCTCTTCGTAAATGAATCAGCAATACGTTTGAAGATTGAAGGCTACTACTTGAAGTCGTCTACTTTGTGACGACGTAAAAAAACTTTGTGCGTGATTTTTTGGGTCTGTTTTATTAACCTTTAAGGTATACTGCCTTCACAGAAATATAAGGTACACATAAAACAAAGAAAAAAGTCATACAACAATTTCAGTCACGATAAAAATTTTTCGATCTTTTTGCAGAGGTTTCAGTTTATAGCATTAAACAAAATGTATATTCAGTTTCCCGCCATTACATAATGCAAAAATATCTTAGAAGAAAACGGAAATAATGTTCTTCGAAAGGAGACGCTTAAGCTTTAAAATGAGCCCAATCTTATTTCTGTATTATTGTTTTTTACGAAATTATCAAAAGTTAACGACGATATTTCTAAAATGGGAAATTTAGTGTTGGAATACTTCCTGGATCCACTGTATATATTTTAACGAATAATGTAACTATACATGAAAATGGAAGACGAAGTCAAATGGAAAGAAAAAACGGTTCACGTACGTTGCTCCCAATACGTTTAATTCCTATCACTGGGTCGTCTAGAAATGTCAATTTGCAGAACGCTCGTCGACGTGCAAACACAGAGATCTGCTCGGCTTTATCATATCTCGTTTCCATGCGACAATAAATTTGCACCTCGTGTTAAAATCACGCGCCTATCTCTGCTTCCCTGCTGCAAGAGAATATTAAGCGCGTTCTTCAAGCTCTTTGTTGCAGGCTTGTCGCGCGTGTTCAACTATCCCTTTACATTCAGAGAAAAATTTCGTGCTGCTAACACAAATATGGCGTAATTATAGCACTTAAATAGTGGATCGAGTTAACAATATTTCTTCAAAATTTAATCTGAGTAATAAAAGAAAAGGTAACGATACTGTAATTTTTACTGTAACTTTGGTTAAATCACATTGATATACAAATTTTCTGCATCTATTCATAGGAAACGAAAATATTACTGAAAACGATTAGTACTTATTGTGCAATCTAGTGTTCGCTTAATGATATTGTCTAATTACCTACATTATTCTTTACTCAGGACTGTTATTGAAAACTCAGTCGGCGTTATCCTATTGTCAACATTTTTTAACAATTTAGGAAAAAAATAAGTAGGAAGAAATCGGAGGTGCTTGTGACCATTAACGTATTAATATACAGGGTGTCTAAAAAAAATGTATACACTGTTTAAGGTAGATTCTTTTGCAATTTAAATATTAATTATATGCGAATAAAATCTGCAGTTATAATCATTCAAATTGTGTACACATTTTTTAAGGAAACTTGAGAAACTGTTCTCCGTGGCTTTGTTAAGGAGTTATTAACAGGAAACACGGACCAATCAGGGCGCTGCTACAGTGGATGTATTCCAGTTCGGCCAATGCCAACGTCACGCTCAGCGGGACCTGCCGCCGTGTTGGAGTCCGTCTGTTTTTGTCGTGCCCTGATTGGTCCGTGTATTTCGTTAATAATTCCTCAACGAAGCCGCGGAGAGTATTTTCGCAACGGGTACTTCGAATGACCTAAGGAATCACTCATTTCAAGGAAGCACATTTAGGGACACCCTGTATTTAATAATTATGAATACAATTGTAAGTAGAAATTGAACCTTTTTTTGAATAAATAAAGTGTACTCGAACGGTATCCGTGTAATAAATCTTTGACTCAATAATTAAGTTGTTGCTGGCAGGTACAGCCAGTGACAGTGTGCAGAGAGTTCTTTCGAATGTTCTGCGACCATTAAACGAGGAAAAAGTTCTGCGACGTTCGATTGATTTTGATTTACTTTACATTTAGTTTCCACGCGAGCAATCGACATTCTAACTAGAAAGTAAACGAGGAGAAATTAGCAAGAGTTAAACTCCAATTTGTCGCTTTCTATCTCATTGAGGAGCGATTCGCGTTCTTTCGACGCCATTGAATGCGTAACAAGCCATTTTAGTTGTTAGAGATTCGGAGATACGTGCTACCTAGATTCGCAAGATTAAAAACTTTCTTGCTATACTTATTGACGCCAGGCACGCGTCTACTCGGGATGATTCGATCCGGTCCATTCGCTTCTAAATGGTACGTTACCCGGCACCATTAACTTTTATCGGTTGTTCTCAATTACACTAGTGTCAATATTAACCATCAAACTAGTTTCCCAATCGCTACGAAAATGGAACAGCTTGCACTTGCCGATGTGTATTCTGTGCGAAGTTTTTCTGACTGTTTGAAAGTAAGCAACTAGATTTCCGATACAAGAAAAATCCTGGTCTTTGCGATATCTTCGAACTGATGTAGAGAAAATGAAACCTTACTTTCGTTATGTAATAATTAATTGATCTCCGTTTACCTAATCGTTGGTTACGCTTACGGAAAGATAATTTTGTAGCATCGAACCCTTAGGTCGAGAATAATCGAATGGGATTGCATAAACGTCTCCGATGTTTATAATTTTATATATAAAAAGAATTTCCCCTATTTTTTAACCGTTTAAAGATACGTAACCCATTAACATTAGATCTACGGAGATCTAAAAGAGATTACTGAACATTATAAAAATTACAAAAATATAAGAATAATTCTCCGCATTTTTACAATGTCACTAATAGTAAACAAAAAATTTTTGATTCGTCATTGAGACGGGTCCCGTAGCGTTAATGTATCTAAACGGGGTCTTCCACAAAATTTCAGTTTTACTCTCCAAAAGCCGTTGCGCGAAATCCGTTGGGTTGTTGGAAGGGATGTATCTTAGGGAATCAGTTATAAGGACTGTTAGTCCTGAATTATTCATATACAGAAGGGGGTTGGACTGGGGGGGGGGGGCAAAGTTGGCGGGAGGACAAGCAGCTTCCTAAGTGAAAATCCGAAGGTGTGAGTCACGGCGACGGGCCCCCATGCATTCCGAATTTCTGAGACGCGTTTCAAAGGAATCCCTACGTTGGAAGCGAGTCCCAGGACAACTAGGTGCAGGGGGTGCTGTCGGGTCTAGGATGACATGGGGTGAAAAATGGTGGCGCGCGTTCATTTGGATGCGTGCAATAGTTCCGGGACACCTCGGAAGAGAGGGATCATTGGGTGCAACGACCTCGGACCGCGAGATGATCTCACGTTCTCTCGAAGGATGACCACCGCGAGAACGTGTATAGTTTCTTTGGTGGAAGAAGGAGTTCGCGGAAATGAAGGCGCGAACCGCGCCGGTAATATATTACGGAAGTTATTATCCCAGTAAGATTTTGTTGGGACCAAGTCCAGACACACGGTTAGGTGATTGGGATAAAATCACCGGGTTGTAACGCGTAGTAACACATATACGTATACGCGTATAACACATTTTTTAAATTTTCGTTACAGATCTAGATGAAAAAGATATGAAAAGCAACATTGACTATTTTTTTTCGCGAATCTGATCAAATGCAATTTTTCCAAAATTTTGATTACATATCGTCTAGCTTCTAAACTAATCCATCTAGCTTCGCAGAAAAGCTGAAGTTGTTTAGTCCATTTATAAAAAGTTATAAGATAGAAATCTTTTTATACTATATTATGTCCCCTTTCATACCTACAATTTTTGTAAAATCATTTCAATATTTTCAATCCATTCTAAGATATTTCAGCGAACTGAGTTAAAATAAACAGTCATACGTAAAATATTCGTTAATTATAGATGGTTCGAGGAAAATGAATTTTTGAATGAAATCGATGAAATGAATTAATGGCGCGACGATTTAATGTAAAACTTCGTGAAGTTACATATATCGACACTCTTATACAATTTAGCAGCTGAAAGATTAGATTGTTATTTAAACGAAGAAGATTTGGTGTCGGATGGCGATTGTTCAATTATCCTATGTAATAACATAATCTAAGCCAGACGTAGGCAACGAAGCGTTCTCTGCCCTGTGAGTAATCTAGATTTACCCCGGGAGCAACGCTTCAGGGCAAATGGTGTCGGAGAAACAGATATAAGACTACCGATAGAAGACTGTCTATCGTGCTCTCCTTGTGCAGGGTGCCCTAAGTAGCCATGATTTCGTCACTCTCAATTTCAATGGAGCCAGAGCAGTACTTCACAGGACAACCTCTGTCCTCGTTTCTGCTCGAACGACCTTAACACGTTTATGTGTACCCATAATTATGAAAGTGGTCTAAGTCATATATTTCTTGTTTCGAGATATTTAATGAATTGCGTTTGAATAAATTAAAAAATATTTTTAATGATAATTATATTGAATATGAAATTTTGTGTGAATTGCATACGAAAATGTTGTTTTTAAAGTTTGAACTGACTTAGACCATTTTCAAAATTAACTAAATGTCCTATAAATGATTTAAAGCAGTAAAGAACTATGAGTTTTATTTGAAACAATAACTTTAATGAAATGAACATTTATTAATTATTTTTAAAAAGTAATCTGGAGGAAAAACTGGAGGGATGTATGGTAGTAAACACATAATATCTTTATGTTTTTCTTCCGTTACTGGTCTAGTGGTGGTGTATAATGGAAGTAATTTAATATTTCCGTATATTTTTGGTCTTCATCTTTTAGGTGAAAGATCCAAAACGTGGAATTTAGAATCATCTAAAGAAGTTTTATAGAACATTTTATAAGGTTTATTTTTCAAGAATCTCATCCATTGAATTTGCAGCCAAGGGACAGATTCGCCCGCGGTATTTTTTACTCTTCTTGTTATTGACTCTTCTAGTGATTTCGTTGAAATAAAATCCGGCTGCGACATTCGTTTTATCGAAAATGTATTTCTTCTTCTACACTTTTCTATCAATTCATAATAATGCTCAGGGTTGTATAAGGAATTTCCTTTTTTTATTTTCATTTCTATCAACCCAAAATCACGGTCATTCGGTGGAAAGGAATGACCCGATACCAAAAATTTGTGGTCTACCGTTTCAATATTAGTATTTGATGACTGAGCAATTTTCATCCATGTCAATGCTACTTTAATGTTACGATTTTGGCCTGAACAAGCATCACTGTAAGTTATTACGTGTTTGATTTTTTACTTAGACCACTTTCATAATTAACACTAAATGAATTCCATATAATGTTGAAATTACAACCACTAGGTCCACTATGGTTCATTTTTGACGATATCGTAAAAATTACATTGAATAAATTTGGTTTAAAATAATGTGGTGTGAAATAACTGATAAACTCATTTTTTTTTAAATTTTGACTTAGAACACTTTCATAATTATGGGTACATGTAAAACTTATGAAATAAAAAATGCAGTCACACAAAAAAATCTTTAGGTGATTATCGCTGTCGATACACACTGTATCGCAGTAGAATCTACAGTGACCTCGGAAATAATTCATTTGGATGCTGTACGCTATTTCATTCATTAGTAAAATAATAGAACAATGTATCTTTGATGGACGAACAAAAGAATATAAATCAAAGGGTGTAGCCGGATAAGGGGGTCATAAATGCCCCCAAACCAAATTGAATTTGCAATGGGCCATTCGATAGCTTATCCAAAGAAAATACTTTGTGCCAATTTTCAACCCTATGTGTCAACATGGCGGTAGTAATGGAGTGACAAAGAAAATCAAGCTTTTCCATAATTACCCTTATCCTCTTCAATTGAAAATTCTGAAAAAAATCAGGCATATTTTAGCTATTAGAATTTTTAGCTTCAAAACCAAATTATAAAAAATAAAAAAATGTTGAATTACCGATGAGATACTAAGTTTATATTTTTACAGTTTTAACATCTCGTTAGGGTTGTTAATATATAATTTTTTCAGATTTTTCAAAGTTGAGGTGCATAATTAAAGAAATCAAAAACCTTAACCGGCTACATCCTATTAGGCAAAATCATATAAATTGTTTTATATATCAAATAAATATATTAAAAATCAAATAAGTAACTTTAAAAAGGAAAGAAGAATGTTTTTAAATCGAATATTATACTTGGTAAGTCTAGTAGAACGAATCATATGTTACCAAATTTTATATTATGATCAAATCTATTTAGTCGAATTCAATCTTCGTACTTGTGATCCATCTCGGTTGTGTATAAAAAGGGATTGTATTTTTATGGCTTTAGTTAGTTATGGTAGACGTATGATCATAAATTCTTATCTGCAAGAAAAATAAGTAAACTTCAAGTGTTTCGTTTCTTTATTCGTAGCTTACATTGAATTTAAATGATTATATTATCTAAACGACTTCTTACTCAAATAAAAGTACTATCGACGACATTGAGCTTCTGTGTTTAGATATTTTAATGGTCTGTCGAATTTCATAATTGAATATCGCTGCGGGAAATGTTTCCTCTGAAAACTTGAGCGATAAATTTACGAGCTCATTAGGGGACTACATTCGTCGATAATGCTTGAGTAAATACAGTTGGTTCTTAACGACCTTGGAGGTCGGATTCCTCTACGTTTCAATGTTTTTACTGTTCCAGCAATGATTGCAGCATTTTATATTTGTGAGAACATATATTTTCCACCACTCATCCGGAACGTTATTCATGTGTTATTTAAATCACATGTTAACATTAATTTCTTTCTTTTCTAATTTTTTTTTTTATTACAAAATCTTCCTTAATACCTGCACTTCTGAAAATTTAATACGACTTTCTCTGTTAATAATTTTCTTATTATTAAGTCTCACTCTGACATAAATAATTGTTGCGTAAAAAAATCTTTAGACTTCAAAATGGAACATCACTGCTTGAAAATATTTGGAATGTTCACAATTTGGAAAAAACTACCTATTTGTATTTCTTGGCTTATATAGGGTGGTCCAAAGAAGGCTGAAGGATGTAAAGTGTAACATCTATAAAACAATTTTTTATTTTTATAATACGTCGTAATACGACGATAATACGACTCTGTCGTATTAAAACGCTCTGTGATTTCAGAGGTGCCATCGTAAATCTCCAAAGAATGTTCTAGAACGTACCAAAACGAAAAACCGGAAACAATTAATAATAAGAAAGTTATTTAAATTTTATATCTTTCAGTTTCCTTTGGGCTACCCTATACATTTCTCTTTAACTATATAAACTAATTTCAAATGAAAGCTCGAGTTTTGCAATTTTATACCCTATAACAGAGATCATCAAATAAGAGATGAAATGTTTATGAGCGGTAGTGTGGATTTTATGGTCTCCTACGCAGAGATTTAGAGCTGGAAAACATTTCATATCAAATATTACAATCATTTTCACGCGACCATTTTCAACAACAAAGGCACACGATTTCACATCTTTGGAGGTGGTTTGTGGCCCCTAAAGGTACGAAAATATTTGCTTGCACGAGCACGATATCTGTCTCTACTAAGCAAACCCTAAAGGAACAATTCACTCGATTTGCACGGTAACGCGTATCTCTGTTTTATCACCTTGGGTACCATAATTCATTTCTGTAGAAATTTGCGTAACAGCGATACTTCTCGACCTGAAATGATAATTTCAAAAGAAACGCTTTTCGCACCATACTCGCTTCGAGTTCTAACCAATTAAAACTCGTGAATAGATTTTCAGTTGCTTCAAATTATATCATTTAGAAGTTTAAATAAAGTTCCGTTTTCGCGATTGTTCATGCGACGTTTAACTGTTAATAAAAAAGAAAACAGATCGAATTAAAGTTCTCACTTGTGTTGTCTTTTTTCTCTTAATCATCTTTATATTTAAAGATTTCAAGAATTACTTTTTGCAAAAATCATACATACTATTAATGTCTTACGTGTTGCTGTATTGTTGTTGTTTGGATTGTCCCCAACTTTCATTAATAATAATTACATTTGCGAATCTGTAATTTTTAAGTATATCACTTGCACTTAACGATCGATTATCCAAATAATTGTAATGGAGAACATTTTGAGCCTTACTTGCAATAAAAATCATTTGAGAATAACTATTTTGTTACAAGAATCGTAAACCACCTCAAACCACTTTGCAAGTTATTGTTGTTCAAACTTAGCGACGCGTCTTACAGTATATGTATACATTCGTATATTTGATTAAATATTCTTTAAATATGTACATTTTTACAATAATTTTACGTTTATATCTGAAGTAACTTATATATCCATTTTAAGAAATAATTCTTTTTTTATCATCTTATTTAAGAAGGATAATAAACAATAACAGTTTTTTTAATGCTATTGCTACATTTACCTATTGCTATTTATACATATGTATCGTCGAAGGCTTGTGAAACGTGAAACTGATTCTAAACACTCCTAACGAACTGTTTAGATTATAGAGTATACATTATATAACATTGTTTGCCACGACATTCAGAAAAAGTTTATATCTCGTAGGAAGCAGTTAGTCGTTATTGGCATTCAGTTGAAAGATCATTCAAAACATTTTTTCTATTAATTAAATCTTATATTCTATTTTTTTCGTTTTGTTGCATTTATGTCTTTGTATGTGGTTATTCTTATTCTACGTATAATTATGTTATATTTAGTGCATTTAAGTAAGTGTTTGTTAATATATTACCTACATTTCATAAAAAATTAAATAATAGAAAACTAAAATCGTTGGACCCAGAAGCACCAGAACTATTAATTTAATAAGTGAAAAAACAGTTTATAAGTCTCTCATTTACCTATTACTAATTTAATAACGTAATTATTGATATTATCCATTTGATACTATCCATTATTATTATAATTTAATTTTAATATTATTTTTGATTTGTGATTACTTTAATTAAGATATTCCATGTTTGTACGCGATAGATACAAAAAGATTTCTCGAATCTACATTTTACGTGTCCCATAAAACATTACATGCATGAAATATAAATATAAAATACATACTTAAAAGTAAAAAATAGTTTGAAATATTATATTTAAACGATTTTTATTTTCGTCAAAAATGTTAATGAAAATAAATAAAAAATTATTGTTTAACAAATGCAAACCATATTTAATTATCAACCATTAAAAAATGTTGGATGACCAATCCATGATACCCGCCAACACCGCGCTGGCCTAGTGACTCAGATGTTTTCGAGCATTTTCACAGCCGAATCACCTCCGGAACCTGAATCTCGACGATCAGAGTTCAGCTCTAAGGCTTGGGCATCCTTGCCCTTTCCCTTCCGCTTTTCTAGGTATAAGTACGCGAATCCCTAGAACTAGCCAACATTTTTTCTACGACCCTTCTGCGTGACAGTCTGTTATTTTGTTTCCGCGAAGTATACGTTGTATCCAGAGCTATATATCTGAAACGTCCGAAATATATTCGTAAGTGTACAAATCGGTCTCTACGTTTCTCACCTGGATCCCAACAAAAATGACCATTTCTAAAATATTTTTAATGAATATTTCATTGCAATATATGTAATAGTTCAAAAGTTATAACAAAATGTCACTTACTTTTCCGATCCCCGGACCACTGTGCGGCGAGCGCCCTTGCCCGTAATTTAGGTGGCACAGTTAACCGAGTCACCCTGTATACCGGATCTCTCCAGAACACTGCGGAAGGTTAAAGATCTGCAGTCTAATAATCATTTTCACCTGCACAACATTTGTGTACGTTTCATTCTTTCGTCAATTACATCTGTCATCGATTCTGAATTAACGTCGAGATCGTAACGAAACGATCGTACGATCGTATCAAGCTCTCTCGCGCAGAACATTGCAACGTCACCGTCGAAAATAAATCACGAGATGCAGGAACGACTTGTCGTCGCCGATACATGCTAACAATGTATTTAACCGTGACATCGAGAAACCATGTTGAGATAGTCGGACCTGTTCCGTACCGTGCGGTAAATTCCATCGTGCCGTTCATTATGCCTCGTTAATTGCTACAAGCAAACGTAAATGTGAACGTAAACGCGAACGTGGTATCTTGTCTGACGAGCGTCTAACCTAACCCTTCACGACTCCCGACCCAGGTTACGAGAAATCTCTCGGACAATTATCTCCAACGAGCACTTTCCTTCTCGTAATGCGAGTATCGCGGGCGATCGGAAATGACACGGCCAGTTTGCTAAGTATCTAGCCCTACTGATATCGATGACGATGACCAATGGCGGCAAAATCCAGGGGCGGAAAATTTTTGTAAAGATACCAAAGGCACAAATTAGAACAATAAAAACAAATAAATCAAAATGTTAAAAAATTTAAAAGTAAGAATAACATGTTTGAATGACGTATGAAATTACAAGAAATCGCTTAAAGCCCATATCCGAAAAAAGCTCCATATCTGAAAAATAGGTTGAACAAAATTAGAATAGTGTTAATGATTTTGTGTTATTGATAAACCCATGGGGAAGGAAACGTAAAAGGGAGTGAACGAGGAGGGTGTTGGCCCTTTTAGGAGAGCCGAGCCGTAAAGGTAGCCCCTAGGCGGCAGAAGTATAAATCCGCCACTGACAATGACAGGACGGCCGCCAAAACTCTCGCCCACGCGTTCAAATCACCGCGCGTCGTTCATTAAATACCTACGCCCGTTCCTGTTTTGCTCGCTTCTCTACAGAACATTGCACGCCCCAGTCTCTCCTCGACGCTGCTCGAATTCGCGCGAAAATCGAGTCTTCGCCGCGATGACAACAATACGATCGACGATCGGTATCGCCGTGGATCCCGATATCAATACTGCATAGGGTAAGGGACCCAATTACATTTAAAGCATAATGAATATTAAAAAAGAGATATATAACATAACGAATCCTATCCCTATTAAACTTTAATTTTATCTAAAACAATAATTCCTTATAATAATTTAATAACATCTCTAAAAGGTTGAGAAATTCCCATCATTAACACTTTATTAGGTCTCTTACGATTTTGCATAAACTCCAACACCTTTCGTTCAAATAAAGTTAAAAAAGCTATACTAATTAATAGTATTAACTCTTTGCACTCGGATGTCCAGTCTAAGGGGACATTATGAGTCTAGAATCGATGGCTACGAGTACAAAAGGTTAAAATTAAAACAATAATAAAAAATGAATTTAAAAATAAATTTAACTGTAATATATGAATTATTATCTATATGTAAGTGTATATATATTACATATTAAAAATACTTACTTAGTCCTTTCGTATTAACTGATTTTAATGAAAAAAATGCAATGTCTCTTTTTTAAAATTCGTTATGCTTTAAAAATAAGTATAATTAACATAGGAACAGTAATTGGGTCCCTTAATCTACTTTAACGTTAGGTTTACGGTGCACTAAAAGTGCACTAACAAGGATGTGTCTACCCAAATCTTTAGCCATTTTGTATTCAGTACCGATATACTCAAAGAAATTAATTTGTTGAATAATTTCTCAAGGATCCATCTTTCAAATCTCAATAAAGCCGCCATTTTGACGGGCCCCGTAAACCTAGTGTTAAGCGAGCCGACCATCGAATGTGGAAAATAAAACGAGAATGGATCTAATGCGATACTTTTGTTCGTCTCTGTGCATCCGTAAGTGTGCGAAATATTCTCTACGCTCTCGTATTTGCAACTTTTAATTGAGTCAAAGATCTCTTGATTCGTACCCGAGAAAGTGATACACGCCGTTTGAACGGAACACTATATATGTAGAAATATTCAATTAGGCACGATCTCTGAATACATACGGTGAAATTTCAGAATGTATTGCAATTAAGATAGTTAACAGTGGAAGAAAGTGCGTGGAAAGTTGCGTGGAAAAAGTGATCGAATAATGCGTTCGAAAACATAATTTACATAATTCTATGTAGAGCAATTTTATTGGATGTGTCTCGTGCAATGACTCGGTGATATGTTTGTACATAGGCTATCGTATTCGGTCATTCCAGTTGTGTCGGTTTGTTCCGTCGAGGTGGCTGCACTTAGGAGTATGTATTATTCTTTTCTGAGCTCGTTGTATCGTCAAGTACTCGAAGCTTGCGGAGCATGAAACATTTTTCAATAGCTGGATTTACAGCACTCCGAAACCGAGATACGGGACGGAATAATTTAAATTAATTAATTAATTGATTAATTATAATTATGTACACCGAAAATCATGATAAATGAATATTGATTCACGAAATTTTGAAATTTGAAACGTGATTAAATCAAATCATGAAATTTAGTCTATACTATTATAACAATCAACAATGTAATAATTAAACCATCAATTACTATTTGAAATGTTATTTAAAACTTTATAAGGGAAACATAAACTGAGAGAAACCAATTTTTCTGTCACCATAGTCGTTTTATACTCTTTAAGGCTGCTCATTTCCATGTATCTTAAGTATACATATAGGTATCTTTGACGACCAAATTGGAATAAAAGTGCAAAAACTTAAACAATATTTTAAATTAAATGCGCATGCTTAAATAATATTTCATCATTGGTGGGGATAGGCGGAGCGAGCGAGGGTCCTCTTTGTCCTTGTGTCGTCCCGCGAGACTTCTTGCGAGGCACGGACAGTACTGGAGACTACTAACAAGTTAATACTCTAAAAACTCGTCAGTGCTCTCTTTCTCCCTCTAAGATATATTCTCGACTGACGCATACGTCATCGTCAGAGGAATATGATTAATCAAACGGTAATTTTCTTCGTCGGGACGAAGGCGATCGAAGGATCGCTTGAAGACGATCACGTATAAGCTACTCGCGTAGGTACAGCGTATCCGTTGAGTCATTGGGTATTCATTGAGTATCGCGAAGGCCGATAATGATAATCTGTTGGAAGAATGCTGCGGTCTCGCGGCCACAGTTATGCGGAGCAACTGGCCGCATATCAATTTGTTCTCTGTTGGTCACCCGTTACTGTCGGTGTCGGTGATACTTGGCACATAAGATGATCACGGAAGCGATGCACTCGAGCAAAGTATACGATATCATCGCATAAACGAGCGAATTCTATTACATCTCGCTAGACGGGGGCGTCACTCGAACAGAAAATTATGATTAATCTGACAATGATTATTGCAACAATAAATTCTCTGCTCTGCCCGCTAATAATCTTCGAGTATGTTTCTCATCTAACTTGTCTAACCATTCATATGTATTGTCACAAAGTTGTGACAATTGGAATTACATTTTTTTATATTCGCGTATACATCCAACGCTTTTTAAAATGTAATCACATATTTACATTCTTTACAATAAAGGTAATAATCTATGTACGTCGAAAAATGATTAATCGAGGAGATATTTGGATTTTAATTTTGTAGAGCGCATCTTGATAAATACAAAAATATGGCTAGCAAAAGATTTAAATAGTTCTTTAACTAAAGTTATAATATCCTTTAAATTAACACTTTTTCGACATACGTGGGCTAATTTTTTATAAAAAAATGTTAAGCTGTGTCGACTAACACGTAAAAAAATATACCATAATTTCATTTAGATGTGGTCGTGATAAAAAAAATTATTACTGTCATATTATAGCGATCTCTATACTGACTTTTGTTAATAAAGGTTTTTATTGAACTAGCTAATACACAGAAGCAGATAAAATTTACATCTACTAGACTTACTTAACCTACCAAAACAAAAAAGAACCTATCAAAATAGCACAAACGTTATTGTAGGCAATTACTGAATTGGTACATTTATTCGTGCATATATTATAATAACAATTGCACAAAATCTGAACACATGTAGTCTTGTTATTTTTATGAGACCAAACTGATTACACAATTAGTGTTCAACAAATCTAGTGTTAATTATTGTTGAAAATCTACGTATGTATACTTATTATACGTCTTTTCAATATTTAAAAATCGGTTATAAATTACGTATTCTACTATATGATGTCAGTGTACGCACACGAGATCGAAATGTTCTTGAATTTGTTAAGCAAAATGAATATCGCGGAAGCGACGAATTGAGGTGAAGTGTACGATCGAGCGTCGTCGTAACTTTGGCTTCTTGTCAAAATTTTAGTTTCTTGCTTGTGCGGACATACAAAAATAAATGCTACAATGTGATAATAAAAAATTGAGTGATAAGGAAAACAAGAGAAATGTATTATTCGGTATATATTCAGTAGTAAACATATTAACTGATATTTATCAGAATATGCAAACTACTATTAGTTGAGTAATTTACTTGCCCGATATTACTTTACTTAACTGTTCACTATAAATGCTACACTTACATGTACGGTTAACGTTCCCTTGGCTCCGCTACGGAGACATTTGTTTAACTACTCAGCAGTATATTCATATATATTCTAGTATATTACTGTGTATTCTGCTAGAATATATTCTAGTATATTCAACTATGTTCTGTTATATTCTAGTGTATTCTGCTATATTCTAGTGTAATCAAGATTATTCTTGTATATTTTGGTGTATATTTTGGTATACTTTAGTATGAGTAAACTAACTCACTACTCTTTGTTAATTAATGCACGTGTTATTTTTTAAACAAATGTTATATATCTCGTGTAAAGCAGGGAAGTCGAATAATATTTTAAGAAAATAATGTCGTATTCATGTACTTGATACATCAAGTTGAAGTGCAGTGTAGCACTTGTATTAAAAATTAGATCATAAAAAGTAAAAAAATTTGTTGAAGTTGAACGTTTGTCGATTTTAACACAAAACTTAACTTTTTCGATTGAAAGATTGGGTTTATTTGAATTGAAAAGAAAAATTAAAAACGAAGTCAAAATCTGCGGTATAATCCTTAGAGAAATGTATAGGAAACAAAATAAGCAAAATGAACATGATTAGTCAATTGAGTCTTCCTGCACACCAATTTAAAAACTATAGTTTTCTGAAAAGCGTGATTAAAGAGGTTCTATGATGCTATGATATGATTGTTTGCGTAAGTATCATTCATTGAGGTACCTCTGCTCATTCATTAGAAATTAATTTTCATTGATTGTTTATTAGACCCATTTTTCGTTTAATCCTACGCCAGATTTTTAATACAATTTACGACTATTAAATATTGTTAGAATTACGTTCTGAAATATATGATCTTAACGTCTTCTTATAGAAATATCTTAAGAATTACACAGTCTTCTTATAGAATACTCTGAACATTAAATAACCATTTACAAATAATAATTTTAATAGAAAATTTACAATGAAATTTTGGGAAAGCATTTTTAAGGTTTTATACTTTTAAAGAATACAATTTAAAAAATGGTTTGTTGGTCCAGTTATAGGAAAATAAGGGTTGGTACCATTGTCTCTTTTTGGAAGCCGTAAGTATTTCACGAATGTTTCTATTTCAATCTGTTCCGTCCGCATTCGTCGCGGCCCGAGATCGCGAAGCATGCGGCATACGGAATACGGGTGGTTGAAAGCGGATATTTTATACACGAGTTCGCAAGATTCTTCATCCCGGGATCGTAAAATTCGAAACTCCCTGCCTCCCTCCTACCGAGACAGCTTATTTCGTCACGAAGTAAAAGCTATAGTGCGCAAAGGTGTCGCCGAGACGGTTATGAGAGCAGACAGCTTTACGACGTTCAAGCTAAAGGCAGCCCAATCTACTCAAAGGTCGTTAACGTAGCCGAAACGACACAGAAAAGGTATCCTGGAGGAATGTTTTCTGAACGCCCTCTAAAACTGATTTATATACAGAAACATCTTTCAAACGCAACCGCTATAAAATTGTTTTCGGTCAGACAATTTCAAGTGAGTAGACACATACTTCTGATATCGAGGCTCAATCGATCAATCTTCTGAATTACTATGTAGAGTCAATTAATGATTCGCATAGGTGAAGCTTGAAATATCTATATTTCTATTGTACAAGTATCAAGCTATCATTTTATTTTAATTGAACTTTAAAAAATTTTAAATTTTTATTACATAATTATTGCAATGCATTTCACTTTCTCGAATTCAATTGTTGGAATTCTTGAAATTTCATAAATTCAATTTGTTCAACTAAAGGAGCTGTTGCAACCTACTACTATTTTTTATTATGAATTAAAAGTGAACGATTCATTTTTAAAATTTGACTTAAAGTAGTTAATTTGAATTAATAATTTCGTTTAAAGGTTTAACATTTAATAATCATTTATCATTTATCTAGTAATAATGATTTTTTGTTGATTTTTAATCATTTTACAAGATTAATGTTGCAACACTTCTAAACTAGATTGAGACGATCGTCTATTAATTGTTGATTCATGTTTCTCCTGCTTCAAAAAGTGTACTATTTAAAAACTTCTGAAGGTTCTAGGTTTTAATAATAATAATAAAGGTTAGTTAAATTTGATACCATCAATACTAATAGGTAGACTGCAGATCTTACGCATTTATAATAAAAATGAGTTGTTGAAACATAAGATGAATTTAATATTACTGTCACATTATTAACAACATATTAAAATGACTAAAAGAAGAAATTAATTTTTCAACAACTCCCTTTTCTTGTGATCGATGCAGACAATTTTTATTTTGCATACAGATCCGCAGTCTACTAATAAGTCTAGTGTTTCGTTAGTGATTCATAGTGGATAACTCACAAAAAAGAGGATTGACAAATTTCACAAAGTATAAATATAAAAAGTTAAAAAATTGAATTTAACAGTACTAATTTTACAATATACATATAAAGCTAGATGTTCATGAAGAATAAAATATTGAATCGAGAACTCTAAATGAAAAGTTTAAGGTTATCAGGCTCTCTGACTGCAGAGGTCACTAAGGAAATCTTCAAGTAAAACAGCTCTTTATCCTCTTCCGAAATGAAATACAATGACAGTGCCGGCGGTACCCAGTTGTAAACTGTTCCGCGGATTACCAAGGATTACCATAGTATTTTTCGTTGCCATTCTACGGTCTCTAGTTTACACCTCCTCATAATTTAAAACTTTTCTCGTTACACTTCTCCGTTACGTTTTTATTACACTTCCTAACTTCATAGCTACACTTTTTCCTGTTTTATCTTATGTGTGTTCTAAAATTTCTCATGCAGGGCAGTGTAATCTGCCTTTTTTCAAACAAATAGGAATAGATATGCTAACGGGCAAAATGGGAAATTATTTTTCCAGTTTCGCGAAATTATATCGTACGATCAATTTTCTCTCGATTCACTATTCGATATAAATACTGAAATTCTTCTTTATACCTTTTATAAATAAATGCAATTGCTTGTACGAAATTATATTCGCACCAATTTGCAGCTAATTTAATTGCACACTTTCAACCTGTAGTTGAACAATACAGCGTTAGAAATAGTCGTATCATTTTTCCCGATCTGAAACAACTTAAACAGTTGAAGATTGCATCGTTAAAATAATTACAATTTATGTCAATGACATTGTAAAAAAATCAAGGCATTTCTTAACGAGAAAAATTGAAATAGTACTTTTCATTTCTTCTTTTGTAGTATATTTTTAAAACGGAATTGTAATAACTATACATACAAAACATTCTACGATACGTGTTAGATAATTATACCGAACAAAGCTATACATTGTTCTTGAAAATACAATTTAAAAAAATACGTAAATATTTCATATGCAGTGTATATACAGGGTGTCCCAAAAATGTTGTATTTCCTTGGAAGGGGTAATTCCTGAGGTCATTTGAAGAAACTTTCTCCTTTGCAAAAATGTTTTCCGCGGCTTTATTAAGAAGTTATTAACCAAAAACATGGACCAATCAGGGTGCGGCTCCTGCAGACGGATTACGGCTCAGCCAATGCCAACGTCGCACTCAGCAGAACCTGCCGCCGTGCAGGAATCCGTCCGCTGTTGCCGCGTCCTGATTGGTCCGTGTTTTTCATTAATAGCTCCTTAACAAAACCGTGGAGAACATTTTCGTAAAGGAAAAAGTCACTTCAAATGACCTCAGGAATCACTCATTTCAAGGAAATGCAACAGTTTTGGGATACCTTGTATACTTGAATTATTTGCATAGTAGGATCTCGTCGGCAGCATTTCCCCGCTGTGACTTTGACAGATAACGTGTAAGACGCACGAATTAGGACGTATTTACAAACCGCGGCAAACTGCAAATGGCGGAGACTATCGCTGACCGTTTCTACGTTCGGCACTGCATCAAAGAATACTGGCTTTCTACCTTAAACAGCGACAGAACCCGGGCTCCTGACATAAAATGCGGATTCACTGTATATAAAACGTTTCCAAAAATTATTCTTATACAGGAGCATACTATAACCCATTTTAAACGCATAGACTCAATGAAACAGTTTCTAAAGTCTATATGTAAAATTTCGAAAATAACTTTTCCATTTAAGTTAGCAAAATCTCGAAAATGCATAAAAAATGTCGCTCATTATAAACAAATAAAATATTGAACAATCAGCGTTGACTACGGTAGAAGCAGGTTGAATGCAACAATCAGGGACGGAACACAGAACGCGAGAGAAGCCCAATTCACGAATTGGTCGCTCATTGCAAAATAACACTGTCCGGCTGCGTCTGGTTCGTCGACTAAACAAATTGCTCTGAAATTGACGAAGAGAATCGGCGATCAATTTGTCGCCGGGGTCGTGCTGTTTCTCATCAGACTTTCCAAGGAGTGCGAACGCTGATGTAACCCGCTTAATTGACACAGTTTTTGATACGAGCAATACGTGTGCTTCACTGGGTCGACGTTCGTTCCTTATTAACGGCAATTAACACCCGCGCATAAACGTTTACAAATGACGTCAGTGTTTCTGTACGCGGAACGATTTATAATCGTCGAACGGACTGTTTACTTCAAGCGTCCGGAGCTGTTGGGGTAACTGACCAAGTCCAAAATCCATCTCTCCGACGCAGTCTATTTTCTAAACAGTTCACGCCACATAATTCGCACTTATCGTTAATATCTATTTTAAATTGTAAATTAAATAGGTAGAGATGTACAAGAATCCGAGAATGTCGGGTCTGAACGAGAATTTCTTTCGGAATCGGTTGGATCCCGAATGTGTGTTTCGGGTCCCAAAAATTTCGGTAACCCGAATTACCACTCTGAGAATTAAAACTCTGCTTTGGTATAACCATTTGAAACATACAGAAAAAGCGTTCTCATGCCACATCATCTTTAGTTTCATTATTTCATACTGAGGATTGTGAAAGTTCTTCAAAAATAGAAAATCAGAAGCCATAGTCATATTTAACAAACCTGAATTCCTAGTCCCGAAATGTTGTTCCTGAAATACTTTTGGGTCCCGCCCGACCTGACCTGACCCGATCTGTTCCCGACTCGTCCCGAGATCGGGTTCCCGACATTTTCCGGTTCTTGCACACTACTGTAAATAAGGCATTACTCAAAAGACTCAGAATCTAATTTTTTAATGATGCTACATATTTTTATTACTATCACGACAAGGCTGTGTCCTAGCATAATCTGTGTGATAGGTACATAACATAATGTATGTTCTCCTTATACCTTAATTGATCTTCATTGAATGAATTCTTCATTGTTAAAACTTTCAGTTGATAAAGCAATTAAATCAGTATTTTCAAATGTAAACAATGAACGGAAACACTTATCTTGACCATTTAACAAATAGATAAAATTATTCAGAAGATAATCAGCGTGAATCACCTTTTTCTTTTTTTTTTTGCCGTTTCGAAAATACGCTGTACTTGCAGTGACACACACTTTAAACCAGAATAAATTTTTTTATAAATTTACTAAACTACTTGAATTTTTTTATAAATCTAGAAGCAGGTAAAGTGGTAAAAATTGCAGTTTTTCACAATTCTCAGCTTAGAACTGTGATTTTGATCACTTTTGATCGTCTATAATTCCTAAAACAATTAACCAATTTCAATTAAATTTTCAGGATTAATACAGGGTGTTTGCGGGATGTCTGTAATATTTTTTTTATCTGCATTAGTTTTTTAGAAATGAAGGTGATCTTCCATTTTGTTTTAATGGAATCCTATGTATTTTTTATATCATATGAAAGCATGTGCCAAAACGAATTCATTCGTATACGACACAATGATCTTCAAGATCATACAAGGTCACAAGTAACTAAGGTCACCGTATAATCTAGTATGTAATTATATGCCGTTTTTCGTACACAATTAGTAAAATAAATGGATTCTCTTTTTTTTTACAGAAGTTCCAAATGATAATTTTATCTGATTTCAATAATGGCAAGCGAAATATAAATTATGTCATACTGCATAGATGCGTAGTTTCTACAATTTATTTTCAATAGAAATTTAAACCGAGCCAGAGAAAAATGAGGACAAAGACATGCATCACAATTTTCTTAATGTTTGTGTAAGCCACAGTGATTCAGTTTTAATTTTTTTTATACTTAAGTTTATTCGTGTGTCATCTGATAATAAATATGCACTGATATCTTTGTTACGACTACGCTTACAAGACTTAATTATCTCAATTTCCATGCTCAGGGAGTTACACTGATTGGTTTCTGAGTTTTTCATTGCAACATCGGTTAATTAGTCTCGTGCTTGTCTCTTAATTTCTTTAATGCGTACATTACCGTCTATAAGTATCAGAAAGCTTTAACAATCTATAATAAATTACTAAATTTTTGTAAAATATAAAAATTAATTTAAAATGTAACGGTACACATACGCTGCACAAGAATCAACCAAATTGCGAATCGCGTAAAAAATATTAGTAAGAAATGATTAAAAGATAGCCATATTTTACTTAAGAATTGCATGCGTTTTCCTGATTTTCTGCAATTTAACCCTCCAATGGCGAGGTCTGATTTCATTTTTATGCAGAATGACAAACGTTTCATTGATTTAAATTTTGCTAAATTCTAATTTTCAAATAAAATAATCAGCCATTTGTATTAGATCCAACAAGAAAGTCAATCCTGATCTGAAGGAAGTTAAATATGGAACAAAAATATTGATGCGTTAGCTTCGAAGAATATTATAACGTTCTTAACCCTTTGCCCTACAATTTCGAGTCAGACTCGTGATGAAGATTCTGAACGGAGTCTAATAAATATATATGTTATCAATTTCTTTTAAACCGAAATAAAATTCTATTATATTGTAGTTGGAGAAAACATACACATACAATAAATATAAACTTTCTTTTTTTCCTATGAAATTCTGGACGATAAAGAATTTCTAATCACTATAACCACAAGATAAATAGTGCAAGGGGTTAAAAAATCTCTATAACATGTTTCAAACTTTCATGTAGCAGAACACAATTTGATTTGTTTATAACAGAGAATATAGAAACAGGAAAATGCAAGTTGTAATTACCATACTTGTAATTCTTAGCTTTCAAGTGTTCCTTACATGCATAATGAAAATAAAAAGTCAACGTTCATCGTTTAACGCTAGCCTATAAATTATTGTTGTAATCCACTTTGTATGTAAAAACCACCAAAATGTACCACGTTATTAACATACAATAGAACCATCGATTTCTCATCCGGGATCTCAATAGCTCTGCGGTATTTTTCATTAATTTTTTGTCAGTCTGCCTCGTAATTGCAGGTGACGTTATCGGCAATTAATTATTCATGCAGCGAACGCGCAAGGATGCTTGGAAATCATTGAAATTTCCGTAGCGTATAGTTCATGGAAATCGATAGTGGAAAGGAAAGCATATTTTTCTTGCGCAGATATTGCTGGTTGTGCCGTGAAAGTGGTCGTAGAAGGTGGTTATTGACAGATATCTGTAATTAAACGGATTACTAACACACTTAACGAGCGTAATGGTGTCGATATCTGTGATTGATCCTGCGGAATTATATATTAGGTGACCGTTAGATACGTGACTTAACGAGACTTTTATACATACAATAAAAAGTTGGTACAGAGTTTACTCTATGTACAGTGACGAGCAAAAGTGTAAACACACTTCGCTAGTTTTACATAAAACGTGATAACACAACCCATTTTTCAATTCAATTAATTATTTTTAATTTTCAATTATTTTCAATTATTTTCGTTAATGTTAATAATATATGGAATATTTATCGAAAATAGGGATTGAAGATAATTTTTACAGTTTTGCACTTTAATTGTGCTCATCGAAATAAAGTTTTAAATTAATGTTTTGTCCATTTTTCTTTACTTTTTTTGTTCTGCTTCTAGCCTGCGTGGCATACTATCTATTAAATTTTTAATCATTTCCGGCTGAATATTGTACCATTCTTATTCTGTCCTTTTCAATTTGCCGTAGTAAGAAACCTTTATCGCACAATGAAATGATACTGTTTCTTTTATCTGCTCTAAGTGGTTTCATCTTGAGTTACGCGTGTCAATTAACTTTCAAATAGGAGAGAAACTGTGTAAACACCAGTCTAAACGTGTCTTACTACAGTTGGCTATCAGTGTTTGTTAACAATTTAATTTCCCTAGCATTTGTGTACTATCTTAACCGTTTCTGATGAAACGTGCAAAACTGTAAACATTGCCTGAAATCCTTATTTTTGTAAAATATTATTTATATCGTTAATATTATCTAACATAAATTGTTATGTTTTGTTTATCATATTCACTATATAATTATTATTACCTAAGCTTTATCATTCAATTGAAAAATAGGTTGTATTATCAGGTTTTATGTAAAACTAGCGAAGTGTGTTTACACTTTTGCTCGTCACTATATGTGCCAAATACCTAGCCGATAAAAGTCTCAGAACTATCCCTACTACCGCGGAGTATATCCCGTGAGGAGCCAAGAAGCTCCAGATACCTCGGTCGCCGAGAAGTAACATAATACGGGTGGAGTATATCGGTGTGAGAACAGGAAACCACTACTAATTCAATAACAAAACTTCCTTATTTTTCATTATTTCCTATTTTCACTATTGTCCTTTTCTACGTTCGGCGTGGATCAAAGGATAGTATCTTCTGGCCGATCTATGTCCCTGGCTAGACCCGTGTTTTGGACATATATCGAGTAAACACTGAATTAACATAATTTTTATATTTCTAGAAAAAAAATGTTTTAAATTATCTGAAAACGAATATTGGCTTTTATAAAATTAATGCGGCCAGTACTTTGACACTAAACCTACCACAGCTGGTCAAATTAACCTTTTCAAACTTCTGCGTAAAATTTCGTACATACAACATATTTTTCCAAGAAAATTTGTAGCGTGCCCTACCTACCGCAGCAGGTCAATTTGGCCGCACGTGATAATGTGGTATTTAAACCTAAACAATCAGTATAAAAGAAAGGCTATTCTCAATGTGGCATGGCCAACTCAAAATAAACAAACCGCCTTATTGAATGAGACGCTATCAAGCTACGCACGTTTCATGACAAATACATCCAAACTGCAAAGGTGAAAGACACAGTACAAATTCGTAAATCGAGGAGTTCGTATTATTTTTTATAATTGAAATTATATAAAAATAAATTTGTATCGCCATTTTATGGAAGTTATTCATCTACTAATTCATTCAGCAACAAACTGACTATTATCTACGTTTAATTATATTAACAATAACTTCTTTTAAGGAGCGGTCATTTAAAGCTGACGAATTTTTTCAAGCACAAGCTTTATTCGGACTTCTTCGATTAAATATGGGAGCAGTGTATCTATCTGCGCGATTGATTCATCGGACGGAGGAACAAAGATTTATTGGGATCGAGGTGCAATCCACGATTCGCGATTCACAACGGAACGTTCTAATTGGAATGCGGAGAAATGAAATACGAGACGCGGAGAGACTATGCGAATGACATTTCCTTTCTCATGCTAGGGCAGGATGCCGGTTCGTACGGGCGCTCGTACGGGTTCGACGTTGCAATTAGGTCAAGGCGTTTAATTACGCGACGAAGACTCCATCGTGTCCCAAATATTGAGATCGGGAACAGCAAATCAGAGCCGCTAGGAAAGCTGGTCCAACTACTCTCTCGTCTCAGTTTTATGTTTCTTCGTGAACATGTTCGACCATTGGACGCGAGATTGCAATTTGATCCCTACGCGAAAATTTAGGACAACAAATCCGAAAAAGAGAGGGAACAAAGATGACAGTTGAACAGAATTTGGGTTGAGATGGGTCAATGAATCGGAACACAGGATGATAACTTTAACAAATATTTCAAATACACTTTCGAGGTAAATGCAGTGTTTACTCGATATATGTCCACACCCAGGTCTAGCCACGGACATATATCGGCCAGGAGATACCATTTTTTGATCCACGCGACCTTACACTCCTCGGCGACCGAGGTCCCTCGAGCTTCTTGGCCCCTTACGAGGTATACCCCGTTGCAGTGGGGATAGTTCTCGGACTTTTATCGGCTAGACATTTGGAACATATACAGGGTGGGGCATTTAAATGGGAACACCTAAATATCTCGGTTATCATTAGTCGTACAAAAAATCTCCTCAGAATAAAGTTGTACTGTTTCAAGGGGCGAATTTGATGATGGTAAAAATTTTTTCTCAAGGTCAAATGGAATCATATATTTTTTTGTTCATATTCTTATAGAGAATAAAATGACAAATTCAAAAACCTATCATAATGTAAGATTCGGCTCATCTGATCTCAAGATATTTACAGTTTACTTACGTGTTCCGAAATCATATGTCGTGTTCAAAATGATGGCCAATGGTATTGATGCAGTACTGAAGTCTCGTAACAAACGATCTGTATGCGTTTTCTATTTCCTGCGGCGTAAGTAAAACACATGCCTTAGTAATTCTTTGCCTCATATCTTGTGGCGTCGTAGGTTTTTCCTGGTAAACAATGTTCTTCAATCTTCCCCCATAGGTAGAAATCTACGGAGTAAGATCCGGAGAACGAGGTGGCTATTCTACAGTTCCCCTTCGTCCGACCCAACGTTGCAGAAATTTTGAATCTAGTGTTGCTCTTGCAACTCTGGAGTAATGAGCTGGATACCCGTCCTGCTGAAACCACATGCGTTGCCGGATATTTAACGGCATATCTTCTAAAAGAGTCTGCAAATCTTGACGGAGAAATCGGGCATACTTGTGTCCTGTGAGTGTGCCGTCGATAAAGTACGGTCCTACGATTTTGTTATACACAATACCGCACCACACGTTAACAGACCACGGTCTTTGCCTTTCCATTTCTCTTATCCAAGTTGGGTTTTTAACCGACCAATAGTGCATATTATGTAGATTTATTTGCCCGTGGTTCGTGAATGATGCCTCATCCGTGAATAAAGCGTTAGCAAAAGAAGCATTATCCATTTCTAATTGATGCTGTGCCCACTGACAAAATCGCACACGATTAAGATAGTCGGTCTCATGAAGCTGCTGATGTAAGCTTACGTGATATGGTTGGAATTTCTCTCGATGAAGTATTCGCAGAATACTTCTTCTACTGATTCCACTTTCTCGCTCCAATTGTCTAGTACTTGTATGAGGACACACTGGAGGAGACACTGCAGCTGCGATGCAAATGGCATTTCCTTCGTGCGTTACGGTCCTTCGTCTGTTATGTTTCTTAGCGTTCACGTTACCGAATTGCTTAAACTGGCTTAAAATAACAGAAAATGCGTGGACTGAGGGACAAATACGGGCTGGAAATCATTCACAGTATAAACGAACTGCTTGTCTAAGGTACTGCTGACTTTCACCATAAATGAAAACCATATCAATTTTCTCTTGTACGGTATAACGCATTGTAATCACTTCGAAGTTTAGACTAGGATTACTGAAGAAGGAATAAGATATTTACTCGAATAATCTACGGTACATCGGTTATCGCTGTCAATGACGCGTATCATTCATGAGCCAGTATCTGTTCCACAACGCTAGGACATATTAATGTAAACATCTTGAGATCAGATGAACCGAATCATACATTATGATAGGTTGTTGAATTTGTCATTTTATTCTCTATAAGAATATGAACAAAAAAATATATGATTCCATTTAAAAAAATATCGATGAAATCTTGTAAAAAAAATGACCTTGAGAACCATTATTTATCATCATCAAATTCGCCCCTTGCAACAGTACAACTTTATTGTGTGCAATTTTTGTGCGACTAATAATAACCGAGAGATTTAGGTGTTCCCATTTAAATGCCCCACCGTGTATAGAGTAAACACTGTACAGAATCTGGTAAAACGTGTATTATTCTAGCTCTGACAGACAACAAAACAATAGCGAACCGGAAGTACGCCAATCGATCCAGAGGGCGGTAGATCAAGACTCGTGTCCCTACTCTAATTTCCCCTTCCAACGCGCTATTCCTCACGCTTCCATCGCGGCCCGGTCTCGTGACGCTTTCCATCCTTGTCGTGCATATATCACAATGTCACGTGACTAACCCGATACTGGCAGAGAGAGGGTAACATTTTCCCCTCGACTTGTGCTCCCCCTACTCAACTGGCAACACTGAATCGATCCAGGGGGCGGTAGATCATTGAGGCAGTATCCCCAAGACAGTCTGTATTCTCAATAAAAAGGTCGATTTTCACTAGTTCAACCATTTCTTTACTTCAACATTTGCAACATATTGCGTCGGACATATCGGCCATGGGCATGTGTTTTGCATAAAGAAAGTCAAATTGATGTTATTCGCGTTGCTTTTATTTAACTGGAACGTATAACGTAATGATCATGCAATCTCTGACTTTCGTTGTTACATTTTTCACACAATTTTCATAAAGGGATAAGTTATAAATTGGTAATTAATCATTGAGAATAAGAAACCGACTACAGCAACAAATACTGATGAAGAAATTGTTCGTTTCGTACTGATTGTGAGTATAAATGAGAACCAAAATTTTGTTCGTTATAATTACAAATCTTTTGTAAAATGATGACAAAGAGTAATGTACCTATAAATAGTAAGGAAACGATAATTATCAGCATTTACAGCATTTCTTTCAACAATTTTTGAATTTGAATTTTTTAAAGATATTACAGAACTGCTCTGAATATTCTTTGTTCATCATTATATCGATCTACAGTCTCAAAATAAAGATTTGCGCAAAATATGTTGAATAGCAAAGTTCTTAAATTATCTATATATTTTCGTTGGCTACACAAGGGTTAACAAAAAGAATAAATATATTACCAAATTGTATTGAATTTAACTTTGTTAAAGCATATGGAATTCATGGAAAATAAACAGAAATAAGCAGAAGTCAGTTGTCGTTGTTTACTGTCGCAAACTAACAGAACTTTTGTGCTCGCTCGATAAAACTGTGCAAGTTTACTTGCTGGAATCCCGGTTCCAGCATAATTCTTTCTTACGTTTGCTACTCTGACGAGACAATATGATCAAACTAACGCGTATAAAAACTGCTCCGATATTTTACTGCGTCCGAATACAATAGAACTGTTTATCTACGGTCCCCTCTTTTCAGTTTTATTTTTTTTTTTCCTGTCGACACTGAATTCCGTTGGGACATACCGTTGCTCACGAAAGTATTCGAACACCCTTTAAAAAAGAATAATTTTCTTAAAATTGCATCAAGCGACCTGCCATTTTTAACAATTAGAAGCATTGGTTTACTGAATTACAAGCGAAAAAGATTTTTAAAAAATTGCAATTGGTAGGAATTACACGAAAAAATGACATAGGCACTTTTTGAAACTTTTTTCCTTGGACTTGTAATGATTATTTAAAATATATTACAATATAATGAAACACTAATGTAAAAAAAATTTGATCATCCCCAACCATTCAGCACATTTTTGTGACAATGTTTATTGTCACCTACGCTGTTAGAAATATTAAAAAGTGTTTTATTGCTTTATTGTGCTATTTAAATTTCTTTATCATTTTCTCATGGAAGTAGACATTTAGTAAGTTTTCCAACCTATGGGTTCGAGGATTCCCCTCCCCCCAATCCCCCTTGGGAGCGCTAGGGTTAATGTACGCCTAAATAATTTGATCAACAATCATATCTAAGCCTTAATGGAAAGTCGAGCAATAACGTGGTTCGGAACGTGTTAATGCGGGTCAGTATATGTAAATTTATTGGGAATTAAAGACTCCCATAATGTTCAACGTACTTGTAACTGTGGCACGAAGATTCTTGAATGTGTTCGAAAAAAACCGCTGTGAGATTGCAATCTTCTCAACCGCTTGTATCAGAAATTAGCGTTTTCCGCGAATAAAGCCGGGATCGTAAGGTTCCGACCGATCTGAATCAGGCGATTTACGCAGAAATGTAACAAACTGCATCGTTAGGGTTCATTACCGTGTAAAAAGCGTCGGGTATCGTGCGAACGTGGCTGCGGCGGCATGGCACCGCGCAATGGTCCGCGCGAGGCGTGCGTATTCGTTTGGCAAAAAGCGGGAATACGCAATGTAACAAGGCCGGAACAATATAAAGACAGAGCAAAAAGAGTCGCCGTCTGCCGGGTGCTGGCTCTGACAGATACGAGTTTATTTACAGAAACAGTTTTAGTACGACGACGACAAACGCGTCAGGTACACATCGTGCACCGCGTCCGGTCCTCCGCATATAGAACATCCGCTGCAGCACGAACACGAACACGAACACGATCACGCAGACGCACATGCGAACGGATGCCGCGGACGCGCGCAGAAACATGCGAGGAGATGCACTTTTATGCGCTAGGTACTCACTTGTACACGTTTCAGCCAGTTACGATCGCTGGAAGGATCGAGGTTAATATAAAGGGTGCTAGAAAAAAGGGTGTAACACTTTAGGAACTTGTAATACAGGGTCATTGAGGTAAATCCGGAAACGCCATGATACGGGCTGTTTCAAAACACGTGGGCTTCGGGGATGGATTCAGTGCGCTGAAGAAAAAAAGGTCATGTAAACGTATACTCGATATCAACTTGTTTCCGAATTATAGCCGTTTCAACATACGGATCTAGCCGGGCACATGTATCGGCCAGGAGATGCAGTGATTTCTCGATATATGTCGCCAAGGCCTGGATGATAAACATCGCGGAATTATCCCCACTGCCGCGGGGTATACCCCGTGAGGGGTCGCGAAGCTCCAGACGCATTTGACACCGAGGAGTGTAAACATGACACGGCTCGGATATGTTGTCGGGTCTCCTGCACGATACACGACACTGGCAAGACCCATGTTGTTGACATATATCGAAAATTTACGGCACTATTCTTTGATCCACGCCGAACGTAAAAAAGGACAACGAAGCTCTAGAGGCCAAGGTTCATGGCCTCTCACGACCTCCTTCGCGGCAGTAGGGATAGTTCTGGGACTTTTATCGGCTAGACATTTGGGACATATGTAGAGTAAATACTGCACCTGTTATTGTATTTTGAAATAGGGTGCTTGTCCCTATTAGTGTGCCCCTTCCTTATTAATGTGTTTTCATATTTATCTCTCTCTCTCTCTCTCTCTCTCTCTCTCTCTCTCTCTCTCTCTCTTTATTTAAATATGAAATATATATATTTCATATTTAAATATGGAAGAGACGTTATAAGGTCCACAAATTTTAAATTCGGCGATTTTCAAATTTGGCGCGTGGCAAACGCAATTTATTTTGACGCGTTGTAAAATTTAGCTTGCTGAAATTTCTACGCGTATGAAATGCGACGTAATTTTTTGCCGTCCCAAATTCAACGCGTTACAATTAATTTATGTATGAATATATATGTTTATTAATGTGCGTTATCACGAGTGTTCTATGAAATCAATATTTTATCGATTCACAATCATTTGTCATTGCTTCAGTTTACAATTTGAATTTAGTGGCATTCGATGGTAACATCGATATAGTGAATGGACCGTGAGCGGACTGGTGCGCGGTGATCTGTAGCGTGGTCCTCTTTGCTATTTTCTATCATTTGTACAGGATTACGAAGTTGGTTAACTGGACACATTGATACAAAACAAATAATTCCACAAAAAGGTGGACTAGCATAATTATAAGTCACTACGTATGAACGATTGAGAAAAACTAAAACCCCTGCATACACTTAACAGAATAAACGAAAAGTAATGAAAATGAATCAGCGGTAGCATTTGAATGGCTTTTCAGTTTGCAAATGTTGATGTAAATTTAACTCGGATTAGAATAGAATATTTGCTAAAGGTATCTGCCAAATCTGAAATAAATGGAATGATTGCTTTTTCAAATAGTACGGCAGTTTTATAAAGTGTATGAGATATAGTTTATACATAATGTATAAATTATGTTCCATTTCGAGGCCTGCAGCACTGCCAATTCTTCGCATTTGGGCTTAACTTCACCTTGGCAACCCTGAAGTTTTTAACTTTTTTTATGTAATCCTGTAGATCTTGACGAGAAAATGCCAAAAATCCAAGTTTTGATATGTGGAATTCACTGATTAAAATCGCTCAACTTTTAATATGCATAGCTTTTGAACACGTGAATTGCTCACATTAAAACTTGGATTTTTGTCATTTTCTCGTCAAAATCTACAGGATTGTATACAAAAAGGATAAAAATTTCTGGGTTGCCAAGAATGAAGTATAACTAGAATTTGTGTATAATACTACCCCTGGCAGAATGTGTCTGATTAAAATCGAGAATACAATCGTTGAAGGTGTTCTTTACGTTCATTTTAATACTGGTAACGGAACATGTTATACAGTTTAATTAGTATGTAAAAGATACTAATTTTTTCGTTTGGAATAGTGATACTAATAATTAGTTTTTAGCACTTTATCTATAACGGAAATCCCACATTGCCAGAAAATGAATTTCAGTGTTTATCAACTAGCATAGACAATACGAAGCAAGATAAATGCACTATTATTTTTTAATTTTATTATTATAGTCTTACTTAGTCTCACTTACCCGTTATCATAGATTTGGTACACTGTTTTAAATATTTCGGCATAACAGTAGACATTTTAAATGTTAAATCTTGTAAATGTGAGTATTCGAATACTTTTTATGATCGATCGTACATCTGATTTGTATAGTGAGTATTAGAAAAATTTTACTGATTGAGAGCCAGCTAAATATCTTTAAACGTGCAATAGGTAATGAAAGTGTTCTTGCTGTAATTAAAATTTTGTTATTAAGACTTTGAAATACATCAATGCTGCACTGCGACCGATAGCCATTTCTGACAAGAATAAAAATTAATTGATTTTTGACAAATGAGGTCGAGCAATACACAAATTATTATCAAAAGACACTTTCGAGACTAGAGACAGTATTCAAGCGTTCACAGCAGAGAAAAGATGTGATCTAAAAGTCAGTGTCACTTAAAGAATATTCAATAACCAAATTTTGAATCTCAGTGTTAGAATCTTTATTTCAGAATGAATTCAAAAGTCACGTCGAACGCGTACACTACGAATGCTGCACCACAGCAGTCGAATGACTCGTGTAAGATTCGTCAAACGTAATCGGTTCCACCGAATACGGTAACCGCTTAATAAGGATTCATTGGACGTCGTCATTGACGAAGACCAAGCGACAAGGGTCGCTATATCGAGATATTTCACCTCGATAGTACTCTCGATTGCCTTTTTAGCGATTCGAATTCTGCAAAAGGACGGGCGCTCCGTGAATTATGCAAGAACACTTTTTAATAATTGTTGCAAGACTTCTACACCTCGTTACAGCATTCTATACAATTTTTCATTGCGTTTCAGATTAAACGCAACATTTGAAACATTTGAAACATTTTAGTGCATATTTAGTTTTAATTATTTATTACATTTGTAAACTACATTAGAAGGATTTATCGAGTACTTGTCCATTTTTATAAATATAATATTGCAGTACGTTACTAGACTGAGAATTTCTATACAAAGTAAAAAGTGAAACAAGTAAAAAAAGTTTTAAGTCCATCGTAAGTAATTAGATGGCGAGTAATTAGCAACAGGTTAGAGAGTATTTATTCTTACAACAATTTTAGTTCCCCGAGGATAATGCAATGATATTCTTAAATTCTTCCAACGGTTTAACAGTTTTGCTTTCTGTTCATCCATTTTTGTATAAGTAAATACAACTGCACTGTTTACAGGAGGTCCCAAAAATGTTGTACTTCCTTGAAAGAGGTGATTCCTGAGGTCGTCTGAAAAGTTTTTTAAAAAAGAGTTGCATGATTCAAGTTTTAAATAGAATTAATTTGAAAAAAAAACTCTTTCGATTTCTGGATAACATAAATCATGTTTTCAATTAAAATAATATTTCAAATAGACATTGCTTTCAATGAAAGATTATAAAAATGAGACTTTAGTAACGTAGAAGAAAATCACATGCACCTTATATACAAAATTGTTAGACGATATTGTAAAATAATTTTCGGTGGCGTTACGAGAAAGGAAATCGAGTGTCGGTGTTCGACTTTCTTTCGATCCGCGAAGAAATTCGGCCGCGACAACGAAAGCGAAATGGCAGCTCCATGAAAGCAACGACGTGACGCGACGGTGACGTTATCGCATCGCGTAACACTTGTTTCAGCGGAACGTTTCACGGAGCCGTGGCGAACAGGCGGTCCCGTCTGTTAGCCGTCGTCTGCACGACGACCATTTCTTCGTCTCGCTCCTTGGGATCTCCTTTCGCTGGGCCAGCTCTTCACTTTTTGCCGCGTTTCCGACGTCTCCTTTTCCAGTTCTACATGAGACGAGACGCGACGCGACGCGGTTAAAAGCGTCCCCGCTGCCTACGCGTCCTCCTCGCTCTCGCACTAGCGCCAATTAAATGCAGAGAGCCCGCATGAAGTTGCAGTTAAGGTCAAATCATAATTTCCCTCATTTTAACGCTCCGATTCCGAGAATGACAGTGAAAGCGAATAGTAGTAAGTAATGCCGATGGTATGTGCGGGTATTCCAGATGATCACTGTCGGCAAAAAATAGATGGATAGCTAGATATACATTTAATGTTACTTTTCGTGTTACGCGAACTTGATTACTGAAGGTAGTAAGGAAGATAGCAGTGTTATATGTAACATAGAACATAGAACTTATTCTAGATTTATGACTTCTCTAGACTAGTCTACGACTTACGTTCACCACTACACAGAGATGAAAAGATAGTGGCACAGCACAGAGAAACGGGTGTAATAGTTAACTGTAATCTATGGTCGTTGCCAAGGCATCCAAGGTATGCTAAGACAACATACATACGGGCAGTAACCCGCAGGTTGTGAAACAGTTATTGTAATTCTGGTTTAATAAATTATATTTTATAAAACCCTACACAGGGAACACTCTTTACCTGTAGATCACACGATTCAATCCGTTGACGTTATTATTTGTTAACATTCGTTAATGTTTCAGCTAATAATGCAATATCCAATTAGACTTGCGTTTCCTTGCTCGGTCATCTTTTCATCTCTGCACAGTACATTGCCCCCACCGTTCTCGATGTTATACTCCCCTCTCCTTTCTTGCTCACTTTCCTATATTCCTTTGACTTTCTGTCCCTATATCTTTACTCTACCTAACTCATTTTGTTCTATAACAGTGCCGGGCACGTTCGCCTCAATTGAGTACATACCCCTACCGTAATGCCCACTGTCCCCTTCCAGTAAGCGCCGTTATCGTAGGGCAGGCCTGCTCAACGATGACTCGCGGAACAGATGTGGCTGCTTCTCCTCTTCGCCTGCTCGGCGAGTCAGTCCCCACTATTTCCACTCCAATAAGGCCCATGACCGCTGCACCGAGAATTTATTCACCATTACTACGTATTCATGTACATGTACATGCCGAAGGAAAAGTCGGAGTGGACATGGTGGGGACTGACTCGCCGAGCAGACCGAAAGGAGAAGCAGCCACATGTGTTCCGCGAGCCAACGATGAGCAGGCCTGCCGCAGGGCAGTGCGGGGCAACGAAGACACGAAACACCAGCAAACGCGACGAAGGTGCGCGCTGCATGAAAGAGAGGTTGGTGGGGGACTCAAGCGTTTGAGGGGCCCCAACCGTGCTCAGCACTGTTCTGTAACGTTTCGTAACCATTCGTTCAGTTTCTTTCACCTACAGTGGCGAACAAAAGAAAGTTTAAAATTGGTATTTCTGTATACGAATATTATTAACTTTAGCACCAGATGGATATCAAATGTCGATAACATTTATCTAATCTGGCGCATCCTCGGCTTATGACATTAAATTTCTTTTGTTTATTCGTCCGGTTTCGCATGATACGTTAACAATCCATTTTGTTCGACATGTACAACGGAAAAAAGTACATTTTGAATTGTAATGATATTAACAACTACATAGTATACATTTATTGACATTTCCTTTCATTTCCATGAACACGTTGGCTTTAACTAACAGATGCGTCCTTAATTACTCAGACGGTTAAGAATAATGGAATTGATTCGAGTCGTTTATCTTCTAGCGAACCCCCAAGCACACTTCAAAGGTGGTATTCAATTTTTTTTAATCCTCCATCATTCACTGTTTTAAATATAATTTTATTTTATCAATATTATTAGATCTAAACATAAACTAACTCGTTAGTTGTACGAGGACACAACGACAAAAATATTAGACAACTCGCGCGACCCGTACAACTTCTTAAGTCGTAATATTCTCGATGGTCCAAGATCCCACCCGAAGGGTTCTTATGCTCTTTCGTGAGTCATCTATCCTGCGAATTCGACCATTGCTTAATCGGTTCTTTTGCGCACTGTCTTACATATTCTAACAAAACAGAGTATATCATAGATGACCCTGAGAGTTGACGTAACTACAATATTCTAATCTAGGATAAATTTAAGTTAACTTTGTGAGCCGTTTAATGTAGACCAACAAATCCTTGCTATCGAGTTTGTATGTACCCCTTTATTGATATCTGAACATGTTCATTGTCAAAGTATTAGGGGTACCTGTCACTTTTAAATAAAATACCTAAAATAGGGTAAATACTCCTAATACAACTCCCAACAATCCCACTGCAAATCAGTTTAGTTAAGCCTGAAGAAAGCCTTAGCAAAAAATTAAACCTGAAAAATTCAAATTGATCGAAGTACAGTGTTTACTCGATGTATGTCCAAAACATGGGTTTAGCCATGGACATATATGGGCCAGAAGATACTATTCTTTGATCTACGCCAGACGTAGAAAAGGACAGTGAAGCTCTACTAGGGGCGACCGAGGTCTCTCGAGCTTCTTGGCTTCTCACGGGGCATACCCGGTCGCAGTGAGGATAGTTCCGGGACTTTTATCGGCTAGGCATTTGGGACATATATAGAGTAAACCTAATAAAATTTAGCCTGCTCATTTGTTTTTAAACATAATCGAAGAACTGCTAAATGAAAAACTAAATTGAGCTTTGTTAGTATAAGATTTGTAGAATTGTCTCCAATTGGAGAGGTATAATGTCGACAAAAATTGCATTTATGCATGTACTGACGGACGTTTTTGACGGTTTCATAGCAACCATAGCTAAATCCATTCAAGTCCTTACATATTTCTTAATCTACTTCTTCGACATCATTCGCGGTCAAAATGAACGCGTTCAAGGGTTAATAATGGTATTTGCTCGATATTGTTTAAAAATAAATATGCGTTATTATATTTAAACGAATGTATGATTTCCCTCCGAATTATGTCATCATCTAATTATAAAATGAACTAATCTTTTATTTGCTATTTGAACAAATATTTCCAGAAACAATTTCTTACCATAAATACTTTCTAAGGAAATTATTTAAGGAATACATCTTTGACAAAATATTTGAATAAAAAACAATGTCACAGGCAGCCACAAATGTCTACATTATATAATAATTGCTTTCATGTTTCCAGATTAACATCTAGATAAAACACAACTTTGTAATGAGATTTTATTTGAATGAATGAATTATTATTTATTTAAAATAATTAGTTAATTATTTGAATAAAAAATTATTTCTGAGTAATTTCAAAACAAAATGAAATTACTATACTGTTGTTAAAATAAAAGTAATAAAGTGGTAAGAATAATTTATAAATTACTATTTTTCACCTTCATTTCGATTAAAATTTTCTCGAGTCAGGAACGGAGCTATTTCGTTGCTCGACATTATCGTGACGGCCATTTCTGCTGACTTCTCGTTCACACCGATTGTATTATGTTGCATTGGAAGGATGTACGCAATGTATAGGGTGTACTGAAAATCATAGTATGTAAAAGAATAAATGAAAAATTTAAAATAGACATTTTTTATGTGAAACCACTTGTCTAATTTCCCACTAAATACAAGCGATGCAGTCCTTAAACAATTAAAATTATATGTTGCATATGACCAAAAACGAAAAATGTAAAATGAAACTTTCTTGCCCGAGGTCCTCTTTTTGAAAAAAAAAAAAAAAAACAAGTTTGAATATACTGTGCCAACTGTGCACCAAGGTCAGACATACTCGACAAAGTTTCAAATTTAATTTCCTCTAAAATGAAATTTCAGACGAAATAATTCCTATGTTTACGATTGATTTTTTTTCAAACACGCTCATTCCCGTTTTCGTTGTACCATGGATTTTGATGCTGCCCACCGTGTGTAATCGATTTTATTCTATTAAGCCCCGCAAAATTTAATATGTATCGTTTTCGTTTTACTGTCATCCATCGGTGACTGGCGCGGCGTGAACGCACGTGCTGCATAAAAATGCATGTTCACGCTGCGACGGTCGCTCTCTTGTTTCGCAATAAACGCCAGAATAAATCGCTTATCACGATTCTAAAATTTCAAAAAATATATATTCAACCGCACAACTAAACGTCAATAACAACACATTGTTCGTCTGCTTAAAATGCGTCACAAATTATGATGGACAATGTGTACGTCAAACACATAACACAAAATAGTTATTATAAATCTATCCATGTAATAAATATTATAAAAATGTCATAAATTTGAAGAAAATTAATCGCGAATGTGTAGAAAGTTGTAACATGTTAATGAACTTATTCAGTTAATAATTAAAACTTCTTTGTCTGTACTAATTTACTTTAAAGCTTTAATATTGATTACAAAAGAATAGGATTCCATTTCATTTTCACAGAAAGGCATAACATTATTATTTAACAGATTTTGTTCCGAAAATAATACTTCCTTTGTGTAACTCATCTAAAATTGTTCAGAGACTTTCAATTTTAAATTCTTTTTCCTTTTTTTCTGGGGATTTTAAATTCTTTTCCCCTTAAAAAAATTGGGTGCCATCTTTGATGTGTGCTTCGAGTACTCCAATAATTTTCCTACCGTGCAACCATTCAGAAAATGAGCGATTTTCGAGAGGACAAAGTAAGATTGATCATTTTACATTGATTCGTCACAGGTTTCTCTGTTCGGACGAGTGTTCCTCACCGACGACCTCGGCACTTCAGTATTCGAGAACTATCTCAAAAACCACTACACAGATCGATCTTGCCACTTATATGACCCTTCTTTCGACAACGTTATGTTTCTGTTTCGTCTTATGCTACCTCGTAACTACCGGGAACGCTAAAGGAAAGCGAGAGAGATGGTTTATCTGGGAATTTGTACGTGAATCACATGTGTTTTCACTCTTTTTTCTTACGACAGAGGCCAAGTTACATTCGACGTTTAACACCGACCCAAAAGTAACCGAGGATGCGATATTTTATAGTGCGCATGTTTATTATTAGATGATCGAATAATGGTTGACACTATTCCTAAAATATGTGAACGGCGTTTAAAGAAATAAAAATATGCTTCATATTGTATAAAACTGCACGTAAATAATATTTTCATTGATATCAGTATTTAACTTTGTAATTAAGATAAGAGCAAGTTGCCAAATGTGTGCTGGTCACCTTGTTTTTATAATCGTTTTTCATAGAATTTGTGCTGCTCATATTAAATTTTAACAATCAGCGAGGTGTGATGTAATTTATATCAATTATGTTGCAAGCAATAGAACATTTGAAAGTGGTGAATATCAACTTTCCTATATTTTAACTAACATATGCATTCCTTGCATATTATATTAGTATTCATTACGGGGTCAAATTAAACATTCTATACAACATCAGAAACATTCCTAAGTGCCACTACTATACTGTTTTCTAAATCGTCCCGGTGTGATTTGAAAGTGTGATTAAATTTGAAGGAATTGAAGGTTTTTCTTTTTTGTCCAAACATGTTGAAAAGAATTTACGATCCATAAGACTTTAAATAGCTAAGCCTAATTTTAAAAACACCCTAAAATTACCGTTAAAAGGTGTTCGTTCCCTTTAGAAAAGTATTCACTTTATTTTCAGTATTTTATTATCTTCTAACGAAATTTTGGTTTACTTCGAAACTAAAAAAGAAAATTTTATTTCAGTGAATCTATTTTTAGTTTAGTTTAGTTCACGTCGAATATAAAGTCATCATAAATAGATTAATACATTAATAGATTTTCTTGAAATATTAGAAAACGCCACCCTATCGTTTGACCTATACTATATTTAAAAAAAGAAATATACCCAATTTTCTCGAAGAACTAAACATTTCTTAACTAACATAATAATAGCAATATTCCCCTACATACGATGTAACAGAAATTGTGATTTTAAATACTAACAAAAAATAAAGTGGAATACGAAATGTCCAAATGGAAGTGTATTGGAAACTCGAAATGCGTATAACGAGATAAGCAGTGTTAAAAAAATTAGGTGTGGTATGTATTGTTGCCTAAATTATCGTAAACTGGTGACTTTCACCAGCGTGATGCAGTGTAGTGTGACTCTATCAGAAAAAAACGCGCCAATCGATATTTCCAACGAACCGAACTTTCCCTAATAAAAGATAGCGGCCATATTGAAAACTGTAGACCCTCATGTCTTTCATAGTTCAATTGAACAAAGCTGTGGTTGTAATTCACGGTAACCAGATTAAAAATTGCTTTGGTTTAAAAAATGAATGAGATCTGTTTCAGCATCTGTCTGTTCAGCTTGTCTGTGGACCGTTTTACACCATAATTGATGTTCCACATTGGAATGCACATTGCACGCAAAGAAATATCGCGAACAAAAATCTTTGTCCGCGAGCGTAATTTTATCTTGAACTCACCTGCAAACAGGCAGGTGTGTTGCCTATTTAAAAGGGTTTGAAAACTTACGTTTCAACGAGACATTCCTTCACCTAACTGGCTATTTTTAAGTCAATGTCAATGTTCTTGGTGTCTCTCATGTAATTGTTGCACTTAATTGTAAGTATGTGAACATCTTGTGATATCTGCTTTTTGTTCATTACATTTTTACATATCTCTATAAGTAATTCATAGATAAACAATATGAATATACAATGTATTTTGCCGTTAGGAAACAATTTATACTCATAAAAGCATTGAATAAGAACCATTATATTCAGCAAGAATATTTAAAATAAAAGAAATAAAATATTTCAAGATGAAATTCAAATATTTTTACTATTCTTCAAATAAAATAGTATATTAAACTACTATTTCAAATACTTATTGCATCAATTGAAATATTTTATTTTCAAAGTTGTACGATAAAATAAATAGGATTATTAAAAATACTACTTATACTATTACTAAATACTACTTATTTAAAATACTATTTTACCCTGCTCTGGTGTGTGCAATGTAAATTAGAATTTAGGAATATCAATGCACTATTTTCAACTCCTTTGATTAAAGAAAGGAGAGGCCCTTTCATTTGGCTCTCGCCTCTAGTAATTGACACAGACAACTTTTATTGTTCATAAACATCCGCAGACTACTTATTTGAAAATCTTACCACTTGAATACGTAAACATGACGCACAAATTAAGGAATTGGCAAGGATAATCGTTACTTTACTTACCGCGAAGCGAGAAGGTTTGCTACTACAGCTCCGAACAAGACCAGCAACAGCAACATTGTCTGTTACTACCTCGATGAGTTACGCATTTCATACGCAGCTAATTATAAATTCTTGTGCGGTGAGTGGACCGCCTCATGGCTGCGAGCAATTTTGTTTTTCCGCGGAAGTTTACGGCCGCATCTTTGCAACGGGAGAGCGGTACGCAATAACCGAGGTGGCTCTTTGCGCGCATGAATTTTTCTTGGAGCGGCGACCCCATTGCTTCTAATCTGAAAAGAACGCGCCCGATTTCGTGGAAGAGACTCCTTTGATACGGATAACTATTCCGAGCGGTCTCATTCTGTGTCACGTTTCAGCTACGCGTTGTCATTTACAGATAGCTCTCCAACGACTCGTATTTCAAATGCTGAAAGTGTTCCGCGGATCACGAGGAACGCGATATTGTTTTAGTACGAGGCATACTTTCCTGGGATCCGTTAATCCTTCTTCACTTCCTGCACTGCAGAAAATGCAGAGGAACATTACTGCGGACGACCTATCAGCCGAAAGTTGCAAAGCAATTTTTTTCAATTAAGAGGTACAGCAAGCCCACGAATCAAATCTACAATAAACCGAACTGTCTAAAAAATTTTTCATTCTCAGGCAAGAGAAAAATCGTCCAGCATAGAGCTGTATTAAAAATCAGCAAATTATTTCAAGCTTTCGCCGAATAGCGTAATTACACGCCGTACTGAAAGTTTATTGTCCAATAAATAAATACCTTACATTTTTTTAATTGTCAAGATTTCCATACGACACAGTATACAGTGTTTACTCGTTATATGTCCAAAACACGGGTCTAGCCAGGAACATATATCGATCAGAAGATATCCTTTGATCCACGCCGAACGTAGAAAAGAACAGCGAAGCACTAGAGGCCTCAGTTTATGGCTCCTCACGGGGTATACCTCGCGGCAGTGAAGATAGTTCTGGGGCTTTTATCGGCTAGACATTTGAGACGTATATAGAGTAAACACTGGATCTGTTTAGATTTTCACATGGACTTGAACTGTTAAAAAAAAAAAAAACAAATAATACTGTCGGTAATGACTGTGCTGTCGATATGACGTTAAAGAATAGAAGAAAAAGGCGAACGTTAAAGTAATTTTATTGTCGAAATGAATCGAAATAGTTAGTAATTTTAACGTCAGTATTTTATTTGTATATTTGTACCTATGACCTAATCGAATGAACGTTTAGCTAGAATCATACTTCATCGGTAATATTATATTTTTTTTTACTAAATGCCTATTCGATTTTTTTTCATAATATGTTAATTCGATTAATTTAGACACAGGATTTTCTGAATAATTTAAACAAAAGTAACTTTAATTTCATCAGGTAATAAAACATTCCAAAAGTTTCAGAAATTATACATTCTCTGCGAACTCTAAACTCTCAAATTTGTTTACCATGGGTGTTAAGGTTTTTTGGCTGTATCTTATCTTTATATTATCTTATATTATTAAATGACGCAACTTTTCAGTTCTAATTTTTCTCCTACTACGAATTTTGGTACTCTTGTCCAAAAACTAATTTCAATTTGTCCACGTATTACTTAACTATTATCATTGGCAGAAAATATTCGATCAAAATTGTGAACGTGATTGTTGAGCGAATTATTTGAGCGTAATTAAAAAAATATGGTATAAGCGCTAATGATATTTTAAACAAATATTAATAAAAGGTTGGATTCTTTTGCAATTTTACCAAATACGACCAAATAAAATAAAAGTATAAAGAATTTTAAGTAGTATAACATAGCATTAGAAAACTTTTTAATATTTCTAACAACGGAAATGACGATAGATATTGCCAAAAAATGCTCTGAATGCGTGAGGATGATCAAACCTAATGGGTTTAATTTGTTCATTCTGTACACTATGAAAAGACAAACACGTTCACATTTATATTAATATTTTTGTTATAAAGGCTAGCCTAAATTGAACGTAGCATTTCAATTTTAAATGAAACGACTTTTGCATTGGTTTCATGATGGGATTTCTATTGAGTATTAAAATACGCAATCCCCGACTAAATATGGAAAATAATGTCTGACAAATGACAACCTCAGCTTCGGCTATAAATATTGGTTCTTTTCGCGAAACTTTCGATTACAATTTCGCACATGTTCTGATTAATTTCATCGACAACACTGTGTAACAAGTGTCTCCTTTGTTCTGTTTCATTGTACAATGAATCAACAAGCTTATAGCTATAATAATCCATTGCACGATAAGTTGGGATCCATTCAGTATTTCCTCAATTTTCTCAACGACACACTCTGATGGCATCACTGTGTAACTAAACTTTTGTATAAATACATTACTTTTGTTCTTCTTGAAACTACAATATAAATCTCCAGTTATAAACAGTGTAAAATAAAAATGAAATGTTACATAGCAAACGAACCACGAAAGGCACAAGGCATTGGAAGAATTTAAAAAATAAATATCCTAAAATTTAAAAAGTTATAATCTTTAAGCAACGTCCATCATGTATACTTCTTATATTTTTATTGATAAAATGACATGAACATGTTATTCGTGTTTTCAAGTCGTACAATATACTTGCTTAAGCAAAACACTTTTTTTTCTTATTTTCTCAACGAAGAAGACTTCTATGCCCTACAATTATGCGCACTTAATTCTACAAATAACTGTATATTCAAAATGAGTTTATAAAATTTTAAACTGATTTGGTGGCTGTGTATATCTTACCATAAGCCTGTAAATAATATTATCATATTAATTTTTTACAATTTTCATCCACATTCGTAATAAACGCCAATATGAAATAATAAAGGCTTTTGTAAAACAGTGAATAACAACAGATTTCACTATGATGCGCGACAGTGTAATTGTGCGTAAAAATCTGCTTCTCATGTATTTGGTATGTTTACGCATAGTCACCATTTCAAGACTTGTTCCTCCACTCTAATTTCCCCTTCTACCGCGTTATTCCCCCACGCTTCCGCCACGGCCCAGTCACGTGCCGTGTTCCGTCTCTGTCGTGTCTGTGTCACAATGTCACGTGACTAACGCGGTACTGGCAGAGAGAGGGTAACCTTTTCCCCTCGATTCGTGCCCCCTACCCTCATGTGGCGACTGTGTGCTTGAATACGACACTTTTCATACAAATATTAAAATAATGAAACATAAATTTCGAGTTCATTTCTGTCGTCGTGAACCGCATCGACAGATTTTCGTTGCACTGAACGTGTATTATAAGCACGTTCTGGCGTTATCACTGTAGAAAGGAAGATCGATGCACACGATTTTATTCAGATGCGAATGAAGTCACGGAACTCATTCGTGCAATTATAGTTTTCGCAGAATCATACGTTCTTCCTGGCATGAATGTAGAACATTTTGATCGCACAGAGTGACGCGGTTGAAAGGGCATTATTTCCTCGTGTCATAGCACGATAGACAAAGTTCAGCGGGGCGGCCTAGCGTAATGCGCTTAATTAAAGTTGTTTCAACTCGTTAAGATCGTTCGCACGGGATGAACAACGGCTATATACTGCTCGGCAGTTTGTCGACTACTCGAGCGACACTTTCCGTCGTTTTCATCGAGTCTTTCTCTTGTTCGTAATTGTCGTCGACGGTTCTCCTATTCTATTGTCGTTTACAGAGTCTGGTGCAAATTAGTTGCCTCGTTTCTTTAATGGTACCAAACGTCTTTAGATAAACAACGGAAGAATCAACAGTCAATAATATGTATATCAGTTCTATTTATTTGCTATTCAAATTTCTACGTTTAATATAAAAAATACATCAAACTATTTACATTCACAAACATTATAAACTTGAAAGTAATGTTATTTGAATATTATTGAACTCTTTTACAAGTAATAATGAAATCTTATTACTTTCGTCAATTACTTCTTACCACTTTCGATTTATTAAAATTATTAAAATGGGAAATACACTGTTGTTTAACTTAAGTATGTTCCTTACAATCGAATTCAAATTTTTTTATTAATATTGATAAACCACTTCGGTGTTATAATATCCCAGAAGTATTCAAATTAATCTATTTCTATATAAAGTATGTTTGGAAAATTTACATAGATTTGAAATATTAATGGTAATTTATCAACATTATTTCTCTAATTTTTATAATTTATGAACACTAAATCAACTTCTAGCTTTTACAAATATTATCTAACTGTAATAGGAATACTATTACTATAACTATTTCAATAAGTTTTATTCATTGTATGTAAAGCTGCATTTCACTATTGTTTTGAACTGATCATTGAATCAGATCAGTCATAAAATTTAAGATCATATTGATTAATATATTCGGTGGTTCTAATAGCGTTGTAGAAATTGCAAGACGTCACTGGTGTTTGGCAATTTAATATGCAAATTGACCACCAACTGAAAGACATTTTTCTGTAAAGAAAGTAAATACGATTTCAGACGCCGCCGCAGAATCATTTTTGAGATAAGTATAAGAATAAATATTGCCTTAGGCGATATTCAGCAAATGCGGGGAAGCGTAGGAATAATTGATGGTGCCTTGGGCAAAATCCGATAGCTAATTAGCAATCGGATCGCCAGTATTAGTACCGCAATATTTAAAACTTCGATGTATACCTGCGAATTCAAGGTTCGTCTTCCCTAAACGTGTCGCGCATCGAGAAATCGACGGGAGTTGTCAGTTTGTTATATGGTCATGTAGGACAGGCGCAGCAGGCTGGTTGAATTACGTCTCCTCGGATTTCATCGGCCGGTAATTTAAATCCCGATTAATTCAGTAAGCTTCAACAACCTAAAGCCTGGTAGCTTTACCTGGAAACGAATTTCGCTAATCATATTCGCCGTCTGGCAAGATCGTGTCGTTTTACTTCACAACTTGTTTCACTTAATCTCAGCTTAGCGTTTTTACGCATGCGGGGTATTTAACATTGAAAATCATTTCCACTTCGGACATAAATGCACGGTGAAAACGAGCGTTGATTTCCAGTCGGCAATATTTGTCTTTAACGAGAATTTTACGATGTATACGATTGATGAATACCCTTAACACTTCACTTACTGGCAATTTTCTAATGGTTTTCTTTTCAAACATCAAGAGTTCAGAATTTTTCAATAAACTATTCAAAAGCGACGGCAATTTCATTCGTAATTCGACAGATTTTTAAAACCAATATAACGCAACAAGTTCACCTAAAATTATTCTTTCAAAGAAAATTACTGAGCACCTTTTACATACAACTCAACCGTTAAAAAATACACAGGCTTCCGGTAGATAAACAGGAGCTCCGTTTTCTTCAGTCGCTTCTATAGAACTCCATTGCATTTTATATTTTCGAATATAGTGTGTTAACCGAGCATTTGTACATTAATTTTATTTAAAAATATACGAAATTGATACAATTAAAATTTTGAAGCATATATGTAAAACGTTGAAATCTATCATGCGAAAGTAATGCAATGAAAATGCAAATGTTATGGTCAAAAAATAATAGTTGGACACCAATGAATATAATTGTAGAAAATTATGGCAGAGGAAAGCAGAAAAATCGTCATTCTCTAAAAAGAATACTAGTACTCAAAATGTGAAAAATAAATTATTACCGATACATGTATGGGGAGTAATAATTATGAACAATTAATAATTGTTAGTAACTATAGAAAAGAACAACTGGAATGTGTAAAAGTAACTTTACATAGAACTAAAAGAAAAAACTTTGAAAAAACATGCTTGTAGCGAGTAGTATATTTTTCAGTGTTTGAGCGACTGTCAGTGTGCAAATACTCCTTTGACTACCAGATTTCCGGTTTGTTTGCATAGTTTTCTCATGCAACTTTATTTACGTTTCTAGATAAACATATTTTTGTACGTAATAAAGCAAATTTCTAAAAACTCTTAATTTAAAATGTTTAACGATTCATTTTAGACGGGTTTTCGAAACGTAGTTCTCTTTATAAGATCTTTACCCTTAATACAGTGGAAACCTAACATTTTTTTGATTTCCAATAAAGAAAATATTCGCAATTTCCTACAAAATAATATACAATTAAAAAAAAGTAAGTTCCGCAAGTTAAAAAAAAAACATTTTTCGTTAATGTTCATTGATAAAAGATATTGAAAACACACTACAGTTCACACATCAGAAAAAATGTTTTCATTTTGTTCTAACATTTTCCTCAATTTTTTCGAAAACCGTTTGTTTTACGTAAAAAAGTGATACGACATAAAAGATACATTTTTGGAAACAGTCAATAATTTAGAAGATATTCGAGGAAAACGATTTATGAGCTTTTAATTAATTATTTTAATGTTTAAGGGCCGAGGGCTACGTTTTCCTATTCTCCGGTCGAGCTCAAATTTTGCACAGATATTTTTTTTAATTAATTGGAACAATCCTGGGGAGTGCCATAAAAAATTCAAATGTTGAAAATAAGTACATTAAATAAAATATATATGTGACAGTAATTTTTTATTTAAAAAATTTTTTTCAATTTTTTATATTTAAATTTATAGAAGAGTAATTACTGATTAATTTTTGTTTTAAACATTTGAAAAGTCAGATCAAGAAAAAAAAATACAGTGCCAGGAAATAGTATTGGCAAACGTGATGGTTTGACGTAAGGACACACGAATTATGCGTGCATCAAGGTTATATTAAAAACGAGGAATCCTTTTCTCACGTTCCTACTACACGTTGCACCTCCTCCACGCGATGCATACCCACTAATTTATCACGACCCATGACTCCGGGACGAAGATCACGACTGAAAGAAGAACAAGAAGAAGGAGGAGGAGGAGGAGAAGAAGAAGAAGGAGAAGAAGCGGACAACGAAAAAAATAATCCTGGCGATCCCCAGAAGACCGACCGGTTTCTTCTCGTTCTTGTCTCTCTTCCTCGTCACTTATTTTTCTCGTCTACCGCCGCCTAATCGATCCCATCCCTGAACCATCGACAAGATCATTCGTCGGAATGATTACACGAATCTTCATTCTTCTCCCGCGGGATTCTCAGACTATCGGCAATGCAACGTGTACAAATTGGAAACACGGAGCGAATTCGCGTTCGTTTTCTTATGTCTCTTTCGGTAATTGAAAGAAATTTTAAATCGAAAATGCCGCGTCAAGTCGAATCGATCCCCGATTGAAATGAGAATTGGACAGAGACGTATGAATCCTGGCAGAAGAGTACTATGTAATACAGTATTTACTCGATATATGTCCAAAACACGGGTCTAGCCAGGGACATATATCGGCTAGGAGATACTTGTTCTTTGATCCACGCCGAACGTAGAAAAGGACAGCGAAGCTTAGAGGCTTCGGTTCATGGCCCCCCACGGGGTATATCCCGTGGCAGTGGGGATAGTCCTGGGGCTTTTGGAACATATATAGAGTAAACACTGTATAAAGCGTTTGTAGTTTCACTCAATTTGTTAGTATACATAGATCAGAGCTGTTCAGTGTCTGTCCGTATGGGCAGCCGTTTTCTTGCCGTGGGCATACACAGAACGGCGGGCACGAAGCCACGCCCTTGCAGGCAAGGCTGTGTTTGTTACACGCATTGTCACAGCTACGTGGCCAGCTACAGCTGTGCTACGGCCTACCCCCACTCCGCACTTGCCCGTAGCTTTGCCCTGTGTCGCCAGATCAAGACTTGTATCCCCACTCTAATTTCCGCTTCTACTGCGCTATTCCCCCACGCTTCCGCCACGGTCCGGTCACGTGACGCGTTTCTGTCGCGTCTTTGTCGTGCATACTCCGGTATTGGCAGGGAGGGGGTAAATTTTTCCCCTCGATTCATGCTCCCTCCTCTCATCTGACGACACTGGCCTGTAGCTGTGCCCACGGGCATCGGCGGTCGCCCTTGCCCGCTAAAGGCATGTTGAGCAGCTGTGAGTATACAGATCAATTAGGTACTGTATTTCAAATTGGATATTAAATATTTTTGTGTAACTTTTCGCTGTCTATAATTTCATGTCCTTCTCTTCCTAATTAATGTTGTTCGGTAATTGAATTCGACGTAATTAAAATTGTCGCAACAAGCATCGAAGAGTAGAGTACAGGCTCGCATTTGATGAAGTGTATCCAGTAATGCGATTTACACGTGCGAGTATCGAACGATCGTTAGGATCGAACGATCGATATAATAATATAATACTCGGTCGTGTAAGCTTGTTTGCATAATGGCGTCGTTTCAATCGCGGCGCTCTAATTAAAAGGCAGCACCGCCAATATTTTTCGCGCAGGCATCAACGTTAAGGTAAACGCAATAGTCGCGTCAGCTGGAACCGTGCCCCGTAATCATTATAATATCGTTAAGATAAAAACAACCTTTCCGTTTGGAATTGCAGTGTACGTATAGCAATCACGACCAAAGGTATTATACTCTGATAATCCGAGTGCTGTTACCTTCCAAATGTCGATTGACGCATTATTTTCACAATTATAGAAAAACATAACCAATGCTTGGTTGAAAAGAAGTAATTCTTTTCCTAGCTACTTCTTCTGTTAGTTTTTAGTGATGTCGATTAAACTTTATGTAATTCCGTGGTTAATTGCACTGGAATCGGAAGTGCTTGTAGTTACTATTAGAATATTATGATTCTTGTGTATTAAATTCAGAAGTAAACTAGGTATTAATTGATCAGTTAACTTGACTCTATAATACAAAATGAATCGTTTTCTTCATATTGTAGGTCAAGCACAATATAACAATTCCTTTGTAAAGAAAATAGTAAATTCAAGAAAGTTGAAAATATTTGCAATAGAAAGTACTATATACATATGTTAAAATAATTTTTCAAACAAAAAACATATTTAGTACCGAAATACATTTAGTCGACTCGATTGACATCAACGATTCATAATATTCGTTTTCAGAATTTGATAAATGGTGTTCCACTCAACACCTGAGATCAAGCAGATTAACACCGCTCGCGATTTGAGTGTACGAAACCTTGGCGATGATAACCTTCAAATCATCGGAAAATATCAGTTGGTGACTCACCTTGTATAACCTAGCATCAATGAAACGCACACATAAATATAAGACACAATATCAACTATAACATAAACCTTCTATTAATAACAAATAATGTTCCTTTTTTCTTTCATTTTTTCCCTAAGACAGTCCCCTCCCTTTTCTTTCTACGCCATCTATTCCTCTCCTTCTCCATGTTCTCCCAGTTTTCTTCTTAAATTTTTCTGCTACCCAACCGGCTCACCTTCGTGCCTTCCACATACTTCCCAATGCTCCTCTTCTTTTCCAAACAACTTGCACTCTTTTTCCTTCTCTTTCAACCCAATAATTTCCTTCCTTGAGCTAGTTACCCAGTCTAAATCTTGCAATCCTTCTCATTCTATCTTCACTTCATTCTTTCCTTAAATATTTTGGCATACCTTCTATTCTAATTGCTTCGTACCATTTATTGTATCTTGAGTCGAATATTTTCCTTGCCCTTTCTTCTTTCTGCTTCTTCCTTTCCATTTCTTCCAGCTTTCCTCTATCCTAATTTTCTTCCCCTCTCCTGACTCCACAGTTTCCTTCAATGCTCTCTCCCTTTCTTGACGCAGACTTTTCTTTCGTTGCATACCTCTAAACACTATTTTGGCTATTGTTCTCATCACATCTCTCTTGAATTCTTCCCTGATTTTTTGTTAATGTTGTTTTGCTCAGGCATGGCGGCCGCCGGTCTTGAGGTGCGCGAGGCTGGACGAGCGCTGCGGGTACAAACGGAAGCGCCGCATCTCGTCTCCATGGGAAGCGGGCGTTTGTCAACGGCGGTGACCCTGCATCCTTTACCCGAAGGTATGGTAAAGTGCAATTACGCGAATTAAAGGTACCCGAGCCCACGAATCCTTTGGCGTTTCGCTACCTGGAGTTAGAAACGCGACACCGACGCGGAACAATCCGTTTGACGTTTATTTCTCGAGTAACCATATTTCAAAGAAAGTTCGCTCCATTTCAAACCGTATCCAAAGAAGAAATCTCAATGCGTTTTCTCAACTTGTTTTATTTATTTTCGAAAGGGAAAGATAATTTGTAATTTTTCATGACTCCTACAATAGAAAATTGATTTGATTCATTGCCTGGTACAATTAAATATTTTATATAATCTTGAACTTTTCTGGGCAATGGCAGAAATATCCGTAAAAATTGACACGTTTTGAATGTTTTTTTCACGTTGATCATTACTTTCTATTTGCATATGCATACTTAATAGATAGTAGAAAAAACCTCATGATGGCTTAATTTCACCTTGGCAAAATCGCTCATTTTTTAACACGCGTAACTTTTAAACCAGTGAATTCCTCACATTAAAACTTGGATTTTTGATATTTTCTCGCCAAAATCTACAGGATTATATGGAAAAAATTTCTGGGTTGCTAAGGTGAAGTTTAACCTTCAAGTTTGGTCATGATTTTTTTATTAAAATATTCAAAGCAAAAGTAATAATATCATTCGAAATTTTGGTCATAAAAGTAAAGTTCATAAATAGCATTCTATATGTAATGAGTCTTACAAGTAAAACAAATTCCTAAAATACCTAAAACAGTTTCTTCGTAATGTAAAAACATTTAAATCAGAAATCATAAAATATCGAAAAATTCGATTGTAGTCTGTTGTCAAAATTGGTCTAATTAATCTATTTCAAATAATTTATTTCACAATACGCAAATAATTATTAATTTGAATTATATACTTCTATTCATTCCACTAAATTGGAATATGATAAGTAGAGAAAAGGTTACGTTTTCCTAAAGTTTAGTCGTACATTATACGTATATGATTATACAATTCTGTTTTTTCTAAAATTTATTTGTAAATTAAAAGTTTTGTAGAATCTCGCTTCTCGATACGATACATATTCCAGTCTGTGCTGACGACGTTGAGAAAGCCTATTAGATAACAGAAGATGGGCGGCTTTGCCTCGGATTGCTTGGACATTCAGTCTGTCTGACCGTATCTCGAAAGAAATTGAGGCAGTAACGTTTCCTAGATAACGTTGCAGCCGTAACGGGTAGTGATTCATCAATTTTAATCCGTGATTGGAACACGTAATTCTGGCTGATAAAGTCTAATTGCAGTAACCGAGATTCAACACTAGAGATACACATGATGCGTTACGCAAATTCTGTTGAAATCTCTCCGGGAATCAATTCGGATATACATATAAATACCTATTAACTGTCCCGTATGATGTAAGATAATGTTTAAAAGCTTTCTAATCTCTCTGAAAGTGTTTCATAAAGAAATTTTTTAGAAAATTGTCAAAGAACGATATTTGATACGTTATTACAAATTTTCCTAAAGATGTAGGAGTATAATAGAATGATTATCAAATTTATCCATTTATTTTAGTTTTGTAAAATTCCAAACAAATTTGTTATTATCGAATAAATGGACAATGAAAAAAATGGTGATTATAACAACAAGAAATTGACAAAAAAAATGTCTAAATATATCAATTAGTATTATGAGTAATATCTGACATATATAATTATTCAGATAAATACAGGGTGAGTCACCAAACGTTAGCACCTCAAATATCTTTGTTGTTTCTAAAGATATGTAAAATATGGTAAGGACAAAGTTGAATGGTACAATGGGGCTGACACGATGCAAAAAAAAATGTTGTTTTGTATATCGGAATATATTAATGACTATTTAAAAAATGACTATTTGAAATGACTATTTGAAATGACTATTTAAAATAAAAAAAGAATAGTAAAAGTATAAATTTGTTCTTTTAAAAACATTTGCGTCCTATCATAGTTCCGTTACCGTTATTTTATTTTATGTAATTTATTCACTTTTAGTATCTACTTTGATAAAGGTTGTCAACATCGCGTTGTAGCCTTTCTTCAAAGAATGTGGACAGTGAAAGGCAGAACATGGAAAGAATGCACAGAATGAATATCAGATTGCTGGTATAGGAAACACTTATTAGGAAAATGCTCAAAGTGCATCCCCTCCACCCGCCCCACTCAAAACCTAATCCAGACCTAACCAAAATTAGTCGGTAAGGTAGAAAATGATACCAATATGATACAAAATTTCTTTCATTTTGGGAAACATATTTTTAATGATATACGAGGCTATGATTTGACCGATTTTCGGAACTTCACCCCTTACGGTTAATAATACTTGACGAATATGGGTAATGTTTGATTACCGTTACCATTATTAAACTGCAGATGTCAATGCTCTTAAAGCAATATATGCGAAATATTAAAGTAGTAGTAATTGTAATTAAACTTGTAAATCATAAACACATCAAGTACACTCGCACCGGAAAGTATGTTAACACCTTTTCAAGCGGCATAACTATTTTAAAATTGGTCCAAATGACTTGAATCTTTTTTAGATGTTAGACCAACTAGTTTGCTAGAGAATGACTAAACAAACATTTTTTTAGATTGCAGTTGGTTGGAATGATAAAAAAATGAAAAAATTTGATTTTTCAACTTTTTTATCTGAGCCTATATCGATAATTTAAAAAAAGCGTTTTGTAGATTTCGATAACATATGCATACTGAAAATTTCATAAAAATCGGTCAATGTTGCAGTGAGCTACAAACGTTTCAAGATGATCACATAAGGGCGAAATTCCCTGGCAAGGTCGAAAATCTGCGACTTTCACCCTTAAACGTTCTCATCTTGAAACGTTTGTAGCTCATTTGCAACGTTCACCGATTTCGATGAAATTTTCAGTATGCATGTAAGTTACCGAAATTAACAAAATGCATTTTTTAAATTATCGTTATAGCAAACTAGTTGGTCTAACATCTAAAAAAGATTCAAGTCATTTGGACCTATTTTAAAAAAGTTATTCCGCTTGAAAAGGTGTCAACATACTTTCCGGCGCGACTATAAATCGTCCAGTAACAGCAGCTAATTTATATTTTGCGGATTAGTAATGATTCTATGGTATTGTTCCGTTAAGTTTATATCTGTGAAACGCTAAACATCTCCAATGCGTTTCACAACTTAAACGAGACGTCATTGTTATCGTATTGATAGAATGATCACGGAGGACGTTAGGCGAGTCTCTTTCCGCAGAAAGGCGATTGTATCATCACCGCGTGAAATTACAATAGTTACGAAATTTCAGCTTCCTCGGGGAAGCTCGCCTTTATTAACGTAATAGCCGACTATCTATTTGATTCGACGCGAATGCAAATATTTGTACTCGACAGGCTGCTTTCCGGTTTCGACACCGACCTATGTATGTAGATACGTGGATGGAGAACTTCGGCTTCCTACCGCGAGCCGGGTGTATTTTTAAAAGTGAATTTTTCGGCCCCGAATCGCGCCTTCGGCCGCGAGAAACCCCGCTTTGATTATTTCGGGAATACACACTGTGTCCCGAAATTATGAGCCATATGTCCGGAGAAATTTATCCGTAGGAATTGAAAAGTCCTTTAACATGTGGGAACCCTAGCTATTGTTTCTAAAATAGAAACATTCTCGACGCGCAACGCCCTAATCTAGCACGCGATATTCTAAGCCAATTTTGGAACTTTTCTCCTACACTCTGCTATAGTTAATGATACTACTATATCATTTGAATTATTTCTAACATGTTAAAATTATTAAGAATAGAAATATATATCTATGTGGCTATTGTATCTTGAAATTAGTCATTTTTATGCAAAAATTTCTTTTACCCTTTGATGATTTTAGTAAACTGAACCCAACACAGTAATATTCTTCAATTTGTTTATTCTGCTAGTGCTTTAAATTGCACCTATGTATACTAAGGGTGCGTGTCCATTTGAGGGTAAAACTGTCGCGAGTTACTCTCCTATGGACACGCACCCTAATTTTTATCATAAATGCATAAAATCCGCAGTTTAATGATGAAAAACAAAAAATGTCTGAAACTTTGATGTAACAGAAAAATTACATAAATTAACGATTTTGTTACAGTGCAAATTATTTCGAATAGCAGGACTTTAATTTACTTTTATTTAAAGATTGGGAAAATAAGTAGTTGGATAATAAAATTATATTCATTCACAATCTTATCAGGTAAAAAAATCACGGCACAAGCATAATGATCTTGGGTATTCTATGTCTTAAAATTTCGTTATAGTGGTCGTATGTATAACTTCCAGAGTCATAACACATTCATAGTGCACCCACATTTCACACATGAAATATTGCACCCACTTCTCTCGTCTATTCTTTTCGTTGCAATTCATGTTGCAAAAAGGACACACGACAACCTTCTCAGTATTCATCAATATTTTCAATATTTTGTGATTTAAAAATAATCCCAAGATTTACACGAAAAAACAAAATATATAAGTAAAACAGTCTTTTATTTGATCACTATCACATAAGATTTTAAACAACAGGATTAATATTACTAAGTATATATATATATTAAAAAATATCTAATTTCGTAAACAAGAAATATTATACGTTTGTCCAAAGACGAAGAACATTTTATATCGTCTCCCCTTCTCTAAAAAATAAATTTTGAACATTTGCATATTGTTCGTCGCTTTTTATCGTGTCTGATAGAAGAAATGAAATCTTATGATAAAGTTTCTACGTTATGTGTATCTTTTTTAACAAAACTATTTCATATAATTTGAAAACAGAATTCAAGGTCTGTCATTAGACTTTCTTTTTTCTGAAATCTTCAATTTTTCGAATTAGAATAAATTTGCATATCTCATCTCGCGTCACATTTTTAGTATATCCAATGTAGTTTACGACGAATAAGGTTACGCGTTGATGGATTTTACGACTTTAATTACGTATCGTGTAGCTTGTAATTGCCGAGGCAACTTCGTTACCAACATGATTATATGTTCACGCTTTTAATATGTAATATCATATATATTGCCGTGTTCAAAATCATTAACGTATAATTATACTTTCTTTCTTTCAAACATCATACATTTAATTGAAATGACCGAAATTCATAAAAATAACAAAATAAAGAAGCAACTTGCGTTCGAAAATAAAAAAAAGCAATCTTGTTGCACGTAACATAAGATCACATGTGTGAAAAGCAGCTATATTCCAAATTTTATAGCACATACGCATTTTTAGTTTTGAAAACGACCTAAAAACTTTTTTAGAAGTAAATCGTTTCGAAATAAAGTTTTTATACTAGGTCTATCTAACATAGTGAAATCTATACGGTACGATGTTAAAATTTTCTTTAAGACAACGATATTTCGTACTAATTTTACATTATCACCCTAAAAAAAGTCGAGTTCATTTTCATGAAATTCTAAGCAAGAGGACATTCTAGTTTGTAGAAAGTACCTCAATCATTTTACCAATAAAACTGATCTACAATTTTATAAAAAATTTTTATAAAAATTATAAGAATAATAATAATAATAATAGTATAATAGTATAATAGTGTATTAATAGTATAATTTTATTATTATAGTTTTTTTAAAATATATTAAGTCTTACAGCTTAAGCATTACAGTGAAACTATGCAAATTAAGAAACGATTATTAGTTATCATAATTACTATATGTATAAATGAAATTACGTTTAAATAAGTGTATGTAGTTGTATATAGTTTAAATAAATATAATATTGTGAACTTCAGAATGTCTTGAACCAACAATTAAAGCAAATTAAATAATTGTTGCTTCTCAACTTATTATACGTATCTGATCATAAATTTATTTTCTTTTGTCTACTGCTAAATCTATTTAAAATAATCGTACTCTTCCGGAGCGCAACCGCGCTGGGAAACAAAAGCATATCAACGCGATTCAATTCCATTGTTTCTACGTTACGAGTGAAAGATACGGCCGAGGCTTGATGTTTCCTGCCAATATTCATAAAATTATTCGATAAATTATTGTTTGAACAAGTAATTCATTGAACGTATCACACTGACTGTTAAACGCGCCTTAAAATGCAAAATATACTGGGAATAATAAAAATATGCCATTCTAATGACGGTCTTATTAACAATCGATTTCTCCATTTAAATTATTAAATCAGAAATAAATATTTAAAATTTAAATAACTAATTAAAATTAAGATCTTTGAACTTGGGTATTTTCTAACATAACCCTGCATTGATTGATCGGGAAGATTCTACTTCCAATTAAATATGTAAAAGAATGGGCATCAATATATTGGTAATCTAGTTTAAAAATTTTGCAGTCGGCATATAAAATTAATTTTCTCCTTCAGTGTAACTATTAATATTAATAATATAACTATTTGTGGCTTTAGATGAAATTTAATATTTATTTTTATTTTATTGAATGTTACATATAATTCAATTGAATCTTTGCTCTTTTTAAGTATAGTTTTAGGTACATTTAAGAATTACTGTATCTTTTATACAGGGTGGTCCACGCAACTTGCACACATTTATTTTTTTTACAGGTGGAAGTGTTTCGGAGATTTGAAACAAAGAAAAAAAATCATTTAATTTTCTTTTTATTTTTCTAACCTGATATTACGCGAAGAAAATTTTCAGGAAATAAAGTGAAATTACTCGTTAATTATTAAGATTAGGGCTAATGAAGGTCAATACTTTTTTACTCAGAATTCGACATTCTTCCATATTTTGGTATAAAAAATATACTATTTCATTTAAAAAAAAAACAAAGTCGACCTTCAAATCTCCGAAACACTTCCACCTGTAAAAAAAATAAATACACTAAATTGTATACCCCTTCAGACCATGCAACTTCTGTATACAAAACTTTTTCGTTCAACGCATCCTTTGGAAGTTATATAGGTGTGCAAGTTGCGTGGACCACCCTGTATATTGGTTGTTTAATAACATTTTTATGCAAGGTTATGTGTCAAGAAAATTCACTGCTGAAGTCCTTAATATGTATGGATAATAATTAATGATTATACCTACGTCTACGAAGTTGATAACATTCAATCAGATAAGCTTTGTGCTTGTGTATAAACATTTTCATAGATCGCTGTAAATAGATCAACAATATGAGCATTGGACTATCTATAATTTTTATTGTAAATTGTGTATAACACTGTGTATTCGAAATCTGAATTAAGAAAGTAAAAGCAGCAAAGGCATCAATAACTAAAATTCGATGGGCACGTTCTTATATTTCAGTAAACAATGCCTACTAGAAAACAATTATATTATTATGTGTGGTTTAAAGCAATAAATAAATAGGAATAATATTGTTGCGGAGGCTTCGGCTCCGATCTCCACAATCGACAGCTTCCATCGTAATAATATATTATTATATGGTCGCTATTTATATTGTTCTGTTAAGATACTTTTACCAAGTCGAATTTAAGTGTGAGAAATGTCTTCATATTTTCACAAATTTGAAAATAATATTACCTCTTATTTTTCCTGATGATTCTTTTTTTTTCGTTATTTCTTCTTCACTGTCTATCTTAGTGCTCGCATAATGTGAGTTTTTCTCTCTCCATTTGTTTATAATTATTGTTCTTATCTTACTGGAAAAACGCTGTAAATTTAAGAGTCACATTCGAACCAGATATGCGAAATATTGTAAATACCCCCTTCAAATCTATTAATCCCGAATTTAAAAATAATACATTTTTCTTACCAAATCAAATTTATATAAAAATGTAATCATTCGGAGTAAGATTACAAAGCAGTAGGAAAAAGCTTATCAAAGTATTCCGGTAACACAGCAAACATTGAAAATGTTACTGTTGCCACCAAGCTCGGTGGTGACTTTTATCACTGTCCACTATCTAGATTCCGTGGCATTGAAAAAAGTGTACCGATCAAATCGGTATTTATCCGGTTCCGTCGAAGAGTACGACACAGCAGCCAATGGCGAATATTCGAAGCCGAAGCCCATGATATACATAGATACTTTCCGCCAGGTACATAGACCCTTTGCAAACGTGCCTGGTAGCCACGTGTCCGGACGTGTGCGCAATAATGTGCATCTGCGCGTGTGCCCGTGCATCCAATAAAACGGTACGACGTAAAACCTGGCGATTACCGTGCCGGAAAAATGCAGTCAGCAGAAGAAAGCGTTTTCCTTCTAGGTGTTTCGCGATGCGGAAATTGCAAAGGGTTAGATAAGAAAATAATCCCAAGATAACGATAGGGCCGTTGTGTAATAGCGGGGAAATTTGTTGGATAGACTTCTTTTTTTTTCCCCCCATTCTATCCCCCAGCATTGGAATCCACGGTATCGAGTGTAATCTGGATTCTTGGATTCGTGTGTGGTAAACATTCCGTGCGCGTGTTTCCTACCCAGCGCTTGTGTTTGCGTTCGTTCCTCGATCTTCTTAGAAGACTGCTCTTCTTCTTTATTGCGCACCTTCGCGTTCAGATATTCGGATTCTTTGTTACGATCGGCACTGCTATGACCAGTGACACTTTATCAGGCTAACAACAAAGTACAGTACAACCTTGATTATCCGAACGAGTTACAAGGGTAGTTATCGAAACCCGTAAATTCAAAAAATTATGAAACTTTGCACACAAGTAGAGCAAGTCATACCTAATACAACCCTGTTTATTTGTTCGTATTACTTCTCCCGTCAGCCCTTGAAAAAATTTTAGTATTTTCTTTTCGTGAAATATCTCAAGAATAACAAATGATATTAAGAAAATGTTCAAACGAAAGTTGCATGGTATTATTATGTCTACCAAACTGTGTAAATACAATTGTTCAAAATGCATTTGTTTTGAGAAACGCTTACCCTCCCCCCGCACCTTTAAAAAAAATTAACGGATGCCCTCTTTCCATACCGGTTAACGGTTTTTGTAATACAATTTTTTTTAATGTATATGACTGTAATGATCAAATTGAAAGTTTATTTCGACAGCAGTGCTTGAGAAATTTACATATATTTTCAGTTTGATATATCACATTACAACATTGCGACAATATTTATTAATAAAATTATTAGTATACAGTGTGTCCCACGCAACGGAGATAAACTATATCTTCGAAACACTTAGAGATAGAAAAAAATCACATAAGGCGAAGTTAAATGGTACAGTGTTTACTCTATATATGTCCCAAATGCCCAGCCGATAAAAGTCTCAGAACTATCCCCACTGCCGTGAGAGGCCATGAACCTAAACCTCTAGAGCTTCGTTGTCCTTTTCTACGTTCGGCATGGATCCGAGAATAGTATATCCTGGCCGATATGTCCGTGGCTAGACCCGTGTTTTGAACATATATCGAGTAAACACTGTAAAGAATGGAGCATGTCCTGCACTAGTACTGCAAAAAAATGCAACTGCGCCTATTTTTTATATCGTACCCCATAGTTTTATATGCACTGATCGATGCATTTTTTTCTTCTCTACAAGAAAGTATTAAGGAACTTATGCCTTAAAACTACTAGTTTAGAAGTTATTGGAACAAAGATATTAGTCCTAACCATTTAATTAAAAAGGAAATTATGTCGATGTCTTCATTAGATTCTGAGAAAGCAGCTTGTAGCACTTTAATTGGTACACCCTGTATACAATTGTATGAAGTAAATGTAAAGAATATAAATTCTAAGAGAAAGTTCTGTCACACGATAGAGTCGTACTAAAATCGCGAAACGATCAAAAACTTCCCGCCGGTATTGTACAGGGTGTAAAGAAATGTTTGGTCTTGGCTGCCATAGGCGTATTCTACATCTACGGATCGATGAAGATCCGTAAAAAAGATTTGCCGCAAAATTGTCCTTGACCTTGAATTTTAAGGTCAAATTTCTTTTTATTGCATTATATTCTACACGTCATGACAGTAAACAAAAATTTGACCGTGAAATTTAAGGTCTTGGATAATTTTGCGGCAACTTTTTTTACAGATCTTCATCGATTCGAATATGAGAATACGCCTATGGCAGCCAAGACCAAACATTTCTTTACACCCTGTACGTCGTTCGTGCTGCAGATCATTCGAAGTCACTGTCTGTTCGGCAACTTAGCTGGTGTGTCCGATGTCAGAAATAAACTTCGCGTGAAGTCGTTTCTCGGGAAGGAGAACATTTACCGAGAGAATTTTATTTTGCGTTTCCGGAAACATCATCGACTTCCCGAAACTGATGAAATTGGACCGCATATGTTTCTACACACACATGTCTGCGATTGTCCATAGAAAACAGCATCTTTTCCAACTTGAATGGAACGACTTGCAGGCAATAATTATATGGCCCTTGCTCATGTATAGACAGCGGATATTTGGACAAACACATATTTTTATGGAAAGTAGATAGAGCATTATGTCAGAAATGCATTTAATGATCAGATTGCGAATTTTTATTGCAACATAAAAGTGGCCTGCAGTCATTTCAAGCTACAGGAGCCACATACGCGTTCATTTTTTAATGATTGTAATAAGCTCGAAATAATGCAACAGTATTTTTTAAATTCGTCAAATGTTTTTACCATTTTTCATTCTCTCGTTTTTGCTACAAATGCGTAAAATCCGTAGTCTAGTTCTGATTTTATAATCAATTTTAGTTAGAAACATGTTTTATGATTTTTGTAATCTAAAAATATATTTTTTATTCTTTATTCTTTATGCAGTGCTTTGCACATTATGCATAACAGTATTGTATAGAGGAGTCCCGTTTAGGAAGTCTTGCAGCGGGCAAGGGCGCCCGCCAATGCCTGCGGGCATAACTGAGGTCAATGTGACGTCAGCTGGAAAAATATTGTCATAGGCTGAACCATCGAAAGGAGGCGTGGTTCGTTGCCCGCCACGTCGCTTATGCCCGGAAAACCAAATTCTCTGCCCGCACGGGCGATAGCTGAACGGGATTGCTGTAGAGTATCTTTGAAATTAATTACGTCCAATAGCAAATTCTCATATCATACATGATGATTCATAACAATGCACCATTGATAATAATATTTAACAATACTAATTGCAAGTCTAATTATATTCTTGTATTTGCGAATAAGTAATTAAGCGTTATATGTGGCAGTTTGTATTTGAAATTCAAATAGTTCTTATCGAAACTGACAGAATTCATATTAAATAGTGAATAGCATAATTAAATACAATAAATTAAATACAATAAAATACATTATAACAGGTTAGTATTATATTATAATATGCTGGTATAATATATATTGTACAATTTCTTAATTTATAAGTGCACAAATTTAAGAAAATACCAATGCAAAGTTGAACTGGAAATGTTCCTTATAGAATTCTTATGTTGTTATAAACGATAAACAATGTATAAATAATATTAACAATGCATAATAATTAATACAATAATTTTTACAGACAAACACCATTAACTAACAACACTTCTTAAAATTCTTATTCATTATGTGTTTTGAAAACAAAATAAAAAGCAAACACTGCTTTACCATTTGCAAAATTAATTTTGCAAATTATGAGAATTCTACTGCAATAAAAACATAAACGTACGGATGAAGAATTTTCAAAAAGTAGTACACCGGCGTATTTGATACCAAGCTTCATTTGTTTAATTGTTAGATTGCTGCAGCACTGTTTGAAAGAATACATCTTATAGTTCATGGTAACTTCAAACTGTATATTTTCAAGAGAGTCTTCCATCTATCTGGAAGTTCTGTTGAGCTTCATCTATAAATAATCCACGAATTTATTAGCAAAAGCAGAATTACACTTTTTGTGGCCTCGAGACTATTGAAACTGTTCTCATTTAAATTGTTTCTGTAGGTATCCGTAGGTGTTCAATTCCAGAAGTGCCTATGGGAAACAGGGAAACAGGGAATAATATCTAATTATAGTTCCAATATATTTTTTGCGTTGGTACGAAAAGTGTTGTTTTCCTTGAGAACACCTGTGTTCTATAACTTGTCCGAAATTCTACCGAAATTTTTAACCATTTTTTTTTAATAATATGTCCCAAAGAAATAAATTTCTTGAATTTATTGCACATGGACGCATCTTTACTTTATATTAGAACCCTCCATCTTGACGGGTCTCGTACACCTAGTGTAGGAAATTGATTGTAAGTGCAAAATGTTAAGCATTAATGAAGCACCTTAGCAGTAAAATATTCAAAAACTGGAAGGTGATTAATATAATTGACTGGAAAAACTTTAATCGTATTAGTCCCGCTTAACCCCTTGCACTACTATTTACTTTGTGGTTGCAGTGACTAGAAATTCTTTATCGTTCAGAATTTCATAGAAAAAAAGGAAAGTTTAGACTATGTTCAGCATCTTCATCACGAGTTTTACTCGATATTATAGGGTAAGGGATCAAGCTGCGCTACCTTTTCATCTAGGGCTGGGTTAAACTTCCACTCAGGTGATTAAAAATTTTCAACTTTTCTGAATGTAATATTATACAATTCGACGAAAGATGATAGAACTTAAAATTGTAGTGCGCGGAATCCAAGTTTCAGTATGCAGAGTCCACTGATTAAAAAGTTATGCTTGTTTAAAGTTGGTCGATTTCAAGCACTTTTGACAGGTAGATTTTCAAGCGTACTCTCCACCCTATTCACCTTCTCGCGGCTCCGTTCATTGGACGATGCCTGGGTACACACCAATATGGCGGCGCCCTTATCTGTCAAATGCGCTTGAAATCGAGCCATTCCACTCGCGTAAAACTTGTCAACGAGTGAACTCCGCACACCGAAATTTCAATTCCGCGCATCAGAACTTAGAGTTCTATAATTTTCCCGTGAAATTGTATAATATTACATTCAGAAAAGTTAAAAATTTTTAGTCCCCTGAGTGGAAATTCAGTCTAGGACTGTATTATAAGGGGACGACCTTCATTGCAAGGAGCCTCTATTCAGATAAGAGAACTTTAAATTTTGGGGCATTCGAATAATGGACATTCCGATAAGGCAAGCCCCCGGCTGTGTATAAATCTCATCGCGTCCATTAGTTTCCACGACGCCTCGAAAAGAAACTTGTTCGGAACAACAGGAATTCCCCGATTACACATTAAAAGCAAAAGAGTAGTAGCGGTTGTGCAGGTTATCGCGGTTTGCTTAATTAAACTTGTGTCATGCGCAATTAGTAGCATCTAATTACACCGGAATCAGTTAACAACGGTAGTCCCGCACTTCGCCGACCTTTTCCATAATGAGAAAAAGAACGAAAGTAGAGAGAAAACTATGGAGAGAGAGAGAATACGAACGTCGGAACCACCGCATCCGCGTACATTCATGCGGCACGAGGTGCACGTGCATAGTCGCGTATATGACGCCTCTGTGCACGGTGTATAAATGGCGTAAAGGCGTTTACTTGGTCGAAGGGGGAGTCGGAGGAGAGGACAGTAACCCATGAGGAACGTTCTGTCTCATAAGCGCGGTGCGGTGCACTTAAATATAGTCGGTGCATACGGAGAGAAACGGTGAAGAAGGGGAAAGAAATAAAGGGAGAGAGTAAGTAAGAGACAGAGAGGGAAAGAGAGAGAAACGAAGAAAGAGAAAGGGAGAGCGAGGTAGCAATATAAATTATTGCATGAGTCAATCCTCAAAGTGACCGTGTATTTTCAGGCGACGTTCGTTTTTCTCGGCCGTCCTATTATTCTCTTTTAGCACGGCGACCCGCTCTCGCTGTTGCCTGAAAGCAGCGTGCTTGCCTGTTCGAAACTTCCGAAAGCAGAAACGTTCCTTTTGGGGCAACTCGCTGGCTAAACACTAAATCAGATGACGAAAGAAAAGTATTATACAATTTTATACCAAACTGTTGTAGAAGCTTCGGAAACATTTTTAAATGAATATATTACGAAAAGACATATCGAACGTTATGTTTAACGCGTTGATTGACACGTTAGTTGTACAATGAGCAGCAAAAACTAATGAAACCATTCATGAAACCTACCTGTATTTATCAAGACGGGGTTCACAAAAATCTCAAGAAGCATGTGCTTTTAGATTTATTTTAGCTTGAGACATGATTAATATTTTAGCATGAGTCATGATTAATACTTTTGCTTTCTTATATTTAGTTTGCCAGTAGTTTATTCGATTTTACATCAATTACATACGAAGAGATATATTTAATATTTTGGACAAAGGCCTTCGATACAAACTATCAACGACAGTACGGTCAGGTCTGTTTACATCTACTAGTCATGAAGGTCTAAAACTATGCTGGGCACGGTTGGGGCCCCTCGAAGGCTTGCTTTCCCCACCAATTTCTCTTTCATGCAGCGCCTTCGTCGCGTTCGCTGGTGTCTCGCGTCTTCGTTGCCCCACGATAACGGCACTTACTGGAAGGGGACAATGGATACTTTGGTGGGGACGGGTTTGCCTCAATTAAGGCAAATGTGCCCGACACTGATCTAGAAGTACAGTGAATTCGGGATATAGGTCGCCGAGGCCTGGATGACAAAGGTCGCGAAATTATCCCCACTACCGCGGGGTATACCCCGTGAGGGGTTCATGAAGCTCGAGAGGCCTCGGTCGCCGGGGAGTGTAACATAATACGGATAGGGTATATCGGTGTGAGACCAGGAGACCACTACTAATCCAATAACAAAACTTTTTTATTATTAATTATTTTTTTATGAGACTTTCACCAATATATTTGTGGAATTTTTCTAGTTAAAATGATACCAAATGTGATATAATTCATTACAATTATATTAACGAAAAATTAGTGTAAATATGATCCGAATTGTATCGTGTTTGGAAGGACGTCAAGACCCGTGCTGCTGACATAAAACGCGAATTCACTGTACAATCTGTACTAGTTTTGTACAAAACACTTCAAAGTACCACGTTTTGCACAGAATATTAAAAGTGAAAGATTTATTGGAAAAAAAATATATTTTCCTAGAAATTTCAGACCTAACAGTTTAAACATTCACGCATTTTTAACATTCAAGAGAATTAGTTAAATATATTCAGAAGGCGGTGGTGAAATCAGCTTAAATAGCAGCAAAAACATTCAAAGAAAAAATGTATGCAACCTATAGTACTATAGATGCATATACTATAGATGGAAAAAATTTGGTATTTGCAAATAAATAAAAAATTAGACCATTAATATGTCCCTCATAGGCTGCATAATGCGCGATCGAAAACACGTTTTTAAGTTAATGTTAATTTTTATGGAATCAATAATAAAGAGCGTGTTAAAAGAAGCTATTGTAACGTATCACTTTACTAAATATATTTATGAACCTCTACTTGAATTAGCGCAGTTAAAGACACATATAGGTGATTTGGTACACTTTTTCTTACATTGAATGCGAGTCAGATGCAACGTGTACAAACTCACTGGCAAAGTAAAGAATCAATAAAAGATACGGTCAGTCACATAATCAATGGCATACACTTTAATCCAGGCAAGAAGAAAAAGGCAAAAATAGAAAAACTGTAATTTTCACCATTCTTAATCATGTATTACTAATAAACGAATTGACTAATTTCAATGAAATTTTCAGCATGTATGTAAATTATATGAATCTGCAAAGCACATTTTGTAAATTTTCGTTATCGCCTCAAATAAAAAAGTTGTAAAAAGAAATTCTTTCCTTTTTTTTTTAATTCTGACTAAACGCAAATTTTCCAAAATTTTCATTACATATCATGACAGCTTTCTTTTTACAAGAAAGTTATTTCGATTTAAAGCGTGTGCCATCAATTACGTAACTGACTGTATACATACATATACGATTGCTACAGAAATTGTATTGGTAACAGTATATTATTTCGCTTGCGGGATGATTGAACAAATCAAATGATCGATAATACAAAACAATAATCAACAACAATTAACAATAATCGAAAATGATTGACAACAATTGAATAATAAGATGTAACGAAATACATAGTATAATAAATTATTCAAAACTTAAGTTAGCTACTAAACAATAATTTGTACTACTTAACTATGAGCAAAAAATAGAAGAAGTAAGTTAACAAAAACAAAACGAAATTTAAAATGACAAAAACTGCGGACTTTGTATGAAATATATTCTTGATTTTCTATGACTTCCTGGAAGTCTTTTTGTCACACTTTTTAATTAATTAATTTTATTTTAGTGTATTTCAGACCACGCTTTTGATACAAGATTTCATTATTTATGCAATATTCGACTACGTGTCTATCCAGGGGGCCCCATAAGTGTCCGGTTGAATTTAGATCTACATTTTGCATCTGCCATGGTGGTATATTGATATTATTTTCATTAAAAAACTGTCTTACAATCGCTATCCTATTGTAATAAAATTTGTTGCACAATCTTCATATATTTTTCTCTTGTCAATATGCATTCTATGAATTGTAAATTGTCTATTTCCAAACTTGCAAACTTCGTTTCGTTATTCATTAAGTTACAATTCAAATTATACTTGTTCCAATTATAATGATCTATTATAATTTATTACTAATACTTATTATTACTAATCATCTACAAGCAAATTTTATTCATTCGTATATTTATTACTTAATACTCACATATGCAAAATGATAAATTACAGTGAATATTTTATATGAAGATTACAAGAATTCGTAGTTTACTATTAATTTTATTTCTTAATAGAGAATGCACGTAAATAATGCTTTCATATTGCACTCATTGTTATTATTGCAATAGTATTGCAATGTTATGAAAACATTATATCACTCCGAAGACGGTCATTCGTCACGAAAGACTCGGAATTTCCTAAAATGGAAGGTATACAATTTTGAAAAAATCATGTTAAATAAATTTGATATGTTACAAAATTTCGATATGTATTATAAATATTGTCATTTTAATATTATTATTTAATTCCACACAAGAACAACATACATTCTGCTATGATACAAGCAAAAGCTTTTGCACAAAATTCGAGCTTAGCTCATACTCTACTTAAAGATTTAATTTTATGCTGAATAACAACTATGTATACTATATCATAGTTTTTTCAAAAAGCTTGTGATTTCAAATTTGTCGATCAATTTTGAATACAATTTTCTCGAGGATCTAGGGTTGAGGAACCTAATTACTGTGGGGGGTGGGTGTCCATTACTGTGACTATATTAATTATACTTATTTTTAAAGCATAATGAATATTAAAAAGGAGACGTTAAATTGTTTTCATAAAAATCAGTTAATATATATGTTATATATCTCTGTCTTAATATTCATTATGCTTTAAAAATAAGTATAGTTAATGTAGGCACAGTAATTGGCGCCCCTACAGTAATTGGGTCCCGTATCCTATTTTATATTTTTTTCAAAGGCCTTATGATTTCAAATTTGTCAATCAGCGTTAGATACAATTTTCTCGAAGACCTATTGATGGAAGATTTACATCGATTGTCTAATGGGTGCAAAACGCGATCGACAATTCGCTCATTTACCCGTAATCGATACAGTTTCTACGTCATCATTTCAGAAACGAAAGCATAGTCGATTGTTGCACAGGGATAGTTGTATTAACTTGATCCACCGGATAGATATCAACATAAACCGATCTACCTGTGCTATACGTAGCGTAGGCCATAGAAACGACTCGCCAGGAAGTGTTTTTCCTTTTCTCGCTTTCAGTCCGTAACTCGTCTAGCGTTATTGTTTGGCTAGCTTTTAACACGTTCAACTAGGCTTGGGCCACTAATGACCTCTGTGTCAACAGAAGACAGTGCGAGATTCAAAACAGTCCCACACATTTAACACATACCACTCATGCTTATCCTCGACTATACCGTATGTACGTATAGAACCATTCAAAATTTCGAAATCACTTATACAGGGTAGCCCATTAGGATGGCTCTCATTTACTCCTGAAGAAAATTTTTCTAAATTTTTGCTCGTATTTGTTTAACGGTTCATTTTAGAGGGCTTTTCGAAACGTAGATCCCTTCATAAGACCTTACCCTTGATGAAGTGGAACCTACAAATTTGTTTGACTTCCAATAAACATAATAATAATTCAAAATAATATGCAATTAAAAGAAACTGAGTTCCGCAAGTTAAAAAAAAAACATTTTTCGTTAATGTTCATTGATAAAAGATAATGAAAACACACTATAGTTTTCGAATATCAGAAAAAATTTTTTTATTTAGTTCTGACATTTTTCTCAATTTTTTCGAAACCCGTATGTTTTACGAAAAAAAGTAATACAACATAAAAGACACAGCCTGTCCATATCTACAGGTTTTGTTGAACATTTTTTTTTTATGCAGTCGATAATTTAGAAGATATTCGAGAGAAACAATTTTATGTAATTAATTATTTTAATGTTTGAAGGATTAGGGGCACGTTTTCCCGTTCTCCGATCGAGCTCAAACTTTGCACAGATATTTTTTTTTCATTAACTGAAACAATCCTGGAAGGTGCCGTAAAAAAATTCAAATGTTGACAATAAGAGTCACCCTAGTGATTCATAATCACGATTTAATTTACAATTCCTGTACGTTTTGTATTTATTGCAAATTTCTATTCTCATTATTTTTATAAAAAAATATAGTCGCTTCCAAAAATATTCGAGCAGTAAGTACAGTACTTAACACTGTAATGATTTATTTTGGTTAGTTATAAAAGGATTGGATTAATCTTTTTTTTTTAGTGAAATGTTATTTATCGTACTTTCGATAATATTAGAATATGAATTGATTGAAATTATGTGTAATTACTGCGTTATGAAAACATTCGGGCATTCGGTAAAATTACTTAATTACTTTCAACACAACATTTATACATGGCTTATGAAATACATGTAAAGTAACTATATAGTCACTTTAACGGTTTCGACCACTGATCGCGCTGAGCGTCGGGGATGAGTGGCGCCGCGCCGCACACCATATGAAAAGCAGTACGAGAGAGTGGACATAGAAAAAGTGACACACAGTTAGGAAAAAGGATAAAATAAGGAAAGTGCGCAATACGAAGCGACAGAGCGATTAATAACATTAAATGTCGTTTCTTAAATTTACAGGTAGGATTTGGGTAAATATTGTACATAGAAATTAGCATTAAACTGAAAAATAAAAACTTTAATTTACAGAGCAACACATCTTTGTTATTGATTCTCTACCAGCCGTGTATCTCTTATATACAGGGTGTCCCACATAAATGGGAACACCTAAATATCTTTCGTATAAGGTCTTTCGCCATAAGTGAAAACCATATCGATTCGTTCCTGTACAGTATAACGTTAACGATCTCAATGATACATACTCGCACATTTATTATGATATGTAGAGGTCAGCCCGACGTAAACAACGCGCAATCTTTGCTGAAACACGTAAGTTTTAAACTTCCACATTTCATCCGCTTCAACATGATTATTCTTGCTCAAGGTCATGTCAAGGTCAAAAAGGTGGTATCCACTAAATCCAGTTTTTTATTGTCTATCATGCTATCGTAAAAAAATAGACTATTCCATTTTAAAAAACATCGGTGACCTTGCAATTTCATTAAACAACACGACATAAAAAATTTTTTTCTTCACCATTAAAATGGCCCCCTGCAAGAGTGTCACTTTGTCCTCTGAAGTTTTCTGATAGGACTGTAAATACGAAAGATATTTAGGTTTTCCCATTTATGTGGGACACCTTGTATATATAATGCAAGTGAAATATATATAAAGGCAAGTGAAACCTTTTACTAGTGATTTTTTAGTAAATACTCGATTTTTTATGGATAAAAATATAATGAAGTAATTACTGGAAATAGTATTTACTCAATTGTATTACCTAGTACATACATGCTAATACAAAATTATGCATAACAGACCTAGTATTTGCTTTTAATTATACTAAACACATAATAAGCACTTACTTATTTCTACGTATACGGCTCAATGTTAACACATTATTTACCGGCGATTATTTCATAGCTTTTGGAAGTCTATGGTCCATGACTAAGGATTTGTTTTGTAAACTAACACGCCAACCTAAATAACGTAGTGTAATTATTTCGTTTGAGATTATTATGTAAGAGATGATATTTAAACTTCGTTTTAGTACAGGACAATTATTGAAAGCTATTATTGAGCATACTTGAAATGATTTCTTCAAGTATTCACCCTTTGTGGACGAGGATTTTTTTAAGTACTGAGAATATTTTCCTTAGAGAATTTACACAATTAAACTATTTCAAAGGATTCTCAAAGGATTAAATATTAATAGAGTACTATCTTGTATTAATTTTGTTATTAGTTGACGTCTATAGTAATTTGTACCTTTACGAATTCTAATATTACCTTCATCCCATGAGGACTCTATAAAACTTATTGATAGCTAGTGTGGGGAATGCAGAGAATTAGACAATTGTATGTATTTGGAATCGTAGACTTGATAAAACTTGACAGTACCTAGAATTTCCATATTTGTCGTACAAAATCCATTAAGCTGCAAATTATAATTTTTAAAAACAGCAAATAACGTTTCGCAAGAAAAACGCAACATTTAATACTTTGGCAGTTGTCCAAGTTCAAACTGAAAAGTTAAACTGATTTAGTTTCTCAATATTTTCGGGAGTAAATATTATACGTTTATGGATATTTATAGCTTCAAAATTATTGATAAAGAATCTTTTATATTTACGATTTCTATTTTCAGCTTTGCATAAATCGGCTTTTTTCCACCAAAATATTTCATAATCGTTGTCAACGTTTGTGGCTGCAGCACGCTAATTTCCGACTCAGTATACTCCTTCAGCTCTTGGGTTGTTTACAGCCTGCTGCTATATAGCCTTTCCTTCAATTAACCCCCTAGAATGAAGTCAGGAGCCTGCGGTCAAGAGAATGTAATAATCGACTAATTTAACATCCTGTCTAATGACGTCGTCGTCCAGCTGAGGTCGCATTATTGTTTTCTGTACCGAGATGCTGGAAATTATTAAAAGAAAAATTTAATTCTCGTCGATAATCTTTTCATGGTGTCGGTCAGTTATGGAGCTCCGTTGGTGGAAACGTTGCATCAGACGATGATTCATTGATTTCGTGAGAGCTTTTCTGGCATTAGTTTTTTCTGTCAGCGATACGCTCTATGCATCAAGCACGTTAAACGCTGGATTTCGTATCAAAGTTTCATATTTTTTGAAGAATTATTTTCGAAGCTCGAAAGAAATGAGATAAAATGATAACAATTTCAATTAAATTTCTAAAACTATCCTAGGTTCGCCGCAAAAATATTCAAATGTCTTGCAAGTAGAAGAAACTAGTAGTGTCATGTGTAGGAAAATCTTATGATCGAGGAATACACCTCCTTCATTAATCATGTGGTCGACTTTTGTGACACTGGAGTCATTGCAAAACCGCGTACAACGCACAAAGCGACAATGATCTTCATTTTTATGCGATAACGTATCGTGCTGTAGTTAAAGGGTCTAGCCGGATAAGGTGGTCAAAAGTACTCCTAAACCAGATTGAATTTACAATAGGCCATTCGATAGCTTATCCAAAGAAAATACTCTGTGTCAATTTTCAACCGAATATGTCGACATGGGAAAATCAGGTATATTTTAGCTATTAGAATGCACATCTATGAATTTTTTCAGAATTTTCAATTGAAGAGGATAAGAGAAATTACGGAAAAACCTATTTTCGTTTGTCACCCTATTACTACTCCCATGTCGACATATAGGGTTGAAAATTGGCTCAAAGTATTCTTTTTGGACAAGTTATCGAATGGCCTATTGTAAATTCAATTTGGTTTCGGGGTACTTTTGTCCTCCTTATCCGACTACGCCCTTTGCTTATTTATCACAAAAACAAGTCACAATGTTGCACTACTTGGAGTACACTGAAATTTAGCACACTATAATTACTTCATATTTCTGCGTGTCAAGATATCCGTAAAAGGAAGGAGTTATGACAACATTCGAAATATTTGAAAAGCTGACAAGCATGTTCACAGGCGATTCCACAAAAGGATGTACGAAGTCATGTGACGCATTAGTTAAATGTATAGATCTTTCAAACGAAGCAAAACATTTTTTTCCACAACTTGCCTTTCTGTACGAGAGGATAACTTCTTTTTAGGTCCTCTTATCTTGTTTTCCCATACTTAGGAGGATCACATAAAAAATTGGATACAACTTTATGGGATCGTCCGATTTCAAGAATTTCCACCTCTTGTTCTCCGTACGCTAAAATTGCACTTTGCTCTGTTTTCCTAAGACAATTACTGCGTGGCATAAATTGACTAATAAAGATTCTTATTCAGCAAAAATATAACATGAAAATCCCTGAAGTGTGTTAAAGATGAAGATGGTGCTACAGTTTTGCTCCGCAGTGTATACTAAGGAATCGACAATTGGTTTTCGCGTGATAGAAATAAGACAAAATAGAGTACACGGAAATGTAGTAGTGTAGCCAACCGGTTAATCAAAGTTGCGCGCTGAATTAGAATCCCCGTTGCAACCTCTCGCTTGACTTACCGCGTTCTCTCACCTGTTTCTCTGCCGGAATAGAGGTGGGTTGCACGAAATTTATGATCATGCGGCGCGGGAAATAAGAGAAAACTTTCGCCGGTTAGGACGAAATTCTGACGAAACAGAATAACTTGAGGAAGTCTAAACTCGCGGACCACTTACGCTAATGACTCACCCGTTTCTATGTATAATCGGTTTTCCCCACTGCACTACTCCATCAGAATATTTCGATCGTATCGGTTTATTTGATAAATATCAGCTCCATCGAAACATTCTATTTATCTTACAACCTATTTGATTGGAGTCTAATTATAATTAATTTAACTATAAGTACTCGTACGTTAACATATTGGCTATTATCTTTGATAAGCCAATTGCGTCTTGAATTAATGCCAAAAGATTGCATAGAACAGAAAAATATATAGAAAGTGAGTTTATCATTTTACTTGCATGTCATCCATAATATGATATTATTTAAAATAATATATACAGACGCCATTTAATAGTATTGTAGATTAACCCTTTGATCGCGGCGCATTTTAACGTAAAACCATGAGCATTTTGGATATTCGCATCACAATCGCTGCGACTAGCTAAAATACAATAATTCATAATTGAATTATTGCTGCAGAGAAAATACTGTTACGAGTGTGGATGAGTGTGGATCGATTGTATCGATGTCAAGAGATATCGATATGTACATCGAGTGATCCTCGTTGCATCGTCGTTTGGGAAACAAGAATGTAGCAAAGACACAAGAGAGTCGGTGGACGGACACCGCACAGTGGTGTCAAATGGCCAAAAAGCGGCAAAAAATCTGTAAAAACGAAACTATCCAACGAATTTGTTTGAAAATTTGTGGAGAGATTGCCACAGGTGCAACGCTTATTTGGCAGAAAAAATTTTTGCAAAAAGTTGTTAACATTAAGTAATGTGGTCTAATCGAAAATCTCTGTTTTCTGCCCATTTTTTATTTATGAAAGCATACAACAAATTCTTTAGTAGATTTTGGTCTGGAACTAATTGTTTTGGCAAGGTGTAATATTGATCTAGCTTTGTGCAAAATTTCTTGAGATACTTCGAGATGCTTTCGCCGCAATTTAAGTTTAAATATCAACTTTCGGAATTTCCGAGAATGAATCGCGCGGATGTCACGATTATTTGATGTTTCAGGTGAAATTTTTTAGGGATATATCATTTATAATGAAGGAAAAGGTGAAATAGTTAGTTAGAATTAATTGTTTAAATAAAAAAAATGTTTTAATAATTTCTTTATGTGAACTAACCTGAAGCCTCTTTGCGTTGCGCTCATTTTTTATTTATGGAGGAATACAAAAAATCCTTTGAAAAGCTTCGATCTGGAACTAATCGTTTTGGCAAGTTGTAATATTGATCTAGCTCTGTGCAAAAAATCATGAGATACTTCGAGATACTTTCGCCTCAATTTAAGTTTAAATATCAACTTTCGGAATTTCCAAGAATGAATCGCGCGGATGTCACGATTATTTGATGTTTCAGGTGAAATTTTTTAGGGATATATCATTTATAATGAAGGAAAAGGTGAAATAGTTAGTTAGAATTAATTGTTTAAATAAAAAAAATGTTTTAATAATTTCTTTATGTGAACTAACCTGAAGCCTCTTTGCGTTGCGCTCATTTTTTATTTATGGAGGAATACAAAAAATCCTTTGAAAAGCTTCGATCTGGAACTAATCGTTTTGGCAAGTTGTAATATTGATCTAGCTCTGTGCAAAAAATCATGAGATACTTCGAGATACTTTCGCCGCAATTTAAGTTTAAATATCAACTTTCGGAATTTCCAAGAATGAATCGCGCGGAAGTCACGATTATTTCATGTTTCAGGTGAAATTTTTAAGGGATACATATCAGATAATAAAAATGTGACATTCATACATATAAAAAATATTTAATAACAATTTTTTAAGTTAAATAAACAAAGTTAACAGGTATGTTTTGGTAGTACTCCAATGAACGCTATAAAAATAATTTATGTAAGATAAAAAAAATTGTCATTAAATATTTTTTTATACATAAAAAATTAATAAATCATGTGCACTTCACATTTTTCTTTATTATTTAGAAATATTCCTAAAAAATTTCACCTGGAACATCAAATAATCGTAACTTTCGCACGATTCACTCTTGGAAATTCTGAAAGTTGATATTTAAACTTAAATTGCGGCGAAAGGGTCTCGAAGGGTCTCATGATGTTTTGCACAAGGTTAGATCAATATTACACCTTGCCAAAACGATTAGTTCCAGACCAAAATCTATTAAAGTATTTGTTGTATGCTTCCATAAATAAAAAATGGGCAGAAAACAGAGATTTTAATGTTAATAACTTTTTACACAAATTTTTTTTGCCTAATAAGCGTTGTACCTGTGGCAATCTCTCCACAAATTTTCAAACAAATTCGTTGGATAGTTTCGTTTTTACAGATTTTTTACTGCTTTTTGGTCATTTGGCACCACTGTGCGCCGCACAGTGGGCCAAAAGCGCCACAACGTGGCCAAAATAGGAAGGAGTACTTCAATTTAGTTCAAAATTGATACTCATAGGTTTCTCGGGTCGCTGATTATAAATCTGATGTCAAAATTACAAAAAAAAAACAAAATTGCAAAAAACAAAATGGCGGATGCGTAACCAAAAAAATTATTGGACTTTCTTGAAAATTAGTATTCCCATATTTTTCGGGCCGACGAATATGAATCTGATGTCAAAATTATAAAAAAAAAACAAAATGGCGGATTCAATATCGCGGATGCGTAAAAAAAATTATTGGACTTTCCTAAAAATTAGTATTCCCATATTTTTCGGGCCGGCGAATATGAATCTGATGTCAAAATTACAAAAAACAGAAATAAAATTTTTTTTAAACAATAAAAAAATTATTGTTAAAAAAGAAATTGTTGTATCAGAAAACTCTATAAGTGGAACCATACAATGCTTATTTAACAAATTTTATTATAACTTCTAAATTTCTCGAGAAAACATGCTTGTAACTAGTACTATGACTACCTCTGCGTCACAAAAATGAATCGCATTACGAAAGGGGCAGTTTTGGGCAGCTACTTTTTCAAAATAATGTTAAATAATAGTATCTACTATAAGACTCGACAAGAATCTCCGTGGAATATTGTGGAATATACAACTTTTAGTATACATTTGTAAAATCTGTGCACTAAGTTTTATCGTTCACTTCATACATTCCAAACATTAATTAATATAAATCCAATGTTATTATTATGTATAGTATTTACCTCCAGGAACAGCATCCATCGTACACGCACAAAAAAAAATTCAATTTCCGTAAAATTGTAACCTTGACACCTTTTTTTCACAACGTAGGTCACTGCACGAAAACTGCGAGACGACTGTATGGGATATTTGTACTCCCACTATTTAGCAGGTATAGGTAGTAAGACTTTTTTACCTTCGGCTTCTTATACAGTCATTACCTGAGAATCCAATACGGCAAGAGCCATAGCCGTAACGTGAAATTCATTTTTTGCATTTTGGCCATGTTTTGGCACTTTTGGCCCACGGTGCGCCGTGGTAAACGGACGCGGAAAGATAAGTTCCTCTCCTCTCCCTAATAAAGAGTTACCTTTGCTATAACAGTTTCGTCATTGCATCTAGGATGCCAAATCTACGCTCGCGCAACATTAGCAATCACATTGTTAAGAACAAGAAAATATCGAAACATTAGTAGACGCAAAAGTATTACATTTTTAAGAACAAGAAAGAATCAAAACGATTCTAGATAGTTAAAACTCAGTCATTTTAATTTTGTGAAAGAATTAATAAGGTCACTGATAATTTCTTGAGTGTATGTGTATGCACTTTTCGTACACATACATAGGAGCCCCTTAGTTCATAGGTGGCATAAATCCCAACATCGAAAAAAGTTGTTTGCTATTGAAACAAAGAGCCTTATAAATGCTTATTTTATTTATCAACTCAACTTACTTGTACTTCGTGCTTTTGTTTATAAAAATTAAAAGACAATTTTACATCGTAAATGAAATGATCGTAAAAAGGGCCCAGCAGGATAAAAATGGTCCAGCGGCCCCGGCCACAATTTTTATTGGTATTGTGTGGAAAACAATGATTTTAGGTTGAAAGATAATCACCCAAAATTTTAAGTCGCTAACCCTTCATTTAAGGGTAATATGAGGGTAAATACCCTTAACTGTGTCATTTTTTTCTCCGTTGTTAATTAAGATATTCAGATGGAAGAAAAACGAAAATATTCGAATTTACCTCCTTCATATCATATATTTTTTCACAATTGTGATCAAATTATTAAGGGTAGAAAAAAATTATTAAATTTTTTAGGGGTGGGGGTTGCAAGCAACCTTTCGAGTGACCACTTCCAAAAAATTCAAGAACAATGTTCTGTTACCTATCTAATATATACAAAAGTTTCAAGATGATCGGATTGGTGGAACATAGTTAAATATTGAAAAATCAATTAAATTACGCCATTATAATAGTATAATGTATTGTGCAGTGTTTCTTACGACACTAATTAATAATTTTTATCAGGAGACTAAGTCCCTCCTTGATCAATTATTCCTTTTTAAACGCGACGCATCGTATTATATTCTATTCTTATCTTCCCGAATTTATAAATAGACATTACGTAGGTGTAAAAGAGAACTTTACGAATCATAATATAGATTTATTCAATCTTCGTCACTATTTTCCTCAATTACTGGTACAGTATGTGTTACATCAAATATCTTGGTTAATATTTCCGATGGTTTTACAATTTTCGATTTAAATCGCCCATGAGATAAATAGTAAATAATCGTAGCGACATGAGAACAGCAACCTACTGTTCTGTTGCTATTAGCACAGTCACATGTATATCGTGTAATAGCGGTATAAATAATCGAATGTGGTACATATTCAATGTAGCATTGATAACTTTTGCGATTAATATGCCTCGAATGAACTTTGACCCTTATAATATTGTTAATTTCCTTTACATATTCAATACTTAAAATATTATCATCCCTCATTAATACCGCTAGATAGCGTATTGCCTGGGTTAATTGATAGGTACCTGTACATAATATTACATAAGTAGTATATAATTTTACATATAGTAATATTATACATATACAAAATGGGTAAAGAATAGTGTTAAAGCATGTGCTTACCTGTAAATAAGATTTGTTGTACAAATTGTAAACGGTTTACATAATGATGTTTTCTTCTGTCCAGAATATGATTTCCTTTGATATACATTATTTTTACTTTTTTCATGTCTAACATATGTTCCATCAAAAATTTCTACTAATTGAGAATCTTCTATTTCAAAAAGTTTCCTTGGGGCGTACTAAAATGAGATCGGCTCTGAATTTTGAATTAATCCCGAAGTGATTTGCTAAAATATCCTTTTCAAATGCGTTAATTATTTGATGGAAATATTCTGACACGTGTTGTTCATGTTGGAGACCGAATATATTTTTAATCATTACATTAGAGCCATTTCTGAGTTCAAATAAAAATATAGTTAGTGCTTGTTTCACAGTTCGTGATTTCGTCTCTCATACTTTTCAACATGTTTTCTAGCTTTTTAGTTGTTCCTCATTTATGGAACCATCCGATATTTTATCAAATGAAGAAGAATCCACATTCCAAGCCAACTGGTCCAAAAACAAAGAAACTTCACTAGCTTCACTGCACTATACATAGAATGAATACGTAAAGAGCAAAGCTCGTGAGTGTAAAATCGATTTCTAATAATGTGTGTAGAGCAACACCGGTCGCCTTTCGGGATATAAATCCTTTTTAGCGTAAACGCCTGGAGGCGTGTTTCTAATGGTATGAGAATCAGTTGCCTCGTCGATCGACATAAGACACAGTATTCATGAGTCGCTACTACTCTTTTAAATGGCAGTTCAATGAAACCTGTCAATTCGGTATTGTTTCGAGTTTGATAATCTGGATCTGTTGCAGGATCATTATTGCTGCTGTCGTTTCTACGTTGGTTTTCTGTTCTATAAACAATTAATCGACATTTGTGACAAAATGCAGATCCAACAGTCACAGTTCCGTCACAGTAAGCCTGATATTTCGTATTATCCCTACATTATAATACTGTAATTTAATTTATTTTTTAATATTTAACGACTTAAAATTTTGGGTGATTATCTTTCAACTTAAAACCATTGTTTTCCACACAATACCAATAAAAATTGTGGCCGGGGCCGCTGGACCATTCTTATCCTTCTGGAATAATCGCTTCGATCCAACGTTTTGGACTTGTGCAACTTTTATTTCAAGTTATACTATCGTAAATACAATAAAGTTACATTCTGCTCGCAATTTTTGGTAATGTTATTACAAAGGGGCTCATATACAGGGTGTCCCAAAAATGTTGTACTTCCTTGAAAGGGGCGATTCCCAAGGTCATTTAAAGTAACTTTTTCTGTTGTGAAAATGTTCTCCGCGGCTTTGTTAAGGAGTTGTTAACGAGAAACACGGACCAATCAGGGCGCGGCAACAGCGGACGAATTCCGGCTCGACGGGAGGTCTCACTGAGCGTGGCGCTGACATTGGCTGAGCCGGGATATGTCCACCGTAGCCACGTTCTGATTGATCCGTAGTTTTTGCTAATAACTCCTTCAGAGGGCCGCCTTGATGACTCTGTGTAACCACACACGCATAAAAGAAACCCATATACGTATACGAAACTTGCAAGGGTCACGAGGCGTCTGAAACTGCACCTCGCGGTTCCGACATTCTTCACTACTAGCGCCACTGTTGCTGTCAGGCAGTATGCCTGAAGAATATTACAAATGACTCTACGATAACGAACAAATAGGCATTTTGGAGACGTATAGTCCCAAATTGGACTTTTAGGAAACATAAAATTAACCACTTTTTAAACACTTCGAGGACCCAGTTTGGGCCCTCGTGAACCCTTGCAAGTTTCGTATACTTATATGGATTTCTTCTATGTATGTGTGGTTACACAGAGTCACCAAGGAGGCAAGGTAGTCCTCTTGAAAAAGCTGCAGAGAATATTTTTGCAAAGGAAAAAGTTACTTTAAATGATCTCAGAAATCATCCCTTTCAAGGAAGTACAACATTTTTGGGACACCCTGTACTAATAGTTCCACAAGGGCGCACATATACAATACCTTTGGCAGTCAAAGGGCTAACAAAATTTGAAGCAATCCATGCGAAACTCGATCTGGAAGAACGCACAACTAACTAAATCAAGTTAGACTCGGGAAACTAGAACTAGGAACTCGTCTAGATCCTGGAAACTAGGATTCGACCAATAAGGGATTGGAAGTTTTTAAAGGACGATATTCAATCTCTCAGGCAGAAGACTTAACAAATCCTACAAACTCAACATCCAAATCAATTTCGAAACCAGAAATCATAAGTAAGTCGTTTGAAATTGGGTCCTTAAATTGGATCCAATTGGGTAAGGGACCCAATTACTATGCCTATATTAATTATACTTATTTTTAAAGCATAATAAATTAAAAAAAAAGAGACGTTATTGAAATCAATTAATATATATGTTATATATCTCTTTTTTTAATACTCATTATACTTTAAAAGTAAGTATAATTAATGTGGGCACAGTAATTGGCACCCCCGCAGTAATTAGGTCCTTTACCTTATCTTAGGTGACTAGGTCTTAGCATTTAGACATAGCATTGACATTCAAGATTTTCAGTTTTGGATTTTTGTCTTTGGAAGGTTCGTGATGTAGATGCTTAGATCCAGTCTTCTGATTTAGATCGTGGAATCCAAGTAGATATACAGGGTGTTCACGCTAACACTAGCCAGTGTTTCTCTTACAAATGGTAAACATTAGAAAAAAATGAAAAACGAAAAAGTTATAGTGTTTTCCACACGCAATTAATGGTATCTAAAGTAAAGGTAACCTTCAATTTTTTTAATGGAATTCTATGTATTTTTTCCATCATATGACAGCGTGTACCAAAACGAATTCATTCGTATACGACACAATCACCTACAAGGTCACACAAGGTCAGAAATGGAAGAAATACTTTGAACACCTCGCGCTAATGTGTTCACAACATGTGTATTCTTTATTGACAAGGCTACAGTAAATCTTCAATATGATTTCCTTGTACATGAATGCAAATTTCGGTTCTCCTCATTCAATCTTTGGTAGCTTCTGCTAGTGTTGTCCAAGATATTAATGCGCATGCTTGCGTTATTTTGCTCTTCAAGTCGTTTACATTTCTGGACGGTGTATCGAGAACGATATCATTACGGAATCTTATGTGTACGAAATATACAAAACGTTTCTTCCATTTGTGACCTTGTATGACCTTGAACACATGCTTTCATATGATATTAAAAAAAAATACATAGAATTCTATTCGCTTTCATTTCTAAGAAACATAACGCAGATAAAAAAATTAACTTGTCTAACCTTTTCCTCTTTCATTCTTTTTCTAATGTTTTCTATTTGCAGGAATAAACGCTGGCTAGCGTTATCGTGAACACCCTGTATAGATCTGGCTTGACCTGAAAGATTTCTTGGTTCTGAAGTTTCAGTTTGCGGGTTCAAAAGTTGTTCAACTTGGGACTCCAACTTCGGTCTGTAGATCTGAATATCATTATACAGGGTGTTTGGGAAATCATGGTACAACCGACAAGGGGATGATTCCTCATATAAAATCTAGTCGAAAATAAGGAATATAGTTTTTTCATACGGGGCTTCATTTTCGAAAAAATCCAGTTTGAAAATTCGTTAGGTACACGTGTACTTAGACAGAGTCTGATTTGTTCGCTTGGTCTAGCCCGCAATTTAACATTGCTGCTTGCATCTGTAAACAGTATCGTTTGGAATATGATATGACTTCAATTAATAACAAAGAGTCTCTACATTGTTTATAAATACATGCGGATATGGGAATTGCGGGCTAGATCGGGCTAATGAAGTGGACTCTGTCTAAGTGCACGCGTACCTAACGAATTTTCAAACTGGATTTTCTCGAAAATGAAGCCCCGTATGAAAAAACTATATTCCTTATTTCCGATTAGATTTTATGTAAGGAATCATTCCCTTGCCGGTTGTACCACGATTACCCAAACACCCTGTATACTGAAATGATCAGGCTTAGTTTGACGTTATTAGTTTTAGATGGGTTGTATGTGAATTTATCTATCCTTTATGGTTCTAGTTCATATTTCTCAACAGAAAATTGACGTCTTTCCAATCTTTTATGTGATTGTTAATTATCTATGAAAATGTGAAAATTAAATTATTTTTCACAGACCCCACAGTCATTTTCATATCTTGTGTTTAACTATAGTACAGTGTTATCTGTTTTTCGTAGATATAGAGTATAAGTTGAAATATTACAATTCTTCTTTTACAGAAAAATATACATATACTGAATAGAATTGCGGGATAAACTAATTATTTAATGAAGTAGTTAAATGGATAAAGCCACAGTCATGGAAATACGTGAGTGTTTATTGCTAAATGCGGTACTTGCTTTGACCACAAGCATGTCTTGTACAATTCGCTACTAGCTTTACAGCACTAAATTAACGAAATTGATGGGATTACCTAACACACGATAAATTCGAATAATCCCTGTAGTAGCGATCGCTACGAGAAGCTATGCAATTACATCGTGTTCGATCGATTACACGGCTATATAGCGTACAGATACGAACAGTAATTTTATCGACGTCAATGGAATGCCGCTATACAAAATCTGAGAACTGAATAACCGTAAACAACGTCTGAACAATGGAACTCGTAAAATATAATGAGGCCTCGGATTCAATTCTACGACCAGGAAATAAAATATGCCGAAATCGAGCTGAAACATTAACTTATTCTTCTTCCTTTATTACTCTTAAAGTACTCTTTATTAACTCAACTCAATAAACAGTTAATAAAGCACACATTATTAACTAAGTACTCTTTATTACTCTGAGTTATTAAAGAATGCAAACAGATTCTATATGTATATTTGTAAAATTATTCTAAAAATAATAATTAAAATAGGAACTAAAAATAGGAGTTATTTTCAATAATATAAAACTGATTTAACAAAATATATATATATATATATATATATATATATATATAGATCGGAGTTAATATTTCTATCACTAGACCTCAAATTTGATGCATTTATGACAAAAATGAGGCGGAGCCCAGTTGCGCTTAGATCAAGGTTTCACTGTAGCACACATTTTGTCGATATTTCTCTTCATTTCTGTGACTACATTGATTGTAACTAATATCTGCATCCTTAATTACACAGACAAATGAGAATAGTAGGATTGATACGGGTTGTTTATCTTTCAGCAAGATATCAACTGCAAGCACGCTTCCAAAAAGGCATCTAATTCTTTTGAGTCAAAAAGAATGTAAAATGTCGGACTCCCACAATCCCCAGATCCCAATCCCGTTGGAAATCTCTGGACAATTTTAGATGAGCATATTACCTACATATTCCTAACAATAACATTAAACAAACATAATATATACAATGAACATAGTTTGTTAACGAACTGCATGTTTCTTGATTGCGTGACGATAGAAATTGAATTTTTTGGTCGTCCACCTTCTTTGTACACAAGACCGTCATCTCCATTTTTTAATTTTTCCTACCATCGACGAATAGTGCTTTCACTTACTACCCCATGTTGATCAAACATCGCATAACGTTGTCATGTTTATTTTTCCACACATATACAAAGCATACACTACAATCATATTGATTCACTTGAAATAAGCTTTATTTAAAGTCAAAATTAAAATGGTATAATAAACCTACAGGCTACAATAGTATTTCTTAATCAAGACGCGTCATAAAGTTTGCATTCTAAAATCGGACATTTCGTATGCAACAACCTAATACAATAAATATAAATTTTCTTCTGTCTACTGTGAAATTATTACAGACAATGAAATTTTAATTATTGCAACCATGAAGATACGACAAAGGGTTAATTGCAAGTACATATACCGAAGAGGCTATAATCGACAGCAACCGAGGTCCTACAAGATAATAAATCTAACCAAATTTTTGAATATCAAAATTGCAATCAGAAAAATGTAAAATTAAACTTACTATTCTGCACCCAGTTTCTTTACTTGTTTCGTAGTTTTAAATAAACTATCATTTTCTATTCCCTTTTGCGGTTTTGTAGTTTCCATTATTTTATAAGATGTAGATATTTATGAAAAAATAGTTTGCAAAAATTACGGTAGTTATCGGATACATTGCTATTTAAATTTTTTTTGTCCACCATTGAAGATCAATAATAACCTCGCCCAAGTTTCTAGTATGCGTATTCTGAAAGCCTGAAGTTGTTTTCGAACAGCGTAACTTGCTTGGAATGTTTGCAGTGGTCTGTTTTTGTATGATAGTGTGACCCCACAGAGAAACAGATAAGATTCTGCAATCATTTATTGGCTGGCCGATTGTTGTTATTTTGTTTTTTCTCGCGAATACCTCACCCTATGTAATAACCAAACGGCCGAAATTATGCAGAATAAAAATTGTTTGCATTGTTTCTAAGGAACATGTCACACAGAAATATTGATCTTCCCTTGATAATGTTAATAAGCTGACATTCTTAAATTCTTTGAATCTATTTTACTTTAAATTGCACCGTGGGGCATACCCCGCGAGGAGCCAAGAAGGTCGAACTGCCTCGGTCGCCGAGCGGTGTAAAATGTAAACATACCGCGTAATTCGATACAGGGTCGGGTATATCGATGTACACCACTACTAATCCAATAACAAAACTTCTATATTTTTCATTATTTCTTTATGGGACTTTCGCCAACTTATTTGTGGCATTTTTATGATTAAAATGATACTAAACGCGGCATGCGCGGTCCGTGTTTACAAGCGCTGTCCTTTTCTACATTCGGCGCGGTCGACGCGATTACAAGAAAATAGTAGCTCTACATGATCTATGTCGGAGCGCGAACCCGAAGGTTGCGCTTAAATCAAGACTTTACTGTATGTACATAGTCGCTAATATCGTTACATACATGTATGTTTTGCTAACGTATTTGTGATTTTCTTAATATAAAATCAAGTTATTGTTTTGTTTTGATTTAGAAGGTACAAATAAATAAACAAATACATTAGTAAAACATATATTAGCATTAGACTGCGGATCTTTATGCATTTACAGCAAAATTGAGTAGCAATTAAGGGAAGCAATAATTGAGCAATTGAGTAGCATTAAGGGAAGAAATAACATTCCATTTGGCTTCTACCTATCCCTTGCAATCGATGCAGACAATTTTTATTTTGCATAAAGATCCGCAGTCTATAACATTATTAAAGATATACCATATTGATTTGCCTGCATACGCCAATTTTTAGCTTACTTTCCGACTCGACTGTATATAGAGAAATTCCAATTTTAAACTTTCTTTTGTCCGGCACTGTAATATCTGGCTGCGGGCCGCTGTTACAAAGTCTGCAGTTCGCGGACTAGAACAGCGGCCGCTTCATCTGACCAATTCAAACAGAAGGACCCTTTCCCAAGACAGAAAAAAATTGCATCTCCGAACTCCTCAGAGTTTCGTAGACCGCTAAGTAGGCGAAGACTCACCCCTAGCCACGAGTATATTTTGAACGCAGCGTGGCGGAAGCTTTTCCAAAAAGACCGAAAATGCACGGGAGTGCACGACCGCGCCAAAACTAAATATAACTGCAGTCCTTTGTAGAATGCACCGCGATTTACTCGCTTCTCGCAGTGCGGGGCACCGCTTATACTTCATCTTGTTTCGTGACTAATGTACGAATTAGGAGGTTTATCGGTCAAAAACCGGTGAATTTTTCATTGCGTGTTGTTGCGATTCGTCCGACCCCCGAAAACCGGCTGGTCTCTCAAATAAAGTCCAACTGTCGACCCATCAGCGATTGCAGGTAATAAGTTTCTTAAATTTACACGATTTAACTGATAAGACGATTCTGACGGCTATAAACATACAAATACAATTGTCAAAATATCGTTAGTAACTTTGCAGTTGTTGCAGCATAAAAAGAAGCTGTAAAAACTGTTATTCTTTATAATTTTATTGTAAACCAACAAGTAATTTCTAATTTATCACTGACGGTATCCAACATTATGGAAAAAATAAAAATTTCTGTTAAAAAAAAATCAAAAAGAAAATATCCACTGCTGATTTGTGTATAAATAAGAGGTCAAGAAATTACAAACAAAATCAAAAAGAAAATATCCACTGCTGATGTGTGTAGAAATAAGAGGTTAAGAAATTACAAACGTTGCCAGAGGATGTTGGACATAGATTAATATAGTAGCCTGATACTGTGCGTGTAAATAAGATATAATCTATAATATTATATCATAAATAGGATTGGAATCATTATCTGCAGAAATACAGTATAAAGAATAATGCGTTCTCCAAGTTTTTATGTTTAGATTAATTTTTAGAAACCCATACAGGGGTAATTACAAGTAATGAGGATCTTAAATTACCATTAAAAGATCAATACGTCTAACTTTATCGACTATAAACAAACAAGTACGCCCATGGTTGAATCACTTGCGCAACGTGGCAAAAGTTATCGAAGAAATTTATTATTAGAAAACCGGCGAATGTACGGTGGGTCATCCGCATTCCCGGAATTCTTGGAAATGATTGTACGGTCCAGATCTGTCTCGCTTTCGATTCCGCATATACCATCTGGATCTTGTATACAAATTGTTGATCGCTGCATTAATATTGCGTACATAATTTTCACTACGTACAGGAAAATTTCATTTGTATCGAAAAATTATTCACTAATCTAAACAAGTCAACTGATTGATATAATGTGGTGGTAAAATAAAGGTATTTCTTTGTAAGATTGAATTCTCAATGTCGAGTAAGGGACTCAAATACTGTGGGGGTATCAATTACTGTGCCTATACTTCACTTCTATATCACATTTTTTTCATTAAAATCAGTTAATATATACACAGATAGCACCCGGACGTCCTATGGACGTTCGTACCGAACCCTCTGTACGTCCCAGGGACGTCCAAATAACGTCGGTGTGTCCCGGATATGTCCGAGATACAATCCCAGATACGTCCCAGGTACGTCCTAGATAGGTATCAGGCGTAGAAACGGATGCCCTTAGAACGTTCGAAATTTAGGTACCAGGGGCGTCCCAGGGACGTCCGAAGCAGACGTAAGATGTTCGGACGTAAACTGGAAATAAAACGGACGTTCTATGGACGTCCGGTGATATCTAGGTATGTTATATATCTATTTTTTAATATTCGTTATGCTTTCAAAGTAAGTATAATTAATATCGGTATGGTAATTGGTACCCCAACAGTAACTGGGTCCCTTACCCTATTTTTATCAAAAGTTTAATCGTTTACAATATCTTAACATCTTTATGAACGAACTTAGAGCAAAATGAAATCAACATATTCTCATAAAACTTTATAGCTGAATTATTCTAATATCTTCTATTATTTTTCTTGCAACGAATGTTGATCAAAACTCTCCGTCGATTAAAATTAAACGGGAATCTGTAGAAGAAATAGGAACCTATTGGATTCGTAAAATTGTCTCTTCAAATTAATTCCTTGGGTACGGTTGCAACGTTTTCAACTGAACTAAAAGCTAATTAAGTGAAGACCATTGTACATTATAACATCCTTATACGTATAGTAGTTAATTGACTAATTAAGTAAGTGGTCCATTAAGTTCCTTCGCGATATTCCATTGCAGTCTTAAACCACGCGCGTCCACAATCCTCGCCACAAAAACGAAACCCAGGATAATATCAAAGTGTGCAAATTTGCGGAGACCGCAGACAACGTATTCGCTAATACGTAACCACCGATTCTATTTGAATCGGAAGCGACACTGTTCTCATACTATGGATTGAGTAACAACTCCTATTACAACTAACTAGGGTGGAGGACCCAATTACTGTGTCCTGCAGCAGGATTTCCGAAATTTCTCTAGAAAAAACTTCTTGTTCTCTAAAAAAAATCTTTTTTAAGAATTTAAAATTAAATTGTTAAGGTTTCTTTATCGGTATTTTTCTTATAAAACAAACATTAAACATTCTTTAAATATTATGAAATATAAAATAACAGGTACTGAAGTCAGTTAGTGTGTGTCTATAATCTTCAACGATTAGTTAATGTGCTTTAATTACTGTGCTCCCTACCTAAATACTGTGCTGCAATTACTGGGACCCCTCCCCCGCCCTCCCACCCGAATACTGTGGTCTTTCCTTGAATACTGTGCATCAATAACTGTGCATAATCAAAGATTAATATTTAACATAATTTAGCAAATGACAATAGTAATAACGTTAATAAGAATCTAATTTAAAAAAAAATGTGACTAAACGAATTAATTATAATGCAATTAACAATTTATTTGAATACATTTTATAAAAACAAGTAAATAACAACAAATCTTTGATTGTCTTTGGATTAGGTGATATTCCTACTTTATTATACTGTTCGTACATACATATATCGATACTGTTTATGCTTGCACTACGTTTCGTACAGTAAGAGGTTAAGTTATCTGTCAATGCACGTACTTATACGCGGCACAGTGTGGCGCAGTAACTTGTAAGCACCGAGCGAGAACTAGCTTACTTACTACACACACTAAATGACGCTACTCCCAAATTCGTTTCGGCTACTGGATTTATTGAAAATAAAAGCAAAAATTTTAAAAATTGCTCTTATTAGTGTTTTTTCCGCAGAAGGCACGCTTTCAAAGGCATGAAAACTTTATTATCAAGATGTTCTTAATTTGCTTGAAATAAGAAGGGATACCTACACTATGATTAGATAAATAATTGATGCACCTAATACTCTAAATGTTTTCAGATAAGATACGATATAGAATGTTAACAATCAAATTCTTTTCCTAATAGGTCTGTTTAGAAAATATTTATTTTAAAAACAATATGGAAACATCATTCTTGAAAGTACAATCATTGCTAACTATTTTAGTTTTTATCAGTCGGCATAATCGCACACAATTGAATTTTTTATCATACTGAATCTTGGCAGACGAGGATCTTTTAAAATATTAAAATTATTTTTCTCCGACTAGATTATGCATACATCAAATACTTAAATATTTCTTAAATTCTGTTATTTAAATAATTTAATTGTTTGTTCGCAGCTATAGGAATTCAATGCATGGACTTGTTTTAGCGACTATGGCAATATTCACCCTCAGAAGGATAACACGTTTTCTGGCAACTGTTACATGCATGCAATGGCCATAATTTTGTACTTTACGTTAAATTATTTTTATACTGCAGTTAATTAAAATTGTAACACATAGCATAATATTCGGAAAATTGATGACTTTGCTCAAATAATATCTATTTTTTTATAGTTTATAGGAGAATACATTACATTTCACAGAATGTTATAACTATGAAGTTACTAACGCAAACGCTGGTAGCAAACATGTTAATGTTTAAATGAAATTAAAAAGTAGGATTGTATAGCAGTAGGAAAATAATCTAGTCGCCACGCGACGGTTTAAAAAATTTTTATTTTTCCGTTTTACATTAACATACAAATAAGTATGTAATTATTGTTATTTGAAAATATTGCAGTTTTTGTGCATTCTTAGAAAAAGCTATGCCTATCTGATCATACATACAATTATCTGCAGTTATTTAGCATTTTGATATTCAGGAATGATGTATATTTTTTTCTATTTTCTTTTTGCTGCAATTAATACAAAATGTTTTCTAAAAGCACACGATCAAATACAGTTTTCAACAAAAATAATTCTAGTTATGGTACTTTGAGAATATTATGATATGAACTTCTAGGTTGTCTCAAAAGTTTTTTTCATAATGCGTGGCTTAACGTTGTTGAGCAACATGAACATATGCAAACGTTGCAAACAGTGCGACCATCTTTTTGTTAATGCTTTATTATTTCCCAAGCTTTCACTTATTTAACCATGTTATTTGCTTACTGAAAAAGCTGTTCTGGATTAGCATCGTGTACTGCTCAAAAACGAGATCAACTTTCAAGATATTTTAATGTTTCCCTTCTGTAAATTGCATTATAGTCATAATTTACCTTATAATAATGGTTGATTAGTTTTATTATTAAAAAAAGTTCAAGCGCAGTAAAATTATGTCAGCTACATATGTACAGAGTAAATATGCAATGTACTCTACAACAGGGGGAAAAAATGTTTACCGTATCATAAACTGATACCAAAGTATTGTGCACAGCGAAGTATAATAGTATGAGCAATAATATTCGTACAGATCCAATTTGGTTGTGGACGGAACTCGAGTGGATTTCAATATTTCTGTTTTCTTTTTGTTTTAGGCAAGATAACCCTCGGATCGAGTCGAGATGCGGATATTTCTGTCGTCGGTACCAATGTTGAATCCATTCATTGCGCGATTGAAAACAATAACGGCGTGGTCACTCTTCACCCCATAAATGGAAGCACGGCAGTCGATGGTGTACCAATAAATTCGCCAGTGAGACTCGCTCAAGGTAAGACCTTGACTTAAATACGGTTGACCAAGTCCTCGACTTTTCAAGAAGCCGTTTTTCGGGTGATCGTTACGTACAAAATTCAGTTTGGCCATTTTTACGTGTTGGGCGTTTTATGCTGTTACTAGAGAATTTCTGAAAGTAAACGAATTCCTTTGAAGAACAGAGAAAAGGATAAAATTCCCTCCTCTTCTCCCTCCTTTTCTCCTTACGTTTACTGCAGGGGCATTTCTTGCTTCATCTCATAAGTCGAATATAAAAAAATATTTGTTTCGCTTTAAGATGTTCATAATATATTTTTAATGCTTGGTTCGTGTGAGACCAACTTTCAGACACGGCACCTAATCCAAGCGTTATGCCGGTAAGGTAGAAAATTATTTTAATATGATAGAAAATTTTTTTCGAGGCGGCAAAAATCCTTTTGGGAAACATGTTTTTAATACAAAATGAGGGTATGTACAAAAATTTGAGCTCAATCCGATTTGACCGATTTTCGGAACTTCAGCCCATACCTCTTATAAATTAGTTCAGGCAACTATAACTTAACCTATTTAGATGTGAAACTAGTTCACTCACAATTTTATGAAATTTTCATTATACCTACATATGTATAATGAAGGACGTTGGAAATAACAAATCCGTGTAAGGATTGCTGGGAACCACTCGTCCAATATAATGATACAATAGGTCCGTTCATACTAAAAAGTAAAAATATGATAGTTTATTTGTTTATTTAATGAATTGTACTGTACTATACATATAATACAGTAGGTCTGAATGACTGTAACAAGACTATAATTCTGAATATTGTGGGAAATTATAAAATATGTTGCTTAAAACTGGAACTATCACGAGCATTAAAGTGATTAGGTCGTACTGCTTCATAAAAATAACAAGACTGCATATGTTCAGACTTTGCATCATTTTTATTCGCAGAGGCGTTCTTAAAATTTCAGTAACTGTAAAATAACAAATCTAAAAGCAGTTAGTTTAGCTGATCCGGTACTTCTAGTGGTAATAACAAAAGATTCGGGGAATAATTAATGTTAAACACTGTTGTTCGAAAACAGAAATAAATAAAGATTGTTATAAGAAGTATTCTTTGTCTACGCGTGTACATAAAATTAATTTCCTTAAGGTTATCATAGTATACCTGCTGCACGTACAGTGCAAAATTATCGACATTGAAAAATTAATTTTGAACAAATCATGATTATTTGATAGTAAAAACATTTAAATAAAACGTGTTCCTACATTCTTGCAGGTTGCATGTTATCGATTGGAAGATCGAATTACATGCGATTCAACCACCCAGCCGAAGCGAAACAATTAAGATCGGTGCTACCACACTCGAGAATCTCAATGGCGCCAATCAGTTTCTTGCTGCCGGAGAACCAGCTCCAGGAGAACTATCATTTGGAAAGGAAACCTCCGGTCGCGCCGCGAAAATCGCCAAGGAACTCTTGCTCGGACGATGAAATCGGTTTCTTGGGAAAGTTGACGAAATTTGAAATGCTCTCCAAACAAAACAGAAACAATTGCGTCTCGCCAAAAGTATTCCCAGCTGGTGCGGTCACCACGAATGTCCCAGCCGATCAAATCCTAGGACACTCTAGATCCTCTAGCTTGATCTCGCTGAAGAACGGTAACAACAATTCTCCTCTGCAAAATTTAACCAATTTCGATCGGAGTCGTTCGAACACTCCCTCGATCAATACATCCTCTCCGTCTCACTACTTAAACACATCCTCGCCTGGCAATTGTTTCGCATCGCCGTCTTCTAATCACTGCTCCGACGAAAACCGTCAGAGAGAAACGCGAACACCTAGCCGATCGAACACGCCCAACCTTCAATATCAGAGCACACCGACGAATCACAATCAGATTCAGATGTATTCCTCGGCGGAGTCCTATCTGAAGAGCTACAAACCATATTACCGGGAGAACAACACCGAGAACGGTACCAGTCCGCAGAACCCGATACTGAAGAACACAGCCAGCCAGGGAGATCTGATGTCGCGCAGCCTGACGTGTCAGAGATCGGCGGATTTGGACGAGCTAAACGCCAGGGAATACGACATGAGCCAAAGCTTGATCGTAACCAAAACCACCACCACGGAGTACCTTCAGTTGGACAAGTTCGGCTCGAACCCCAGCATCTGTAACAACGCTAACAACGGGAATTTCTACACCGGAAGTCTGAGGAGCGTGAGCGGCGCGCAGAATTTCGGCTCGAACCCGAACATTAAAAGAATACAGCCACCGAGTCCGGCGTTCAATCGAAATCCGAAGTATAACGATCCGAAGCGAAACTTCGGCCGGGTGAAGAGTCCGACCCCGAGCACCGAAAGCGGTTGCTCGTTGGAGGAACTGCGGGAAAGACAGATCGACGCAGAGAACAAACGCAGAGAGGCAGAAAACAGGCGGAAACAGGCGAAAGAGGAGAGGCTACGAGAACAAGAGGTCGAGAGGCAGGAGAAAATGAGACTTGAAGAGATTCTTGCCATGTGTGCTGAGTACGAGAGGCAGAGTGCTGCGGAGAAACCGAGGCAGCCTAACAGGTGAAGAGTTCTCTTTCGCATTAAAAAAAAAACCAAAACGTAGATTGTCCGTGATTACGGCGAAATTGTTAAACACCAAAAACCCCTGTTATTAACAGTTATAAAGGGTATAGCCGGATAAGGAGGTCAAAAGTGCCCCTAAACAAAAATTGAATTTGCAATAGGCCATTCGATAGCTTATCCAAAGAAAATACTTTGTGTCAATTTTCAACCGAATATGTCAACATGGGGGGTAGTAATGGGGTGACAAAGAAAATAAGGTTTTTCGTCATTTCTTTTATCCTCTTCAATTGAAAATTCCGAAAGAAGTCAGGCATATTTTAGCTATTAGAATGCACATCTCTGAATTTTTACAGAATTTTCAATTGAAGAGGATAAGGGAAAGTACGAAAAAACCTTATTTTCTTTATCACCCCATTACTACCCCCCCCCCTCAATTGACATAAAGGGTTGGAAATTGGCACAAAATATTTTCTTTGGATAAGCTATCGAATGGTCTATAGCAAATTCAATTTGGTTTAGGGGCACTTTTGACCTTCCTTATCCGGCTGTACCATGTATTATGTAGTTTGACAGTTCGTTGCAGTGCAACCTGAAGACAATAGTTTGAAAAAATTAATCTTTCTTTAGAAAACTTCACAATCTATAGGATAAAATGACGCGTACAGTGCAGATTGACTTTATTCAGCTAATAGAGTGAAATCATACTTCATACAATTATTTGTGGATGTAATTGTAAAAATCAAAAGAAAAGGAAAAATAAATTACTTATTCGAATACTTAATACTTATTCAAAATATACAACCACGCAAAGTAGTAAAAGAAGTGGAACAATTTAATCATCGTAAAAACAGTGGCCTTCCAATAGCAGTGTTAGTTTCAAAATTTTAGTGAATTTTGTAGACTTTTACTAAAAAAATGCAGACGTTTAGGTAATTATAGTGGGGTCTGTCTCGGTAATTTCAGCAACGTTGAAATATGTTCCGAAACTATGTACTGAATAATGTTTTTTATATAAAAAATCATTGCTCAACGTTGATTTCAGAGATTGTATGAAAGTACTTTTAATATTTTATAATAGTTCGTTCAATGATTTAAAATAAATTTTGTTGAATTTTTTTACGGTGCTCAGCTGTAATAATATTAATTTTCAGATAATAAAAAACTAGCCTATACCTTTATCTACACGAATGATATACATATGTAAATATTGTCTACTACCTAAAGAACAATACATTATATGGAATATGTATAGACCATTATGTCATCCAACGATCATATAATTATATTATTTTATTTACTAAGATTTGAAATAAATGTGATGAAAGATTACAGCGGTGTATCGTAAAATGGTTTGTTTACGTCTTTGTCACTAAAGGCTAGCTACGCAATTTATACAGGATAACTGAAGAGCTCAGGGTAACAAACGGTCAGCTCGATTTCGACGCGACTGTAAAAGAACATATTCTTTCGATAGTTCTGTGCAACAAACGGTCATATCATGAGACGTTTATGACTGTTTGTTGTCCCGAAGATTAAAAATTCTAAGTGGACAGTCATGTATACATAGAGCTGATCGTCTGTTGCCCCGAATGTTTACAGACGCTCTAACTGTTTCTTGCTCCGAACGATTCCGAAAATCATCTTCAACTTATTCAGTATGTCAGTCTTCACAATATCTTTCAAAGTCATTGAAATTGATCGATTGTTTTTATACTATGTAATTACACAATTCTGTAATAGATAAATGATAAAACATGCCACCTGAATATTTCCTCTGTCTGCAATAATAAGAGTAACATTTTTTACCGTAATTTAAATGATTTCTCAACTTTAAACACGCATAACTTTTGAACCAGTGAATTCCTCACATTAAAGCTCCGAATTTTGGCATTTTTTCGTCAAAATTTACAAGATTGTATTTAAAAAAGTTATAAATTTCTGGGTTGCCAAGGTGAAGTTAAGCCGAATTGTGAAATTATAGAACACGAACGTATCCTTGCACATAGTACACACCCTCCAGTGTACCTTCTCCAATGTAAAATTTGTCTCTATTTTACAGAATCAAAACAAATGGCTCGCTTCCGCGTGACAAAAGACTCGGCTACAATTCGCCTTTCGAAAGCCCGAAGAGTCCATCGAAGACGCAGTCTCACTTCTCCTTCGACACGAACAAGCAAACGCATTCTACGTCGTACGAGAACGTATGCGTGCAGAACTCCAAAGTTATTTTCCAAAACGGCAATTCGCCGAGCAATTGCCGAAACCCAATCAACCAATTGGAGAATCAAACGACGAACGTACAGAATCATCATCCGCAGTCGACCATGCCGAACAATAATCAAACGACGAAGTGGCCAAACGTTCTTGGCAACGGGGACTATAGTTTTTCCGGCTCGATCGCGCAAGTACGTAGCCCGGGTTACGATAACACGACAATCGACCATTCCGTATTAAACAATAACAATAATGGTTACGGTCAAGCTGGCGATGGGGCAAAAGAAACGTCTGCCTACGGGACGATTCAATTGAACGGAACCAAGATCGTCTCGCAGCCGAATAACACGCGAAATTACGATAACTCGACGCCGACCAGTGGTAACGTTAGCTTGTATGAGAACGTCGTGATCAGCTCGTCGCAGAATAACAATCAAAATCATTCCATACCAAAGAAAAACAGTCAGACCTCGAATTCGTGCGAGATGATTGAGAATAAACTGGCGATATCGAACGACGACCTCCTCGAAGCTATCGAGCAGCTTTCGATGCTGTCGAAATCCAAAGAGATTAGTATGATTCCGAAGAAGAATAATTCGGAGAAGGACAATACGAAGTCGAATGAGGCTAAGGCTGATAAAGAGAGGAAGGAACTCGAGGAAGAGGACAGGCGGAAGTACATAGAGTTCCTCCAGAATGAAAAGTTGCACATTCTTGGAAATATGGACGCGTTAAAAAGAAGCGTCGCAGACATAGAGATTCAGGAAGAGGAAATCAGTAGAGAGGTATATTGCTTACATCCTTTGTTTCGTTAAACTATTTGAAAATGTTTCTTGATGCCAAAGCGAACGAACTTTATTTGTTTTAACATCTGCTGACAACTGAAGAGGATCAGAAGTAATGTTCTTTTCTATTAAGTTGTGTTCTAAATTGTAGTTGTTGTTAAATTGCTTAAGGAAATACACCACCCGCGTTTTGAGAATATGCATCATTGTTCATAGGTACATGTTAGTTAGGTCTTCAATGTAGCTTAAACAATGATCACGAAATTAATAAATGCTTTGAATTAGTATTCTTCGGGAAATATGAAAACTTTGTAGACTGTTTTATGTAGTGTACGTTGAAGAGACGTCAATCAAGCTTTAGTCAAGTCAAAGTAGAAATCGATTCGATGGTACATATCAGTTCTGCCTCGAGATGTCAAGCTGATCTTGGCTTATTAAATAATTGATAAATATTTAGACTAAATCGATACCGTTTGTATAGGAAAACATACTACATAATAATTCCATAAAATTACTTTAATTGGTAACTACAAATTTTTATTGGAACAATATTTATAGATGTATCTACCTTTTGTTCTTATGATAATTTTCAAATCTTTTGCTACTTGAATTCCATAAGTTCGTTTGTGTACTGTTTTTCTGTAGGAAGCACTCTTTTAATAACGTTATTTGATTGTTAGTAGAAGCACTTTTACGCTGTACCACCATCCCACCCCAACAAATTGAATTCTTTTTTTATTGGAGTACAGCTATATAATCTTTACAAAAGATAACTTTCTTCAAACATATTAGGTATTATAATACTTATAGGTGGGTGAGTGAGCAAGATTAAAACGTACAGTTATTTAACCCCTTTAATCCATTGCGCTCGAAGCTATATTAATCCTAGAAAAAATCCAAAATCCAAAAATGGAAAAGATCGAAAAATTTCATTCGGTTCGAAACATTTTATAAGCAATAGAGCGAAATCGAATGCATTTACTCATCCTGCATTATTTGTGTACGATTTATTGGATGAAAGCGAACTTTAATCGTTAGTGGCGCTTCAAATCGCCATTTAAGTGCAAAGGATTAAGTAGTAACACTTTATTTAAAACGTCATCATGAACTTTGTTAGAATGCTCAGAACGTGGCTAAAACTCACAATCAAACTCACTTTCTTTGACCAGTTAGCTGTTTTTGACGAGCATACTCGTCATGCATAAAAAGTAGTTACAATTTGCTGTTTAAATTGCAATTTTACTGAAAACTAAAATATATTCGTAAACTTCAAGATGTTTGATATATTTAGAGGCCAAGACGAAATGAAAGGAACACAATAATTGTACATGTACAAATAATTATTATGAAAAGCTGTATATAGTATGAATTCTTTTTGGAAATGTATTCTTTTCTTTTGATAGTCATCATTGAAGCCATGATGGGTTCATTTAAAGGGGTGATTCCTAAGCTCATTTGAAATAACTTTTTCCTTTGCGAAAATGTTCTACAACTTAATTGCATATTATAACATACATACATGCTCATAGTCATACATGCTCTGTGTTTGACGAGTATACTCGTCATTGCTTAATTTTTGCGATGCAATTTAAGTACACATTTTTCAAAGAGGTTACAACAGCTAGCTGGTTAAAGTCTTTCAAAATACTACGGAACAATACCAATACTCGAGTATAGTACATGGCTGAAAAGAAGGTAGCCGAAAGCAATGTGCTTCTGACTAGTTGGAACGAAACAAGCCAACCCACGTAGACATTATCACACAAGGTGTCCCAAAAATGTACTTCCTTGAAAGGGATGATGCCTCAGGTCATTTGAAATTATTTTTTCCTTTGTGATTTGTGTATTTTTCGTTAATAACTCCTTAACAAAGCCGTTGAGAACATTTTCGCAAAGGAAACAGACTTCAAATGACCTCAGGAATCATCCCTTTTAAGGAAGTACAACATTTTTGGGACACCCTGTATAGTTGGAGTACACGTATTTTCCGTATTGGTTCAGTAGATTAGAACTATGTACTAATCGGAGTTTACTGCCTTCTTTTCGCGTACTATACTATACATGTACTATATTATATATACATTTAAACCCAAACAGCAGATGTTTCATTATATGCATACAGTATCCGATCTCTACTTTTAATTTTCGCGGAATTTCAGTTTTATTATTTATTAAAAATACTGCAATACCGTTTAGTTAAAAATATACTTTTACACTCTAGTTAGCACAGCACGAACTGCACGTCGTTTAATCATGTATAGACAGCAGATATTTATGCAAAATAAAAATTTTCTTCCTGAACTGCAACAAACGAGTGAAATAGAAATTTATTTTTTTTCATAATGTGTTCAATAGGTTGAAAATAATATAGCAGTATTTTGAGATTCTTCTAATGTTTTTACTGTTTTAAATTACACCTACTCAGTTTTGTCATAAATGCATATAATCCGCTGTCTAATCATGCAGCAGGTGCACGTTAATTTATTTACTATTAGCTATACGCGCTAGTCCTTCATTTTTCCTTGGCGAATCAAAATGTACATTTTTCTTCTCTCTCTCTCTCTCTCTCTCTCTCTCTCTCTCTCTCTCTCTCTTCAGCTAGAAAAGCATGTAACACATTATGAGCACAACCTCTGCAGTTTTAGAATGAGTTTTGAACTTCAAAATGTAACGCGAAAATTTGCGGAACCTTTTGATCCTACTGCTCTAATCTAATCCTATGCATAATCAAAAGTCCAATCAATGCCAACCTAAAGTTAAAATAGAATATTAATGCTCAGTCCGTTTCAACACGTCTAAGCTACCCCAGTTTGCTTCAACTTGCTTACAATCCATTACAACTCACTCCAATCGTTTGCATAGTGCTTTAGCATACTCCAATCTACCGCAGTCTGCGCAAACCTGCTTCGACCTGTTCCGGTTTGCCTCAAACTGTTCCGATCCGCTTTAACCTTGTCTAATCTGCTTCCCAGATAGCCGAATCTGACATAGTAGAAAATCGGCAGAGTCTGCTAGCAGACGCAAGCGTCAGATTGGCAGCAGACTTTGACTGAAATCTGCCATAATATACTGTTACGCCATCTAACAATCGAGTCACTAAAAAGAAAAGTCAAGAGACTACGATCGTCGCTAGATGGCGCAACAGTCTTTTTAATTTGAAACTACATTGTTCTAGTCATTGTTAACTAGATTCGCTTTCCTATCCTGACTTTTTCTATAATTGTAACTGCAAGTTGTTGAAGCTACAAATATCATGTTAAAGATAGCCGACAGTATGACTCTGATCTCCTTATCAAGGTTCGCCTTCGAGTAAATATTTGATTGGCATTTTTGCAGTTTATGATAAGTTTCTTTCCTTTAACGCCGCCATTCTTTCTCCAGTTACCTTTCGTCGTTCGTTCGTCGAACATGTCGATTAATTTAGTATTTAAAATTTAAATATGAAAGTATGAAAGAAATTGCGCGTCACTTTTTCGAAATAAAGATTCTTCAGTTATGTTTAAAACAGGTAACTAAGAAAAATATCTGTACAACTCCAAATGACGCTGTTTAGCAACTGTGGACTCAGAAAATTTGAATGTTCCCCACAGACGCGTTATTGTTGAAACTTTCCTTAACCTTATAATTTTTATATTTACATACAGTCCATCAAGTTAGATGGAAAAAATAACGAACACAAATTTCTCTAAGCTTTAAATTCACTTTATAAATATCCTAAATGCAAGGATCTGTCATATTTCTGTGAGAATGATTTTAACATTTAAATCATTGTGTACTTGTACATTAAGAGAAATCATAATTTAACTTAACTGATATTTAGGTAAGTTTTGAAAAATATGTAATTTTACAGTCGACGAAAGCGTGGTAATTCAGGTAAACTCACGTAAACCACGAAAATGTTACGGCATCATTGTCAAGTTAAACAAAGTCGCATAACATTTTCGCAGCATTATTTTGTAAATTGTTTTTGCAAAAGTTTTTCAAACAAGTGTGAAATGAATTTCTATTTTTCCGGTAGCTCGAGTTAGAAAAGGCGCTGCTGTCCGCGGAATACGAATCGGAGTCCTTGAAACTTAGTCAGGATGAGGGCGAGAAGATCAAAGTGCAGATGCGGATAAACGAGCTCGAACGACAAATGGCTGAAGATAATACAACACAATCGAATTTACAAGCGGAAGCCAAGCAAAGGGTTCAAAGGGCCGAGCAGGCTTGCAGTCGTTTAGAGGAAGAGCTAACGAACTGCACGGATGAACATGCACAATTAGATATTAACAAGAAACTCACTGCCCAGCAAGACATCTTGGAGTCTGAAAGTAAGGCATTTGAGGACCTAGAATTCCATCATCTCGAAGAAGAGGCGAGTAAATTGGCAACTAGGGAAGAATTGCAAAGGTAAAGTTGCTTTTCATAGAGTATGAAAATATGTCACATTTTTTACTCAAAAGTATACAGAGTGTCACATTTTCATTTTCCAGGGCAAATATCTCGAAAATATGAATGATATGAAAAAATGTTTTAGATTGTAGTTGTACGGTTTCGCAAGGGTAAATTTAGCTGTTATTTATTCGACCTTCAGACGATCTTGAAAAGATATATATAAATAAATATATACAGGGTGCTCACGCTATTACTAGCCAGCATTTTTCTTGTAAATAGTAAATATTAGAAAAAAATGGAAGAGGAAAATTTTTCGTTAGATATGAAGGTGACCTTCAATTTTTTAAATGGAATACTGTATATTTTTTATATCACATGAAAGCCTGTATCTAGACGAATTTATCCGTATACTGTATAGTGACCTTCGAGGTCATGCAAGGTCAGAAATGGAAGAAACATTTTCAATATTTCATACCAATGTGTTTACAAGTATTCCTTATTCATACGAATCAGATGATGTTGTCATTCACTATCAGAGTCTTTGCTTCTAGTTTCTACTATGACGAGACAATTTCAGTATTACTTCCGAAAACGATTAGTAATATCGCGTAGTAATATATCGTTATTCTGTGGGCGAGAAGGCGAATATGGTACGCATTTATTACCAGTGCAATGGAAATAAAAGACGAAGCAAATTGAAATACCTTTCTGAAGATAAAAAGTTAGAAGTCCTCTTACATTTTGAAGAAAATCCGAAAACTTAGGTACGAAAAGTAGCATCACGTTGGTATGAAATATTCAAAATGTTTCTTCCATTTCTGTCCTTACATGACCTTGAAGATCACTGTGCAGTATACGGATGAATTCATCTACACATGCGCTTTCATGTGATATGAAAAAATATACAGCATTCCATTTAAAAAATTGAGGGTCACCTACATATATAACAAAATAGTATAAAAAAATTAAACACGACATTGTGTTGCGTATAAAAAACAGTACTACTTCTTCCTCTTTCATTTTTTCTAATATTTACTATTTACAAGAAAAACGCTGGCTAGTAATAGCGTGAACACCCTGTATAATAATATATACAAATATAAAGATATATACAGGGTGAGTCACCTAACGTTTGCACCTCAAATATCTTTGTTGTTTCTAAAGATACGTAAAATATGGTAAGGACAAAGTTGAATGGTACGATGGGGCTGACACGATGCCATAAAAAAATTTTGTTTTTATGTAATTTTTTTAGAGACATCAAGGTCACCTTGACTTTTTTTAAATGGAACCACCCTTTTTTAAACACCTACAATGATAGTCCCTTTCATTAGGAATGCAGTGACTATATTATTCCAAGGTCATTCAAGGTCAAGGACAGAAAAAACGTATGAAACTAAAATATGGAAGCAGAATACCTGTATTTTATAAATGTATAATTGGGCCATGATTAGTGAATGTTGCTTCGTCCGTAAACAAGACATTAGAAAAAAATGAATGATTTTGAAGCAATCCCCATTGACAAAAGTTAATTCTATTTTGAAAATCATTCCCGTGCAATTCTTGATGAAGCGATATGTGGAACGGATGAAATTTATGTCGGGCCAGAATTCGTATTACGCTACTTTGACTTATGCCTGCTTTCCGGGAAATTTTTCTCGTACTCACGTGGTGATCGACAGCTATAGCTGCTAAAATATTAATTTCATTGTCTTCATTAGTTGTGGGATTCTTCCGTTTGTGCTGTCTCGTATGTACACTTCCAGTACTTCGAAACAACTTGTACGTATTAATGAAAGTCTGTCTAGAAGGAGTGTTTCGCTCGGGGTACCTTTCTTCATAAAGTAATCGGGCCTGCACTGCATTTTGTCTACATTCACAGTAAATCGTGACCATATCACACTTTTCAGTCATTGAATAAGACGGAATCGCATTTGGAAACATACTGATAATAAATAAGAATGCTGAATAACAATAATATTGAAGGACCTTAGTATGTTTACTTTAACTACGACCATACTATGTTTACTATTTACTACAAGTCTCAACCGTGATAAACGTATTCTGCTTTCATATTCTAAATCTTATAGGTTTTCTCTGTCTGTGACCTTGAATGACCTTGGAATAATTATTGTCACTCAATTCCTAATGAAAGGGACTATCATTGTAGGTGTTTAAAAAAGGGTGGTTCCATTTTAAAAAGTGAAGGTCACCTTGATATCCCTAAAAAAATGACATAAAAACAAAATTTTTTTTGGCATCGTGTCAGCCCCAATGTACCATTCAACTTTGTCCTTACCATATTTTACGTATCTTTAGTAACAACAAAGATACATGAGGTGCAAACGTTAGGTGACTCACCCTGTATATATATAGATACGTTTTCGAAACACTACCTGAATGCAATTTTGATATATGTATTAGCCTTACGTGCATTCGAAAAAACCGATTGTGGTAGACTCTTCTGAAAAACACCTTAAGCTAGTAAATGTATAAAGAGTTTATATCTTGGGAACGGTTTATGCTGAAATTACGTTCCGGTAGTGGAAACGTATCGATGTCGGTAATAATAATATACAATAAAAAATATAGGTTTCAATATAAAAATTGAAAGTTGACTTTTACAGGCCTTCTCAAGGTCGAGTAAATAAAAGTTTAATGTGTCCCCTGTGGAACCATACAACTTCATATTTTTCGAGATATTTGCCCTGGGAATATCAAATGGGACACCCTGTATAATGCGTCACACATAACTGTCTCTGTTCATTATGCCCATAATATCTTTTTTAAGGTGCTACTCAAGGTTCATAATTTGAATATCATAGATAAATGTGAATAATATATTTTGTAATAGCAGGATTGTAATAGCGCTTTATTGAAATATTATATCATACAGTGACTGTAAAATCCTTAGCAGTCGAAATAGAACTGTGAATGTTCATTTGACATAATATTATCTTTAATCAATACTGAAAGGCATTTTTATTTTTTTGTACATAATGTATTACATTCATAGACAAATGGAAAAGATATATTTTAATGTACTACACACAATGTTGAATATTTAATTATTTTAATTTTCTATTGCATAAATGAAAGTAGCTGCCTGCTTCCTTATAAATATAACAATTTTCAAAGACATATAACTCGCACGACTTATATGCGAAACACATCATTTTCAGATACTTAAGTGAGCTGACGACAAAGATTGAAACCCGAAAGGCCCGAATGAATCACTTGGAATCTCAAAGATCTGAAGCGAAGAACACAGCGACTAAAGACGCCAGAAGCTTCGAGAGACAGAAACTGGCACATTTAAAGCGGTTAGAAGAAGTTAGTACACTTATAATTCCACTTAAAATGTTTGAATCGTACTAATGAGTAATCCACACTTACTTTCAACAAACTGCAAATTCAAATTTTAGAGTGGCTGTCACGTGATACACCTTGTCATAATGACATAGTATTATGGTACTATTTTATTAATTGTGCAACAACGAACATAGAACAATTTGTTTGAAAATATTGAAAAGTCTTAAATCATTGTTCGATTATGTACACGTCTCAAGAATTGTTAAAGATCGACTGACTGTCGTTTTTAACAACCTAAGGGTTGTTTTTACGAAGCGTCGCATTTATAATTTCTTTGTATTATACGAATTACTGTATTTTTATTCAAGTTATCTGAAATAAAAATACAGCGATTCGTAAACAAATAGACGTCAATATTATCAAAGTTTAATAGTAAACAACCAGGCTTGTTATATAATGTAACATTTTTAAGGAAGACATAGTTAACGCTAGTAAAAAAGGTTAAGAACAAAGTCACATATTATTAAAAAATTTTTGAGGATTTTATTGAGAATATTTCGAAAAGTTATGACAAGCAATTTATCAGTTTGCACGGGACATATTTTTAAAACATAGTGTTTGTGGTACTTGTAATATTTTTGTCAATTTGTGTTGCAATAAAAAAATTTCCTTTAAAAGTGACAGTTATTAAAACTGAAATGTGAGATTTCCAATCTAAAAATTATCTATTTCTTGTTTTCACACAAAAAATCATGACAAATATAAAAAAGATTCTATGGTAATCACCTACACGACAATTCTGTTGAAAATCATTATACTACATAATTTATGGACTTATACTTGCATAGAATAAATTTTTATAAACTATTCGATAAGGTTTTCATGGGAGACGTTTTAACACATGTTTGAAAAACTGCTTTTTTTATTTACCTAGATCGATAAGAATACTTTGTACACATTACGCTTACCTGACCTATCTACTACATTTATATTCTGTTTAACAAATGTGTATGATGGTCCGTAGATTCCTTATTGCATCTATGGAAGTTGTGCCTATTCTTTATATATTTACGTTGACTTTGTGAAAATTAGATTGTAGGTTACTCAATAGTACTTTCAACAAATAATTCATACCCTAAATTTTGAAAGATGATACACTTGCCTTGCGGATTTGCAACATTTATGAAACAACTGTATTTTTCTAATAAACGTAAACTTTACTATCTTGCTATAGGGTCGAAACCGAGTTAGAGCGATAAACGATGAGCTAACGAAATTGGCACAGAATTCGTGCGAGAACTCTGAAGAGAAACGATCTCCGAGTAGAGAGGACTTCGACAGGATTTCAAGGGTTACCACAGACTCTCCTATTGTCAATAATCAGGGTAGCTTGGGAAGGAAGACTATCGAATCCCTCAAGGAAATTGAGAGAAATCGACAGCTTCATTTAGCAAAACAAGGTAATACATGTCTCATGTTTGTACAGTAGTACCCGTGTTGACAAATCCTTCAGCGGTTTGCAAACTTAAATGACCATAAAATTTGGTGCAGAAGGATATATTCAATTTATATTTCCTCGTATATTTTCAGTTAACCTTAAAACAATATTTTTGATTTTCGGCGGTCGACGTTAAAAATCTATACAATCTATACAATCTATAGGATGATTTTAAATTGATGTCGGAAATGCATTTAAGCATAGTTAAAAAGTCGATAGAGTGTGGCACAGACGTTTTGGAAATATCTGTAGTTAGAAATTTTTACGAACTAGCAGAACGTACAAATCCAACATGTAGTTTTTAGTTGTACATTTTATATGGTAGCCGGTCATAAAAACCAAAGAGAAGGAGGAGGTGCAATGGATGGAGAAAGAGAGGTATCTGACTCTGTGTTTATCCACAAGATAGTGGAATGTGAAGTTGCTTGCCGTATTCACTTTCACTAATCGGTCTCTTTTAAACATCCCTGTTCGGATAGCTGGATGACCCAACACATTTATCAGCCACAGCCTAATAACAACTCTGCTTACTTGCAACAGTGTCGCCAGATGAGGGTTAGGAGCACAAATCGAGGGGAAAAAGTTACCCTCTCTCTGCCAGTACCGGGTTAGTCACGTGACATTGTGACACAGACACGACAAATACGGAATTTGTCATACGACCGAGTCGTGGCGGAAGCGTATGGGAATAGCGCAATAGAAGGGAAAATTAGAGTGGGGTAACAAGTCTTGATCTGGCGACTTTACTTGCAAGTAATGATGAGATATCGTTAGGATTTTTTCGCGCATGCGTAACGATTTTAGCGTTAGTGAAGTAAAAGTTTCGCTAAAATGGGGTATCTCGGTCACCCGCATAATTTCGCAAAATTTGTTATGATTTGATTTTGAAAAATGAATTTATAACATGTGTATGTCAATCGAATATTTATTTTTTTATTTTTTTTTTTTCGAAAAATTTGTAGCACGCTTGTCTCGCCGTCTCGTCTTGGACGCTTCCGGTACTTACCCGCCAATAATAGTACCCTACTACTTTCGCCATAATATAAATACATTGCTACATGGACGCGCATGCATGAAAAAAGCCGCAAAATATCTCATCACTGCTTGCAAGTTGTTAGTGGTTTGTTAGTCTCAAACATCCTCATTCAAGACCACACGCAGGTTACAGTCCTGTTATAAATCCTTGGAAACCAAATAACGACTCCGCTATCTACCTTCGATATCCCCTAACCCTTAAGTGAGTTATTGGAACTTTAGACCATATAAACCTATAGACACGACACAGATAATTTTCTTTGAAGAAAAGAACTGAATTTGTGACGTCACAGCTTCGAAAGATGTATAAGTTATGCTCATTTACCCATGGACCATAAGGACAGTGCCTACGCATGACTTATGTGTGGGGGGGGGGGGGGGGGGGGGAATCGTGGGCACCGTGTACACGGTACACGAAGAGAATGGACAGGATAATTTCAAAGAATTTTATAATTTATCCTGAAATAATCAATATATAAAGTATATTTAAGATACAAATGTTTATTCTATATGTTTTATTAAGGTATTACAATGAAGTATGAAGTAATAAATGTAGTATGTATTAACTATTTTAGCAATCGATATTTGATTCTGAAGATTCAGAAGTTTCGCATATTATGCAGGTTACAGAGTGATTTCTTGCAATGTGTAATGGCGTGGCGCATACTATGGGCGTCGGTATTTCGTGTCAACCATTTTGAAATTATCTTAGGAACTATCTTGTGACGTTACAAATTCAGAGATCTTTGCTTCACTGGATTATCGGCTTTCCTACACACATACTATACCTATGCCGGCTCTATAAGTATACATGGTCCAGGATTGGAACCGATACATGGCCTCTCTCAAAATGCTAATAATTATTTAATGTGTAACTATCGATAATATAACTATTTATGGATTTAGATGAAAATTTACTAACGCGCTACGTTTCTATTTACCATTTCAATCGAGATGAGTGTTAAATATAATTTATTTGTATCATTGCATTTTTAAAGTACATTTCAAAGGTTCACTTAAGGGTTAAAAATAGATTATCGCTAACATGCTAAGATACATTTGAGTGCAACATAATATGTAATTACCATTAATTAATTATTAGCAGTGGTCGAAACAAAAGTGATCTTTCTCTTTTTTTAATTTCTGTTCGAACTTCTTGTTTCGTTTAGGAAAATATCTGTTCCTGTAGAAGTTTTATGGGAAGAAATGTTAACTCCAGGAACTTCCTTAGAAAGTATTTTCATAGAACGGATATTTTAGATTCTCTATAATAAAGGTTCCATAGAAACAATTAATTTATAAGCTTAATAAAAGAGCTTCCATAAGGGAAACACAAACAATCTTTGAGATTTGAATTATTCACATAAATATTCAAAATAAATAATCTAATCAGAATATCAATTTAACTATAATACTTATTGACTTATTTAAGTATGTATTCAGTATTTGTAGCAATACTTGAGAACTCTTTTAATATTGATGAACAAACTATGTGTATGTACCTGTTGTAGAAAAATGTTTATTCTAGTTTTTTATAGGGCGTCTTCAAACTAAAACTTCTACTTTGAAGAACTTCTTCTCTTCGACGCTTTTAATGATAGGACAGTTTAAAAAAAAAAGTTCCACAGTTCATTAAATAAAATTTATTAAACAGATCTAGAATTCTTTCGATCCCTGCCAATCAGTTAGAGTAAAAGGAAAAAACAATGTTACCAATGCATTTTTAAAAATCTTTTTACTAATGAGTGAATTTTTTAATTTGATTATGTTTGTGTATGTTAGGAGATAAAAATTATTTGTTATTTAAAAATTTGTTTTTGAAATATCATGTTGAAAATGATCAGTTGAAAATATGACCATTTTGCAATAAAACAATTTAACTTTATACACGATATACGCAATTAAAAACTTATGGTATTTCAAAAATAAATTATTTTTTAAGCAACTTAACTGTGAAAAATGGTCTTAGAGTAATCTAAAATAATTTAAATCATGTGATTTCGTACGTTGGTGTAACTAATTAAGCAATGATCTATAGTGTGTCCCATGTATCTGGAAATCCAGAATATCTCAGAAACTGTCGATGATATTAAAAGATATTCCAGACGAAAGTTAAACGGTATCAGGGGGCACACTTTCCGATGTAGATATCCTTTTTCTATGTGGCGTAGAGGTCATATGAAACTTTGTCAACTTGGTCAACTTTGTTTCTCTAAATTAACGAGTAGCATCGAGTACACTAAAAAATATACGATTCCATTAAAAAAAAACAAAGTTGACCTTCATATGACGCCTACGCGTCCACATAGAAAAAAGATATCTATATCGGGAAGTGTGTGGTCTTGATAACGTTCAACTTTTGTCTGGAATGTTTTTTAGTATCATCAACAGTTTCTGAGATATTCTGGATTTCTAGATAAATGAGACACCCTGTACGTACTGTGTTTATCGTTCGTTTTATGCCACTATTCCTTGGCACATTGTCATTTAGCAGATGCATTTTACCTGATTTTAAAACTATCATTAACATGAGAACAAATCAATGCAGAAAAATCGTTATTCATGATTTTTGTTTTATAATTAAATTGTATATGCAGCAATTCTTTGTGAATTATTTTGTCCCGAGAGATAAATGCAGTTTAGTGATGAAGCAACTATTACTGCAACTTTATTTTTATCTATTTATTTGATTTTCTTTGTGTCATTCGTTGCATTAATTTAAACAATAATATGAAATTCCTTATGCGAATCTTAATTTGAAGTTTCTAAATATATAATTCAATAAAATCATTGTTGAGAGTACTTACGTTATGGCGTTCGTATTAACACTTTTTGCAATAAATGATCGTACAACAACCAATTTGGATACGTATTAAAGGTAGAAACCTGTAATTTCATAATTTACCGATCATTTTATTCTAGATTTTTTTTCATGCTCTAGCGGGTGAGAAACTGAAGAAGTGATTCTTATTGAAAATGCTATACACTCAACGTCTTTGAAAAATCTGAAAAATTTTTTTCTCGGTTGAAATCACCATAGATTTAAAGATTGAAGCTTCTTTTTTACAACGACGCGCAGCAACAATTAGTGTACCATTCGTCGTGTTAACTTTAATGAGGATTTTACGCGACGAAACTTCTCTTTCATTTTTGTTCCGTAAAACAGTGAAAAAATCGAACATCAAATTTCAAGGAGTCGTTATTTGCAACGACAAGAATGCTTCGATCTTCAACTCTATGGCAGTCTCGTTTACAAGAAAAATTTTTGAAAGTTTTTGGGGAGGTCTGAATTTGCTGCAGTTTTTTGGGAAAAATAATCTTGAGTTTCCCACCTGCTACATAATGCAAAAATATCTTAGAATATCTTAGGCTTCAAGCTTTAAAATGAGTCCAGGCTTATGATTGTATTATTTGTTTTTACGAAATTATTATATTTCAAATATTGACAATTTTTCGAGAACTGGAAATATAGTGTTCAAATATTTTTTGGATACATTGTGTAGGTGTCCTTAAGGATCATAACGTGCTTTCAAACAAAACAGAACGAAGAAATGATACACAAACCATGTTCATTACAATTTAATCATCTTAATTAATCAGAGTTAACTTATTGTTAATATACAGAAGATAAAGATTTTGTCTTTCATTTGTTACAGGTAGTCAAGTAATTTCCGAAGAGCGACGGAGGGTCGAGGAGTTGAAACGAAGAGTACAAGATGAGGTTAGATCACAATGGGAAGAAAGGAAGATGAACTGCACTTCGTTCAACAGCGTTGAATCAGGCGAAGAATCATCCAGTTATTCAACAGGGCCAACTGAAAGGTGAGTCATGCATTGTCCGGCTTTACTACTTAAAATCAATAATCATACATGTTTCCCTTCCACATGAAAAGGTATTCATAATCTCTGCACAATTTATATAATTTAGATAATACGAACACGTATGCAAAGGGTATAGCCAGATAAGAAGGTCAAAGGTGCCCCTAAACCAAATTGAATGTGCAATAGGCCATTCGATAGCTTATCCAAGGAAAATACTTTATGCCATTTTTCAACCGTACAGTCGACATGGAGGGGAGAGGGGGTAATAATGGGATGACAAAGAAAATCAGCTTTTTCCGAAATTTCCCATGTCCTCTCCAATTAAATTTGAGCTACTAGAATGCACATCTACGAATTTTTCAGAACTTTTAGCTTTGAAACCGAATTTTAAACGAGAAAGAAAATTTTGCAAAATAACATGGCCTTGCCGTTGGCCAAGCGAAAGCCCGTCCACTGTAGCCGCGCTCTGATTGCTCCGCGCTTTCCGTTAATAACTCCTTAACAAAGCCGCGGCGAAAATTTTCGCTGAGGAAAAAGTTACTTTAAATGACTTCAGGAACCACCGCTTCCAAGGTTTTCGTGCGCGTGTCGCGTCGCGAGCGGACAATAACAAAAGCTTTTGACTACCAGCTGGATGAAAAATTATTAATGGTAAAGACGTTGCAGTAATCTGACAGGTTGTACAATAAAAAAAAATCTAGAATCGAAAGATCCGGTGGTTCCTGAGTTACCGTTTGTCAAGCACACGATACGAAGAATCGCGACAACCTAGCGTGCACGTTCCGAAAATCGTTCGCTCGTATCCGACAAAACTATCCCGCGGGATAAAACATTTCCCCTCCAACGACGGCGACTGTCACCATGACAGAGGAACGCAAAGGAACGCGCAAAGCGAGAAAATCACAATTACAACCGGCGTATATAGAACAGTGTTAAACGCCTCTAGAGGCACGCCGCGCTCGCGTTCGCGGTTCCCGGCATTCACTCTTAATAGGCGTACGTACGCACGGTACGAGGCAAGGCCGAGTCCAGTTGGGTCGGGTTTTTTTTCTTTTTTTCTCGCGATTAACGGAACGGCGATGTGTAACATAAGAGGAGGGACTCGTCACTGGCACGTCGTAAGTGTTGCGTAGACGCGTCTCTTTTATCGGGCAGTTTCGCGAAACTGGAATCCGCCGAGAGTAAAAGGTGTCCGCGCGCAGCCTTGGTCGAAGCGAGAAAGTGGTCGAGGGCGGAGCACGAGAGAGCGAGCGCGGGCACGAGCGCGAGATCCGAAGGAAGCGTCCGGAATCGTCGTCGACGATCGCACAGATTGCCGGGCTGATTACGGGCTGCCCGGCAATAAAACGCTTTTATCAGCTCGGTTCGTCGTTGCTTGGCCACTCTCGCGGTGGGTGGGGTGTTTATCAGGCGATACGGTATCTGTTGCAGCTCTAGCTGCCTTTCCACGCGAGCCCAACACATCGTTGACCATTGACCGTCGCGCTCTAGTCTTCGATCGGGAACGGCTCATCGCCACGCCACCGGAAAAAACTGATCGGGCACCCGCGAATATATCCGCGATATTAACCGGATAAGATAAAAGCCGGTCGCTCCAAGTGCAACGCGTGTCCGACGGATTTTCGCGAACATGTACCGTTCGGAACGAGGTGCCGCCGCTCTGTTCACGAGCTTGGATCCTCATGTGTAAGCGCGGATGCTTCGAGCATCGTGCAATATATACGGGGTGAGTCTGAAGTACAAAGACCGTAGGCTACAGGCGCATTTAAATCACGTGAAAATCCACGGAGTTGTTGCAAATTGTTCGATTTCGAAGCAGTTTGTTTCGAGACGCAATCATTCGACTCGTGGTGCCTAGTTTGCCCGACCACTGGACTGAAACGTTTCAGTGGTGTTGTGTTGAAACGCTTCGAAACGTAGGTAATTATTCTTGATGAATATTATGCACTCAATCTACTCAATCTTCTTTGATCTACTGGACCTACAGTCTGCACATAGTCTAGATAGTGTTATGTTAAACATCTTGAAAATAAACGACGTTTCATTGTGTAATCGGACATCGGGCTGAGATCACAATGTTTTGATATTACGCGATTGGTCTTTTCATCAATGGATACCAAATTCATAGTTTGAGTTTAATAATAAATTCATGATTTATTTTACGGTTGCAGTAATTAGAACTTAACCAATAACTATAATATCTCCAATAACTATAATATCGACAACAACAAAATCGAGTCTGATTTGATGCTATGATGCAACGAAATTTTCATTGAAAACCTTTCAATATGAAATCAGCTCATTTCAAGATGCAATTACCTACGTGATGATGTTGCAAAAGTAAAATTTAAAATATTAAAATATTATATTATTAAAATATTTGCAATTCTTTCGAAAATTACGAGAATATTTAGTAGATATACCTGAAATTGTTAAGTCAGTATACATGCAATTACGTTTGTTAATGGTTGTAATTTTATGCTCGATATTGAATTGCTAATTTCTGTCCGCTGTTTCTGTTAATATTAATATGATCGACTCATTCAACTCGAACACTAATATCGATACTAATTTGCATTGTCAAGAAATAGTGCAGCAAGAACTAGAAATTCACACTAGAAGCACACAGGCGGTCAAAACGATGAGTTTTTTTGCACAGGTGAAACTTATGTCTATGCCTACGCCTACGCATAATATCATATATTATGTCTCTCTTATGACTCTTAACATTTTTATCTTGACACGGTTTAGACAAGATAAACTTCAACAACTTCGACAGTGTCGTAATGATGTACGACTGGCGTAGATAGACAGCAGATGTTTATACACATTCACAGTTTCATAGTGAACATACAAAGAATGAGGTTAAATAGAATTCGATTTTCTTGGCGAACATTTTTAAATAAGTTAGGGGTAATACGATGACGTATTAAATGCTGTTTAATTTAGTCTTCTGGACTTTTAAGAATTTGCGTACACTGCAACTGCTTAACGTTCAACAATGTATAGACTGAAAGAAATGTTTATAAATAACAATTTATTTCTAGGAAGAGATGCTATAATGAACAGTATTTATGCAGCACCTTAATAATGCAAGTAGAACGATACATCATTCGTATTGTAATATATAATATTGAGGATGATTGATTTAATTAGACTTTATTGCTGATGACAAAATGAATATATCATGGACCTTTAGTTTCATTTATAACAGTCACATGATATGGGACAGGAAAATAGAATTCTATAATTTGAACCTCGATAACAAATTTTTAAAATCGTTGATGGGATTAAGCTACTTAAAGAGTGAAGAATAAATGAGCAGAAATAGCTAAGAACATTATGGTAGAAAACCGTTACCATTTATTTTGTAACTACTTTTAAATAGCAGCTTTACCTAAAATATTTCTTAATCTACGCCATTTTTTAAGTTTTATCAATAAACAGCGGACGTATGTGCACTTAAAATATGCAATTTATGCGAGTATGCAAAATATATTAGTTATATACAGAACGTTCCAAGTTTTGTCACCCAGATGGTGTCATATTCTGAGTCTACGAACTCTTCTGCAACTTTTTAAACTTACGTACGGAATAGCTTAACATACAAATAAAATAATATCAGATACAAAATTTAAAAATATATATTTGACAATACCATTGTAATTATTCAGATACATTATAGTTTGCATTACAATAAATTACCAGCATTTTTTCCACATTTTCAACCGTTAATTGGCGACATTTGTCAGCGAAAATTAATTCAAACTCATTCTTGTTTGAAGCGTAGTTTCATTTTCAAATCTATTTATGCGAGCAAGTATTTGCATGTTGCCTAGTTTTCATTTTTTCAATATATGCTTTTAAATATGCGAAGCTTTTGCAGTATGCAAATAATGCAAAATAGAAATACATTTTTCGAATATAGAAATGACGTTGTAAATTTCAATCCAACTCCCCCATCTTTATCTTTTTGTTATTGAAATATGTATTTGTATATAAATCCGCTGTCTATTGATCAGTGTAACGTACGATCAATGTACGAGTAAATATCGCTGGAAATCCGTTTCACATTTACTGTGACTCGAAAGCAAACGATTTCAGAGTTCAAATTCGTCAAAACATTAGCAGTATTATAGACACGCAAAGAGCGCTTGTAAATTACGTTCCTGTACTTCAAACTCACCATGTGTATACAAAAAAAAAACATACTTAAAAACTTACCGTTTGAAATACGCGTAGCAGGCGACTGAAGGAGGATACTCCGAAAAATTGAGGGGATCTTGTGAATAATGAAGCGCGAGGCAAAGAGGACGCTGACGTCAGATTTGGAAAGTGACAAACGAAGAAGGAAACGAAGTTAACGTGTCCGATTGCCGGAAAATCGTGGCATTGTCCGGTGTCTTGTAAGAAAAACGTGAAACTTCGACTGTTCTGTAAAATAAGCTTGTACAAATCGCGTCCAAATCTTTTAACGGAACGATTCTTTTTTATACCGGGTCACAGTCAAAATCGTACACTGCTTCTTGTACTAAAAAAGTTTCGGGATGATTTAGAAAACACTTAAATACATAAATTTTTTTTTGTTATCCCCTGAGGGTTCCCCAAAAACAAATGAAAAATTTGAAAGGAAAGAAGATCACATTTGCTGGTAAGCCTCGTGTACTGTTAAGATTAAAAAATATAGCGAGAAAGCAGTAAAAATTAAGCAAACGACAATAGATGAGTGACAAATTCTAACAAAAATAAATGACTAAATATTTGAAAAAAAATTGAAAGTGTCCAAAAATTAGGAATTTTAAATTGTTTTAAATTTTATAGTTATTACGATTCCAAGCAGACTTTGCATATTACCAAAATGGAGCTGCTTCATAACTGCCCAAAAGTCACTAATACCCCTCTTCAATTACCTACCCTTAATATAATTGTACTAACAAAGTACTAATTTTTTATTTAAATCAAGTTTAACACAACCTGTTAGTTGTGTACGATTCTTGGTATGAGATGTTTTGCAGACTGTTTTTGTAAACACAACAAATACAGATACATATAGAATAATATTTTTTTCAATATCATCCCTAAACTTTTTTTACTACAAACAACATATTTTCATACACAGTGTACGATTTTGGTTGTGAGTCACTGTATGTTAAGAAACGATTTTCAAAACGAAGAAACATGAATTCTAGCTTGCCGGTTGAAAACGTTTTCCTTCTGTCGACAGTGTGTGCACGATGACGAACTGTTGCTAGGAGTGAAATGTCATCGCACGAGACGAGTGAAAATTGCGCGTGCAGTTTGCGGCAGTGTTTGTTGAATGTTGGCGCGGCGTTGTAGTGGAATCAAAACAAAGTGCACACAACGCAGCACGGACGCCATGTAACTAGCAGACTGAAGATTGATTTATTTGATAGGCAGAACTCGTAAAAGTGTCTTGCGCGAGTTTCGTGATTTATCGGGAGGAGGAACATGGTAGAAAGTCCGGAGAGGGCCGACCGCTCTCAAAAGAAGTGTAATCAACGAGTACTGTAACGCATCGAAATAATCTTTAAATTGGAGAACTAATCATGCTGGTGTAACATTGTCGCACCAAAAAGATAAATCTTCCACCAAATATTTCAAACGTGAACGTAACTTCCAAATTCTAATAGCCACCTGTCTGGTGTACGAAAATAATAAATCTTTCAAACCTTTAATTAAAAAAATATTTGCCGAATATGTTTGAAGGGTCGGAAATTCTAATAGCTTGTTAGCTGATACAACGCTAACCTGCAAAAAGGGATGATTTGTAAATTATGTTTATGCGTGCAATTTGTGACGACGAACACGGTGGAGTATTCCTCCGTCGAAACGCTCGGCGAAGAAAATGAAGAAAGAAGAAAATATTTACTGGTCGGGAGCGCAGTGTCATCGAGGCTGACGAGAAAGGACGAATTGGCGGACATCGCCGGGACGAAACGACGCACTGGTTGAAAATTTGCCAGAGGTCGTGTTAATGAATTCCAAATAGTAGAACGGTCACGTGTTGAGTGAAAGGGTGTACCGAAGCGACGATATAACACAGAAGAATGAACGCAAGGGAAATTGGCGCGTCCGTTTTAAACGAGATTCGGCTCGCCGGGTGCAATCTTGTCACTTTTGTCACCAGCAATCGTTGCTACGTCACGAGCAAGGATTGGCTTTGCGAAAATTGCTATCGGCCGTTGGAGGCGCGATCTCGCGAATTATGCCCGCGTTGCTTGTGAGTTTTCATTGACTTTATGGTTTTACTTCACGCGTGTCGTAGCCGTTTCATCCTTATATGTGCCACGACCATCATGCTTTTATCTCAGTCCTGCCTGCGTACTGCTCCTTAACAATGGAATTGGCTGACCTTCACTTTCTGGGATCAAAAATTTTGCACTTTTTTTTTTATACTATCCTGTAAATCTTGACGACAAAATGCACAAAAATCGAAGTTCCCGTCAAGATCTGTAAGATCTGTATATTTAAAAAAGTTAAAAATTTTTGGTTCCATTAGGTGAAGTTTAACCGACGCACTATACAAAATCATGTAAATCTGTGTTATGAAAAAGAATTAGTATTTCCATTTACATAAACACATGGTATGTTGACTAAAGTGTTACAAACTGTTTTCTCCGAATCTAATGAAGATATCAACTTCATTTTTTTTTTTAATTTAATGGTTAAGGGGAGCTAATATTTTAGTATCTATTAAATTTTTTTAGGACAACTTTTGAGGGAAAAGGGAGCCCCCAACATTTGTTTGAATAGGAAATAGTATTGATTTTTTGTAATTTTGATACCTGTCATTAAACCGAATAGCATTCACTTGAACCATAGTTTTTATTGGGCACAGTTACAGAGTCCGTTGTACTGCAAAGCCTAATATATCATGCTATCGATACAGACTTCAATACGTGCATTAAGATGGCTCGTTTTTCCCTCAAAATTAGTGTTTTTAATGGATCACCCGCGATTTTTGAAATGAAATGCGTGTTATCTTCTAAATCATTAAACAGAACACAACGATTTCTGCATTGTATCTTGGAAATGTTTCTCTAAGAATGAAGTCTGTCCTTTATTTATAATATTGCGTGTTCGCTATCAACTCTTTCAATCTTTCAAACTCTTCGATCGAAAAGCTCTCCTGATACTGTTCAGTTTGCCTACTTGTTTCATCGTTTTCCGTGGTTAATAGGAAGTTTTATCAGCTATTCTTATCTAGTTTCTTAATTCTTAGAGATATTAATTACGATATGATGTTAAAGTAATACTTCTCATGTAAACTATAACACGTAGCATACAAGAATAAGAAATTCCTTTTTATAACATAGATTTGTATGGTTTTACATAGCGTCTTATAGTATTGTCATGGAGTGTAATAATAACTACGTTCGCATTGTTCATCGCCACGGATTAATTATGGTGGACGTCGTTTGTGTCAAAGCATCTTTTCCATCAAGGTATAACATTCTTCAAATATTCAACAGTTACGACTATTCGAAATACTTATTTCGCGAACCAACTTTAGTTTATTGCTTTGGCATTGATGTACAAGATGTACGTGTATTGTATACTTCCGGTATTTATTTATGTTTGCAGAAGATGTCTCAGAATAAAGTTCCACTATTTCAAGGTATACATAATACACACAATACATTAGTAGAAAAAATATTTTCTCAATGTTGTCTCCTTCTTCTTGGTAACCTTTTTGGGAGGCATGTTGAAGTACAACATTTGTACAGTTTCTTTATCAGTATAGACCCCACTTTATCAGTGTCTCCACTTTAACATCCCACTTCTGCCGCGGCCCAGTCACGTGACGCATTTCGTCTCTGTCGTGCATACTTCGGTACTGGCAGAGAGAACGCAACTTTTTCCCCTCAATTCGTGCTCCCTCCCCTCATCCAGCGACACTGCCCGCGGGCATAGCCGAGGGCAAGGTGACGCCAGCGGGAAAAATGCTGTCATAGGCTGAACCATTAAAAGAAGGCGTGGTTCGTTGTCCGTCAAGTCGCTCATATAAAATTTGAATTGATTCGAATAAAATAAATGAATGATCCAATTTTTCCCATATATGATTATGAATATCTTTCGAAGATTAGAAAAAGTATGCAGTGTAAATGTCAACGAATTTATCTTCATATTTATCTTTTCTATGTTAAGTTTATATTGTTATTATCAGCACACTATCTATCCCACAACACTTGTTCTAAACAAGTTTTTGCACAGCCATAAATAACGGATATACTCAGGTGTTCTGATTTAAGTGGACTATCCTGTACAATAATTTCAATAAATGTCACCGGAAAAGATATTTTTTTTAACCGTGTGAAAAGTACAGTATGTCCAGAGGAATTATTTATTCTCTTAGAAAGTGCCGTGCATAAAAAGTGCTGCGCAATCCGAAAGATGAGTGTACGGTTACAGTAATTGTTTTCATTTCTTTCTTCAAAATAAACAAATGCATAATACAACATGAATCCAGAATTCGCTCCTCTTCCTTTGTGAAGAACACAGTGTATGCTGGTTTTACCGAAAAATTTTACCCGAAATGTTTCGTTTTATAAAAGATTGTATGACACTATTGTTACCTGCTGTTATAGCATTTGTCATAGTGTACTTTTATGAAATCATTTTTGAGGGTTAATTTTTGCATTTAATTTAATGGATGGCTTACTTTTCGAGTCGGATATACATACAGCTTATGCCAAAGCTGCTCAACATGCCTTTTAGCGAGTAAGGGCACCCGCCAATGCCCATGGGCACAGTAAGGGCAAAGTTACGAGCAAGTGATATAGCGGAGTGGGGGTAGACCGTAGCACAGCCGTAGCTGGCCACGTAGCTGCAAGAATGCGTGTGACAAATACATGCAGCCTCGCCCACAGGAGCGTGGCTTTGTGCCCGCAAGGGCATAGATTCGTGCCCGCCGTTCTGTGTGTACCCAGGGCAAGAAAACCGCTGCCCGTACGGGCAGACGCTGAACAGCTCCGGCTTATGCATTGGATTAATTACATATGTGTACAAAGGGTCCCATCGTAATGTTTCTATGCAACTATTTCATAACCGATTTATTCTTCAAAAAAATATTCCATTTAGAAGTTATCAATCTTAATAGAATTATGGAACCTGCACTTGTTAAACGAAACTAAAATAGAGATGTATGCAAACAACCATTATCACAATATCTATTATCCTAACGTTCTGTTATCTGAGAAATATCTCCTAGCAACAGATAGTTCGACCAAATAAATTCTGATTGAACGATTTACTATGAAGCTCTACACAACTATGTATGTGATAAACTTCATATAATTTAGCAGCTAGAAATATGTACGATCGATAAATATTTGTATAAGTTGCCAATTTTTACGGCCCCTATTGGAAGGAATAGGAGTTTTCATTTGTCTGAAAGTTTGTTCACCCAAATATTTCTCAATTAATGGAAAAAAGACTATGTATATTTTACATTGCTATTAATATGTAGGCACTGTTTCATATGTAAATATATATATTGGCATTTAATTGTGCATTTTCATCATAATTAAACAAACTTCTAAAGTAATTTATCCTTTGCCGAGGGTACAAAAAATTTCTCTTCGACACTCGGAATAATTGACTTATTTAGATATTAATATAAAGCCAAAGTTTTAGATAAAAACAGTATTTTACTTCCACTTTCTATTTAACGATCAAGAAACATGTTATAAATAGAAGTACCATCCTACTGGAAGTAATACACAGTACTTTAGTGTAACGTCTTCCAGATGGTTTTGCAGTTCATTTGTTGGATAATGATCCCAACAAAGTCCAGTAACGTTGCATCACTTGCATGAGTTCGGATCACGTTTATGACCGAGCCGACGATTTCTAAAACGGGGAAAATTTTTTAGTCGTTTAGCGAAGGTAGTTCTTAACACCAGCCTATCAGTTGCACGAAAATAGAGCTAGAAATTTTGTTCCAGACAGCTACGGTTTATCGTCATTATTTTGATAATGCAGTTTCCATCATCGTGTCTCGTTCCAGTCGATCTGTTTTGTGTCGAAAATACCGGCTGATTCACAAGAAATAGAACACCTAAATATCTCCGTTAGGCTTGAAGATAGAAGAAAATAGAGAGATAGAGAGAAAAGTTGTACTATTCAAGGAGGCAAATGTGCTGATATGAAAAAAATGTTCTGATTGCTGTCGATTTCAAGGTCTTTTGAAGGTCATCCATGATTTTTAAATAGCATCATATATTTTTAACTTCATAGTGTTATATGATGAGTCAAGACGAGTTTAATAATGTGGTACACCATGACCTTCAAATGACCTTGTACTAGAAAATTTATGATAAAGCCATGATAACTTCAAAATGTCCAATCATTTTATTTAAATTAAATTAAATGTTCGAAAATTATGACCTTGACCAATAACAAAAACCTTTAAACCGGAACACCTGCGATCAAGAAATCGAACTTTGTAAAGCCGAGCAGCTTCTCGAAAAAAATGATGACTTTCGTAATGAATGGTTAAAAAGATCGATTTTTTTCTCCTTCGATAAATTGATACACTCGCAATAATTTGATGACAATAACTGATTCGGCATGCATATCTGTAGTTTATTGATAATCTTGTTTGTGTACACTGTAAGATCACCTTCCGTTAACGGTATATGTGTTCTGAGACCAAATGGCTTAAGGAATTAAATTTCTGTCGATCAAACGGAGTAGTCAAACTATTTATGAGTCCAAGATCATTTAAAGGTCATAGTGTACCGCATCATTGAACTCGTCTTGACATCAGCTGCAACACTATAAAGTCAAAAATATATGGTGCCATTTAAAAATCACCGATGACCTTCAAAAGACCTTGAAAACGACAATAATCAGAACATTTTTTTATATCACCATATTTTCTTCCATATTTTCCTTTTCCTCCCTAACATTTTCTTCTATTTTCAAGCCGGACAGAGATATTTAGGTGTTCTGATTCTCGTGAATCACCCGGTATATGTATAAAGGGATGTTGTACAAACATTGTGTATAATACCAACAATTTGAATTGTTCATTGTTACCTTAGTATTGTCTCACCGACACGCAGGCCTTATCTTTACGGAGTGCCTCCGACACGCAAATCCGTCTCTTTTTCACAATTCAAATCGTTCTAACTCCTTATATATCTACAATTTCGAAAAATGTTTGAAATAAAAGTTACTCATTTTAGTGGAGACTATGTCAATACATTTATCGTAATACAAATTTACCTCATACTTCATGTATACTTCATACATTTCCTCCATGTCATCATTAAGTTGGAAGATATATGGATAATTTATGCCAATGTGGTCTCCAGCTATAATATCGATGACAACAAAACAGAATTTTATTTTGCTTTAAAAGGAACTAATAACATACATATATTGTAGATTTTGTTCGAAATCTGTATCAGGAATATGATTTTTATTGAAAACGTAATTTTTCAAACAGATCTCCACTGATCCAAAGGTACATAGAATCCAGCTGTGATATATTTTACACGTAATTTTGGTACACACTGTACATGTAGTCATTGCATTTCAAGAGTCAGGATGGAAGAACATAGAACGCGTAAAAGTGGGCGAGTGTCGATATTATCGGGGCTCCAATCCCGAAACCATTTCCGGGGAAAATCTTGCGGTTTATTGACAAGATAAGAAGAGAAAAACGGGTCGTCCACTTAAGGAAATACCACCCTATACACCCATCCCTCGATTTATGTAGCACTTCATTTTCACCGAGTTTCTTTTTTGCGCGATAAATGATCTCTCAATTTACACGGACTTTTTAAATAATGAAAACGAAGGAGGAACAGTTTCCCTAACGCTGGACAGTAGTTACATATACCTTTAAGATTTAAAACCTGTAGATGAGTTCGCAATTTGCAGAGGAACAAAAACAACACAATAATCATAACATAGCTGAGAAGATCAGTCAAGCGTGTTGGTTTTAATAAAAAAACATTTCTTTGATCGAGGTTCACTATCCCCTAGTACCGGACAGAACAATTTCTCCAATTCCTCTAGTGACAGTACAAATCTTTTTATACTGTACTATTTATTATTTCAGTTTCAGTGATTAAAAAATATACCCAAGCAACGTGGATAGTAAGAGGAAACTGTTGGAGATGAGTTCAATAATTATGAAATACACAAGTCCGTTTATAACTAGTTTAATAACAATAATGCAAATGATATATAAATGCAATACTCAATACGCTCTATATTCACTCAGACCCAATATCTCTCACCTTCGGCGATCCTAACCTATATCCCCAGCTGCACCAGCTGCCAACTCTCACACTTCACACTCATTCATACCAAACTCATACCGATACAAACAACCCAATAGAAAGGTTAAAAGAAAACTTTTTAAAATGGACTTTACATAAAACGTGATAATACAATCTGTTTTTCAATTGAATGATAAAGCTTAGGTAATAATAATTATATAATGAATATGATAAACAAAACGTAACAGTTGATGTTAGATAATATTAACAATATATATAATGTTTTACAAAAATAAGGATTTGAAGCAATGTTTACAGTTTTGCGCGTTTCGTCAGAAACGGTTAAGATAGTACACAAATGCTAGGGAAATGAAATTACCAACAAACACTGATAGCCAACTGTAGTAAGACACGTTTAGACTGGTGTTTACACAGTTTCTCTCCTATTTGAAAGTCAATTGACACGCGTAACTCAAAATGAAACCACTTAGTGCAGTTAAAAGAAACAGTATCATTTCATTGTGCGATAAAGGTTTTTTACTACGGCAAATTGCAGTAAAATGTGGTGTAAGTCATACGATGGTTGCAAGAATAAAGAAAACCTATGGCAGTGTGTCAACTTCTTCAAGAAACGGTAGACCACAACTTGTTTCTGACAGAGCTGCACGTGAAATTGCACATCATCTTCGGTCTGAAAGTCATAAAACACCAAAAATCAAGTAAATAGACTTAGAGAAAAATCAAGTAAATAGTAAATCAAGTAAATGCAAGTGAATAGACTATTCGCCGTTCCTTAAAGAGATTCGCGTTAAAAGCGAAAGAAAAGTAACGCAAGCCGGCTCTTTCAGACAAAAATATTAAACTACGAAAAAAATTTGCTCATACATACAAAGAGTGGACAACAGAAGTTCGGAAAAGAGTTATATGGTCTGACGAAACAAAAATTAATATATTTGAATCTGATGGAAGGTATCAGGTGTTCATGAATTGTGGAAAAGGACAGAACAAGAATGGTACAACATTCAGCCGGAAATGATTAAAAATTTAACAGATAGTATGCCACGCAGGCTAGAAGCAGTACAAAAAAGTAAAGGAAAATGGACAAAATATTAATTCAAAGCTTTATTTCGACGAGCATAATTAAAGTGCAGAACTGTAAAAATTGTTTTCAATCCCTATTTTCGATAAATATTCCGTATATTGTTAATATTAACGAAAATAAACTACTGTGTTTTGTTTATCTTATTCACTTTGTAATTATTAGTACCTAATCTTAATCATTAAATTGAAAAATAGGTTGTATTATCACGTTTCATGTAAAGCTGGCGAAGTGTGTTTACACTTTTGCTCGTCACTGTATACAGGATGTCCCAAAAATGTTGTACCTCCTCTTGAAAGGGGTGATTCCTGAGGACATTTTAAGTAACTTTTTTCTGTACAAAAATGTTCTTTGTTAACGAGCTATTAACGCAAACCACGGGCTAATCAAAGCGCGGCGACAGCGAACGGATTCCGGCTTGGTCAATGCTAACGCCACGCTTAGCAGGACCTGTCTTTGAGCCGGAATACTAGCGCTCTGATTGGTCCGTATTTTTTACTAATAACTCTTTATGAAAGCCGAGGAGAATATTTTTGCAAAGGAAAAAGTTACTTCAAATGATCTCAAGAATCACCCCTTTTAAGGAATTGCAACATTTTTGTGATACCCTGTATACATATATAGAAATGTTGATTATTTTTAAATTCATTTTGATTTCTCATATTGTTAAATTATAAATAACGCGGAATAAAAAAGTGTATTATATTTTCTCATTTATTTAAGAAAAACCTTAAGCGTCTGGCATTAGAGGAATTACAACTAACATTTTCGAGTGGGACGTATTCGATCGATGAAGGAAGTAACTTTGTACCAGTTAATCCATCAACGGCGGAGTCCGAGTCAATTTTGTTCGAAAGTATCAAGAATCAAGTGATTCAATTGTGTACTCAGTTTCTGGCGATTTAATTAAACGAACAGCTATTGCATTAGGAACAATAGAAAGATTAACGTATCTACAAGAAGTATTTTCAAAAATATGTTTTAAATATCATCAATTATATAGTTATAAGTGCCACTAGAGCAAAGGGCATCCCACACCGTAAATGTTTTTCCACAGAAATTACGATTGCAAAAATACTTTGGTTTCTCTCGAAGATCCTTCGAGTGTGAATTAAGTCCATCTGGACCAATACATTGAATATCTTCTCGTCGGGAAACAAAAAAACTACGAGAGAATGTTAAAGGAAAAACATTGAATATAACATGAGCTCTCAAATGTGGGTGCAGACATCAATTTTTAATGTTGGGATTGCGCTTAAGGGGGGATATTGGAGTAGATTATTAAAATTAATACGAATTTTAGGAACTTTCTATTAAAACGTTACTTAATATTCATTTTCGAAACTTCTGGGGTACTCAGTTGAACTAATTAAACTATTATTTAAGCTTTTTTAATGCAAATCTTAGGTTCATCGACGATGGTTGATATTCGTTTAGCTGTATACATAGGGGCAACTCGATTGGACGAGTAGTTTTTTTTTCTATCTTTCCCGCCAATTTGAAAACAATGGTTCCGAAAAAAACGCGTTTGAAGTTTTCGTTGTCGTATACCTATCTGGGCTATCTTTGAAACTACTTCGAATTTCTATCTGTAACTTTCGAATGTATTGTCCATGAGGATTACTATCGATTAAAAAATTTGAGAACATCAATTTTTCGAAGTTTGTAATTGAGGTTCCTCTATTAAGAACGTGTTGTACAGTTCAACGAGGAACATCAAGCTCGTCAACAACTTGCCTTTATGTACGCGGAGACAACTTTTTCTTGAGTCCTCCTATCTTGTATTCCCATACTTATAATTAATAGGATCACGTAAAAAATTTGATACAACTGGAGCGCCCAAGTTTCCGTCCGGTTTTACGAACTCTTACCTCTTGTTCCCTGAATGATAAAATTGCGATTTGCTCCTTTTCACTAAGGTAATTACCACGTGCATAAATTGACTAACGAAGATTCTTGTTCAAGCAAGAATACGACATTAAAATTGAAGTGTGTTAAAAATGAAGATGGTGCTATCGTTTTGCACCGATTCTTCGACGTTTCTCGTTTTCACATCGACATGTGCACAGACAATTCCAGTCTATTTGTACGCTAAGTTCGTTATTTATGATGGTTTCTTGGTTTTTTCCTGAATTATTCTTCGGAAGTTGGAGGATGTGAAAAATATGAGTGGCGCTGTAGTTATGCTCCGCAGCGTAGATGTTTCATTCCATCTCTAGCTCCCAACAATGACCAGGTCCGCGGCTGCTCCGTTGCAAAAGGAGCAGCTGGAACGAAAAAGATGACCCCGTTCTTGGAGGTCAAGGACTACGTTGCCATAGCAACGGGATCGGAAAGAGTGTCGTCGGCTACGTTCAACATTATAGAAGAGTTAAATACTATGCTGGGTGGCACCGTCGAACCGGTCGACCGAGTCACTTTGTACTTGTTAGGTTTTAATAATACCTGGCGCAGTTGCGACCTCGCCGGTAGTGCCGATCCGCGCCGGCTAGAAGAGCCTTCTGCGATTGTTTTTTCGTTCTCTCGCCGGGCTAAAGTTCGCGGGGACGAAGTGCACGCGAAACGAAACGACCGGATCGACGTGCGCGAACCGTGCTTACGCAAGGGAGTTCCGTATTTTCCAAACCGATCGACAAAAAGATCCCGACACTGCCAATACCGTTCGCCACCGAGTGCGCCGTTCATATCGTTAGGCTGTTCACCCGATTTTTTAGACGTTTCTGTGCTCAACGTGCGAACTCAATTATGAGTGGATTGCGGATATTCGTGAGAGTTCACCATGCGGATTATTAACTCATCTCGGAGCAGATTAAACGGAATCTCATTTCGTGCGCTACAGGTTTTCTTGAACTATACTAACTATACAAGTCAGGGAACCAATTATACTTTTTTTTTTTAAAGCATAATGAATTAAAAATGTCTTTCATTGAATTCAGTTAATATATATGTTGTATATCTCTTTTTTAATATTCACTATGCTTTAAAAATACGTATAATTAATACAAGCACAGTACCCCCACACTAATCGAGTCCCTTACCCTATCCTATGAACCTTTATGCAAAACAGAATTTTCTAGATATATTTTATGAAGTTACATACAAGTTGGCGTTCAACTCCAAACTATACTCATTTTTATTGAACTGTGTATTCGATGTACAGTGCTGTGCAAACGTCTTATAGCACCGCGAAAAATTTTATTCTTGAATAAATCTATGTCAGTGATGCATACTTGTTATTTACCATGCCGTAGATTCTAATGCTTCGTTGAGACATACCTACTGTACAAAAAACACGTGTTTTCCCGTATTTAGATTGTAAAATGTAGTGAAAGATTTAGGGGCTACCTAGCACACAGTTCTGACTTGAATCATATTGTACATGCTTGGGATTATTTTCACAGAGGACGAAGAAAAAGTCATCCAAAAAATGCAGATGAACTCTTTCAGGTTATTAATAAATTACATGAAAGTTGTAGGAAAAGAGTCGACGCTGTAACAAACAATAAAGCAAAAACAAAAGATTAAAGTTTTTACTAAATTTATAGTAGTATGTGATTTTTAACAGTACATTACATAGTGATAAAAATATATATGTGCTAACTGTTTGTACGTTCTTTAACCGGTAAAGATATAAATTTCTAATGTATTGTAAGTGGCCTAAGAGTTTTGCACAGTACTGTACCTACATCAAAATCTGCAGTCTAATGATGATATGTACAGCGTTGAATTTAAATTAATATGTTCTCTGTTATTGACATTTAAAAAATGAACTTTATAGACACTGGAATATAAAGTAACAAAGTGTGTCGAATTAAATTCTAATGGCTAGGATAAAAAATGTAAAAATTTCGAAATTATGAATTTGGAACATTACACAGCACTAAATTTACCAAAAGTAATATTATGATATTTTTCATCATTTGCCTTTTTCAGTATCATATATAATCGGCGAAATTTAAAGAGTTGCTCGTTTTATAATTGTCATAACATAAGCAAGATAGGGAATCATGAAATTTGTGGAAAAAGCAGTAATCTATCGTTTCCAATGTTTATTGTAAGTTGAAATACTTTCTAATAAATGGACACATTCAATTCTTCATAATTATACGTGATCAATAGTGTTTTAAATTCCTTAAAAACCAAATTTCTACGATATTGTCTATTTATTTGGTACAACAATTTCTCACTCACCGAAGATAAACTAACACCACTCCCATATAAAAGAAACCAATATGGCATCTACAATGCAAAAAAAGCCAACAATTATTCTAATAGGATGTACTACAAATATTGTAGGCTTAATTTTTTTTCTATAGACGATAATATATTTACATTTTTTTCGGAACAAAGCATCCAATCAAATTTAATAAGAAAAGTATACGATAGTGCTCGTACACATAAGTGAAATTCATTCACAATCAAAATCCAATTCCAATTCTAACAAAAATTCCAATTTCAATTTTAACAAATAAAATTTCATTGCCAATTTCAATTTTAACAAGTGAATGTGGAGTTCTTGGACAACAAAATTCGATAATTTCAAACTTTACTTTAAATAAGTGCAATTATTTTATATATTAAATAGTAAAACGAAGAAACTACATTCTCATATACGAAGACTTTCGTGGCCTACTCAAAAAACCGCATTGTAATATTGTGTGTAATAAATAGAACTCGTTCATTATTGTGTTACAAAATTCTACGACGTTTCAGGTACGTCAATCATACCAATTTAGGATTAACGGTGCTTAAGAACTTAAAATAAATTTGTATGCTTTTTGACTATGATATGGAAATCGATTCCTCGAATGAATGTATGTGGGTGTAAAGGTTTTGGTGTTTAAATGTGCCTATACAATGCAAGGAGAAAATAAATGTAATGTTTCGTCACTGAATCTGTTGAGAGTAATTAAAATCTGGAACTTATCTCTTATCTGGATTCTTATAGATATACGGTACCAGGAAAAAATGTTGGAAAAAATAATCTTTAAAAATAATCTTTAATAAATCGTCTTTATGTTCAGAGAAATTTTCAGAAATTACCTTGAACCTATTATTCACAGTACTGTATATTTTCTGACTACACTAATCAAGTATAGGGTAAGGGACCCAATTACTGTGGGGGTACCAATTACTGTTCCTATATTAATTATACTTATTTTTAAAGCATAATGAATATTAAAATCAGATATATAACATATATATTCACTGATTTTAATGAAAAAAATTTAATATCTCTTTTTTAATATTCATTATGCTTTAAAAATCAGTATAATTAATACAGACACGGTAATTGGTACCTTACCCTACTTGCATTTCAAAAATGGAACAACGTTCCAAATCTTTCTTATTCTACATTGTTTCCTCCTAAAAACATACATTCCACCATGTGTTCATAAACTACAGTATAAACTGAGAATTTTTGGAAATGCGATTTTTTCTAATTATTGGTGTAATATCGATGGTTCTCAGGAAACAATTCAATTAATGTTTTTGCACTTTCAGTGGCAGTGGAAGTAGCGACGGCGCGGAAGGCGGAAACAGCGAGAAATTGTCTCCCAGCAAACTTTCGGAACTTACGTCACCCAGTCCCGGACCTTCAAACAATTCCTACAGTCTGCTCCAAAATGATAATGTGAGTACATTACAGTTTCTTTCCGCTTAATCTTCTATGAAACAAATCTTTTTGTTGATCCTCGTTAAATAGGGCCTAACAATTAGTTTCAAATTTTAAAATAGTTTATATGTGACTGTTAACAGTGATGAATTTATGTCTGCAATACCGTGACCTATGGTTGGTATACCACGTGTTCCATTGAATTAAAAGGAATTAAAATAATTGATAAAGTACAGTGGGCGATCAAATTATTAAAGCCAAGAAGTTGACGATATTATAACAATTAATTTTTTAATGACAGACCATCTATACTGAATTCTTATTATTTCTTTTTATGAAGTATTGATGTTTGCAAATTATAAACACACATTTAGTAATTAGATAACATTATTCGCCACATACACAATAAATGTATGTTTCGTATTGTCACTCTAACAATTTGACCACATACTGTACCCCTTCTTGAAGTTACCGGTACTGTACATTCTTCAGGGAATTTTGTGAATCATATTTTTAACGAAAATATAATAAAATTACAATAGAATTTCAACTGCAATAGTTCGTCGGAAGTCAGGAAATTCACATAAATGTTTTTTTTTTAGGTCCTCGGATATCGCATATATTCTTTGACCTATGCATATGAAATTACTATCAATCCTGTTAAAAGTTTCAGCTAGACACGTGATAGGTACGAATTATTTCTAATACAAAATGATACTTGTACGATAGCATGACGTTTAAATATTCGAATGATACGTGTCATCTAGGTTACTAACACACGGAAGCAGTGAAACACATTGATTTTTAATCATTTGATGTTCATTCTTGATACACGAAGACATTTTTATATTCAAAGGGAAGCCTTTCTAACTATTTTGTAAATTGCATCTTATGATTTTTTTAATAGTAAAATTTATTGCTGGTGTTACTCGAACGATCTATTTTAAATTATCTGTAGGTATCTTACTAAACCGCAAAAGTAGAAAATCGTTCAGTAATTTCATTTGTTAACACGCATAGTTCGATTAATGTCACAGCAAATATCAACAAGTGTACTTGTAATTTTCGTAAAAAATTAAAAATTAGTAACTGACGAGTGCTCGACTAAGGGGCCCAAATACTGTGGAGGTGCCAATTACTATTCCTATATTAATTATACATTTTTTTAAAGATAATGGATATTAACAAAGATATATATATATGACTCATTTTAATGAAAAAAATGTAATATCTTTTTTTTTAATATTCATTATGTTTTAAAAATAAATATAATTAATATAGGCACAGCAATTGGCACCCCAACTTTAATTGGGTGCCTTACCCTATTTTCCTCGAAATAGAATTCATCTATTTGTCATTGAAACCGGAAGAGGAATTTGAAGCACAAGTGGAAACCATTAAAAAATTCTACGAATTTTTTGCCATTAAGCTTTAAAGACCAGTTAAATCGATCGTAATCGCGGCGAGTTTAACGTTTGACGTGACATATGTAGTTATTTCTCGGTTCGGATCAAATTAGACGAAAACCATTCCGACAGCTGCCAAGACTTCAATGCTTCGGAAAATATGCGTCATTTGAATAGTGTAACGTCATAACTTCTATAACAAAACAGTTTCTAGTTCGCCTCGAAAGAAGAAAAATTACGAGAACCCTCGACGCTAATGGTCTAAAATTAAACGTCAAAATTAAATCTAGATCATTTTGCGAAATCTTAAATGAGTCCTGATTTGGTTCGTTAAGAATCTATGGCTTCCATTTATCTCTAACAATAAACATTCCACTGAAATATCTAACAATTTCAATCATGCGAAAGAATTCTTTAAAAATACTTCGTGAATTATTATCAATAATCGTAGTTTTGTCTTCGGAAATATTTATGAGGAAAAATAATGGCAGAGAAATAATGTAAGAACAAAAAGTGACAAAACATTTTAAAAGGAAAAGAGAAATTTAACCTACGTAATAGGAACGTGAGAAATAAAAAAATGAAACATAGCATTTTCACGATTGTATCACTAAAAAATTATGATAATGGTGAACCGGTACTCTAGAAATTTGAAAAATCAATTTGCTATAACTATTTACATAAAAATAGTTTAAAATAGAATGACATTAAGGAAATACATATCCTAATCTTAAAAGATTTATGTTTTTATATGTGTCAGAAGCTAACGTGGTTTACATAAAAAATATAAAAAATAAAATTAGCCAGTTACTTCGTGTAATCCTATGTATATTATAACAATTTGAAACTAGTTTTGTAAAATGTTGAAAAATGGAACTCTCGGAATGAATTCGACTGTACTACGAATTTTATACGTTTATAAAGAAAATGAAAATTTTTATTTTTAAACATACATAATCTATATATGACTAATGTCACTTTCATAATAAAATTTGAAAGTTGAAATTTCTAAGTTTGAACTTGTCAAGTAAAACCAATAATAGTAAAATAAACAGTATTGTAATCAAATAAATAGACCCTTCATATACTTTTTGATGAAACTCGAAGGGTTGACAATAATCGAACGAGATTCTATTATCGATTGGACGTGTGGTAGTCACTATGGAGTTTCAGAACAAATGTTCTGTCACCGAAAAGCAAATAAAAGCTGTCACTATATTTATCTACTGCTAACTGTCGTGTCGATAAAAATGCAGTGGTTAGTCGTCCGATCGAATCTCTACCTCTTTTATAACTTCAATTTACACAGCATAGGACAATTCAAAATTCAAAATTAATTCATAAACATTTATAAACATAAATAAGTAAATAAATATTTGTTCTTCGTTTTCTACGTCTCTCATTGTTTATAAATATTAAATTCAACTTTTTACAATACATTTAAATCGTTCAGATTTTCGCAAAGGGTGTAACCGGATAAGGAGGTCAAAAGTGCCCCCAAACAAAACTGAATTTCGATATCTTATCCAAAAAAAATACTTTGTGCCAATTTTCAACCCTATATGTCGACATGGGAGGTAGTAATGGGGTGACGAAGAAAATCAGGTTTTTCCGTAATTTATCTTATCCTCTTCAATAGAAAATTCTGACAAAAATCAGGCATGTTATAACTATTAGACTGCACGTCTATGAATTTTTTCAGAATTTTTAGCTTTGAAACCGAATTTTCAAAATAAAAAAGATTTTTAAATGCCGATTTCTTGTAAAAGTTATGAGATACTAAATTAATTTTTGTATACATAGTTAAAAAATTAAAGACTGCTATTTTTTACCTTTTCCATGCCCGTACAAATACCATGTTCATATGACTTATATAATTAATTTCTTAGATGGACATTATATCAAATTCTAAATAATATGCATGTATTTCCATGTAAGAGTTCTTACTTTTCTGCTGCATTAGCTTTTATCGCTGTAATCAAGGTGTACTTCATCAATAGAAAAAATTTTGGAGAGAATTTCTGCCGCCCTTACAATTTGTGAAAAATATCGTGCATACGATAAGTAATAAATTATCGCAGCTATAAGGGAACAACACCAAATGGTGCGATTACCATTTGCACAGTCACAGTTATTACTAATAACATAATGTTTGATTCCAGTACAACCTACTGTATTAGATGTATATTCTATGATGAATACTTTTTAACTATGTGCGCCCACTTCGAAAACTCTGAAAAAATTATATGTTAACAACCATAATGAGATGGTAAAACTGTAAAAATATAAACTTAGTATCTCATAACGTTTACAAGAAATCGGCATTTAAACGTTTTTATTTTCTAAAATTCGGTTTCAAAGCTAAAAATTCATACATGTGCATTCCAATAGCTAAATATGCCTGATTTTTTCAGAATTTTCAATTGAAGAGGATAAGAGAAATTACGGATAAACCTGATTTTCTTTGTCACCCTATTACTACCTCCCAAGTCGACATACAGGGTTGAAAATTGGCACAAAATATTTTCTTTGGATAAGCTATCGAATGGCCTATTGGAAATTCAGTTTTGTTTGGGCGCACTTTTGACCTCCTTATCTGCTTACATCGATTAACTTTTTCACGCGATTTTATAAAAATGAAAAAAATATATTCAATTCATCCATTAAGAATTGCTTTAAACTGAAAATTTTGTTCAATCATCATTGAGATTTCAATTTTTATTCATAATCATAAGTAAATATAAATTACAGTTTATTTACATAAATCACAATTGAACAGCGTATAACATTTGTCTAAGTGAATACTGCATATATTTTAATTTAAATATGGAACAAAATCCGAAATTGTATAAAATTTCGTAATTGAAAGAATTCATCAGACATGTTTTAATTTATTCGATAGTGTGGCCAACCACGATTATTGACTTGGACAGTTTGATTTTATTAATTACAACCGGCGACTACTATACTTAACAGATTCAATGATGCCATCCGGGGTCGTGAAGTAGTTTTATGCCTCTTAACAAGACGAAGATAGATCTAAATTACAACAAGAGGATTTCATTACTGGGTATTCAGTTCACGTAGAATACGTGCTAAAACACAAGAACAATTGAATGAATAATGAAATAAATTGTCTTCCACTTCATCTAACTACTGTTCAAACTTCTCATTCTTGAAAGGAGCTTTATTCTAAAATATTCATTTTCCGTTTTCATAAGAAAGTACTGTCATTGTATTAATCTATTACGAATTTGGTAAATATTACGTTTAGCGGACCCCCAGTTCCAGTGATCTTGACCTTGACATATGTTGTCAAGGACAAGGCATTTTGAAAAAAAGACATCTATTTTCTTAATAACTTTTCCAGGAACAACGAGCGACTGTTGAAAGCCTTTTGAAAATTACTCAGGATGGTGACCTTGACAACATGTGTCAAGGCCCATGCCATTAAAGCTAGGTCTGCTAAACGTAATGTTTAACATAGTATGTACAGTGTTTGCTCGATATATGTCAAAAACACAGCCAGGGACATATATTGGGCAAGAGATACTATTCTTTGATGCACACCGAACGTAAAAAAGGACAGCGAAGCTCTAGAGGCCTCGGTTCACGGCCCCTCACGGGGCATACCCCGCGACAGTGGTGATAGTTCTTGGCTTTTATCGGGTAGGCACTTGGGACATATACAGAGTAATCACTGTATTTCGTTACAAGAAACGGTAGGTCTCATGTTTGTATCCGCATTAATTTTTAATGTGTTTACCACGCATAACGATTTGTCAAATTGTAATGTTGTAGAATTGTATAAGTAGTTCTTTATTGCAGCGTTCTTGTAGTAGTGGTCCGACCAATATTTCCTTTCCTGTTTCTCTTTTGTGGGAAGTAATTTCATAATGATAGTAATCTCTTCGACGTCCATTCTGCTCTACAGTCCCCGCTACACCTATAAATTGTAAAATTTGGTCACCGAGTTTGGTTGCTTTTGTTCGCTAAGCTACGTCGCCAGCTTTTTAGTGTCCCATCGACCAAGTCGCCGGCGACTGGTCGACAATGCGTAACGACTCTAAATCTCCTTTAGCAAATGCATTCCTTTGTCTTACTCCTAATTACGTCATGACAAATGGAGCTTATAAGTAGTACATACAGAAAGATGGATACCATTTGGACGACGTCATATTTTCAATCTAATTTTTATTCGATTACATCTGCTGTTTTACGTCTCTCTTTCTAAATAACGAATATGCCTGCTTGCCACGAAAAAAGCATTGAGCATTACTCTAAATAAAAAATTTGATATTTTAAAAATAAATTATGCGATCAAAACAAATCTAGCGTCTATCATTATATTCAATTCGGATCACGTAACTAGCCATATGAAAATTAATTCGACCAGAAACTTGCGCCAGTACACATTGTGGAAAACTTCGTGCATATTCACGAGGGGAAATTGCATATGTAGCTGGATTCGAACCCTGGCCCATCACGGTAACAGTTCCACCAGCGGGCTCATGAGCCACGTACACACGCGTCTATAATTATATCATTGTTCATATTTTCAATGTGGAAGATACTTTCACTTACAGTAATAAACAAATGTAATCATACAACTCGTCACATACAATATAGGAAATGTTAATATACAAATGAATATGTTTTGTGTTTCATTTAAAAAAGCGTTTAATCTCTGCATTTTCACCGTTGGAAATATTTAAAAAGTGTCCTACAGCTTTGTTACGCCATTTAACTTTGTTTATAATCTTCAAATGGAGGTCTCTTATTACATATTTAGTAGAAAGTCAAAATAATTCATTATTTTTCTAAAATAACGTGATATTCTCAAATAACTGGTAAGTTATTTGTTGTACGATAAAATGTTTTGAACAAAAGTTGCATGGTTTCCCTGGGGACATACAGTCTTCTAATCTGTTCTTTTTTTATTACTTTGCTTTTTTATCGAGATACGATGGTCACCTCGTATCAGATATCGTCAAATTAATAATCTTCTAGGAAATATTTGGTATACATAATAAAATTTATGATGCTCTCTTCAGACATGCAACTTCAATGTTTATTCATTGGGCAAGTCACCCTAATTCATGCATAAATGCATACTAGTGCATTCGTGTTATTCGACTAATTCCGTGTTCATCCATGGATAGGGGGTACCCGCGTATCAATTGGTTTTTAAACAATACTTCCGGTACCGAGGACGCATGTCACGTTATTCCCAGAACGCCACGTTCGGATGATCACGGACAGGTTTCGACTCGTCAATGAACCAGCCCTGTCAGCCCTTTCTACATCGATTCGTCCAACGATAACGCAGAATATCGTGTTACCAGTCGATTCCAAAGTTATTATAGCCGTGCATGTGTTATCGAAGCTGGTCTAAGCTGTTCAAAATAGCAATTTATATGTATATATGCGCGATTTCAAATGGTTAATTGAAAAAGAAACAGCAGAAACGACTAAGAAAACGGTTTAATCCGCGACGAACAAGCTAAGGATTTTATGCATCCAAGGTAGATTTCATTTCATGTGGAAAACATTATTATTCGAAATCTTTATCTGGTAAAGCTGTACGTTGAACGTAGCTTCTGGTAACCACTTTAGTTTTTATATAAATTCTGTGCATGAAAACAGAAATTCTGTGCATGATCTAGAATATTTTCTGGTAATTAGTGATAAAGTTTCTGGGGCAGAGGTACAGGAATTGCCCTAAAGGGTAAAGAGAAAAGATGGAGTTCGTTATAGTCATTCCAACAGTTTTCATCACATTTTTCTGCCATTACCTCTTTCATAACATTTTGTTGGTCGTGTTGCAAGTTAGGCAGAAAAATTAAAACTCGCAATACTGATTATTTATAATGGCTGCAAAACTCATGTCATCACATAGAAAAATAGAAAAGTGATAAGTTACAAAGTCTCCTATTGCTTCTCTTGACCACGACCTGCACCAGTCATTTTGACTGGTATTGGTATAAGTAGCCATGATAATCAAAAACATTTCGATTTTTAATGAAAAAATAAAACTAAACACTTAATAATATTTATTTAGTTATTACTTCGAAAGTCATCACATTGTTACGAAAAAAATTAAACGTGAAGTAGAAATTTTAAAATAAAATTGTAAAACCAGTCATTTTGCCTGGTGTGATAGTTCTAGTGTTCAGAGAGGAAGTTTATTTTTTATTTAATTTCTGCTTCCCACAGTTGACTTAGAAAATTTTTATTTCGCATAAAAATCCACAGTCTACTTATCACGAGCACCAACCGTTCTTTCAAGAAATAATGTTAACGATTTCGCAGTTCTTCGACTGGTTTCGTTCACAATGTGTTTGCATTTTAGTCAGTCACACAGCTGGCATAGTAATCAATTTTGTTACATTGTTCTCGTAATACTTTTATTGATCCTTTTCGTATTGTTCACGAATTATTTCTACGAAATGTTTTCTATTTGTTACGTGTTTACGAAGTAGCGGGAAATTACTTATTATGCAGCTACCAGAATATTCTTGTCTGCATATATATGCAGACTAGACATATGGAAGAACTCAGTGAGAAATAATGCAAGATGACCACAGCTAGACGAAGTACCCGATGACGTAATTTTCCGTGACTTGGTCAACAGTTTAACGATCTAAATTTTAAATTGCCTGACTTTATAAATAGAATATTTTGTCTGTAGCATAGCTAAACCTCGATATAACGAACTCACATACATAGGACGAAAATACACGTTTCATTTGAATATTGATCAAATATGCATACGGCATTTAAATACAAGCTAGAATATCTTGTTATATTTATTTTCTTGATTTTATTGGTTTGTTTTTCACAAGAGCGCAGTTTCACAAGATTCACAAGAGTAGTAAGAAACTACTGTACCGGGAATATCTCGGCTCTCGACCTTTAAAGACTAGTAGTCAAACTGAGACTTTTCTGTGAAAGTTAGCCTTTCATGGTTAATTTTACTTACTGACAGAGTTGGGCATCATCTAAGTAAATTTTCATTGAAATGATTATTTAAATAAAAAATTATTTGTTATTTGGAAGTTTAAAATAAAAGACAAAAATAATTACTTATTATTTATATAGATCTAAACAAATTATTTAAATAATAAATTTATTTCTTATTTCATTGCTTATTATTTATTATTTATTTGGAAAGTCATAGTCCGGAAATGAGGGTCTTCAATCGCTCTAAGCGGTATCAGTGAGATCACGACAAAGCAACTAAAAACAATGAAAAATAAAAACACGATGAAATCTCAGTTTTTTCTGACAAAACACAAAAATTGTTCAATGAGATCGGGCAATTATCGATATCTCTACTACTACACTGATTTCGATGATTTTTTAATATGTTATACAAGTCAACGTTTTGAACAAATAATTACAAAGATTTGTTTATATATCTATTATTTAGATTATTATATATTATTTAAACAATTTTTTAAATAATAAAATTTTCTTTTTATATTTAAAAAATTTTTTTAATAATGACATGTATTTATATATTTAATCAATTCTATCAATAATAAAAATTTATTTATTTAGTTCTTCACTCAGTTCTTCTTGTGTTGTTGCTGACGCGAACGTATGTTGATGTAAACGAACTCATCAGTCCTATGAACTCGAAATTCGTGCACCACTACGCTAAATTATTTATTATTTGTCTTTCCCTAAAATCTATTTAAATTATTATTTGCAAATGAAATAGTAATTTAATTCGTAATTTGTTATTTATTATTTAAAATAAGATTTGTCCAATTCTGCTTACAGACATATCGCACCCCGGCGAAAACAGTGATAACTCCAAAAATAACGAAAGATTATAGATGTCTGTACCAAATCAATAGAAATTTCATAATTTTCTTAAAATCGTTATTGTGAGAATACGGCATTTTTTAGTTATATCACCATTCTTGTCGGTGTGCGATATATTTGGGTCCACTAGTCGATCCAAAAAGTGTTTGAATACCTAATTTTCGATTCTCCAGAAATGGTCTCTTTGAACTGTGATAATTTTATGGAAAATAATGGTACAATAACAAGACTGGGCACGATTTAACACTCGGACTCCTGCGAAATCGAGACCTATGCCGGAGTCATTTCTGACCCACACCGATATTTCACTACAGTTTTCTTTCGATATAAGGCGATGGTTCCGAGCCGGCTTTCGCCGTATTTCGGATGAAGAAGAAGCAGAGGGGATAACGATTTTCCTATTTCAAAATAGAAAGCGTCAGTCGATTAATTCAATTTCAGGGAATAATGAAATCTTGCAGACATTCCACGATCATTCGTACATATTTCTGCGGTGATACAGAGAAAGGCCTACGCAACTGGGTTACGTCGTAACTTTAAAACAATACAATCTAGAAGAAAATTTTATATGTCTGCTATTATTCTTTCAAGTAGTACTTTCAAATAAAGCAGGGGTTTCCAAAATTTTACGTACGTGGGCCAAATTGTAAATTCCAAAATATTTGACGGGCCAAAAGAAATAGAAAGATAAAATACTAAATATGAGGGAAGGATTTATATTAATTTTATAACGTAATCGTTCTGCATTTGTGACAATAATTATTTTTTATTCCAAACTGTTTATTAATACATTTCTAGGGTTTGCAGGCCGTCATTGGCACTTGAGCACTTTGAGAACCCCTGTGCTAAAATATTTGTACACAAACTTAGTTACGTTAAAAGATATTTTAACTTCAATTTCCCAGCTGTGTACTTGACCTCGCGCATGAGTCAGAATCCTTTTGTAATCTTCTCGTGTTTACTAACGTTTAAATTGTATATATCTGCATGTAGTATGCGTAGGTATGCAATAAAAATTGTAATAAAAGTACCTTTCAAATAATCATCGATCTAAGAATATCAATACCTTTTTTTATAAAAAAAGATATAATAATACACAGTTCTAATTATGAAATTAAAATTAGCTTCTCTTCAGGAGAAATCAATCATGTGTACCATGCGATGCGATTATTCATGACCATGTAATTTTGTATATTCAAATTTTTCTGTTAACTGTTGCCTTAAAGAAAAGAAGTGGATCTGAATGTAAAAATAAGTAGAAAATGTGGAATAAAATTGCTTGTCCAAGATTTCGTTTCCGAGAAAATCAGCTTAAGCGTACTATTGAATAGGAATCGGGTGATGCGCTTGATAATAACCTGCCAATTCCTTGTAAATATGGAATGATTGCAAAAGTTCATGCCCGATTTAAAAATAAAACGCAAGCGCTTATATTTTAACTGAAACAATTTTATATTTACAACAAATATGACGGACTGGACTATATCTATAATGAGATTAAAATGTGGAATATAATTTAAAACTTATTAAAATTATTATAAATAAGATATTGTATATATAATACAATTTTACTTGTTTCTTAAATAGTGTTCACATATCTGTCTGCTTCATATAGTTAGACTTTTTAATCGAAAAAATCATTTTGTAGTATAACTGTCGCAAAGACTTCTACCGAAACTGTCAAAATTTTATCCCCACCAGTGGGAGGATCCGCCTTGGAACCAGTCAAGCAGTAAACACCCTCGACGATCGAGCCAGTGAGGGGTAGAGTATCGGTGAGACTCACACTAATACAAGCGAAGCAAAAAACTGCAATTTTTCTAATTTTCGATTTTTTTTTATGAAACTTTTACCATCGTATTCGTCTCGTTCTCCTAATTCAGTCCCTCTTACTTTTTCAATCGCCATCCTTCTCTCTGTTCGGCACACTCCAAAGAATGCAGCACCTCTATTATAACTGTCGCCCGGCAGCCCCGACGGTATGGCTGTTACGACGGAGATATTACTGTATTGTACTACAAAACGACGTACTTATGATAGTACAATACGACCACTTGCAGGCAAAAGTGAATGCGATCTGTTCCTGCAACTGTCTGTCTAACTTGTCGTACAACTTGCAGTACGACAAATCGTATCGTCTCACAGTGGCGTATTTGACCTCAAAATGCGGCAAAAACTATTCTAGCGTTGTTCACAGGTTCGAAACCATAATATCGTAATTCGTTAACGTCAGCTACAACAACCCAAAATCAAAAATTAATGTTCTTTAAAAACTCAAAGTGACCTTCATTTTTTGTTTAATAAATTGTTTTTTCGAAATTTTGTATACTGAAATTTGTAGATGTCTAAATACCACTTAACTCTTGTTAGCAATATTTTAGTTAAAAATGCAAGACAAATTGATTCTTCAACATATTTTTTAAACATAGAATTTTTATCAAACTTTTTTTATATGATCGGATTTTTAAGTTACAACTACGCAAGACCACAAAGTATTAAAAAACATTTTTCAAAGTCATTATTATTTTCGTCATTGGAAGTATCATTATTAACAAAAATCGCTCTAGGTAGCTGAGTAGCAGCTAGTATCAACCTTTTTTTCATATTAAAGGTGAGGCTTCGCCCTTTGCAATGGTACCAGTTAGAATGCGTGACTCCGCGTAAAAACTTTTAAAATTAACGACGAAAGTGGAAAAAATCTGAATGCATGTAAATAAAAAAATACGAATCTTATCCAAATGAAACAACAGCAGACTTGTAAATAATAATCTTAGTTTTCAGTCATTTTGAGATTGACTTCTTGCCAGCTGTGTGGATGAGCTAATAATTAATAAATGTGAAAAAAACATTATAACACGTGATACTCCAAAGATAACTGTTTGTGTAAAATTTTTTTTATTCCGTGGATGTCTCGGAAGGGAACTGTTTATTTTGGGATGAAATACCTCATTTTGCGTCCGTAGGCAGAGTTAGGCAAATTTTATTTTAAATAATAAATAACAAATTACAAATTAAATTAATATTTCATTTGCAAATAATAATTAAATATTTATTTAATTAGAACATCATTTAAATAATTCCTCAAATAATTTATTTATTTTTTCTTATTTGCAAATAAAATGTTATTTCTTATTTGGATTTTAGGGAAAGACAAATAATAAATAATTTGGCATAGTGTAGAATTCCGAATTCGTTTGCCGAGTTCGTCTACATTCAACATCAGCAAACGTTCGCGTCAACAAAAATGTAAGAAGAATTGAATTGAATTGAATGAAGAACTTGCGTCTCTTTTCGTGAACTCAATGTCAATGTTGACTACGACTTTCCGAATAGATAATAAATAAATGATAATTAATAAGTAGTAATTAAAATTGTAACTATATAAATAATAAATAATTCTTTTGGTCTGTTATTTAAACTTCCAAGTAACAATAAATTTTTTATTTAAATAATTATTTGAATGAAAATTTACTTAAATGATGCCCGACCCTGTCCGTAGGCCGTTTAAGATGACCATGGAATTCTCAAAATGGCATGCAGAAATTGACGCGTCTCGCGATCGTGGATGTGCCGGTCTATTTTTTTCCTCGGTTCGAAAAAAGAATCATTTCCCCCGTTTGCTTCTGCACGTAACCGAAAGGAGCATTCCTGGTGCCAGCCGGCTATAAAGAATAACATGTTGTCGCGAACAGATTTCTTTCGCGAATCTCATCGATTCGGTTTACTTCGGACGTCGTCCTCGAGTCCAACAATCGGCTTGTCACTTAATGACAAAAACTGTATTCTCGATTGTCAACAGGCGGCGAATTACCTTGAAAATTGAGTTAGGTCTGGGCTTCGATACGCGTAGAAATGAAGGTTACGAATAGTTACGTATTTATAGAATATGCAAATGACTGCCAAAAATTCTCTACCCAGCGACTCAAATTTGGAATCAACCCGAACACGGTCCTCACATCTGAAAAACATACAAAAAACACTATTGAATTCCTTAAAGAAATCAACCACATCCACATCCAATCTAAAAACACCATACAAGCTCGTCGCTAATGACCTAGATGTTGATGCGGTTATCTCTTTTCAACCTCTGCAAAGTTATCGACTCGTATGTTTACATTCTAGTTGAATGACAACACTCAATGTTCGTATATGCGTTCATTCCGTAGAATTTTCGCCTTCCTGTATTTATTTAACACGTTCACTTTTCCGTCCATCATATGTGATTTACAGTTGCAATCAGTATTGAATAATGTTTATTTGAAACGTGTGCGAAATAAAGCTGATATAATAAATAGAGTAAGAGGCCTAATTACAAAAACAGTGGTCACTAATAATAAAGGGTGAACCCACATGAGAACAACAAATGCTACACTAAAAGATTACGTTTTCGACGTATCCATGGTAGTGCTAGAACCATTTGAAGAGGTTACTAATCAATGTGTTACTATCTGTCATGTAGCAACAATAGATAATCATAATAGATTCAAGGATATATTGGAACTACTACGACTGGATCATCTCAATATGTAAAGAAGAGAAAGAAAATATTACGAAATTAATAGAACAAAATCAGGATAGATTCCACATTCCTAGAGAAACCCTCGAAAACACGGATGTGCTACGGCATAAAATTCACACCACAAACGACATTTTAATAAATACTAGACCTTTTCCATTTCCTCCGATTCACGAAGAAGAAATTAATAAACAAGTACAGGAATTATCAGAAACGGATGTTGTCGAAACATACACATCACTGCCCAACATAACGGAAATTTTAGATCAACTTGGAAGTGCCAAATATTTTTTCACATTTGATTTAGCTTCTGGGTTCCAGCAAATCAAAATGGCATCAGAGGACGCCTATAAAACAGCATTCTCAACACCTTATGGACACTTTCAATTCAAAAGGATGCCTTTCGGTTTAAAAAACGCTCCAGCCACATTTCAGCGCTTGATGAACAGTGTGCTGGCAGGACTTCAAGGATCTGAATTATTTGTATATCTCGATGATATAGTATGGTATAGTATAGTATAGTATCGATGGTATAGTAGTCTTCAGCGGTTCCGCAGTCGGAGGCCATAGCTACTGCACCAACCGGCGCCGTATCGATGGTATAGTATAGTAATGCATTCAAGTTCTTTGCAAGAGCATGAAGTCAACAAATTCAACAAATTGATGGATCGACTACGTGTCGCAAAATTAAAATTACAACCAGATAAATGTGAATTTCTTCGTCACGAAGTGACCTACTCAGGAGATATAATCAGCGAAGATGGATTGAAACCAGATCCAAAGAAAATGGAAGCTGTGCAGAAATTTCCTAAACCCAAAAATGCAAAGAATAAGAGAAACACTTACGACTAAACCTATATTACAATTTCGAAATTTTTCAGAAACATTTAACGTCACTACCGACGCATCTGAATATACTATCGGAGGAGTACTCAGTCAAGGATTAATGGGAAAAGACCTCCCCGTGGCATACGCCTCTCGTCTGTTAAACACAGCCGAACAAAAATATTCAACCACAGAAAAAGAATGTTTGGCAATTGTTTACTGTGTATCCCACTTTCGGCCATACCTATATGGCCGCACCTTTAATATAATTACGGATCATACATGGTTAATTTGGCTGCATTTCATCAAGGATCCGACTTCCAGATTATAGAAATAGAGATTAAAACTATCGGAATATGAGTATAACATTCAATATAAAGAAGGCAGAGTTAACGCTGATGCAGATGCATTATCTCGACTTTGGTCAGAAAACCAATTAGAAGAAGAAACTTATTACCCTCATCGGAAAACTCATTAGTATTGTACAGAAATAATAAACGAATGAAGCCAAACGAAGCAGGACACCTACAAATCCGAAAAAGGAAAATTTCAACTACTACTTCGGAAGATTCACCTCTATCCGATACAATGCGGAAAAGGGGAAAATTTGGCCTGCAAGAACAAGCGGAAACAGAACACATTTTACCGACCTCATCCGATAATAGCGATAATCAAGAAGACAATTATTCTTCTGAAATTGCTGACCTGGCAGACATTCAAGTGAAACTGCCCGGTGCAATACAACTACTGCACAGAGACTTGCAAATCAGAGAAATTCATGAACCGCTACATATAAATGAGCAGAGAAATTAAAAGAGGCTAATTTATTGGGCACCTTCATCGACGTAACCTTCGAACGAGCTAGATTACGTTAATTAGGAGATTAGTTAAACAGGAAAAACACATTCCTATCGAACCAGAAAATATTGTCAATTGTATTGCTTCATTATTACATGTAATTGAAAAAGTGAATCTGGACTCATTCGGTATAAAGAAATCTAAAAACATTGAAGACATACCTTGCAAATACTTGATAAATAAATTAAAAGAAGCATTCTGGAATAAACCAATAGAGATAACTACGTCACTAAGGCAAAATCAAAGTACTATTACGATAAAAAAGATAAACCTGCAAGATTTTAAAGTAGCAGACCTAGTCTACTTATTAACTGTTTAACCAGTTAAGGGGAAACTCTGCCTAACCAGAATATAAAAATCCTAGTTAGAGAGAATCCTCGTACAGTATACATAAATAAATTAAAACTGGCGCATCATAGGCCCAACAGACAATATGGTATAACGAAGAACGACAAAAGACAGATGACGATCGCTATAAACGGAATATGAAGTATAAAATGTATAAATTTCTTTCTTTTTTATGTATTATGGAACCATTATTCCATTGATAAAAATGCCCATTCCACGAAAATCATATCATCCTGAGGTGGAGATTTTAGAAGAATACTACTACTTAAAATTTTTTAAGCCTGTTATGTCCCAGGTAGAACCAGTTAAAAATTTTAGAGGAAGATAAAACGCAGGTTTCGAACCTACCTGCACACATCGGCTACGGTTCGGGAAATTGAGGATTATTTCAATAAATATTTACCCTTATTTTTGAGAAAAGCAGAAACAATCGATTTACTTTAAAGATAATCAGTGTTTTTGAGTCAACCATTACAAAATTGATTTTACAGGTTTTACTATATTTAAACACATATGCGAGAGTTCATATTACAAATAATAATAATGATAAGAAGAAGAAAAATAAGAATAATAACAAATATTACCGTTGAACAGGTCTTAGCAGCTACTTTACAAACACTTGAACAAAATACTTAATACTTTACAATATACCTACTTGACGTTTATCTTGCGAATGATTTATTCGAAAAGGACTGCTGATGAGGAGCTGGCCCCCCTTTTATAGGCTGGTCAATCCATTGTTTTCCAAAACTGCTGGCTCAGGAGTTTTACCTTACATCCTTTTATCTTCTCGTTTTCTCCTGATTAGTTTACTCAATATTAATAGATGTGACATGATATTAACTCTATACTGATATATGTATAATACGTGTGCAGAACAATAAGTACAGAATTGGAACGATATGTTAAAAATGTTATTTCTCCTCGGTCTTTCATGAAGTCGTTTTTTCAGAAAGAAGCATTGGAAAATGAAGTGTCGAAATAACTGCGACATACAAAAATCCAATAAATTATGGTGAGCGTAAAAATAAAATATAGACTGACAGGAGATCAGTTTTCAGTCGGAAAAAGAATGACTACACCGATACTGTTCGTTTCCGTTAGACAATACATTTAAACTAAACGCCGAGGATATATTTAACCAGACCAAGGAAATTCTTATAAAACAATTCGCTGAAAATAAAAATATTGTTACGTGGGTGACCTTTCTCTTTAAGCATTACTATAAGAAAAGAGAAGCTTTTCAGAAATAAAACGTACTCCCTTCATGATCTTTCAATATCGATACCTTCGGCCAATATTCGTAACAATATGTTTTTCACGTTTATTCAGTGCCACAACCTTTACATGTTTACAGTGTTTACTCGATATACATATGTCCAAAACACGGGTCTAGCCTGGGACATATATTGGCCAGGAGATACTATTCTCTGATCCACTCCGAACGCAGAAAAGGACAATAGTGAAAATAGGAAATAATGAAAAATAAGGAAGTTTTGTTACTGGATTAGTAGTGGTCTCCTGGTACTCACGCCGATATACATTAGGGTGGACCTTAGTTGCTCTTGTGCAAAATTTTTTTTTAATTCATTTGATGCGACCCTTGCAATCTGTTCTACTCGGTAAAAAACTAATTCCCTCCAAATTTCAAGTCGATCGGACAAAGGGAAGACGTGTCGCAACGAGTTTGTTTATGCAAAAAATTTTAATTTTGCGAAAAATGAAAAAGTACACATTTTCTCAATCCCACTGGTCATTAAACACTATTTTAATGTAATATTCTTATTATATCAAAGCAAAAATTAAATTGTTTAATGAATTTGTTTAAGCAAAATTTTTAATATTTATTTTTTAAATATAAAATTTGATCTCACATTAATATAAGGAAAAGTGGAAAAAGACAGTTAAATACTTATAATTGAATATTTTGTTTATAGGCCTAATTATAATAAGAGTATAAATAATTTTTAAAAATCTGTACTTAATGTTGTTTTATCAATTTTTGGGTATTTTTCCCTATAATCGGTTACAATTTGTAATATGAATTGTTTTTCTTCTTCGTTTTTGCATAACGTTAAATTATAATCTTTCATTAATTTTACTGCTCTTTCTGCAACGTCATTCACAACTTCTAATTTTGTTATAATACCTATCGCTTCGATATAATTATTATTAGTTTCCCATAGTGCTGGATCAATTAAAAGAAAATCTGAATTTATATTGAACCGTTTGAAAAAATTATTTGATTCAGATGATACGAAATGTTGTATTTCCAAATTCGCAAGATTTTTAATTTCTATAGTCGTTGTCATGTATCTCTTATAATTATTATTATTGTTTACATTTTGTAGTGCTTGCACCATCGATCTTTTTGTTTCTACTGAAACTTTTTTATCAAAAAACGATAGCGCCGCATTCTCCGGTGACAAGTACCATAAATGGTTCACAATTTTTTTTAATGCCACATCGCTTATTTCTTCGTTAACATTTTTGTAATGAATTATATTTTTGATGAATTCTAGATCTACACGTGGCGCCATAGCAGCTATTGGGGTCAAAATCCACGGCTCAATATAAATGTTAATTAGAAATACACATGTATCTCTAATGCTACTATACTCTTCCTGGTTGAGAGGAAATTCGTTTCGAAAAATAAATATTTTTAAAGTGTATATTATTTTAGCCATCCACCTCGCATGGTGAAATGCGCCAGGCATTTTGAATGAAATGCCACCCAAAGGAATCCCCCCAAGAAAAATTATTGCTAATTCTAAAAGTTCTTTGTAGTCATCTCTTGGGTGACTCATTTTTGTGTAATTTTTAAAAATTTCGATTTTTTTTGTATATCATTAATATGTTTCAGAACGTAATCGTCGTGCGTTCCCGGGATGTAATTATTTTTATTAATTTCAGGCCAACTATTTTGAAATTTTTTAAAAAGTTGAATATTCGGGCCTGTTGGCGACCGTTTGGCGCGCTCATAGCTCTACTCCGTAATGTAATAAACCAAAATATTGACAATATTGTTGAAACTTTCAAGTAAAATTTGAGTTGCATGTAAAATTAAAGGGAAATTACTGAAATTTTCAAACTTCAAACCGATTGCGACACCCTTTCCTGTTGTCCAATTGAGTTCTTCTTCTGCAGAACTTATTTTTTTTTGGATCTGGAACAGATCTAGGGGGTCGCATAAAAAAAATCAGATGGTCGAAAAATAAGGTCCACCCTAATATACATACTCGACTCGTATTATGTTACACTCCTCGGCGACCTAGGTCTCTCGAGCTTCAGGACCCCTCACGGGGTATACCCCTCGGTTGTGGGGATAGTTCCGGGACATGTATCGGCCTAGGCATTTGAGACATATATAGAATAAACACTATATTTATAATTTCAGAAAAAATTTCGCAAAAATTGTAGTTGACGATGTAGTTCACGATTCTTGAATTATTCATCTAAATTATAAAACTCTACGTATACTATACAGCGTGAGGCACTTATAATTGCCATCTAGAACAACTCCGAAAATATGACGGTATTAGAAAAGTTCTCGAAACAAAAGTTGGGACAACAGGGGCCGTAGTATGGTGTGAATCTTTTGTTGCTAGGTGGAGTCGCTTCAGAAATATGAAGGTTGCCTTTGTTTTTGTTTTTAGATAGAATGCTATGTTTTGGTACTTGTTTTCTGATAGCGGCTATTGAGACGAATCCAATGAGGTGCAACATTGAGGTCTTTGAAGATCGAGGAAGGTTACTTATGACAAAACAGACGAAACAAACTTACATTTACAGAAGGTGTTCAAAGTGGTGTCAAATTTTTACATCATGTTGGATGAAACAGTACCGTCGACAGATGATCCTAAACTCTGCAGTAGCTTTGGTTTTGCAAATTGACTCATTCGTGTGGATTCGTAGACCAGTGATCGACAACGAGCATGCTGACAAAGAAACTATGCGCACTCTTCAGAAAGTTTACGCGTGGTGGCCTAGATACGAATGTCATTACGAAAATATACGTTCGGCGTCGAAAACGTTTGCCCCAGAATGTGTGGTTATTAGTGAAAATACACGTTCAAAATTTCGTGGGCCTCCTCGCGAGCATAAATTATACGGTATCGAAAGCACGATTCCGCTTGAAAAATACGCTCCGTTGATAATCAGACAGCTTCTTGGCGAGTAAAAAAAACGCGATCAAATTCGCGAAACATTTCGACACCCGATAGTAACATCACGATGTCATAAATATATTTGTCTTTGTGTTATTTCCTTTTGGAGATCTCAAGGTCACCTTCATTTTTTTCAAACGGAACTACCCCCTTTTAAACACCTAAACCATTATAGTCCCTTTTATTAGGAATTCAGTGACTATCAATTACTCAAGGTCATTTAAAGTCACAGACAGAGGAAACGTATAAGATTTGAAAAGATTATTTTTGTGGGCTATGCTAAAAGATAGCGTATAGATGACTGCTTCAATAACAGCCATAATTTCGAACATTTACAAAATACAGGTATTTTGCTCTCGTATTTTAAATCTTATACGTTTCCTCTGTGTGTGACCTTGAATCACCTTGAGCAATCATATTCACTGAAGTCCTAATGAAAGGGACTATCGTCATAGGTGTTTAAAAAAGGATGGCCTGGGTTAGGTATTCTGCTCTCATATTTTATAGTCATACTTGTTGTCCACCCCACTTCTATTATTTACAACTTACAGTATAGAAGTGAAGTGGACAGCTATTACAACTTCAATTATATTCTATTGAAAAACCGATTATAGACATTAAGTCGAGAACAGTGCGCGAATAAATGCGAGACACTATGCAAACAGGTGACATACGCTTCGCGAATTGTTTGTGAATGCCATTGGAGACACACCTTAACGCTTTGACTGCCGTGTCACCCATATTTAGGTGTTAGAGTTATTTGCTTAGGCTTGAGAATTATTTTTTATGCTGCTACATAGTTCTAGTATACTGAAGCTTACGATCTGCAAAATACAAAAGAGTTGAAAAATTAGTTGATATAAATCTTCACTTCTTAGTTTTTGTTTTAGTAAATAAATTGCTTTTTATCTCATTTTTGTGATCGCTGAATCAGCAGCCAATGCATTAAAGGGGCATTAGTCTGTCTTTTTAATAAGAAATATTGATTTTTCAACTTCTTTTTATAAAAAAGAACAAGTGAGACTAAGTAATCTGTATCTTTTGTATGTTTTTTTATTATACTTCTATCATATTACCCAAGTTTTTTCAATGTCATTTACTCAAAAATACAGTTTTTATCGCCTGTGAACTAGGTCGCTCTGCGAAATTGCTTCACTGAGAGAGGCCACGATATTTGTCCCCAGTTTATCAGACACCAAAAATCTCAATTAACTTTTATTATACACACATATAGTCGGCATTCGACCTGCAATCAACAAAACAAAAAAATTTGTAGAGGAATGATTGCTGAAATCCGAATGTCCGATTTTTACAATTTACTTGATCTTGTAATAGTTAAACAAAAAATATACGAGTTATCGTGTTGTCTAAAGAACTACTTCTGAACGTACAATTAAAATTTCATGTTGATCGGATCAATACCTTTTTCTGAATTTTGCCAACTAGCTCCACAAAAAAACGCACCTATTTTCACGATACGCTACTGTTTCCTGAGCTGCGTCAACATAATTATTACGTTGTCCAGAAAGTTTCTTTCACAATGCGCACGTTTAATATTTTTAAATAACCCGCGAGCATATATGCAGAATGCGATCATGTGTTCGTTAATATGTTCGTTATTTCCGAAGCTTCCCCTTAAATATCGAGTAGCCACTATACTTTGAAATTCTGCGAGACACTTTAAAGATATAATCTCTAAATGCGCTACTATTGATTGAAGTAAATATTTAATAACAGCTTTTTTATTTTGCAATGATTGAAATTGTAAAATACAAACGTAAATTATAATTAAAATCGCACTAAATCTAACTAAATTTAATCGTACATCATTGTATCTGCTAAATAAATCATTAGGTTTAAAGCATTAATAAACAAATAAATTCAATCGTGACATTTTTACGAAACTACACGTAGGTTACCAGCTGATCCTAATATTCGGTAGGTTTAGTGTTAACCCTTTAAGTGTTCTACTTAATTTTGAAGTGTGTAACTGTAGGCTTAATTCTTTTTAAGCATTGACGAACTAGAACACTCGATAAAAATGGGGTAAGTCGAATTTTATATTATTTCTTTGCATAATTTATATTTTAAAGATTCACGAATGTTATTTACAGAAATTTAAATTCGTTCAATTCGTAGACAAAGAAAAAATATTTTTATACCAAGTAATGAAGTATTTGGAACAGAAAAATTAGAAATTCAGAATGCAAAGAATGCACATTACACTTTCGGCAGTTGTACCTAAATACCTCGCCAAAAAAGCTACAGAACGTCTATTCGACAAAACTCATTAGATATATAATTCATATAATCACTTTTCACTTTTAAGCAGTGTATTTATATTTTACAGTATATTTCAAGCTTGGATATATCTACTTTTACAGCAAAAAATTCGAGAAAACACTTTTTCCAAAGAATAACAATTTTGACGGAACCAATGTCTAGACAGGCACATTAATTGGAGGCACAGAGGTCTGGACGAGCATATTAACTGGGGGCACAGCAATGTGTTCAAAGATTTTTAAAGGCACACTAATTGGGAGAAAAACCCTCCTTTTTATTTCAATTACATTATTGTGAAATATTAATATTTTTGAGAAAGATGTGCTAATAAAAAGAAAGAGTTTGAGAATCAATGTAAATTTTGTACAGTGTCAAAATTAAAATGAAATAATAAAATAATTAACCTGTTAGCTTAATGGCACAGTAATTGGGACAAGTATTATTCTAGTGACGAATACATTCGTTATTATCTAAAAAATGTCCATATTTTTATGACGAATACATATGCCCAACACGAACAGGGTCGAAAGGCTACGAAAAGATTGTTCTAGAATTGCTCTTAAAAAGGTCATTGTCCCTCCTGATGTTATCAACAAGTATCGACAATGATCGTTGTAGGAAGGGAATCGAATCCGTCATAACGAAATTCCTCCCCGGTTTACGTAAATTTTCATTTCGGTCGGTCCGATTTGGCGATTCCGGGGGCGAGAAAGACGCGTGCCGATGACGCACACTCCCCGATTGCTACGTAGAAGTGATCATCGTTTCCCGGCGTCTCCCTTTTTTGTTGAACGAACGCGTGGTCATCGGTACGATTTGGACAACGTTACTCATGAATGAGCCTACGGCCGGGCCGGGCCGGGCAGGGGCTACGGTTTTCTGCGTGCAGAACGAGATGCCTCCGCAGTTTGAACAGATCGAAAGAACGAGAGGGTGGGAAGAAGGGGTAAAGGAGGCACGTCATCGCATTTTAACTTGCGAATAATACTGGTGAACGTTCGTCCGCCGACATCAGTTCTTCACTGTCGTTCATCCTGTTTCGCGTGTCGCACAGGAAGAGGCTCCCTATCCAGGTGCCTTGGTATTCGAAGTCGAGGAACGCTTGGACTGCGCGCCGGGGAAACCTGCGACAATAGACAATAGGAGGGCTATTAGACAATAGAGGAATATCAGATATTCTACTTACCGTTTGATATAAAAAGATTTCCTTCGAGCACCTCGTAGCTCTCCTAATACCTCGTTTTTCTCTTTGGTTTCTTGGTTGTACCATCGTTGTAGAGGTTTTTTGCTAAATCGTTGGAATGTCTCTAATGTGGATTAGTTACATGAAGAATAAAACTAAAAAGAAGCACGTTCGTAGACGAAGAGTAAGTGACGTTTCTTGTTTTTTCTTTTTTTTTTTTTTATAACTCTACATCCCGCAGATAATTTTTCTCTTTTCATGAACGTTCGTTACGATTATTTTGGAATGCAATATCCTGTTTTGCGTTTTGTTCTATCGATTTTGACGTCGTTTCGTGGCATGCTCGAAGAATCAAATTTTTCGAATATTGTGTGTAGTTTCAATGCGATGCAAGGAACGGGACGATTCGATTGTTTCGTTAAAAGTTATTAGGAAAATAAACAATGGTGGCACTGAAGATTGTTGAAATTTCTAAAAATAGTAATAGACGCTTGAAATCGCCCTTAACGGAAACATAATGCAGTTGTATTTTTAGATTACAAACAACAATGGCGTTCCGCTGTGTTTAGAATCTTCCAGTGTTACAGTTTTATCAGCTGTGCAAATGAGTAGCTCATTATTTTCCGAAGATAGCAGTCTAATTTGACCTCAATATCTCTTCATTCCTGTATACTTTAATAACAAATACGTACAGAGTTGTCTGACGTGGCCAACATTATTAATCACAGTATTAAATCAAATGTCTTCGAGTTTTCTGAACAATATGACATTACAAAAAAATAATTAATCACTCGAACTAATTACTAAAGACTTTGAAGTTTCCTTCGCTATTCGAAGATTCATATTCATAAACGAAGAACGAACATTCACATTCATGAATGAAGTATCGTTTCACGACTGTAAGAAATTTAAAGTAGCTTTATCGAAACATGCATGTGTTACAGAAGACACGGATTTGAACTGAAATTCTAATTTATTTGAAATCTTTAAGAAATAGGGTAAGGGACCCAATTTCTGCGGGGGTACCAATTACTGTGCCTATGTTAATTATACTTATTTTTAAAGCATAATGAATATTAAGAAAGAAATATTAAATTTTTTCATTCAAATCAGTTAATATACATGTTATATGTATTTCTCTTTTTACATATTCATTATGCTTTAAAAATAAGTATAATGAATATAGGCACAGTTATTGACATCCCCACAGTAATTGGGTCCCTTACCCTACATGTTAACATTGTACATATAAATTCTGAATCTGAAAGTGAAGCTTTCCTCTTGTTCTTGACTTTTGTGCGTGTCGCACAAAACTAAAAATACGGCACATAAAAGAAAAATTGTAACGTCTATTCGGAAACTAAATACCGTACTGTAAATACAATTGTTATCGTTTTTCCAACGAAAGAAAATTTATCGCGACAATGAATAACTCAAAACTGGAAAGATCTCCGTGAAATACGTGACGAAACAAAAAGTTCGGTTGAAATATAGATTCAGCGTGGAATCAATGAATATTTCGTCCCATTTCGTGTGTATTCTTTTCCACGGAGCGTGACGCCTTTAATCGGTCGGTCTTGGAGGGACGAACAAAAAGCTTCGAAGCCTTTTAAATGAATGAGAGAACGAAGACAAAAGACGGATCGCTGTTCTCACCCACGCGGCCCTCGTCTCCTGCTTCATTGCGTAAATTTTTCTCGTTAACTGTGCTTAACAGTGTGCTGCAGACCGGAGAACCAGCGGCAGTTTGAGTTATTTCTAGCAATCCATTAATTCCCACCGTTTTGCGCTGCAAAATGGAAATCCATGAGACAAATAGCAATCGAAGTCTATGAGTATTTCTTACTTGTGCTTTTTAAATATTTAAAAATATACAGGGTAAGAGACCCAATTACTTTTGGGGTTGTCAATTAATGTACTTATATTAATCATGCTTATTTTTAAACCATAACGAATATTAAAAAAGAGTAATATATTAGCTGATTTTAACGGAAAAAATTTAATATCTCTTTTTTAATATTGATTAGGCTTTAAAAAGAAGTATAATTAATATAGGCGCAGGAATTGGTACCCCCACAATAATTGGGAGGTCATGTGATAACGAACTACGTTCTGGAAGTTTATAAAAATATTGTGATATCGATGTTAATTCAAAAGAAATAAATTCGCTCTGAAAGTACCATCGAATATCAAGATACGATTAAATAATTAATGAAATCGATTAAATATTTTTTTAAATTTTAAATAATTTTATGCGATCATGGATGCTGATGATAATAATATTTTTTATTTCTCTATAATGATTCAGTATGATTTCTACTACATGTTTAGGACTTGCATAGAGTAATTGCTTTGGGAACATTGAGAAGAGCTTGAAAAACAACACAAACCTGATTGGGGACCATAGTTAAAAATTGCCAATCAAAGAAACGGTATTACAAATATTGTGAGAGTTGGTACTTAATAATTAATTACTAAAAATGAGTTTCGACAAACTATTAACAAAACGTCATTTTACTAAAAAAAAAAAAAATTGAGATTTTATTAAAATAAATATAATACAATACCGAATATATAATACAATATATTTCAAGTTTGTTTACCCAGATTATGTAAGCTACTATCGTCACAGATGATGAACTTCATGTTTGAAAAAATATATTCATTTCAAATAAAATCTTAACCAGTTAGTTATTTTTTATGAGTATACTCGTCATGAAGAAATGGCAATATTTTGTATTGTGACCAGTATACTCGTCAAAACAGTTTACAAAGAGGTCGTAACAGCTAACTGGTTAAACATGAGTAGAAAAGCATATATTTTCTTCATTAAATTTTGTGACACCCTACCATTAGTAAGAAATTTGCATTCTACGTTTTGATTAAAAATGTACATTTTGTATTTTCGTTTTTGTGCAGTATCGGTAGATTAATATTATCTTTGTCGATTGGTACGATTTTTTTTAAACAGAACGCGTAAACAGGTGCGGCTCCCAACTCTTCGTACATTCGGATTTATAAATATAGCCATAGCTTAGAGGCGAATATATGCAACTCTGCTCGTTTTGTTCGGGTCACGTTAGAAACAATCTGTGCACACTTTCGAAGAATATCTTTTACAATATCTATCGAAATAATGATCAATATATTCAAAACGGTAATGTTACACTTTATAAACGAGTTGCAATATTTTGTGTATTTTTCAACATCAGCTAAGTTTCGTCCAAGTATCTGGTGTCATAACAGTAAAACGTGTCAAAATTGTGGTGTCATCGCGCAGTGCCGAATCGACTGAAACTTACCGTATTTTTAAAATATAACAATTGTCACCTGTGATAATTGAATAATGCTTTTATAATTTCCACAAATTTAAATATTTTAACCTAAATCTTTGCGCGTCGATCATAGATCAAGTTAAGTTAATTTTTCCGACAATCTTATTTGTGAATAAGTTAAATCAATTCCTTACAAAATTATGAAAAACTCTTCACATGAAAGGTGTAATATGGTAAATCAGCAAAAAAGTATTTCATTTAAATATGAATTAGCAGAGTAGTAACAATGAGACCTATTAAATGTTTAGAATCGTTCACGATGTTGCGTTTCGGTGTAATATGTTTCCATTTAAAACTTGCGACTTGTTTGTTCTCGCAGATGAGAGACGATCGAAGAACATCGATGGAAGGCGAGAGACTCAGCAATAACAGCGGAGGAATAATCGACGGAAACGGAAGTCGTCCTCTTTCACAGACTTCCAGTGAGATGGACACCCTTGGACCACTGCAACCAGTCAAACATCGCGAAAAGGCAAAACTGCAGGTATATTAACCTGTCCTTTTATTTAATTTACTGACCAGTGAATGAACACCTCCAAGTGAATAAATATAATTCGTATTAAACGCAAAAAATAACATTTACGATGTTATCATGATAAAAAGATGAGCCAATTTGCATGTTGAAATATTAAGAACACAATTAAATCAAAACACAAACTTAGGTGCTCTTAACCAACATAATATACAATAATATAATTAATGAACTGCGTATTATAATTTCAACTACACATTTAACAACGTCGTTTCTAGTTCTTGTGAGATAACTGTAGAAGCCATTTTTCTTTTCTTCATCCCACGAAAAAATTAGTTAAAGTCGCGTTTCCGATTTAAATTATAGTAAATAGCGTAAACTTTCAATAAGTAAAATGAAAATCATGTAAATATCTTCAAATAAAGTATTGCATGAGTAATAAAACTCTCTTATTAATTTTTCAACGACAGATTCTCTTATCTCGAACAAATAATTACAAAATTAGAAAATGTGAAGGTTATTAAGAGTATATTATGTGCAAGATATTTATAACTAGCTATTTATATTCTAAAAAATCATCAAGCATTAAAGATCATGATGAGCACAAGCTTCAAGGTAGTTTCTACATCATTGATCAGAGATGACGCGTCAAGGCCGTTACAGCATGCCAATAGATTTTCCAATCTACGATTGCCATGGACATAATAATGGAAAGGTGTCATTGCAAAAGCAGTTTACATAACGGTGCAACATATTTAACTCATATAAAAGACGATATGCAAAATACTTATGAGATAACCCAAGTATATTCGTAGCACTATGGATCTGACATCCATTTTGCACAAAATTTTTCTTAGCAGATCTCATGGATAAGTGAGGAATAGCCCAAAGTGCGCATCTTACGAAATCTCTCAAGGACTGTAGGACTTGCTCAGCTATAATAGCAAAATCAAATTCTTCAAGGATATATAAATTTTTGTACTTTACATATTTCTTATATAAATTTCTTACGTTTTTTGAGGTATACAGAATTTTTAAACTCACTATTTCCAAAGAAGACATCGACCAAGTTTAACGAAAAATTAGAAAAGTAGATTAAGCAAAGTTTGTTTATGATTTATGATGGAAAGAATGAAGAAATGTTGAACATGAAACAATGTTTTGAATAGCATAATTATTGTATTACTATGAATTTTGTAGTTTATCAAAAAAGAATTTTTTGTTTATATCTTGCAATGGTAATACCAGTATATACATAGAGGGGCCGCCAAAATGGTTACGGCTGAATATCTCCGGACAAACTTCTAACTAAATAATACATGAAATGAATTTTGCCGAATTATTTTTACAAAATTTCAGGATCTGAATATTGTTTTCAGAAAACTTCCCATCACCTGAGTCCATAACCATCTCATGCATCTTGCCTCAAGAGCCTCAATGCTCATTCTTCCAATTGTCTCAATTAATATGCGATTAGTGATATTGTAATATCATTATGTATTTGAAGTACAATATACTTGTACTCGGTGAATTAGAAACCATCTCCAACTTGACAAAAGTATATACATATGTACATATGTAAGTGATCATGGAATAAAAGTGGTATAAAATAATATACAAATAGTAAATAATGTGCAAGATTCAGTATACAAATATAATGTTAATTTAATTTTTAAATTTTTCTTCAGAACGAAGAACATCGAGCTTCTTCGAACGGAAACTCGTATTATTCGCAGTTATCGACTCTCGTGACCGGAATACACATCTTAAGTGCCCCAATTTAAAAAATTTTTTAAAATTATGTTAACAACGATAACAAGATGCTACAACTGTAAAAATATGAACGTAATATCTCATAACTTCTACAAGAAATCGGCATTTCAACTTTTTTTTATTTTTTAAAATTCGGTTTCGAAGCTGAAAATTCTGAAAAACTTCGTAGATGTGCATTCTAATAGCTAAAATATGCCTGATTTTTCCAGAATTTGCAATTGAAGAGGATACGAGAAATTATGGAAAAACCTGACTTTCTTTGTGACCCCATTACTACCCCCATATCGACAGCTATCGATAAGCTATCGAATGGCCTATTGCAAGTTCGATTTGGTTTGGGGGTACTTTTGACCTCCTTAACTGGCTACACCTTTAAGTGTTCAAACACTTTTTTGTTTCCACCGCACCAAAATTGCAAAATGCTCTTCACCTAGCATGTACTTCGTCAAATGGACACCTGTCGACATTTCATCAACAGATCCTCTGTACGAAAGTCTTAGAACACATTCTAACTATAAAAATAAACGTTTCTCCTTGGTCTGTCTAAATTCAAAGAACATGGTACGCCCACCGAGTAGAGTTCTTTCATTTGAACGGATGAATAGCATGCAAAAAGCAACACGATTGGTCAAGTAAAAACTAGCTGGCACTCGAAACGCACTTTAAACCAGCAACAACAGGATCGCATCTTTGTGTCGGCAGGTGTTCCTATTGAATCCATCCAATTCTATTTTCACGTTACACGACCCGTACGCTAACTACATAATAGGGGAACGGGTGACGAATGACAGGCTCTACAGGGTTACCATCTAACCGGACACTTCGTTTCACGGCTTGTAAATTCGATGATTTATGAACCTGTGCAGAGGCCGCTCACGAGATACCTCCCCATCAAGTCGGAGTTTCTAGACCTGAGGCATCACATCGAGACAGCAGGGCACCAGCTACCCCTGATACACGATGTCACGGTCGACACGACCAGTTGCAGCGGTTACTTATCGAAGATGAGCAAGAAATTCCACCATTGGAACAAACGGTGGTTTGTCTTTGATCGGAAAAGGAAGACCCTGTCATACTACAGCGACAGCTCCTCCAGAAAAGCACGGGGAGTAATTTACTTCCAGGTAGGATAGTGTTTTCTCCAGATACGATAGTGTTGTCCTCCCCCAAATCAAATATCAGCAACTATTACTAACTCCTTGTCTTAAAATGACGTATCGAAGAAGTCATGAGGGTAATTGTTTACAATAACCGCTAGGCTTCTTCACTGATTTCAATGACCTTGGAATACATTATTGAGATCATTATTCTGAAACTTTTTTCTATACCTGTTACCGCCGGACGACCTTGATTTGCGAGATATTTGCGAAAAACTGTTGGGATAACTATAACAAAATCTACCTTTTTCCAATGACTAAATTTCCCCTTTAGGACAGACCCTAAAAATTTGTATATCAATAATAAACAAAAATGGTTAATATTTTCTTCTATTTCAGTCGATCGAAGAGGTTTATGTGGACCACATGAACACCGTACGGTCGCCACAGCCGTCGCTAACTTTCATCATTAAAACGTCGTCCAGACTATATCATTTGATGGCTCCAAGTGCAGAAGCTATGCGGGTCTGGGTGGATGTCGTGTTCACCGGCGCTGAGGGATATCATGAATTTGATCACGGCATGTGATGAGCTAAATATTCCCACGCCTCTGGTCAAGATTCGTGTTACAAGTTGAACGACGTAACATGTACTCTGAACCTGTTGTAGCCTGTAGGCTCAGAATTTGAGCTTCACGATCACTTTGAAACAAGGTCGATCTGGGATACTGTTGTCCCGTTTAAAGCTAAACAAGACGGGTCCTTCTGCATTGGTGCTCAACAACAGTATTCCTCGGATAAGTAGACGCCAAATTGGAAGGAAGAGAGAATTCATATTCCAAGAAATGTTTCACGACTTATTTCGATATTCGAAATAGATTGAAAAAAACGACAAATTCGGGGGGGGGTGATGAAATGCGTGGTCCTAATTCACAGAGTATTAAAATTATTTAGACAGCCGCAAACATTAAAGCAATAACATTAATGTATGAAACATAAGCATTGGGAAGAACGAGAACAATCATGTGTTTTGACGTGGAGAAACATTTTGTACATCAAGTCCGAGGATGAATGTTGATGCAAGATGATGATGCAAAATGATGATGATGACGACGATGATAATGACGACGACGACGATGATGATGATGCAGATGATCGAATAATCCAAGCAGAGTTTCGATTATTCGTGGCAAGGTGTTTGTGTATAAGGGCATTAATTGTACGTCATGCGGAAAGTATTATTCATTCGAGTGCAGACTAATCACGACGTTATTCTATTTAAACGAGGGGGATTTTATAGGATTTACTGTTTAAAGTTCATAGACATTTTTAATCTAGTCTTCCAGCATAGATACCTTGATGAATACTTTTGAGAAAAAGATCCTCGACAATAGTAGACAACGTGTGTTCTGAAGCGAATCAGAGTCAGGCGTCCCTGAAAAACTGTACATACATACCATTTTACATTTTTTAGTGCAACTTCTTTAATGGATATATCGATACCTCGTGATACCAAGGATTTTACGAAATCTTCCATGCCTTTATATGCCCAAAGGAATTTTGTGACATACGGTACATACAATATCATTCAAAAATATTTCATCGTTTGCAGTTAGTTTAATACTTAATTTGTCACTAGAAAACTGAAGATTATTGTTTATCCAACAAATAATCAAATATTTTTAAGTGGTAACGTATTATATACACGATGTTCCCATTGATTCTTATCATTTATGTACATAACAGGTTGCTATATGACTCGAATGATAAGAATCGAATGAAACACGCTATACGTTTGATTCATGACTATAAGACATACACATACATATTGATCCAACCTTAGCCTACAATCAGGAAATTAAAATTAGATGTTCTTGCATGTATTTTTTATCAAAACAACTCAATTAATTTCCCAAGGAAAATCTGTTAACGTCGTGAACTTATTAATATGTATTGTATCATAAGAAAGTTCATTATACGTATTACAATAACAGATACAGATCTTTATCTGTGCAAGTCGATTATTAATATATAAATTAAAAATATTACCCGACAAATATGACTGGTCAATTTCAATAAAATATAATCATTTATAAATGATCGTTTTGTGGATGTACTACTAAACAGAGCAGTAAACTTTAATGGTAGTTTAAAGTTTACTAAAACTTCAATTTTGTTGAATTATGAGTTCGTAAACAGATGTTGCAGTATTCGCATGAAAATGTTGACGACATAAAATTCGATAAAATTGCCCAGTAAGCAAAATGCCGGTAAATGGGTCCAACATTTGCGCAACACGACCGCGATTGGTCTACCCATCTGTTTCCGCAACTAAGCGCGATACTGGAAGTAGAGCCTGCTAGCAGCAGATTTTTATCAAATGCCACCATCTAGCAACGACTTTAGTGACTTGCTAGTCAATCTACAATTTCTACACTTTCAATTTCTGCAATTGAGGGCGCGCATATAGAATTATACATTTAAATGTGCTCTATGTTTAAAAAGCACAAAAACGACTATTTTAATTATAATACACTAATTACAATTTAAATACATTTCTGTTTTCTCTATAAGATAATGAAAAATAGTCGCTTCTAGTGCTCTTTAAACATTTAAATGTATAAGCGCGCCCTCTATTGTAACTAAAATGACAAGAGTTGCAGATACTAAAATCGTCGCTAGATAGTGTAATAGATATTTAATGGGATGGAGGGCGCTGTACCAACCGTCTATCTCGATCGATAACAAAACAAACTGACCAACTCTGCTGATTTTCTACCATTGCCTGGTTTGGCTGACTGGGTACTTACTGCTGCTTACTGGTTATGATTATAGTAAAGATACCGCGATATACACTATTCCCTCCCTATAAGCGCGCGTTATTAACAATCATATCTGGGTTGCTAGCAAAAGTGCCTAGTATATTGTTAACCTATAAAATGTTCAAGCCCTTTTATGTTTACATTACCAGTTCCAAATGGCGCAAGTATAGAGAGGGCATAATGCATTACATAATTTGTAGCAGATGCGTTCGTGTAAATAATTACATAAACATAACAAATTTTTTATCCATCATGTTTTACGAACATTTATAATATTATGGCTGCCGAAATGTTATCTTCCAAATTTTTTCGATTGAACCAACTGTTAATTTTTAAAGATCATTAGGTTTGCAAAGACAAAAATTACGATGTTAATTTTTCACGAAGATCATGTATTTTACGATTGGATGTATCTCGCTAGGATTATTTTATATTATTAAATTAAAATAAATTATAAATTGTATTTCATACCGTGCGTATGTATTTTTGGATACATTTACAAAAGATATTAAAACGTTCTTCTTTGATAAACTATTCACCCTATTAACCAATGTATAAATATCCGAGTATTCTACAAGTACGTATCGTACAATAAAACGAAAATACCTATTTACAATAATGACTTTTATTAATATGTCTCATTATATTATTGTATCATTATCTATTTGTAATTCAGAAAACAAATTGTAATGAACTAATTATTATTTCATCTAATTATAACTTTCAGATAGCAGAACATTAGGCAATCACATACATATAAGGGCATAGTTGAGTCATTTTTCATTTTTCATTGTATGATATTGCATGCATCTTGATACTTCAGATTTTATTTTTTATTAATTTTGTTTTAAAAAATAGTAATATTACTTAATAAATTGTCTTTGCCGTCAGACGGTTAATAACAAAATCTTTCTTTATCCCTTAATCTGCAAACATTGTGGACCTAGTATAGTATTACTGGAGTAATATGTTAAAAGGAAATACATATAATTCACTTTAACACATAAGACGAAAAATTATTTTTCATACATATACAGGGTGGCCCACATAACTCTTAACAGCTCAATATCTCGAAAACTATGCCATCGATTTTAGAGTTCTTGATGTTAAATTGCATCGATCTGAAGGGCCTTTCTAATTACATAAGCGTGAAGTGGCGCCCCCTTTCCCTTTAAAGGGGCCGGGGTACCTTTATAATTTTAAATAGAACCCCCTTTAAAACGTTACATATTTAGATTCTACAGAAAAAAACAAGTAAATATTATCTGAAACTTTTTTTTGTCAGATGTTTCCATAATGAAATATAACACTTTGAAGTTTCGACTTGTAGGTATGTACTTACTTGAAGCGTTTGGAAATAGCGTTGTGGTATTATGTATACGCGCTCGAGTCCTTTGCTCATTCGTGAAGAAACATAAACAATAATATTTACAATTCTTGAGTTTGACTCAATTATCCATGAAAACATTCTCAGTTTAGAGCTGTCATTCAAGCAGTAACATTGTGATTATGGCCATTTTTGATTCAATTCAACGAATTTTGAAACGGCAAAAGTATCATCCATATCACATGACTTTATCACAAGAGCTTTCGATGGCAGATTACGATTACCGCGTAACATTTTGTGAGTGGCTGCAGGGTGTTGTAGAAAATTACTTTTTGTGCAAAATACTTTTTTCCGACGAGGCCACTTTTATGAATTCAGGGCATGTAAATAAACATAATCTGCATTATTGGGCCGTGGAAAACCCACATTGGATGCGATGTGTTCCCTTTCAACAGCGATGGTCTTTAAATGTTTGGTGGCATAATAGTAGATTTTGTGATTGGACCTTATTTTTTTTAAGAAACTGTAACATCTGCAAGTTATTGTGATTGCCTGCGCTTTTGGAAGATGTGCCACTGCACGTTAGAAGAGAAATGTGGTTCCAACAAGACGGCGCTCCTCCACAATTTGCAATCATCACCAAACAATTTTTGAATGAGAAGTTGTGGGGGACCTGATCAATGGCCTCCTCGATCCCCCGATCTAACACCATTAGATTTTTTCTTATGGGGATATTTAAAGGACAAAGTTAGGTTTGAACCGCCGCGCCGACGACAAAAGAGGATATGATACAAAGAATACATGACGCTTGCGCTTTCGTGACTCCCGAAATGTTAACAAATGTTAGAACAACTTTGATGTTTTGAGTAAATAAATGTTTACAAGCCCGTGGTGGACATTTTGAACATTTAATTTAAGGAACATTTTATTTCTTCACGAATAAGCAAAGGACTCAAGCGCGTATAATTCCATAACGCTATTTCCGAGCGCTTCGAGTACCTACAACTCGAAACTTCAAACTGTTATATCTCATCATGGAAGTATCTGACAAAGAAATGTTTCAGACAAAATTGACTTGTTTTTTCCTGTAGAATCTAAATATGTAACATTTCATAGGGGGTTCCATTTAAAATTACAAAGGTACCTCCCCTCCCCCGTTAAAGGGGAAGGGAGGCCACTTCACGTTTATGTAGTCAGAAAGGCCCTTCAGTTCCATGCAATTTAAGACTAAGAACTTTAAAATCGATGGCATAGTTTTCGAGATATTGAGCTGTTCAGAGTTATGTGGGCCACCCTGTATATAAAGACTGCCAGCCTTACGGGAGAATGTGTCGCTCGAAAAACACGGTGTTTTCTACCGCCCTCTAGGATAGATTTTGCCTGGAGTACGAAACAGAAGGCCAACGACGGTATCTCGTCGGTGCACAAGTCCACGAAGGAAATTCTCGTCGGTGAGAAGGTGAATCATCACCACAGACGAGGTATAGGAGTAGACCAATCACCATATGGGGTTTCGTGTCTCACATGTAAACAACTGGTTTTCTTACGCCCTCTACGCTGACGAACGATAAATATTGGAACTAGATCCACAAAAATGATCAAATCTGGTCAAATACAAATGATTGACGAGTTATGTACATATCTGATGTTATGACTATAGGTTCAAATTATATTTTTTTATTTGATGTCATTATGTTATATATCTACAATTATCTTTATCAATACAATATTAATAAATATAGATACTACGTTTCCAAATGATAGAAATACAATTTTCATAAACCTTGAACGTAAATAACAATTCTCCATACGTATAATTATTATTCGCATTTCTACAATTTTTTAACACTATTAATACGCAACCATTTTGAATATATTTTGTAACTGAACTTGAAAAAGAAATTAAATTGAAATTTACTATATATTTTCATGTATATTTCATTTAAAAAACTTAAACTTTAGCTTTAAAGAATCATCCAAAATATCAATTAATATTAGTTGTAAAATTCGAAAGAGTTAAGAATTAATAAATCAATAATTATGTAGTTGATCTTTTTTGCAAGATGTCAATCTATTTCACTACTGACTGAGAACGTAGTTGCATTATTTTCTTTCACGTTTGTAGTGAGAAAATAAACGACGAAGGCAACAGTACGTCTCCTTACGTTGCTTCTACTACGCACGCGCTACACACAAGCGTACCTCTATTCTGTCCGTGTGAGATGCCAGCTCGACTGTTCGACGCTTTCCGCCGAATTCACGTTACCGAAGTTTCGAGCGCCTGAGCCGCAATCGATTCCCGGTTCGGCGAGGCGCACATTTTGCTACAACTTTTAAACTAAAAAAGATATCAATGCGAAATTTGGACTAGAAATCTTTTTTAAAGATCGGGTTTAATGGCGTATACTAAAATATGTTCTATATTTTTTACATAATTTTTTTTTTTTGTTGATTTTTAAGACTAATCCGGATAAGATGGTCAAAAGCAGAGTTGGGCATTATTTCGATAAAAAATTATTTAAATAACGATTCGAATAAAAGATACTCTATCTTTATTCGTTATTCGAAGGTTCGAATAAGAAAAGTATCTTTATTCGACGAGTATCGGATAAATAATTTTATTCGACGAGAATTTATCCGACGAATAAAGATAATTTTTTTATTCGAAGCGGATTTATTCGAACTTCGAATAATTTTTTCATCTTTTATCTGTATCTTTTATTCGAAGGCTTCGAATAAATCTTCGAATAACTTTTGCCGAGCGCCGAGCTTCAAAGACCCAGCGACGACAGACGACATACATTGTAAGCGGATGGAGAATCGCGCACGTATGAAAGTTTAAACTTTTAGATTTTTCAATATATCCTCATTAAATTGTGACAAGCGAATGGAGGGGATTTTCCTGATGAAAATGAGGTCAAATTCGAGTGCAATCGAACAAGTTTCACTGATACGTAATGTTACGATAAAAATTACAATCTCATTAAAGACAGTCCAAATGATGTCGTGTTTGGACTCATTTTGATCGGTACAAGCTCTACAACTCATTCGTCTTAACAATATTGTTCTGATTAAAAACATAAAAGCATAAATTGCCAATAATCCATGATTCTCCATCCGCTTACATTGTATGCCGTTTGGCAGTCGCTGGGTCTTCGACGTTAGGCGCTCGTCGGTCCTCGTCGGTCTTCGTCGCCGTTTATTCGTCGAGCTGGCAAAAGTTATCCGAAGATTTATTCGAAGCCTTCGAATAAATCTACGGATAAAAATGCTAAATACAGTCCAATTTGTACCGTGTTTAGTGTCATTTTAATCAGAAGAATGCCACGAATTAGTTGGCGCAAGTCCCATAAAAAAATCCTGAAAAACAATGAAGTTTTGCAATTTGATTGGTAGTTGTTTCACACCGATATCTCGTGACTCTACGAGCTCGGAACTTCAAAGACCAGCGACCGACCAACGGCCTACAATGTAAGCAGATGGAGAATCGTGCATTATTGGCAATTTATGCTTTTATGTTTTTAATCAGAACAATATTGTTAATACGAATGAGCTGTGGAGCTTGTCCCGATCAAAATGAGTCCAAACACGACATCATTTGGACTATCTTCAATAAGAATGTAATTTTTATCGTAACATTACGTATCAATAAATTTGTTCGATTACACTCGAATTTGGACTCATTTTCATCAGGAAAAGCCCCTCAATTCACTCGTCAGAATTTCATGAAGGTATATTGAAAAATCTAAAAGTTTAAACTTTCATTCGTGCGCGATTCTTTATCTGCTTACATTGTATGCCGTTTGTCAGTCGCTGGGACTTTGAAGTTCGGCTCTCGTCGGACCTCGTTGCTGTTTATTCGAAGCCTTCGAATAAACGATACAGATAAAAGATGAAAAAATTGTTCCAAGTTCGAATAAATCCGCTTCGAATAAAAAAAATTATCTTTATTCATCGGATAAATTCTCGTCGAATAAAATTATTTATTCGACAAAGATACTTTTTTTATTCGAACCTTCGAATAACGAATAAAGTTAAAGTATCTTGTATTCGAATCGTTATTTAAATAATTTGTTATCTAAATAGTGCCCAACTATGTCTGGAAGTAGCGCATTCGATTCCCGGTTCGGCGAGGCGCATATTTTGCTATAACTTTTGAACTAAAAAAGATATCAAAATGAAATTTAAACTGAAAAAATTAAAAAGAATCGGGTTTAATGGTATGTACTGAAATATATTTTGTATTTTTAAATAATTCTTTTTGTTTTTTAAATTTAATTACCCTTAAAAAATGTTCAAAACTAGTTATTATAAATATTGTTGTTCAATCTTTTATCAATCCCAAATAATTAAATTTATTAGAATATATACGCTGCAAATGAAAAGCAATATCAGAAGTAGATTGAGTAGGTAGCTATTAAATAGTCAAATGAAATTAGTGATATCAACGTCATATTTTATTAAATTAAATTTAAACTAAGTTCTTACTTTTGGCTAATATTAAACTAATTTAATTTCTTATAATTATGTTATTACACTGTTGTAGTTGTAATTGCACAGGGAAGAAGACTGACGTAGTAGAAAGAACAAGAAAAAAGTGTTTAACGAAAAAAAAAATCATTCCATGCGGGATTCGATCCGGGACCAAAATATTCTCAGCCGGAGACGTTACGTTATTATTATTATTACATTACGTCTCCTTCGATGCACTCGCGTGTCAGCCGTAATGGAATTAAGAGGAAACAACATTCTTTTGTTTCATTCATCATATGAATCCTCGACATGAGATTTAAAATTATATCAGCAACAGCGCCATTGTAGAATATCGGTTCCACAATATTAGTTCTGGATGATACGGTAGGATGTGACACGGAATGGTACGGGGGCTCTAGAGCCCCCCGAGCGTGAGACAGAGAAATACATTGGGTGATTGGTCTACTCCTATACCTCGTCTGTGTCATCACGGAACCATATCGATTATCAAATGTTACATTCTCCGACGAATGTATTCTAATTAAACAGATATTTTTTTTTAGTGTTGTTTTTTAAGATTTAAAATATTGAAAGTAAAACTGATATCAAGGACAAAAAATTCGTAGAAATATTTTTCGTAAGAAAGTGTTAAAGCATAATTTTAGGAAAATCAATTTCTACTTCAAATTTCATATGAGATACCTTAATTTGTAATTTAAAAATATTTCATGAACAAGCATTATTTCCTTACACTTTTTTTTATAGATAATTGTTCCAAGAATCGATCTGTGGGAACAGAAATATGTTGAAAACCAGAGTAGCGTTTATTTAACGTACTATTCCGGATAGTATAGAGTTTGAGAGACAATCACGTGGATGAATTAATATAATATAAAATAATATAATTGTAGGAGCAAAGATGGGCAAATTTTTATTGAAATAGACATTTCAAACAGCGAATAAAAGATAAAAAAATGATTTGTTACGCGTCAAATAAAAATAATTATGTTATCTCTATTCCACACGTAATGAATTTATTCGACGATAAAGATTTTTTTTTAAAGACCGACCAACAGCCTACAATGTAAGCAGATGGAGAATCCAACATTAGTGGCAATTTATGCTTTTCTATTTTTAATCAGGACAATATTGTTAATAGGAATGAGTTGTAGAGCTTATCCCGATCAAAATGAGTGCAAACAAGACATCATTTGGACGGTCTTTAATGAGATTGTAATTTTTATCGTAACATTACGTATCAGTGAAACTTGTTCAATTACACTCGAATTTGACCTCATTTTCATCAGGAAAATCTCCTCCATTCGCTCGTCACAGTTTTATGAGGGTATATTAAAAAATCTAAAAGTTTAAACTTTCATTCGTGCGCGATTCTCCATCCGCTTACATTGTATGTCGTCTGTCGTGGCTGGGTCTTTGATGCTCGGCGCTCGGCAAAAGTTATTCGAAGATTTATTCGAAGCCTTCGAATAAAAGATACAGATAAAAGATGAAAAAATTATTCGAAGTTCGAATAAATCAGCTTCGAATAAAAAAAATTATCTTTATTCGTCGGATAAATTCTCGTCGGATAAAAGTATTTATCCGATACTCGTCGGATAAAGATCCTTTTTTTATTCGAACCTTCGAATAACGAATAAAGATAAAGTATCTTTTATTCGAATCGTTATTTAAATAATTTTTTATCTAAATAATGCCCAACTCTGGCCTCGGCCGGCCGCACACAATGGGATGGACCGAGAAAGGTTGATAGGTCACTAAAGACTACAATATATTCAAATTTGAACAATATCCGAAACAGTACTTCAGAAAGTGTTCGATTTTTCGTGGTTGGACCCACGTTTTTATTTTTCAATACTATATTTTGTTAAATTTATATTAGCAATGACAGGCAACACGGTGTTTGCATTCACTACGGACGGCTGGACATCGCGGGGAGTGCAAAGTTTTTTATCATTAACAATACACTATTGTTCAAGATTCAAGCTGTGGAATTCGGTGCCTATTGTCTAACTGGCAACCGCTATTTCATACGGTTTTTGTCGCGTATGTCAACACGCGGCAAGAACGCGTGTCGCCGTTGCTCGACACCGCGTAGCAACCGTTTCAATTCTCATTGGCCGAATTTCACAGCTTGAATCCTTCAAATTGAGACAAACAAGGATCGTCCGATGTGCGAGCTCCAATCACGGTGCTCCACATTCGACGGTCTTTGTTATTTAAGGCACCTGCGTATGCCTTCTCGCTCTCTTCAGTCTCAGTTCTCGCTCGAGTTCAATTCAGCATCAGTTTCAAGCCTTTCGCAATTCTCAATAGTGTGTTCTTCGGCCAGCCGATATTTCCGCGTCGCGTTGCGTGACTCTGCTCGCGACAAGATCGCCCGACGTTCGCGTTGAAGATTCTCCGATCGCGGCGGCTCTCGTCAAGGAGCCGTTCAAGATTTCCAGCGCGAATCACAGCGGAGACGATCACGCGCAAGATTTCCGAATACCTGCCGAACTCCGGGTTTTATCGCGGAAATAAAGAACCGTTTTCCGGAAGGATAATCGTTTTTACTCTCCCGTCTTCTCCTTGCCTCCTCGCGCGCTCATTTCTGAGTGGTCCCGGCCCCTAGGCGACTCCGACCGTCGGTCGACGCCAAACAACTATATAACTCCAGATTTTCAATTTAAACATTATATGCTGAACCTGCATCATGTGCCTGAAAAGCATACGTACAAATATATACAAAACAGCATTTTAAAATGTATACAAACATGGAGTATAGATATAGACAAACCGGCTTTTTTTACCACCGATAATGGGCGAAATATTGCAAAAGCAAGAAATAGTTATAAGAATTGGACCAGGATACCATGCTTTGGACACTGTCTTCAGTTAGTCATAAAATCTGGAATGAAACACTTTCAAGAATACGAAGAAGTTAGAAAAAAATGTAGAGCAATTGTAACTTATTTTTCAAAATCGACAACAGCAAGAGAAAAATTTACGCAAATCCAAAAATCACTAGATCCCACCTCAACACCGCTCCAATTAATACAGGAAATAGACATAAGATGGAACTCTACATATGGAATGTTTAAGAGGCTAATCTTATTACGTACACCGCTGAACATGATACTCTCCGAGGAACATATGCCCGATAATTTAAGCAGCCAAGAGTGGACATTTATAGAAGCATTAACCAACATCCTGGAACCAATGCATGATGCCACAGTGATTATGAGTGGAGAATTATATCCCACGATATCTCAATATTACCCAATGTACATTGCATTGATGCATGTATTGCAAGAAGCAGATCCCCCCGAAAATATCTTATGTATAGATATTAGCAACAAAGTGCGAAACGCATTAAAGGTAATTTAAATTATTTATTCGAATATCGGAATGAAACAATTTAAAAAAAGAATTAAATCAAATACAATATTTGACTTACAGGAACGTATGGAACCCATTATAGAAAATGATTCTATATATACTTTCGCTATGTTATTGGATCCCCGCTTTAAGGATCAGCTTCTAACACCCAACAAAAGACATGAAACTCATGAAAAATTTTGTTTCCAAATTTCTGCAATACATAATAAACCAAATTCAGAGAATCAAGAGAATATTAATATCAATAATAATACCAGCGGTAAGATTCTAAAATTATAATTTTTCATTTTTAATTAAATAAATTTCAAAATTCACAGTTATATTTTAATTTTTGAATTAGGTAAGACAAAATCTAAAATAATAGATTTCTTTAACAAAACATTGAACAACCAAGAGGAAGGAGTAGAATCATTTGCCAACAAAAAAAAACAGCGAAATTAAAATTTATTTTAACGAAAACGTTGTCTCGAGAGACACCAACATTATAGAGTGGTGGGGCTGCCATCGCAAGAGATTCCCAATTTTATCGTTAGCAGCCCAACATTACCTAGCTGTACCCGCGACGCAGGTTACGAGTGAGCGTTTATTTTCAACTTCTGGAAATATAGTAACTCAAACGCGGTCGCGGTTAGTAACAGAAAATGTTGAAAAGTTAAGTTTTCTACATTTTAATTTAAATAAAATAAGTTAATTTATAAAGTAAGTTAAATCACAATTAAAGTAAATGTATTAATATTCATGAATATATTATATTAAAGACATCACACATGATTTAATATATATTATGTATTTTATATTATATTTAAAACCACATTATTTATTACTTATTTATTTTTACCACATTTGATTATTATGTATTATTTTTTAAGAACTTTTCTGATAGGTTAATGATAGTTAATTAATAAGTTATATTATTAATAAGTTTATATATTATATTATATGACAGTTAATTAATAAATTATATTATTAATAAGTTTATATATTATAACAAGATATTAAGTCAGTTATATTACAGTTAATAAAAACAGCACAAAATGTCAAAAATTGCCATAATTTATCTTATTTTCATACCTTCTAGGTGTATGTAACTTCGTAAGGATATTTTAATGATATTATCGATGCATATGCAAGTTTATTCGGAGGAATAAATTCGTCAGAATATCGGGCGGCCCGCACATGCCTACTTGTTACACAAGTAAATATCATCGGAATTATATCATATTTGGTTTCAAATTAATCAGAAAAATTCCACGAATATGTTGGTAAAAGTTTCATAAAAAATAACGAAAAATAAAGAAGTTTTGTAATTGGATTAGTAGTGGTCGTCTGATCTCACACCGATATAGCCGACAATGTGTGGCCCACTCCTCGGCGACGATGGTTCTCGAGTTTCGCTGTCCGCTTTGCCAACTCGACGAATAAACGGCGCCGAACGTCGAAGACCGAAGGACCGACCAACAGCCTACAATGTAAGCAGATGGAGAATCGAGCATTATTGGCAATTTATGCTTTTATGTTTTTAATCAGAACAATATTGTTAATACGAATAAGTTGTAGAGCTTACCCCGATCAAAATGAGTCGAAACACGACATCATTTGGATTGTTTTTAATGAGATTGTAATTTTTATCGTAACATTACGTATCAATGAAACTTGTTCGATTACACTCGAATTTGCCCTCATTTTCATCGGGAATATCCCCTCCATTCGCTCGTCACAATTTTATGAAGATATATTGAAAAATCTAAAAGTTTATTCGTGAGCGATTCTCCATCCGCTTACATTGTATGTCGTTTGTCAGTCGCTGGGTCTTCGACCTTCGGCGCTCGGCAAAAGTTATTCGAAGATTTCTTCGAAGCCTTAGAATAAAAGATACAGATAAAAGATGAAAAAATTATTCGAAGTTCGAATAAATCCGATACGAATAAAAAAAATTATCTTTATTCGTCGGATAAATTATCGTCGAATAAAGATACTTTCTAGATTCGAACCTTCGAATAAGGAATACAAATTTTTTTATCTTTTACTAGTTATTCGAAATTTTTATTTAGATAAATATTTTGCCCAACTCTGCCATTTTGCATTATCGAGCAATGAATCGCCGCATCCCGGACCCTTGCGATTCTCGTAGGTACACGTATGCGCCGACCTAGCGGTGTGTGAGTGTGCCACGGCACGGCTGTTCGAACGAAGCTACGGCAGCGCCGTTGTTTACGATGTCGACCACGCGTGCCCAGATCGCCTCTCTGACAGGCATCATGCGACCGAATAATGGAAAATGTTGCTCGAAAACGCAAAAGTAGGACCTGTCTGGTGGTCAAACGATCTAGATTTATCCTTCATCCACCGCTTTCGACCACTGACATGCTCCATCTTTGCATTATCGAGCTATGAATCGCGGCATGCCGGACCCTTGCTATTCTTATCGCGGCATGCCGGACCCTTGCTATTCTCATCGCGGCACGGCTGTTCGAACGAAGCTACGGCAGCGCCGTTGTTTACGATGTCGGCCACGCGTGCTCAGATCGCCTCTCTGACAGGCATCATGCGACAATGATCGGAAACAGAATACAGCGCTCGTAGCGAAAAATGCCGGAACTATATTTAAACGAAATAATAGCTGCGGGATGGTTTTTCGGAGGCCACGATTCCTGTGTTTAATACGTAATTATACAATACAATAAAGGTTGCATTGACATTGTATATGTCACTGCTAGATCGCTTGATACCAACGGTCTGCATAAGAACCCGGTTATTTAAAAAAATTGTCCTTGTGTGTAAATTCTGCCGAATTTTGCAAATTACGCCTAGAAAACGCAAAAGTAGGACCTGCCGGTTGTCAAGCGACCTAGATTTATCTTTTATCTAACGCTTTTCACCCTTGTAAAGCCCGATCTTTGCATTATCGAGCCATAAATCGCCGCCTCCCGAACCCTTCCAACCTTGTACGATCTAGCGTTGTGTGCAGCAAACCATGGCACACGCACACGGCACGCACACGGCACACACACTGTCATTTGAGCTTCTCCTATGCGGCCGTTCGTAGCGTGAAGATCGCTAGGAAGCTTCTCCTAGTTCCTGTTTGGAGCGTGGCGACTCAAGGCCACGTAGGAAAACTGGCCCTTAATTTGCTTTGAGTTTGTTGCCAAAATTTGTTTACAAATTCCGACCTATCTATTTCCGCATTACACACGGTATTTGAGTGCAAAGTTTGCGGCCAAAATTCCACGCCAAATGGAAAGCAAATTGTGACCAAACCTTAACCTCCTCGTAGAAGGCAGGTCGGTTGCACTAAGAGTAAATATAGGGCAAAGTCGGAAGAAATCTTGCTGTAGGAGGGAAAACACACTATAATTTTAAAATCTATAAATATTTCAATCGTAAAAAATAAGTAAAACTTAGAATTATTTAATTTCGTTGTCCCTTATTTAGTTTCGTTGTCGTTTTAATTTCAGTATCCCGCTTACAAAAAGATTTCCTCCAACTTTGCCCGACATTTACTCTTAGTGCGACCGACCTGTCCTCTATAAGGAAGTCAAAGTTTGGTCTCAATTTGCTCTCCGTTTGACTAGGAATTTTGCATGCAAGCTTTGCACTCAAATACCGAGCCATCTATTTCCGCATTGGGCTCGGAATTTTCCGACAAAGCGCCTAGCCGATTAAGATGGTCAAAACTGCCCCTAGAGGTTTTTCAATGATTAATGAACCATTCGAAAGCTGACCCAGAAAAACCCCTCTGAGAAAAATTTCAACCCCCTATCTTGCCCGTGAGTGTAGTTACAGGGTACATTAGATTTCGCGCTTTTCCGCGCATTTTCCACACTCTGATGCTTCCTAAAATTCTGAAAAAATGCGGCATATTTTGGATCTGAAGACAGATTTTTGAGAATTTTTTCAGATTTTTGTCTTGCAAACTGTGGTCGTAAAAAATGAAAAACCTTAAAAAAATCGGAAACATGTACATTTCTCAAAAATATGAAAACATGCTATTTTACTGTTTAGTGCCCCGATAAAGTACCATAAGAGGCAGTGTCTTCAATTTTTTTTTAGATTTTTTTTTGTGGGAAGTCATTGTCAAAAACAAGAAAAACCGATTTTTTTCGACGTTTCTGCTATTAGGAGGAAAGTTACACTTGTTGGTTTTACCGCAGGTATAAATTAAGTCATTTTAAATATTATTACATTGAAACAAGTAAGTGTTTGACCTAAGAAATGTGTTTTAAGAGAAAAAATGTATTGTATTTTGTGCGATATATACCAGAATGGTCGTAATGTTTACAACATCGCCGGTTGGCAGGGCAGTTAAGGCGTGGAGTCTCTCGTGGACAGTAGTAGAGTGAACATCGTGTCTCACAGCTTATCTTAAAATAAGTGTACCTTATCAAATACCAACAGTGTAGCACCTGTGACTCCGTCCCCCGGAGGCACTAACCCCCGTGTCTTATACTCTAAAGAACATTATACTGGCCCCGATCCGCCCTAGAAATGGATCTATTCCAACAATCGCCGCAATGATGGAATCAAGCGAAGCCATGCAACATGGCGCAAACGGACCCTCTCGCCGGACTACTCCGACAAAGAAAACTCGGAGCCTTCCCCATCCATCAGACCAAGGGAACAGAAGACGCGTAAACTGCACTCCCTAGACATTGATAGGATGTATAAACAACTCCTAAAAGAAAGTAACATATCCGTTACTAAAAACAAGGTTAACCTCAAAACAGCCCAAAAGCATGGCACGCCGCGTACCCCAGCGGCAGAGACCACAACCTCGCCGGTCACAGAAGTCCCTTCCTTATCGTCAAACGGGTGGGAAATATGGCCTACACCCCGTGCCGGTCCACCCTGCCGGTACTCCAGGCCAACCTCCACCACTGCCGCCGGGCGCAGGACCTGATGGTCCAGTGCCTGGAGGAGTGGAGGGTTGGCCGGGCCGTCGCCACGGAGCCGTACAGAGTCCCGGACCATCCACACGGCTCCGTGGCGGTGTGGTGGCGTTGCCACTCGGCGACTGTGCCCCCCTGCTCCGTGGTCGAACGGGGCAGGGGGATGGTTATGGTGAAGTGGGGAGAACTTCTGGTTGTGGGGTGCTACAACTCACCCAGTTGTGACTCCGCCGAACTCGGGATGTTCCTGGACCGGCTGGGGCTAATGATAGCTCCATATATAGCCGGTCCAGTGCTGGTCCTGGGGGACCTCAATGCGAGGTCCACCACCTGGGGTAACCCCGGGACCAGCGCCCGAGGCGGAGTCCTGGAAGACTGGGCGGAGGGGATGGAGCTCCGGTTACTAAACCGGGGCTCCGTGCCTACGTGCGTGAAGTGGAACGGGTGGTCCATAGTGGACATGTCGTTCGCGACCGCCGCCGCCTCACGCCGTGTGTCCAACTGGCGGGTCTGGGATGGAGAGACCCAGTCGGACCACAGCTACGTCCTGATGGACGTAGCGGTGGTCTCGGACCCGCCGTTGGACACACCCCTCCGACGTGGCAACCCGTCAGCGCCCAGATGGGCGCTGAAACGACTAGACGGGGACCTCCTGAGGGCCGTGATTATCGGCTCCGCCTGGCCTTCGGCCAGGGAGCGCAGGGCAAATGAGGGGGCGGCTTGGATCCGGGACACGTTGCAGATAATCTGCGACGTGGTGATGCTCCAGGTCCGAGCTCAGCCCCCGAGGAAGTCCGTGTACTGGTGGTCGGGGGAGCTGGCTGAACTACGCAGTTCGGCCGGCCGAGTCCGCCGCCGGTACACCCGCGCTCGTCGCCGCCATTTTCTGGGCGGCGACGCGGAGCCGAGGGTCGCCGAGCTGTACAGGGAGTACAGATCGGCGGCCGTGGCCCTCAAGCGTGCGATTGCTGCTGCTAAGGCCAAGGCCGCCGTGACGATCCATAGGGGCGCCCGTATAAGGCGGTGCTTGGTAAGCTCCGCCCCTGGGCGTCCCCCGTCACGGAGAGGCTAGACCCGGAATTCCTGGGGCGCGTGGTAGATGCCCTCTTCCCCCTCAGCGATGGGGAAGAGGAGAGGAGGGAGCGTGCCCCGGGTCCGACCATGGGATGGTCGGACGAGTTCCGGGTCACTGAGTGGGAGCTACACCAGGCCGTCCAGGAACTCCGGGCTGGGGGCAAGAAGGCCCCCGACCCCGATGGGGTTCCCGGTGGTATAATGGCCTTAGCCCTAGAGGTCCTCGCCCCGGCGTTCAGGAGCGTCATGAACGCGAGCCTGCGCCGGGGAGTCTTCCCCACAGAGTGGAAAAAAGCGTGACTGGTTCTCCTCCAAAAGGAGGGGAAACCCGCAGAGTCTCCCTCTGCCTACCGGCCGGTGTGTCTGCTCGACGAGGCGGGCAAGCTATTCGAGAGAATTATGGCTGCCCGCCTTGTTGAGCATCTGTCGCGGGGTGGTCCCGACCTCAGCGACAGCCAGTATGGATTCCGGAGAGGGCGCTCCACTATAGACGCCCTGGAGCGCCTGCGCGTCCTTCGGGAACAGGCTGTCGCTCGGGGCAGGGTGTTGATAGCCGTGTCGCTAGAAGACTAGAAGTAGAAGTAGGTGTACTACTAGTACTACTACTGTAGGTGTACTACTAGTAAAGTAGAACTACTAGAAGTAGGTGCTTCGGAGAGTACCTGCACAGGATGGGGCGGGAGCCGACGGCGCAGTGCCACCACTGCGGCAAAGATGTGGACAGAGCGCGGCATACTCTGGAGGAGTGCCCTGCTTGGGCCGAGCCGCGCCGTGTACTTAGAGCCGCGGTGGAAGGATGGGACCTCTCGCTGGCGGCCGTGGTCGACTACATGGCCGGCAGCGAGAGGTCGTGGATGGCGGTGGCCTCCTTCTGCGAGGACGTTATGAAGCAGAAGGAGGCCGCCGAGCGGGCCCGGGAGAGGGCCCGGGCTCCGCGAGGAGTATATGGGCGTGCGGACGACCCCCGCGCCGACGTGTGCCCCCCTCGAGGGGGGCGGCGAGGGAATGGAGGTCGCGGGGGTCTTCCCCGCGTCAACCAGTGCCCCGGGAGGGGGGGCGGAGCGGGGTTGGCGCGGGGAGTCTCCCCGCACCCTGTTGTGCCCCCGCCAATGGGGGCGGTGGATTTGGGGGCCCGGAGTGCGAGCTGACCCGGGCCCCCAGGGGGGAGCATAGATCCCCCCGTTATAGGCCGACACCCCCGGGTTAGTTTCCCGGTGTGGGGGGGGGGGGAGTGTCGGTCTGTCCCTCCCCAATAGGGGAGGGGGATCCGTGGGGGGTTTGGGGTAAGGAAGGGTCGGGGCGTGCCGGATCTCGCGACGGCCCTTCCTTCCGCCCTTCCTTCCGGGTCCCTCCGCCCGGTGTCTTATAGTGTAGGCAATGGGGGAGGCTAACCCCCCCCCCCCCCAGGGTGTGATGATAGCTGGAAGGTGTCCTGTTGAGTACTCGCGTGTTCCAGGCACCTCCTCAATTAGCTTAGGTGGGCGTGGGTTTTTTAGTGGGTAGCCTTCTGGGGATTTTTCCCGAAGGGTAGTCCCACATAACCCTGGCTTCCCCCAGGGAGGGAATTCCCCAAGAAATTCCCCAAGGCTGACAACCCAGCCGTCACTTCAACCAGCACCCCCACCATCACCAACACCAACCAGTTCCAGCCGCTGACCAACGAGGAAGCTGCAATACAGGACGACAGCACCCCCACCGATTCACACATCTCCTACACAAGATCCCACAAACCAACAAGACCGCCTCCTATCGACACCACCAACACAAACCTCGGTAAACTCATAAACTCATTGAAATCGTTAAATATACCACATAACGGCTTCACCGTCAAAGAAACAGACCCTTCCAACCACACTATTTATCTTAACCTCCTGGGAAACCATCACCTAACAATCGAGCATCTAAAGAAAGAAAACATCCCTCATTATACCTTGTGACGTGGCAAATTTGTCCACGTCCCTCCGATCTAAGATCGAAAGACCGGGCCGCCCTTTGGCAGCACCGCCGCGATAACGGCTGTCGTGATCGATCTCCCTCGGAGCATCCGAGATCCCAGCTTGGAAATTAACACGGTTTGAACGCCGCGCCAGTTGGTGCGACGAGAAGTTGCAGGTCCGTGGCCGGGCCTGGATTTTCTCCCTTCCCCCAGGAGCTCGGAAAATTCGAAGAGAAACATTCAGGGGACGGCTACGAGGGACACCCTGCCGGAAAACATCGAAGAGGACACCGAGCCCGGGTTTGTCAACCCGGAGGCGCCGCCGAGGAATTACGGGTCTGAGGAGTACATCATCTTGACCTCGTCGCCGCCTCGTCCCGGAAAGCTGCAAGCACCCGTCGAGGGAATGGCTCGATGTCTTCCTCCGTGGGAATCGGCCAATCGACGCGTGGCATCAGGAAAGCGTTAGCCGATAAATCCGTTGCCGAGGGCCCCGGACCGCCGGGCGCGGCCCTGCCGCGCGAGAGCTAGTGATAGGTCCGAGCGTCGCGCGGGAGCAGGGAAAACTAGGATAGTGGGGGGCGCCTCGCTTCCGCGTTGGCGAGTCTTCGCGAAGTAGGTCACTGTGTTGCCGAAATCAGTACGGGTTAGTCGCTTAACGAGTGCGTAAATATCAGAGTACTTTTGGAAAACGCGGTGGCTGCCGAGACATACGATTATAGAAGGCTGCCGAACACCGGTAGAACGGAGCAGAATTAGACCAAGTTGCCGAGTGGTAAGTGCCGATCAGGTTTCCGTACTATTGTGATTTTCGCGTTGGCTCGGTTAGCGTTTTGGTGAATCGGTCGCACTTCGCGTCGCGAAAAGACGTAACCTCGCTCGCCGTGAATCGCGATCAGGATAGAATCGCGAAGGAGGTGAGGCCGTCAGTCGGTCAACGGGCGGGGGTCCCGTTCCGTTGCCAATTTTTGGTGAATGTGGCCAACCTGGGGATGTCCCACGCTGGGACGACGCGACGAAAGCCGTATCGCCGTTTCCGACGACTTCCGACGGCCACAGTCGATTAGAATTTGCTGCCGCGTATTCCATCGGAACCCGGTCGCTTCTCGACCGGCTAATTGTCGATAGAGGCTGCCGTACATCGCGCCCGCGATCGAGTTCGACGCGTAGAAAAGCATATCCGGGTGCAAAAAGCGCGAGCGACCGTTTACCTGTCGTACAAGTTTGTAAAATCGAGCGGGCTTCGATTACACCGCTGCCGGGCGATCCCGGCAGCTCCTTGTAAAGACCGGATCAAATAAATGTTAACTCGAAGCCCACACTCGTGTACGCTTCATTGTGAGAAACCTTTCCTCCGCGGGAAACGTCCCGTATTCCCTTCGCGTAGAATCCTGGCCCAGGCTGCCGCTATTCATGTCCTCGCGCGGTTCTCGTAGGTTCGGTATTATAATTCGCGTCTCGCGTTCGTTACGAATTGTTCGTGTGACACTTGCAAGTGCCTGGCGCCCGTTTCAAGTCCCGAACTTTGTAAGATCCGTCGGGAAAATCGAGCCTACGAGATACCGTTTGTCACGGGTGGACCACGTATCGCGCGGCCGAGCGTGGCCCGGCCTCACGGTCTATAAAAACCCGCCGTTGCCCAGGTTTTCTCCCGTCGGACGGGCCCGAAAATCGGGGCAACGTGACAACCTATACTCCAAAATCTCTAAGACCAAAATCCCTAATTATAAAAGGAATTAAGGGGGACTTTTCTGAACATTATATACTGGATGAAATACGGAACCAGCAACCACCAAGTCTACAAATACTAAAACTATCAAAATTCTATTTTGACAAGAAACAGCCGAATCTCCAACACCATCTAATCCAAATCTCCGTAGACAGCAGCCCCAAAGACCTATACAAAATTAAAGCTCTCGCACATCAGCGAATCAGGTGGGAACAGCTCAGGAAGCCCCCATCTTCCAATGTAAAAAATGCCAGAGACTCGGACATTCTAGTAAAAACTGTTTCCTCCAAATTATATGCGTTAAGTGCGCTCAAGCGCATGAACTTGGGAATTGTCAAGTCCCACAAAACGAAGGCAGGCATAGGCTCAAATGCGCCAACTGCAACCAGGAGGGGCACCCTGCATCATACAAAGGATGCCCTTACATCAAGTTGCACTCCAGAAAAAGAAGGAACTAAACTCTGCCAGCCGGCAACGATCAAACGCTGGCGGCCCAAATATCCGCCAACTCCCAGAAAATCGAGTACATCCCAAACTCCCCAAAACCCCAAACCCAAAATTCACCTCCTCTAATCCCCGCACTAACGAGATTATAATTGCAGCCATCAATGTAAACTCAATCATCTCGAACCACAGAAGACTCGAACTCCTCCACTTCCTGAATAAATACAAACACGAAGCCGTCTTCCTCTCGGAAACAAAGCTTACACCAAGACATAAACTCTCATTTAAAGATTACGAAACAATCCGTTCTGATAGACACAACTCGAAACAAGGTGGCGGTACAGCCATATTAATCAAACGAAATATTCCTATTGAAATAATTGAATCCTCAGCCTCCAATCAAATTCTAGAATACACAGCCATTAAAATTAAAACCATTAACAACAAAAGCCTATTTCTAATTAGTCTATACGCACGTTCTGAAATAGGGGGCTTTTTATCACAGAATTAGACACTCTCTTCGAATCTCTACAACTCCATTCTGAAAACAACGTCTTCATTGCGGCGGGCGATCTAAATGCCAGAAGTAAGACCTGGGGAGACCATTCCAACAATCAACGAGGTAGACAGCTACGCCAATGGGTAGCCAACCAAGGGATCAAGTTCAAAACTAAGATCATGACTCCTTCCCTCCCATCTTTCAAACCTGCCCAGTCATTCTTGGACATCTGCCTTGTTGACGCCAGACTGTCCTTGGTGAATTCCATCAATGGCAAAGCCCCAACACTCCCAAACGACAGCGATCACTCTACCCTTTCACTTACCCTCAAAATTTCCGACTCTAACTCCCCCCTTTGGGCCTCAAATCCTGAACCCCAAAGGTTGAACTTCAAAGCCACCAACTGGCCCAGCTTCACCAAGAAGCTAGCCAAAGCTTACCATCAGGAAATTCCTAATAACCGTAACCTATCCATACCTGAAATCGACGCCCACCTAGAAGCACTCAACAGCTCAATCTCCTACGCCATATCCAAACACGTTCCAAAAATTAAACCGAAAAATAACCTACACAAATATCTAAATAACAGAATAATAAGACTACAAAAAACTAAAAGCTCCCTTGTCTCCCTGCTACACAACCTACGTACACAAGACCCACTCCTCAGACAACCCTTGTCAAGAGCCACCAAATCCGTACTTAAAACCACCTCCAAAATACTCCAACACGAACTCAGATCATCAGTTGAACAATTCTGGACCAATTTAACAAAAAAGATAGATTACCGTGACTCTGACTCCTTCTTCCCCCGAATCAACGCCATATTCAGACCCAAACAACCTACCGCCATAGATGAACTGCATATCCCAAAAAATCTAGACTCCATCCTACTGAGGAGCAGCTGCAACCTACCCCAAACCAGAACCTCAAACGACCACTACTTTTTCTCCACTCCACCCGACAAACTCAACATCCTAGGAGCCTTCTACGAGGCCGTCAACTCTCCTAAACAACTCAACTCCAATTCGCCACTTAAAAGTATAGTCGATCACACTGCCGATTCCATCAAAAGCGATTTCACTTCAACACGAACAGCCGGTAACACATTCACCACATTTGACAACTCCAACAAGGCTTCCAATCCAACACCTATCCAAGATCAAGATGATCCTTTCTGTTCCCCTCGATCCGTTGATTATATACGTAAACACCTCCTGAATAAGACTTCCAGCGGCCTCGACAACATTCCCCCGATAGTGTTAAAACACATAACCAGGAACATAACATACAACCTAACCATCTTATTCAATAACGCACTGAACCATTTCTACTTCCCAAAAGGTTGGAAACAGGCAAAAGTCTTACCAATTCTTAAAAAGAATAAAAATCCACACGACCCCTCCAGTTACCGTCCAATCAGCCTTACGCATAGCCTAAGCAAAGTTTTAGAATCCATCATAAATCTCAGTATAAACACCTTTAACACCAAAAATAACATAATCCCCGACAGCCAATTCGGTTTCAAACACCGACACTCCACCACACACGCCATCCACAAGCTCCTGTCTGATCTGAACACCGCCATCTCCAAGAGCCACAACGTAGGAGCAGCCCTCCTCGACCTCGAAAAGGCGTTTGATTCCGTATGGCACAATGGATTGCTATTCAAATTACACAAAAAAAGTGTCCTACCTGGCTGCTCTACACCATCTGGGATATGATCAAAGACAAGTCCTTCACCATCTGGGACGGCAAACTCCGTTGCTCCCAAAAATTTAAAATCCACGAAGGCCTCCAACAGGGTACCGTCAACTCCCCGATCCTTTTCAATCTCTTCCTAAGCGACCTCCCCAAACTTTTTAACTTCAACAAGGACGGCTCCTCCTACGCGTTGGCTTTTGCCGACGATCTTATTATATACACTGTGACGTGGCATATTTGTCCACGTCCCGCCGATCAAGGTCGAAAGACCGGGCCACCCTTTGGCAGCACCGCGGCAACAACGGCTGCCGTGATCGATCTCCCTGGGAGCACCCGAGATCCCAGATCGAGAAATTGACGCGGTTTAAACGCCGCGCCACTTGGCGCGACGAGAAGTTGCCGGACCGTGGCCAGGTCCCTGGGGGCCCGGATACTTTTCCCTTCTCCCAGAAGCGCGGAAAATCCGGAAAGGAACGCTGAGGGGCCGGCTACCAAGGACGCCCGCAAGGATACATCGAGGACGACACCGAGCCCGGGTTTGCCAACCCGGAGGCGCCGCCGAGGAATTACGGATCAGAGAAGGCCTTCGTCTCGACCTCGTCGTCGTCTCGCCCGGCAAAATTGAAGAGGATCCGTGAAGGGATAGGCCCGATGTCTTCCTCAGCGGGAGTTAGCCAATCGACGCGTGTCATCGGAAGAGCGTTGACCAATAAGTTTGTTGCCGGAGGCCCCGGACCGCTAGGTGCGGCCCTGCCGCGTGCGAGCGAGTAATAGGTCCGAGCGTCGCGCGGGAGCGGGAAAAATGAGGAAAGTGGGGGACGCCTCGCTTCCGCGTTTGCGAGACTTAGCGAAATGGGTCACTGTGTGCCGCCAGATCTAGTCGGGTTTAGACTTTTCACGATTGCCTAAGAGAGAGTCAGTTTTTGTACGATCTATTGCTGCCGGAAGGACGTGGTAACGCTGCAGACCACCGAGCGAGAGACACAACTTATTAACCACGCTGCCGAGTGGTAAGTGCCGACTAGGCTTTTCGTGCATTTATTATTTTCGCGTTGGCTCGGTAAGCGTTTTGCGAATCGGCCGGACTTCCCGTCGAAATAAAGACGGAATCTCGCCCGCCGGGAATCGCGGGTCGAGGGAATTCGCGAAGGGGGTGAGACCGTCAGTCGGTCATCGGGCGAGGGATTCGTTCCGATACCGATCTTTGGCGATATTTGCGAATCTGGGGGTGTCCCACGGTGGGACGACGTGACGTAGGCCGTACCGCCGTTTCCGGCTGCTTCCGACGGTCACAGTCTTTAGAATTTTGCTGCCGCGTATTCTATCGGAATCCGGTCGCTTCTCGACTGGCTAATTGCCGTACATCGCGCCCACGATCGGGTTCGACGCGTAGGAAAGTAGAACCGGGAGAAATAAGCGCGAGCGACCGTCCAACTGTCAAACCATTGTACAATACCGCGCGGGCTTCGTTTCCATCGCTGCCGGGTCGTCCCGGCAGCCTCTGTAATCAGCAAGATTAATAAATGTAAAGTCGAAGCCCATTCTCGTCTATCTTTCTTTCGTGAGAAACCTTTCCGCCGCGGGAAACGTCCCGCATTCCCTCCGCGTAGTACCCTGGCCCGGACTGTCGCTATTCAGGCCCTCGCGCGGTTCCCGGAGGTTCGGCAGAATAATTAGCGTCTCGCGTTATCTTCGAAATTGTTCGCGTGACACTTGCGAGTGTCTGGCGCCCGTTTCGAGTCCCGAACCCGGTAAAGTCTTCCGTCGGGGAAAAAGTCGAACCTACGGGATACCGTTTGTCACCGGGCGAAACACGTTCCGCGCGGCCGAACGTGCCTAACCCGTCGTGGCCCCGGTTTTCGTCCGTCGGACGGGTCGGAAAACGCGGGCCACGTGACAACACATCAGGCAATAAAGTCAAAACAGTACGTGACAACCTTGAAACCTTTACCGAAAAAGTCAACAGATATTACATGGCTTGGAATCTTTTTTTTTTAATTTATTTATTTATACAGGTCGCATCAACAACTAGGTCATTAGCGACCACAGATATTATATCATAATATTACATTATTATATCTTTGTACTTAACATATAAGTCACTTATAAGTATACTGAGGAGAACAAATTTTGTAATTGTTATATGTACACAATATTACAAAGTGTGAAAAATTTTTGTGGATTTTAGAAATTTTAAAATTTGGACTATATTCGACTTAACATTGAAACAATCACTTAAATTGTTGGGGATAGCCAAGCGTCTTCTTTGGAAGGAGAAAAGAGGGCATTGCAGGATGAGATGTTCAATTGAAAGTGGTGTATTACATCGGGAACATACGGGGGGAGGGTCTTTTAAAATTTTATGTAAATGGGTCAGGTTAGTGTGGCCAATGCGAAGTCGGGTGATGACTACCTGGTCTCTTCTGTTAGTGTTCGAGATTCGAACGGTAACGACTTGGTCTGATCTCTGTTCGAAACCAATCTATAAATAGCCCGTTATTGTTCTGGTCTCGTACATGTTGTCTTCGTCGATGCGATCGCTTCTGTTTCGTCCTTCGTTCGTCTCTCTGCTGTTGTTTCCCCAAATTTCAAACCACCCGTTTCTTCAAGATCCACCGATCGCTCCGACGGAGACAACGATTTCTCGTATGTTCATTCTACCGTACGCTCTCAGCGGACTCGCGTCTAGTTCACGCTCTATATTCGCCGATTGAGTTACGTTTTCGCAGCCGCATCGCACGAATTTAATCGCGAGTCTCGTTCTTTCACGAACTTACGAACGTCCGCTTTCTTCGCGCTTATCATTTAAAGTTCACATAATTGATACTCGGTCTTCTGTCACGAATCTTCTTGCTTCCGCGTCGCGAATCGCCTCTTCTCGCGTGCAAGATCTCCGCTCTTCCGCGGTCAAGATTTTCCGACGCGCCGCGTGCAAGATATCCGTTTTCGTCATTGTCCTCCGTGTTCGTCCGATCTTCCATGTACCGAGAGTGTTGGCATTTAATAAATTATCATTAATCCAGCGCACCTTTTGTGTCTTGCGAAGTCCGTTCGTCTCCTCCGGAACTTCATCCTTCTTTCCGGTGCTCTCATTCCGCGTCCACCGTTGGACGGTCCCGGCACTCGGCAATTCGCCGAACAGTTAGTAATCGGGGGACAGTCGTTATTACGGAGGTCTTGTCTTACCAAGGATAGCTTAAAGGGAGGAGAATTAGACCATTTATTGTTCCATCTATCCCAGATTTCTCTTTTGATTTGTTTATTCAAATCTCTGTAAGAAGCCGAGCTGTTTGAAAGTATTTCTCTGGAGGCCTCTTTAGCCGCATCGTCCGCTGATTCATTGCCCAATATCCCTACGTGGGAGGGAATCCATGAAAAAATGATTTCTTTGTTGTTATTTTTAGCTTTGATTAAGGCATTGATGATATGTGTAATGATGGGGTCTTGGTTTTCCGAGTTAGATAAGCTCTCTAGGACACTAGCGGAATCAGTGAAAATTATCACGTGACGGTCTTCAGCAAATGAAATGGATTGAACAGCCTGTAATATGGCATAAGCCTCACAAAAGAAAACAGAGCAGGAGTCATGAAGTTTGAAAAGTTTTCGATTATTGGGAAATATGACAGAACATCCACATCCATCGTTGGATTTGGATCCATCTGTGAAAACTTGGATATGATTAGAATATTTTTGGGATACCTCTACGAAGATATTTTTAAAAATAATGGGGTTCGTGAGATCTTTTTTAAATTCACATAAGGAAGATTCAATTTTTGGAGGGAGGAGAGACCATGGTGGTTCAGTTAGGGGGGCAATAGGAAATAAAGGAGGGGAAGATTGAATAGTATCTGAAACGTAAGATTTGATACGTTGAGAAAGAGGTTTCGGGAAATTAAGTGGCGAGGTGGAGTAGATATGATCGAGATGATTCGAGAAAACTTTAGAATATGTAGGATTAGAGGGTGTGGATATCAATTTTGCAACGTAAGTTAGACTAAGCTGTTTTCTCCTAAACCCTAAGGGGATAACATTACTTTCGGCCAGGATACTAGAAATAGGACTAGTTTTGAACGCTCCCAGAGCAAGCCTGAGACCCGTGTTTTGAACAGAGTTTAGAGAGCAAAGTAGTGACTCCTTAGCGGAGTCGAAAATAACAGACCCATAGTCCAATTTGGAACGAATAATGCTTTGTATGTGAGAATGACGATATCTTTATTGGCACCCCATTTTTGGGCTGATATCATTTTTATGAGATTTAATCTTTGTAGGGATTTATTCTTTATGTGTTTTATGTGAGCAGACCAAGTGAGTTTTCGATCGAAGATAAGACCTAGAATTTTTATTTCGTGAGCCTCTTTGATTACATGATTAGCCAAGACTAGTTTGATGCTAGGGGATATCGTATTTTGTCTTGAAAAGAGTATGTATTTTGATTTTCTACTTGAGAATCTAAAACCCGTAAAAGATGACCATTTTTGAATTTTATTTAGAGTGTCTTGAAGGGTCAGTTGCGTGGTGTGTATATTTTTTCCACAGGTAATTATAGTGAGGTCGTCAGCATATATACAGAATTTGACCGGCTGGGGAATGCAGGTGGATATTTCATTTATAGCTATGAGGAAAAGCGTGACGCTCAGAACTGATCCCTGGGGGACACCATTCTGAAGGGTCACCTTCTGGGATATGCTATTAAGGACTTTAACAGGTATAAGTCTATTTTTAAGGAAATTAGCAATAAAATTCAGAATTTTACCGTCAATACCAAGATTACGAAGGATATGGACAATTCTCTCACGTCAAACCATGTCTTAGGCCTTTTCTATGTCAAGTGCCACAGCTATGGCATGTTGTTTAGTCGCGAAGGCGTCGCAAATTATAGATTCAAGATTCAGGAGGTAGTCGGTAGTACTTCTGAATTTTCTGAATCTGTACTGATGAGGCGAGAGAAAGTTGATCTGATTAAGAAACCACAGAAGTCTTTTGTTGATTATTTTTTCAAAGAGTTTACATATACTCGAAGTGAGAGAAATAGGTCTGTAACTTTCGGCTCTGCTAGGGTCTTTGTCGGGTTTTAGAATAGGTATAATAATAGCTTCTTGCTAAATACTGGGGAAAATATTGGAAGACCAAATTTCATTAAAGATATCAGTTAGAAATACAAGAGCACAGTCAGGGAGGTTTTTTAGAAAAGTGTTAAAAATACCATCGGGGCCTGGACTGGAGTTCTTTAGGGTTTGTATATTACTTTCAATTTCATGGAGTAGGATGGGATCATTTAGAGGCTGGTTCTCATTCATGTTTAAAGAAATGTTGGTTACAGGGCTTATTTGGGAAGAGGAGGATTTGAATGCTCGGAAATCGTTAGTATAGTTACTATCACTAGATTTTTTAGCAAAATTTAAGGCTAAGTAATTCGCTATATCTTCAGGGGAGGATAGAATTTTATTTTCAGCGGTTATGATGGAGGAAATAGAATGATTACTTTTGGAGCCATTTAATTTTCTCATTTTGTTCCAATAGAGCGTAGCGGGGGTTGAAGGATGAAGGGAATTTATAAAATCTCTCCATGATTGCCTTTTACATTCTTTAAAAGTGCGACGGGCTGTGGATCTAAGCTGTTTATACAGCGTAAAGTTCTCGGTTGTAAGTTGACGTTTGAAGTGGGAGAAGGCGCGCTTGTATTCTTTCAGAGCTTTTTGGCATGAATCATTCCACCAGGGAACTTGTTTTTTATGATATTTATTCGATGTTTTTGGTATAGCATTGTTAGCAGAGTCAATTATAGTTTCCATAAAGAAGGATAATTTGTCATCGAGGTTTGAGGTTTGAGGTTTGGTATGATGTGGAGCGAGAGAGCAAGAGTTTAGTTTATCAAATTTTTTAGATATACAGGGTGCGCCATCTTTTATGTCGGTATGTAAACATTGAATAACTTTAACATTTATCAACCGATTGACTTGAGTAAACATGTTTTTGAAAGGTCAATTCAGTACAATTTTAACCATGAATCGCTTTACACCGAAACAACGCGCCGAAATAGTGACGCTGTACATTGAAAATAGTCGTTCAGTTGTGTTAACTCAGCGTGCATATCGTCGAAAATATCGTGGCCAAGAAGCACCGTCTGACAACATTATTCGTCGTTTGGTGTCGAATTTTGTTGAGCACGGGACGGTGGGAGATCGTCGACATGCCGTTCATCAACGCCCAAGACGTTGCAATGAACTGGTTGAATCGGTAAGAGTGAGTGTTGCAGAGAACCCACATGTGTCGTATCGTCACCGCGCTCAGCATTTTGGCGTCTTTGGAACCAGCTTGCGGCGCATTTTGAAGGATGATTTGCATTTGTTTCCGTATAAAGTGCAATTGACTCAAAGAATATTGCCGACAGACCGTCTACGTCGCTTGGAATACGGCCAAACAGTCGCTCGAATGGTTGACACTGAACCTGATTTTTGGACAGGCCATCCAGATCTCCAGATAAGACCCCTCCGGACTTCTTTTTGTGGGTTTATTTGAAAAGCAAAATGTACGCCAGCAAGCCTCAGACCATTGATGAGCTCAAGGCAAACATTCGTGCCACAATCATCGCTATACCGCCCGAGATGCTTGAAAAAGTGATAGAAAACGCAGCAAAAAGGGCACATTTTGCATTAGCTAATAAAGGCGGCCACTTGATTGATGTTGTATTCAAAAACTAGTCCAAATAAATTGTAAAGGACCAAATTAAATAAAAATACCTCATATATGGAAATCGGTTGTTTTTTTTTTAAAGTTATTCAATATTCACATACCGACATAAAAGATGGCGCACCCTGTATGGTTTCTATATTTGGGCCAGTCAGCTTTTTTGAAAAACCAATGACTGGTCGGAGCACAATCCGGAATAGTAGAATTTAAATTACGTAGGGATATTGGGAAGTGGTCACTACCACAGGGATTCCGGTTAGTGGTCCAAGTGAAATAATGTGCTATGGAGGAGCTACAGATAGATAAGTCTATGGAGCTAAACGTTTTGGAGCTATTGTTGAAGTGGGTGGGTTGATATGTGTTTAACAAGGTCAGGTTGGGATCATCCAGAAGTTTCTCTAATATACGACCTCTGGAATCAATTTTGTTGGAACCCCACATATAGTGGTGGCTATTAAAATCCTCCACTAGTAAGAAGGGTTTTGGCAGTTGGTTTAAGAAATGTTGGATTTCGGATAGTATGAAGACGTGGCTGGGTGGAATGTAAATGTTACATATAGTAACGTACCCGAAAGAGAATAATACCGAGTTTGCTATAACCTCGAAATTCGTATTGAGAGGGATTGTCTGATTAGCAATATTATTTTTTATAAATGTAGCTACACCCCCACTGGCGTGTATAGCATTTGAGCGATTTTTGTAAAAAGTTAGGTACCCTTTGATTGTAGAACAGTTCTTACCCTTAAAGTTGGTTTCTTGAATACAGATGACTCTAGGGTTTAGGTTATTTTTTAGTAAGACTAACTGTTCCCTTTGAGGGTGGAAACCGTTAATGTTCCATTGTAGAATTGATTCAGCCATTTTCCTTAGGCCCTATAATAGGGGAAATGTTTGAGTGATCTTCTATGTTTTCGTAGGAGGTTCCTTCTTCTAGGTTGTCATCAGACGCACCGGCTTCAATGAGGGAGAGTTTTTTTAAGAGACGGCTGAATCTACTTTTCATGACTCTCTCCTTCAGGAGAGGATAGGTGGACCGGAGCATGTGTGCTATTTTTCCCATATCATGATCAAATTCCTGGCAGATTGGTTCGATGTTGGCACATCCTGTTGTTTTGTCGATGAAACTTTTGAGTTGTATGTAGTTAAGGCATTTCCGGTCTTTGTTTTTATCTAGGTGATTTCTTATTTCAGTTAAATGGTAATCGATGTCTATTGGCTCCTGCTTTATTTTCTTTTTTTTTATGTGTAATATCCTTGTCACCTTTATTCGGTTTCATACTGGAATCAGATATATTGTCGGAAGAATAATACAAGTCGCTGGATTTTTTGGAGGTTTTTTGTGTGATATACGTATTGCTTGAATCAGATGTGGAGAGAGGCCTTTTTGGATTATTGGAAGGAGGTATGAATATCGTGTTAGAAACGTTGTTATCATCCATAGCAGGTGGGACAGTGTTTTGGTCCGAAGGAATCTCACCTTCGGGTGCAGGGGGAGGGATGTCTGTTATGCCAGTATTGCCAGTATATTCAGTGTTTGTTGTGTCTACTGAACAGTTTTTGGCCAGATGGCCCGATTGTTTACAGATGAAGCACTTGACGGCGTCTGAGGACAGATATATCCAGAAGGTTGTGTTGTCGAAATCAATCCTTAGCGACTCTGGTAATTTGCTAACATCTTCAGGGTGGATGAAAATTTGACGCCGGAAACTCATAATATGAGCAAGACCGGGTTCAGTAAAAACCGCGCGCAGGGTGGTAATTTTTGAACCCATTCTTATGTTCATCTTTGCGAAGAGATCTTCCAGGACGTTGTCAGGAATAATAGGGCAAACATTTGATAATATTATCCTCTTGAATTTCGATATTAGTGGGCGGATTTGAAGCTCTTTGTTGCCGATGACAATTACATGTTTTGCTCTTGTGAGTTTATTGGTTATTTCAGTGCTAGCCAAAAACATGCAGATTCTGTTCATGGATATTTTAGACACAGATTTGATCTCATTGTAAGCCATTCTTTGTTCTTGAAAGGTACATAAGGAGGAAATTCCCGCTTACAGTTATTTGAATGAAATACTTGTACTGTGGACATTTATGATACGGATCAGGAAGGTCATTATTTTAAATGTGTAATATTGCCTTATAAGTGGACTGCTGCCTTGCTTCATTTAGTTCAGTTTTTATAGCCAGAAATCGGTTTTCTACTGATACTGCATTTTTAAGAAGGTCGCATTCTTTTTACAATAGTAATGGATGTATCATAAAACTCTGGCATAATGCATGTATACCTAAACGGACCCACCCTTGGGTCAGCAGCTAGCGAACTACCTACTCGGGGTAGAACCTCATGTCTAGGGAAGTGCAGAGGTATTCAATTTTTATGGTTCTGGTCGCGCATTAATCAGCGACGGGTTTTCCCAAGTGTGTACCGTAGGTGGTCGAGGTTCAAAGACTAGTCATTAACGTGACGATTGCCAGAACCCTGGTTCGACCGTTATAAAGTCCTTTATGGTGACGTCTTCAAGATGTGCGTTTTGGGGGAAGAAACTTTCTTCGTACCCTTGAGGGCTGGGGAATTTTTCCCCCATTAACGGTCTTTCGGACTCCACCAACTCGCCCACCAAAAGTTGCCTTAACCAAGAGGCAGAAAGCTTGGAACCGTCTTACCGGGCACTTCGTTCTGAATTTGGCATTACCGAGTGTTACGCTGCATACGGATCATAAATCGCGGTTGTCATTTAAAATGTCGGAAATCATTTCGCAAAAAGTGGATTGGAATCAAAAGTGCATAAAGTGCAAACGATTCCTTCGTAAATTGCATGTCCAAAAAAAAAGTAATCAAGACAGAAGTTCAGGCTGTAGAATACACAAGTATTTTGAAAAAAGTGGTGCAAGTGGGTGATACCTTGTGTAAAAGTTGCCGTGTTTTGGTATTTTTCTCTAACGAAAGTGTGCATCAAAGAGCTTTGCGATCTCGACAGGTAATTACAGAAACCTATTTAGCTTCCACGACCATGGAGCAATCAGATTTGTTTCAACCACCTCCGGTTCAGGCATCTCCATCTTCTATATCCATGGATCAGTCAGATTCGTTTCCACCCCCCCCCCATGTTCAGGTCCCTTCAGCCTCCACGTCCATAGAGATATCAGATTCGTTTCAACCCCCTTCTGTTCAGGCACCTTCAGCCTCCACATCTATAGAAATATCAAATTCGTTTCAAACCCCTTCAGTTCAGGCACCTTCAGCCTCCACATCCATAGAAATGTCACATTCATTTCAACCCTTTTCGGTTCAGGCACCTTTCAGCCTCCACATCCAGAGATATGTCAGATTCGTTTCAACCCCCTTCGGTTCAGGCACCTTCAGCCTCCACATCCATAGAAATGTCACATTCATTTCAACCCTTTTCGGTTCAGGCACCTTTCAGCCTCCACATCCAGAGATATGTCAGATTCGTTTCAACCCCCTTCAGTTCAGGCATTTTCAACTTCCTCGTCTATCAACGAATCACATTCGTCATTAATCGAAAGTACCTCTGGGACGTCCCATTAAACCAGATCCTCGATATAGCGAAATGCCGTTTTCCAGAGTGGTTTCTACGCACGCATATTGTTTTGTGTTTGGCTCCAAAACAAATATTTCTACAGTCCCACCTGAAGCTAGAAAGCAGGTGTTCACTTTCAGAAGATTATATGTTCCCAAAGAAAATCGATGCTGTCCAGAACATTTAATAAAAAAATGTTTCATTCAAGATGTAATTCCAACTTTAAGAATTTATTCAAACAGTAGTTTAGTTGACGCGAACGAACTTCGAGATTATTTTGAATATCTTTCAGTTACTAACGACTCCACTATCCATGATAAAGTTGGCGATTTTACATTGTCTGAGGAGAGACTCAAAGTATTCACGGGGTTTACATGGGAGAATCTCATCGAACTCCGTGAAATGATGACATCAATGAGAAGCTCTCAACAGCGTGATGTAACGCAAGCGATAGTTGTATTTTTATTTAAATTGCGAACGGTAAATTCTAACAATCTTATAGCGGCAACGCTTGGGTTGGATCAAGAACAAAAAATATCTCAGTATTGTAGTTCTGTAATGCATAGTTTCGAAAAAGACATTCTTCCTTTTCATTTTGGAGTCGCAGCCTTTACCAGCGAACATCTCATAGAGAATGAAACCTCTAATATTGCAAAACGATTACACAAAATCGGCAACCACCTAGCGTTGATTTTCGATGGGACGTATATTCGTCACCAGAAAAGTACAAACAACGAGTACCAACGAAAATCATATTCAGGCCAAAAAAAGGTACCGTTGTATAAACCTTTCACAATCTACACAACGAATGGCTATATTGTAGACATGGTCAGTCCATTCTACGCGAATCAAAATGATGCCGAGATAATGAGAATCATTCTTCAAAATCCAAATGGATTGAAAACCTTCATGAAGCGGGAAGACTTTTGTATTGTCGATAGAGTTTTTCGAGATGTTACATCTCATTTGAAAGATCTTGGTTTCAGAGTTTTAATGCCTGCTTTGAAAGGTCACCGTTCTCAACTTTCGACGAAAGAGTCGAATTATTCCCGAAAAGTTACAAAAATTCGTTGGGTTGTAGAGGCAGTGCATGGTATACTAGGTCAAAAGTACCAGCTTCTACACAAACAACTCGACAACAAAATCCTTCCAAAAATTGCCTTTTACTTTCGAATTGCGTCCTTAAATAATAAATTTGGAAAACGGCTGAACTCTGATGTTACACTTTCTGATGAGATACTACACAGGATGTTGAGTCAAGGGAAAGTAAAAAATACGTTAGCGATACAAGTTGAAGAAAACAATTGGAACCGCAAAAAGACTCCATTTCAAACAGTATCCTCGGCAGATATTCTTGATTTTCCGGAAATGACAGAAGTAGATTTAAAAATTCTTTTCACGGGATCTTACCAATGATCACAAACAATATCATATCTGGCGGAAATCATGGACGAACATAATAATATAAATATTCATTATCTTATCCAAGAAAATTATATCGTGAAATTCGAAGTAAAATCGCGACACATCAACCAGAAGACATACAAATGTTACATTGATTATACACCCAATTCAATCGGATACTCCGGTGTAAAACGCTATTGTTGCGAATGTGCCAACGGTAACCGTACTATTGGGTGTCTTCACATGTAGCAGCTATTATTTATTACCTATCCCATGCTCGATACCTCCATACTATTATACGGCCAGCTGAAATACTTAGCACAATTTTTAATCAAAACGAAATTACAACCATTATTAATGAGAACAGTGATGAAGATTAAAAACCACCACGCATAATTTTCGACTTAATCCATCAACGAATACAACGATAAGTATTTTCATCCTAGTGTTCATATATGTATACATTTAGAATACAAAACATAAATAATTCTGTAATTACTAGATACGTGAAAACGGAAGCTGCCGGCAACAACGATATTCGAGGAGGAGGCTGGCCATCGTTCTTGCCGTATTCTGCCCACAATTATAAAGGATAAGTCTATTTCTATCAAACTCCATACACATATTTACTTCTATGAGAAATAAATAATTCTGAAGCTGTGGACTAGCAATGACAACTCAGAAGACCAGCTGCTACTTCTTTCTATTCTACTCGTATTTACAAATTACGAAAGGCTTAGAAACTAGATTAAGGAATGTTAATGTTAAGAATGTTAAACAGGACCGTAATGGTGAACATATACAATCGGGGAAGTAATAGATACTCCAAAACTATGTTTGCATGTATTTTATTCAAAAATGTTACTTAAATATTTTTAAAACATTAAGTAAAAACATATTTTTAAAATAATACGAATAAACCATGTAATAAGAAATTGAAAAAATAAAGATGATGTATGGAAAAAAAAACTATGTCACCGACGGGATTCGAACCCCAGCGTATCCGCTCCGTAGCCCGACGCCTTAACTGCTTTTTTTTTTTTAAATATGTTTATTTGTTCTAAATGTACATTAACTTATATTATGGTACCGCTATAAACATATAAAAACTTAACCATTAATTCTTTGGGTTTAGTACATAATTGATTGCGTGTTTGCAATTCTCGTACATAATCTATTTGTTTATACTATGGAATTATTATATTATCTTAGGCTATGTATATTGCACATTGGTAGTTCTTTGGTGCTGGAAAAATGGTATTGATTTGGATTGGGGAAAAAGTGTCTGCTCGGTGGCAGAGTGAAAACCCCGATGTCGGTCTTAGTCCTAATCTACTCCTTATTAACTAACTTAACTAAACTTACAACTAGGGTAACAAGAAATAAATGTGATGCGCGGCTATTTACAACTTAAGCTAGGACTATTTACAGGGCATGGGCCGGCACTCTTATTGCTAGGTTGTTGTCCCTCTTTCCTCTGTTTGGGGGACGATTATTGCACTGGGTGGAGGGGAGCGGTAGTTCTGCGGGTTGCGGAGGGCCGGTATGTGGGGGCTATTGTTGGTGTGCCACCAGTGTTGTAGGCGGTCAAAATTGAATCGGTCACGGAGTGGCAATGTCGTGGAGAATTTAAATCTTTCTGGATGTTCGGAATACTCGTGGCTGGTAAACGCGATTCTCTTGTCCGCTTTGTTACGGCGCCAGTGGTAAATTATAGGGGTGTTGTTATGGTCCTGGATGAGTCCGTTTGTGTCGCAGATGGTGAATCCTTGTGGGGGAAGGTATCCTGTGTTTAGCTGTCGACGTGTGGTTGTTACGTCGGGGTTTGCTAAGTCTTTTGTAATATTGTTTTCTATGTGTGGAAGTTTGCTGTAATGGTCTTTGGTCAGTTTAATTAGGAATGAATCTATTCGGGGGATGTCGGCTGTGTTGTACAGGGTTGTGTTGTTTGTGTAGTGTTGCCAGTTTGTATTTGCGGATCTGTATATATGGTTGCAGGCTCTTAGGCATTTTCGTTCGAAGATTCTTATTCTTTCCATCATTGTATGGTTTGTATTCCACCAGATGGGAGCTGCATAAGTTAATATCGGTCTAATTAATAGCATGTACAGAATGGTTTTAGTTTTTCCGGGGAGGTGTTTATTGTAGAATAATCTGCTATTGGCTTTAAAGGCTGTGGCTGCTTTTATGAGTTGCTTTGTGATGTGTTCATTGCCTCTGAGAAGATAATCTATGTGTACTCCTAAATATTTGACTGATTTTTTGTGTGGTATTTTACAATTGGTTGCGGTTCCGGGTACTGATGTATTAATTTGGAAGTTGTTGCCGCCAGCTTTGATTTTAGCGGATAGATAGTGGAGGGGTTTGCGGAAAAGGGTTGTTTCACATTTTTGAGGATTTAGTCGGAGGTTCCAGGCGCTGTAATAGTTGTTGATTTTGTTAACGGTCGATTCAAGTTCTGTTTGAACTTTATTTACCCGGTTGCTTGTGGTGTATGTTACGAGGTCATCTGCGAATGCCAGTACCGCTGCCCTATCAGGTTCGAATTCGAACGCTTTCAGGAGATCACTGGTGTAGAAGTTGAATAGGATTGGGGAGTTGACGGTGCCTTGTTGTAGTCCTTCTGTTATGTGGAATGTCAGTGTCAATGAAATCTTTCCGTCCCAGGTTACGAATTTTTTGTCTGTCGTCATGTCCAGTATCGTGTGTATGAGCCATTTTGGGAATTCTTTACGGTGTAGTTTAAACAGGAGACCGTTGAGCCAGACCTAATCGAAGGCTTATTCTAGGTCTAGTAGGGCTGCACCTACTAGCTGGTTGTTGCTGCTTCTATTGTTGATGTCGGAAACGAATTTATGAATGGCGTGGATTGTTGAGTGATTGTGTCTGAATCCGAATTGGCAGTCTGGGATGATGTTGTGTATTGTGCAGTGTTGTGATATTTTGTTCTTGATGATGGCTTCGTAGATTTTGCTTAGGCTTGGTGTTAGGCTGATTGGCCGCTAGCTGGAGGGATCGGTCGGGTTTTTGTTTTTCTTTATTACTGGGAGGACTTTGGCTGTTTTCCAGATTTTCGGGAAATAGCTATTATTTATGGCGTTGTTAAATAGGATTGCTAGGTGGACTATTATTTTATCGGGTAAGTGTTTGAGCACTATCGGGGGGATTCGGTCTGTCCCAACGGAGGTTTTGTTTGGGAGTCTTTTGAGTATTTTGTTTACAATGAAGGGGTTGCAGAATGGTGAGATTTCATCGCCTGTGTCGTCTGGGCTTTTGGCGTTGTTGTGGTCTGAGAACTGTGTGATAGTGGTCTTGGTGAGTCGGTTCGTTGCAAGTTTGTGTGATAGTGTGCGAGCCGTGTTGTCTACTATTTCTTTGAGTCTTGTCCCGTTGTTTAGGTGTCTGGGGGAGTTGATCGTTTTGTAATAGGCTCCTATGGCGTTGAGTTCGTCTGTCGGTGTGGTTAGGATGTACATGTCATTTGTTTTTTGGAGGGTTGCTGTGTTGTGTCACGTCGGACGACCGACGTGTTGCTGATGACGTCACCCGCGACGCATCATAGGTTAAGGTAGAAAATAAGTTAATTATAAGTTATTACTTCCCCATAATTTCCATCCGCGAGCGCGCCAAGACACTTGACTGTACGTCATCAGGTGCTAGCGAACCCCACCTTGATACCCGGTTGCGTCACGCTCGCCCCACACGGACCCCGAGCGAAGAAGGTCCGTGCAGCCCCTAGAAAAACGCAAGCTCGCGGTTGATCGCCCTTCAGTCGCGCTCACATCAATCGAGTTCAATCCCAAGCGTTTCTATATCAAGCGTATTCTAATTCTTGCCATTTCTATTTCGTTATTCTACCTCTTATCGTTCAGTATTACGCGTTTAGTTTAATTCAGTTGTAATTGTATTTTGTATTGTCTTATCTTGAATATAATAGTGTGGGATAAAAATAACAGACTACGTGCGGGAAAATGAATAAAACAGTATATATATATTTGGAAATAAAAAAAAGACAAAACAATTATACACGACGCGATTGACCGCACCTCGCAGGTCAAAACTCAACGCAATACTCTGTTCTCTTAACTCTGACCGCAACTCGCAGGCCGAAGTTCTCTCACGTGCGCTTTTCTCTCAACTGCGTCATCTTCGTTAAAAGAAAACGCGTCAAGCTCGCACTATACGCACACAAGCACATACACACAAACACACACATACAGTTCCTTAAAGCTAAACAGTCCAATGCTCTATCTTAACCTAAACAGTCCAATGCTGTATCTTAACCTAAACAGTCGAATGCTCGGTCCTCGACGGCGCCCAAATCACTCGACAGGGTGTCGTTTTCGTCTCGACGGTTCCCATGCCCGACATCCGACACCACAATAGTGTTAATGTTAAACTCTGGTTCAATCATTCCTAATCCTGTTCTGCGCGTGGTGAAGGGCATCGCGGTACGATTATTAAAATCGGTACTAATAAATTCCCTTGCTGTGCGACTGAGCCCACCAGGAAGTCTCGGCGCAGTGACGGAATCTCTCGCGATTAAATCTGAATCTCTTCCTGACCGTGCGACTGAGCCCACCAGGTAGTCTCGGCACGTTAACGAATGATTCCCCGAATGCCTATAAGTTACATCGTTATTCCGTGATTGATCTGGAAAGCCCTTCATGCCGCGCCGCGCCGGCCGTAAATACCAATTAAGACGCCTCGCGCGCGAATACGAAACAGACGTCGTCGCGTACCGCTTCAGCCCGTACATCGGGATACATTCTATTCCGCGCATCGTCCGCGAAACCGCGTTCACCGCTAAGGTGAAGATCGTGTCCGGACCACCACCGAAAGCGCAGCAGTCAGAACGAGAGGAAGCCGTGGACCGCACTTGGATGCCAGAGTCCGTAGTTGAGCGGCCATACAGACTCATTCCATTGACCCTTTCGCCAATCACCTACGACATCGCCCGCATACCTGCCGGCGACCCCAGAAGGCAACTTTACGCGAGGGCCAACACTGCCGTCAACAAGGTCATAAATCGTCCTACGCGAGGGTCGACATCGCGGGTAAACAACAAGGCGGTGACGCAGCACGGGTAAGTGCCGAAATTGCCATTCATCGCGAATCCCGAGCCAGAATACGGACGGTCGTGCCGATTCGGCCGAAGTTAGGGAAAACAACGTCTAGATCCGCGGTAAAGTCTCGCGATAGTTAAAAAAAACACGAAAGAGACCCGCGGGACGTAACAGTTGCATTTACTTCTGGATAGTATTAGGTTGTCGTTTTGTTTTATGTGGATGTCGTCTACTGTGGATGGTGGTTTGCGTCTGAAGATTGTGTTGATTTTCGGGAAGAAAGTGTCAGTATTTCTATGGTCGATTCGTTTGATCACGTTTGTCCAGAATTTGTTTATGGCTTTGGTGAATTAGGTGTGTACTTTTTTTGTGAGGTGTGTGTGGGTGTTTTTGGCTATTTTTGTTATAGTTAATTGCGAGTTGGGGTCTGCTAGGTGTAGCTTGTGTAGTAATGTTTTTAGTGTTTTTGGAGTTTGGTGATTTTTCTGTTGATGTATATTGTAGTGTTGTTGCGCGTCTTGAATTGGGGGGGGGGGGGTGGTGGTGGTGGTTGTAATAGTGTTAAGTCTGTATGTGAGATCGTATTTGTTTTCCCATTTTTTGAAGTATCGTCCTCTCTGGTTGTTTGTTATGTCTCCCCACTCGGTTCTTTTAGTGTTAAGGTCTCCGGCTATTATGTAGTAGTTGTTGGTGTTGTGTAGTTTTAGGGAGTGGAATAGGTGGTCGAGTTCTGTTATGTATAGGGATCTGTTGTCGTTCGTCGCGTATGCACTTATTATGTAAAGTGTGTTGTTGTTTTCGGTTTTGGTCTTTATGATTGTGTATTCTAGAATTTTGTTGTCAGTTGAGGAGGGGGAATGTACTGGTTCGCAGAGAATGTTATTTTTTATTAGGATTGTCTTTCCACCGCCTTGAATTGCATTGGGCCTGTCTTTCCTGTATAATTTGTAGTTTTTGAAGCTGAGGTTGTGTGTGGGGTTGAGTTTTGTCTCTGAAAGTAGGACTATGTCATGGTTGTGTTCTTGGAGGAATTGTTTTAGATCGAGTATGCGTGGGTGGGTGATTATTGAATTTACATTGATTGCTGCAATATTTATGGTGGTGAGGGGGGGGGGGGGCTGGCGGCGTTATTATTCATTGTGTTTTTCAAATAGTGCGTTAAGTACGAATTCGATTTTTTCGGAGTTTAGTGATACCTGGGTGGCTATTTGATGTAGTTGCGAGGTAATAAGTGCGGCTATTTCGGTTTTGAGGTTGCTTATCCAATCGATCGGGGGTGGCAGGGTGGTTGGCTTCCCGGTGCTTTGCGGGCTGGGCGTTTCGGCGTTCTTCTGTATGTTGGCGGTGTGTGCTGGTTGTGGCGGAGTCGTGTGTTCTTGGGGTGGTTGGGCGTATGGTGGTGTCCCTCTGGTCATTTGTGCGTATGTGCTGTTGGGTGTGACTGTTGTGGCTATTTTTTGGATCCTCTTGTTAATTATTTGTCTGTTTTGGTTAAGTGTATCTCTTTTTAATTTGAGGGCAAACTTGATATAAGGGCAGCCTTTATATTAGGCGGGGTGCCCGGTTTTTCCGCAATTGGCGCATTTTAAATTGGGTCTATTATCCGAGTTTGTGAGCGGGCCGTTTCTTGGTCCATGGTTTCCTGCGCACTTAACACAGCGGTATTCCAGTTGGCAGTTTTTGCTCGCGTGTCCAATGCGCTGGCATTTTTTGCATTGGAACGCCTGCGATTTTCGGAGGTGTTCCCATCCGATTTTTTGATACGTCAGGGTCTTAATTTTGAACAGGGAAGCGGTACGGCTTTCCCTGCTTAGTTGTACGAGGTAGTGGAATTGGTCGGGTTTCTGTTTGTTGTAGATGAATTTGGAGATGCTATTTATTTGTGTTTCGGGCAGTTTGAGCTCTTCAATTTCTGTTTTGATTTCTTCAGTTGTGAAATTACCTCTGATTCCTTTTAGAATGATGGATTTAGGTTTTAATTCTTCGGGGGTGTATGTATAGTATTGTGTTTTTGTCTCGCTAAGTTTTTCCGTCAATGCCGTGTGGGTTTGCAGGTTTTTTGTGTAGATTGTGTGGGTGTCCTTGTCATTTTCTTTCACGACGAAGTTTTGTTTTTTGAGATTTAGAGATAGTGCGGTTCAGATTATTGCTTCTATACTAGTGTTGAGGGTGTATATTGGTGGGGGTGTGTAGGCTTTTGCTTTGGGTAGAGAGCTGGTTGGCTGCGTGTTAGGGGTGTTTTCGTCGGGGTCCGAGGACCTGTGGCCTCTAAAGTGGGACCATCTGTCCCACTGTCGAGCCCTTCTCTCTATTTGAGGGATGTCACAGGTCTAAAGTCATCTCGCTCCACCTCCTTGTGGTGGACCCTGGGAACACACACAGCTGTGTGTTGCTAACGGAGCGAGGGGCATTCCGCGGGAAGTAGTCCCAATGATGTGCGAGGCAATGCCGGCGGGATCTTCGGATTCTGGCAGGGCCTCCCATGCCGGTAAGGTTCGCACGGAGGGGTGACAAACCGCGGGCTTTCAATGTGTCCTGCGAACGACCGGGGAGGTCGCCGCAGGGCCCCATACCGTAAACCGGTGGTCATGTTTTACCGGAACGGGGGGCTTGCCTTAATCGGCCGGCCTGCGAGGAGGATAAACCTCTATAAAAAAGTCTCTATCCCAAGCTATCGTAACGTGGCGATAGAAAACTCCCGGAGTAAGCGCCGGGGGTGGGCGGTGGTTGCACCAGCTCTTGAGCGTTGTACAACCTCGGGACACCTGCCGACCATGAGCTGATGGCCATGAAGCGGCTGCGCGACGCTCCCCGCGGCCGGAAATCCCTGCCCCCAACACCGGCGGGGAGACCACGGCGATGGGCGCGATGGCGCAAATGCGGGCGCTCCTGGAGGCGGGACTGAGCTCCATCCGCGATGAGATGCGGGTGGAGCTGCGGCGGGCGGTCATGACCGTTGCCTCAGCCTCGGGCACGTATGCCCCCACCCCCCAACCGTCGCCTCCCGTGCCTCCGGCGCCCCCGACGCCCGCTGCAGCGCCCGCGCCGCCGGCGCCGGCCCCTGCCCCGGTGGCGGGAGGGTCGACGAAGAAGAAGAAGAAGAAGAAAAAGAAGGCTGGGAATGTCGCGGTAGGGAACACCCCTGCGATCCCTCCCGCCCACCCCACAGTCCCCCGCCCGGCACCGCCGCCAGAACCGACGCCGGGTACCCCAAATGGGAAAACCTGGGCGGACGTCGTGAGTAGACGGACACAGGTTGCGGCCAAAGCTGCGGCCGCGGGGGCCAAAGCTGCGGCCGCCGGGGCCAAACCAAAGGCGAGTAAGCCCAAAGTAAGGGCTCCCCCCCCCCGATCAGACGCGGTGACTATCACGATCTCGGAGGGGGGTAAGACCACCTATGAGGAGGCAGTCAAGAGGGCTCGCCAGGGCGTCGACCTCGACGCCCTTGGCATCGGTGCCCTACATTGGAAGAGGGCGGTCACCGGGGGCCTAATTATTGAGGTCCCCGGTACCGATAGGGGCACCAAGGCCGACGCCCTGGCGGCGAAGATGGTAGCCGTCCTGGGGGGATGGAGGTAAAGGTTTCCAGGCCCGTGAAAAAGGCGGAGTTCCGCCTCACGGGCCTGGAGGTTTCCGTAACCCCCCAGGAGGTGGTGGCGAAAGCCGGGGGCTGCACAGCCGAGTCCGTTAGGGTAGGGGAGCTGAAGGCTCCGCCCAATGGACTCGGCACCATTTGGGTGCAGTGCCCGGCCGTGACGGCCCTGACCATAGAGAAGGCCGGCAAGTTGCGCGTGGGGTGGTCCACCGCCCAGGTGGTGGTGCTGGCGGCTCGGCCGCTGCAGTGTTTTCGCTGCCTTGCCTTAGGGCATGTTCGGCAGCGCTGCACTGCGGAGGAGCACCGCAGCGGGCATTGTTACCGCCCCACTGCGTGATCTGCGCGGCCTTAGGGAGGCCGGCGGGCCACAAGGCGGGGAGCAAGGCGTGCTCCCCGCCACCGAAATCGAAGAAGAGCGCTAAGGGGGCTGGCGGTGTGGCGCCACCCCAAAGCGCGGTGAAGGGGATCGCCGGGGGGGCACCGACCGCTTCCCCCACCCTCACCTCCAAGGCGGGGGAGAGAATGGACGTGGAGGCGGACCATAGCGGGCCGGGGGACACATGCCCCCCGTCACCCGCGAAGACCGCTGAGGAGGGGACAAGCGCGGACGCCAAATAATGGCCCACACGCCGCGCCGAGCCCCTCAGCCGGTACTCCAGGCCAACCTCAACCACTGCCGCCGGGCGCAGGACCTGATGGTCCAGTGCCTGGAGGAGTGGGGGGTTGGCCTGGCCGTCACCGCAGAGCCGTAGAGCGTCCCGGACCATCCGCACTGGTGCGGTGACGCTGACAGCTCCGTGGCGGTATGGTGGCGTCGCCACTCGGCGACAGTGCCCCCCTGCTCCGTGGTCGAACGGGGCAAGGGAATGGTGATGGTGAAGTGGGGAAGACTTCTGGTCATGGGGTGTTACAACTCACCCAGTTGCGACTCCGCCGAACTAGGGAGGTTCCTGGACCGGCTGGGGCTTATGATAGCCTCGTATATAGCCGGTCCAGTGCTGGTCCTGGGGGACCTGAATGCCAGGTCCACCACCTGGAGAAATACCGGGACCAGCGCCCGAGGCGGAGTCATAGAAGACTGGGCAGAGGGGATGGAGCTCCGGTTATTAAACCGTGGCTTCATGCCTACGTGCGTGAGGTGGAACGGCTGGTCGATAGTGGACGTTTCGTTCGCGACCGCCACCGCCTCTCGCCGTGTGTCCAACTGGCGGGCCTGGGATGGTGAAACGTTGTCGGACCACTGTTACGTCTTGATGGACGTAGCGGTGGCCTCGGACTCGCCGGTGGACACGCTCCTCGGACGTGGCGCCCCGTCGGCGCCCAGATGGGCACTGAAACGACAGGACGGGGACCTACTGAGGGCCGTGATTATCGGCTCCGCCAGGCCTTCGGCCAGGGAGCGCGGGGTAGAAGAGGTGGCGGCTTGGATCCGGGACACGTTGCAAATGATTTGCTACGTGGCGATGCCCCGGGTCCGAGCTCAGTCCCCGAGAAAGTCAGTCTACTGGTGGTCAGGGGAGCTGGCGGAATTACGCAGTTCGGCTGGCCGAGACCGCCGACGGTACACCCGCGCCCGTCGCCGCCATTTTCTGGGCGGCGACGCGGAGCCGAGGGTCGCCGAGCTGTACAGGGAGTACTGTTCGGCGGCCGTGGCTCTCAAGCGTGCCATAGCCGCTGCTAAGGCCAAGGCCTGGGATGAGCTCCTGCTCACCTTCCGTGACGACCCATGGGGACGCCCGTACAAGGCGGTGCTTGGGAAGCTCCGCCCCTGGGCGTCCCCGGTCACGGAGAGGTTAGACCCGGCACTCCTGGGGCGCGTCGTAGATACCCTCTTCCCCCTCAGTGATGGGAAGGAGGGAGGTGGGAACGCACCCCGGGTCCGATCATGGGATGGTCGGACGAGTTCCGGGTCACCGAGTGGGAGCTGTACCGGGCCGTCCGGGAGCTGCGGGCTGGGGGCAAGAAGGCCCCCGGCCCTGATGGGGTTCCCGGTGGTGTAGCGGCCATAGCCCTAGAGATCTTCGCCCCGGCGTTCAGGAGCGTCATGGACGCGAGCCTGCGCCGGGGGACTTCCCTACGATTTGGAAAGGTGCGTGCCTGGTTCTCCACCACAAGGAGGGGAAACCCGCAGAGTCTCCCTCTGCATACCGGCCGGTGTGTTTACTCGACGAGGCGGGCAAGCTGTTCGAAAGAATAATTGCCGCCCGCCTCGTCGAGCATCTGTCGCGGGGTGGTCCCGACCTGAGCGACAGCCAGTATGGATTCCGGAGGGGGCGCTCGACTATTGACGCCCTGGAGCGTTTGCGCCTCCTCCGGGAACGGGCTGTCGCTCGGGGCGGGGTGTTGATCGCAGTGTCGTTGGACATATCCAACGCATTCCACGCCCTGCCCTGGACGGAGATAATGGGGGTGCTGGAGCATTTCCGGGTGCCCCCTTATCTGCGGGAGGTGGTCGGCGACTACCTTCGCGGCAGAGAGGTGGTGTTCACCGGCCGGTACAACACCGTGCACACAAGGGAGACGCACCGCGGCGTCCCGCAGGGGTCGGTCCTCGGGCCGCTCCTGTGGAATTTGGCGTACGACGCAGTGCTGCGGGTCGTCCTCCCCCCGGATACGGGTGTCATCTGCTATGCGGATGACACCCTGGTTTTCGCCGAGGGGGGAGGGGGGACTGGAGGAGGACCAGGCACCTGGGAGAGGTTGCCCTGGACTGCGTGGTCGGGCGAATCCGAAGAATGGGTTGACCGTGGCCGCCGCAAAGACCGAGGCGATTTGGCTGTACGGACCGTCTCGGTCGTGACGGCCACCCCGTGGTCGGGACCTCTGGATTCGCGTCGCTGAAACCTCCGTCGAGATCGGGCAAAGGATAATGTACCTAGGCCTGGTCATAGCCGGCCGCTGGCGATTCGAAGGACACTTCGGGCTCCTCGCCCCCTGACTGGAGAGGACGGCGGCCGCCTTGGCGCGGCTGCTACCCAATATCGGGGGGGGGGGGGGCTCAGTTGAAAGTCCGTTGCCTCTATATGGAGGTGATGCGGTCGATTGCCCTGTATGGGGCACCCGTATGCGGCCGGCCGTCCCAGCCAAGCACTCTTGGAAAGAGTGCGGCGCCGGCTGGCTCTGCGAGCCATACTGGGTTACCGTACCATCTCCGCCGAGGCAGCGGACCTCCTCGCCGTGGTTCCGCCCTTCCATGTGGCGGCGGAGCGGGCGAAGCATTACCACATCGCCCGCTCATTCCGTCGTCCGCCGGGGGTGGAACTCACGCGCGAGGAGGAGGAGCTCGAGGCTCGACCACTGTTGCTTCGGAGAATACCTGCACAAGATGGGGCGAGAGCCGACTGCGCAGTGCTACCACTGCGGCGAAGATGTCGACACGGCGTCGCACACGTTGGAGGAATGCCCAGCATGGGCAGGGCCGCGCCGTGTCCTGAGTGCCGCGGTGGGCGGGTGGGTCCTCTCGCTGGCGGCCGTGGTCGAGCACATGGTCGGCAGCGAGAGGTCGTGGATGGCGGTGGCCTCCTTCTGCGAGGACGTGATGTCCCAGAAGGAAGCCGCCGAGCGAGCTCGGGAAAGGGATCCGGGCTCGGCCAGGAGAGTTTGGGCGCGGGGACGACCCCTACGCCGACGTGTGACCCCCCCCCAGGGGGGCGGCGAAGATAGGGAGGGCGCGGGGGTCTCCCTCGCGCCAACAGGTGCCTCCGGGAGTAGGGGGCGGTTTGTGGTCGGCGCGGGAGTCTCCCCGAGCCCTGTTGTGCTCCCACCATTGGGGGCGGTGAATTTGGTGGCCCGGGGTGTGAGCTGACCCGGGCTCCCGCGGGGGAGCCTAGCTCCCCCCGTGATAGGCCGACACCCCCCGGGTTAGTTTCCCGGTGTGGGGGGGGTTCGGTCCGTCCCTCCACAATATGGGAGGGGGTTCCGTGGGGGGTTAATGGTAAGGAAGGGTCGGGGCGTGCCGGATCGCGCCTCCGACGGCCCTTCCTACCGGTGGCGGCGCCTTCTTGCCACGGCCGGGGCTGGTTCCTTCGGGACACCGGCCCCGAACGGGGCACGAAGACTCCGGAAGGTGTGGGTGGACCGAGCTGGGGCTCGGGAAGCCCAATCCGAAGGCTCCAGGGATGGGGACACCGGGCGGGTCCCTCCGCCCGGGGTCTAGTAGCGTAGGCAGTGGGGGAGGTTAACCTCTCCCCCGGGGTATGATGATAGCTGGTAGGTGTCCTGTTGAGTACTAGCGTGATCCAGGCACCTCCCCTTTAGCTTAGGTGGGCGTGGGTTTTTTAGTGGGTATCCTTTGGGGATTTTTTCTCACGGGTAGTCCCACATAAACCCCCCCCCCCCCCGGGAGTCGGGGTATGCGTAAAGTCATTTTCCCCACGAAAAAAAAAGAAAAAGATATGCATTGACCTTAAACTGGGAAAAACCGTCAGGCTTGCCGGGCTGTGAGATGTGAATTGACCTTTAACGTGACCTACGATCTCTTCCAATGTTTACTGCTGTAAACTATTTATTGGTGTAACATTCTCTATCGCTAAACACTTAGGCTGTTTTTTTACATTTTTTTTACATCTTTGTACTATTCTTTATAACGAGATTTGCATACATATATTAATACGTACAGATACAATTGAGAAAATTGTATGTACACAATAAGGTGTACAATTTTTTGTGTGTTGAAATTCTTGAGCAAATTGAAATATAAATCACTGATAAAAATGAGTGGAAGAGAATGAGTCATCTTACTTACGAGAAAATTCGTCTCCTCATAAGTTAGGAGATCGCGGAAAGATGATTCACTATACAGGGTGTCTCAGGTTTTAATGTTCAAACTTTGTCCACATATTTTATGGCACTGAATAAGAAAAAAATGTTACGTAAAGATAGGTCACATAGAGCTTTATTAAAAAGTTAGAACAAAAATACGAAATACAAGTAATATAGGAATACTAACCGACTTGTTGTTATTGCGAGTATTAGCTCGAATAGATCAATGTATTTACTACTTGACATAGTCACTTCCACAGTTAATTAATACTCCATTTCAAAATGTCTACCGTTCTTGACAGCGATTGTTACGTCCCAGGTGGGACGGATTATGATTTTTTACGGGATAGGACGCAGTTTCGAACCTACCTGCATTCATCGGCTACGGTTCGGGAAATTGAGGATTGTTTAAATAACTTATATTCTTATTTTCAAGATAAACAACAATAAAATTATTGATTTATTCACAATTCGGTACTGAATCAGATATTTTAAATATGATAAATAGAGATTATATGTAGTTAGCGCATAAACTAGATAGCTTACAAATATTTCGTATAATAATAATGTTAATTTTTACCGAGTCGCTGGGTTAGTATCGCTTCGCAAATGTAGTTGTCGCAGATCGCAAGTCCAATAATCGTAGCCGCGGGTCGCCAAGTCCCATAATCGCAGCCACAGGTCGCCAATTCTAATTCACCACTTACACTGAACTTTTGTTAAACCTTAAACCTTTACTAAACTTTGAACTTCACTTCAACAAAACTTTATAACGGTACGACGTAGCGAAACGATCTGAGCAAGATTGAATGAATTTTTGAGGGGGTGGTTCCCTTTTATAGGATGGACAGTCCATTGTTTCAATAGGATATTGATTTAATCTTCTAATTTTTCTATCTAATGCGCGTCATTCTTTCCATGGGATCAGTGTGCCTTCTTGGAACTTGGCGCAACTGAACACACTTTCTGTTTATTTTTCAGGGTGACACCGATCTTTGCTGCGTCTCTCGCAGGAGGATAATTGGAATTGTTTTGTGCGCTAACTTCCTAGAAATTTTAACGCCTATCCTAATCTTTGTCTGAAGTTTTATTCGTTTGATTCTTGAGCGGTCGAACCACCGGACATGACACCATCTTACTTCCTAGAATCTTAAGGGCCCGGACTGCCAAACGTAGAGTGACTACTTTACCGACAAAATATGGTTTTACGGGGATCAAGTTTTCGTCCTTAAAAAGGAATATTTTGTCGCTGGTAAAGGGCTCATTCGAAAGAGGAAGGTTCAATCTAATGCGGGCTGGTCATGAGCTGACGAGATTATGGAGATATTTAGAAATATGAGCGTTAGAAGTAGGTCAAACATTGACGATGCACGTGCCGTGGAATTCAAGCATTTTTATGCCATTGGATGAGTTTTCTGGATGATGTCGAGACCAGCCCGCATTAGAAAATATCTCCAGCTACAAATTGAGCTATAATTTGTCTTGATTCTGTTGCGAAATAAAGGCGAAAACTTGAGGCACGTTTTCGGCATGGCTTTCTAGCCTCAGAATTCATGATATCGATAATATAGAGCAAAAAATGTGACAAGTTTAGTTGAGCTGGAGCTCATCAGGTGGCGCCTAAGTAGAAGGACTGTCGAAGTGGGATTGGAAGAAACTGCAAGCGTGGATTGTGGTTATGTTCGACGCCTATTCGCTCATCAGCAACGTGCGTCTGGATATGTCTGTATATGTATATAATTTTCCTATACATGCAAATACTCCGCTAGTTTGATGATTCGGACTCATGCAAGCAATGTGCAGTTGTCCATATACGCATATAGCATTATACAGGGTGGTCCACGCAATTGTTTCAAGTCATAACTCCGTTATTATTGCATTTACGAAAAAATGATGAAGGAGAAAGATAAATGGTTCGAAGAGCACTACATCTGTAGGCCTTTAAATTTTTTTTTAGATGCAGCAGTGCATGTGCAATTAACAATTGCATCATTTCTTTAAATAGAAATGCATATTTTTTTTGCACAGATCGATTCTTCCGTTCATTCTACGTAAAAAATGATTAGGGTACCATGGCAAAAAAATTATTAGATCTCGAGATGTTTTCAAAAAATGTCTGAAATCCTTCAGATTTCATATAGAAATCGAAGAGACACTAGATTTTCTTCAGAATTTTAAATTGTCAATGGGGAAAATGGGCCAAAAACTGGATTTTCGATTTTCCTCTATAACTACTCTTGCAGATGAGCTATCGGGCTAAAACTTGGAATAAACTTTGAAATCGCAAATTAGAATAAAATACCTTCCAGGGCAGATTAGACCCTCAAACCCGGCTATAGCCTTTGATTCATAATACCCGCCGGCGCACAGTGCGGACAAATCGCCTGTTTTCGGCACTTCTCGTAGTTCGGTTAGAGGACATTCTTTACAGACAATTATACTTACCAATATAGTTTATAATTTTAACAAAAAAAAAATTTTTAGAAAAAAAAAATTATTATTAAAAATTAACAAATTTATTTTTAAAAACTAACAAATGTAGAACAAAATTAATAATAAATGAACCATATGTAAAATTAACAATAATAAACTTAAACAAATTATAATATTAGTGAATAAAATGAATAAACTCAACAAAATGCTATCCGAGCATGCTGCTGCTGCTGCTTCGCTATCCGAGTCATTCTCAGTACTTTGATTGCGACTCAAAATCATTGACTCTCGTGATCTTGCACATTTCGATCTATCCTTACATTCTTATTACTTTTTCAATAGTTATAAAACATATATTAAAAACAAATTAAAAAGACATAGTAATGATTGATATATAATTATTGCAAAATTGTATTATTCATAAAAATAGTTATTATATGATTATTATTAACAATTTCCATCCTAATACGCATGTTTTGCAAAATAAATGTATTTCATATCGTGATATACACGAATATTGAACTTTCCCAGTAAATTCCCCACTGTAACTGTGGCGAACAAATGGCAAAATTTTTTACAACCAAATTTGTTTACAAATGTATACTTATAATAAAATTAATAAGTTGAAAAAAAAAATTATTTTTATGCATAAAAAAAATATTGACACTGCACTAGTGTTGTCTCCCCAATAAACCTGACCCCGTATCACGTTACAGTCTCGTCTTATTGTGACGAGTGAATTGATGGGATTTTCCTGATGAAAATGAGTCCAAACACGACATTATTTGGACTATCTTCAATGAGATTGTAATTTTTATAGATTTTACATAAGAGATAAAAATAATTAATAAAACAAAAAATCTGACTGCGAAAAGAATTATTAATAATTTATACTTTCTATTTCTATTTTATTTTTTGTTTTATTTATTATCAATATTTTATTTAATAAATTAGTTTTTTGTTTCTTATCTTTTTAGTTCTTTTCGCAGTCGGGTTTTTTGTTTTTTTATAATATTTCTTATTTTTGCGGTCAGGTTTTTTTTTGTTTGCTGTCTACATTGAAACAATTATCATGCCGTGATTGTTTATACCTTTCATTTCCACGTCGGAAAATAATACTCTTCAAAATGTGTTACCATTTGTTAACAATATATACAAAACATAATTTTTAAAACTATCCTTTTCTTCTGTACATTTACATATATATTGTGACGTGGCAAAATTGTCCACGTCCCTCAGATCGGAGATCGAAAGACCGGGCTTCCCTTTGGCAGCACCACCCCGATTACGGTGGTCGTGATCGATCTCCCTGGGAGCGTCCGAGATCCCAGATCGGATATTGACGCGGTTTGAATGCCGCGCCACTTGGCGCGACACGAAGTTGCAGGACCGTGGCCGGGTCCCAGGGGGACCCGGATCCTTTTCCCAGCTCACAGGAACGCGGAAAATCCGGAGGGAAACTGTTCAGGGGACGGCTACGGAGGACGCCCTGCAGAAAGCCAACGAGAAGGACACCGAGCCCGGGCCTACCAACCCGGAGGCACCGCCGAGGAATTACGGGTCTGAGGCGCACATCTTCTCGACCTCGTTGCCGCCTCGTCCCGAAAAGCTACACGCACCCGTCGAGGGAATGGCACGCGGTCTGTCTCCAAGGGAAGCGGCCAATCAACGCGCGTCACCAAGAAAGCGTTAGCCGATAGATCCGTAGCCGAGGGCCCCGTACCGCCGGACGCAGCCCTGACGCGCGAAAGCTAGCGATAGGTTCGAGCGTCGCGCGGGAGCAGGGAAGAGTAGGATAGTGGGGGACGCCTCGCTTCCGCGTTAGCGAGTCTTCGCGAAGTAGGGCACTGTGCTGCCGAATCTAGTCCGGGTTAGTCACCTTTACCAGTGCGTAAATCACAAAGTATTTTCGAACATCATCACCGCTGCCGAGGGTAGGCATTGAGAGAGCTGCCGTCCAAAGAGAGCGAAGCGACTAGGAAGCCACGTGCCGCGTGGTAAGTGCCGACCAGGTTTCTTTCCGCACCATTATAATTTTCGCGTTGGCTCGGTAGCGTTTTTGCGAATCCGCCGGACTTCGAGTCGAATTTAAGACGTAACCTCGCTCGCCGTGAATCGCGATCAGAATAGAATCGAGAAGGGGGTGAGGCCGTCGGTCGGTGAACGGACGGGGGGCCCGTATCGTTACCGATTTTTGGCGAATCCAATCTGGGGACGTCCCACGGTGGGACGACGCGACGAAAACCGTATCGCTGTTTCCGGCTAATTCCGACGGCCACAGTCATTTCGAACTGCTGCCGCGTATACCATCGGAACCCGGTCGCTTCTCGACCGGCTAATTGCCACTCGTAGCTGCCGTACATCGCGCCTACGATCGGGTTCGACGCGTAGGAAAGTAGAATCGGGAGAAATAAGCGCGAGCGACCGTCCAACTGTCGAATCATTGTACAATACCGCGCGGGCTTCGTTTCCATCGCTGCCGGGTCGCCCCGGCAGCCTTCTGTAATCAGCCAGATTAATAAATGTAAAGTCGAAGCCCATTCTCGTCTATCTTTCTTTCGTGAGAAACCTTTCCGCCGCGGGAAACGTCCCGCATTCCCTCCGCGTAGAATCCTGGCCCAGGCTGCCGCTATTCAGGCCCTCGCGCGGTTCTCGTAGGTTCGGCAGACTAATTAGCGTCTCGCGTAATCTTCGAACTTGTTCGTGTGACACTTGCGAGTGTCTGGCGCCCGTTTCGAGTCCCGAACCTGGTAAAGTCTTCCGTCGGGGAAAAAGTCGAACCTACGGGATACCGTTTGTCACCGGGCGAAACACGTTCCGCGCGGCCGAACGTGCCTAACCCGTCGTGGCCCCGGTTTTCTTCCGTCGGACGGGTCGGAAAACGCGGGACCCGTGACAATATATTCGTGTTATATTCATATAGAACGTTTAAAAAATTAAGATTTTTAAACAAGTTAACGAATATTCAAATGATCGTACAATTATTTACAATTGAAAATTCTATATTTTAAATTAAGAAGGAATAAGCCTCCAAATTTCGACAGATCCGAAAGTAAGAAAAGAAACCGCTCGAACCAGCTCGAACGCTTTCCATGCGATCATCGACGGTGTTTGTATGAATATGATGCGGCAACATTGCCCTTTTAAAAGCTGACAACGCAGTAAAATCTAGCTTCTTCGTCACACACCTCTTGTGTTGCAACGTCAATCGAGTTCCCTTTCTGATTCATAATAGAATACGACGATAGCTCCATCTCGTGTTCATCAGTCAGCTACACATTTGTAGGTAATACCATTTCTGTAAAGGAAACTGCATGGCAGATACCGACCAACGAATCTAGAAAAGTCACGTGACTATCCCGGGCCCTTAACATTTTCTGTGAACAAACGCATTCGGTCTCCTAATACTAGTACAATGATTATCGCGTATCTTTTAGCGTCCTATGGTGGGTTAGTGTGAAGGTAGCGGAAGAATGCCTGTTGGTGTCCCTTGAGTAGCTGTTAGGCGTATGAAGCAGCATTTTATTTTTGTTATTTATTCGGTAACGGGCCTTCGTCCGCTAGCTTGAGGTTAGGGTTTTCGCTTGCTTATTTCTATGATTAGTACCGTTGTGTGTTATTTGTTTGTGGTTTTGCAGGGGTAATCATTTCTACGCGCTTTTGTGAGAGTGGACGTTTATTGTTGTAACTCGTTTTCGTATATAATATTGTAGTTTGTCTGTGTCGATGGTTGGGTTCGTCACCACCGGGTGACGACTTCTACTACATAGCCCGCGCGGATCATCCACCATCCATCGGTTGATAACTCAAAGTACTCTTCAATGCACTCTGTGCACTCGTGCGCTGGTCGGATCGCTCCCAGTTGGAGGCCGCAGTCTCGGCATATTGCCCATGGTCCCGCGACGTCCCGGCGGCACAAAACGTGCCAGCCTCCCTGTTCGTAATACCGCCGCTCCACGTGCGTCAGACGATTGTAGCACGCCTGGCACAGTCGATGGTGGTGGTACACGTGTGAGGGTGGCTGGAGCGACACCACCACACATTGCAGGTCCAGGAGGCTCCTGTATGCGTCGGGGTAGTCCGTGGGCACTACCCCGTCTATGGGTCCGTAATATTCCTCCAGCTCTTCGTTCTCCGGGAGGTAGCTTGGTCTTGGAATTGGCATTGTTGATGTGTATCTAAGGGATCGTATTTCGCAACGTGTGAGCTTAGGTCTTGGTTGATTAGGTCTGTCTGTCGTGGTCTGTTTTGTCTCTTATTGTCGTGTCGTGGCGTCAGTCGGGTCTTCGGTGTGCTAATTTTAACTTATTTATGTGGACTGTGCGAGGGTTTCCCTTGACTAGGATTTTTATATTCTGATTGGGCAGTATTTCTATAACCTTGTGGGGCCCGGTATACTGGTCGCTGAATTTGCCCTTGACTGGTTCTTTCAGTAAGTACACGAGGTCCGTTACTTTGAAGTTTTGCGGGTTGATTTTCTGGTCGTAGTACTGTTTTGATTTTGCCTTGGCGGCGTTCAGGTTTTTAGCTGCTGACAGTTGTAGTTCCTTGATGGTCATATGTAGATCTCAAAGGTAATCCGCATAGGTAGGTTCTAGGTTTTCTTTTATTGGGTCACTGCTGGTTGGTTCACGGGCAATTTTTCCATAGACCAATTCGTGTGGTGAAAATTTAGTCCCTTCATGTACTGATGTGTTGTACGAGAACATGGCCAAGTCTAGCCAGTCATCCCAATTGTTGGCATGATTTACGTACTGTTTTAAGTATTCCATCAGTACATGGTGTGACCTTTCAATTGAGCCATTGCTTTGTGGGTGGTAAGCTGTGGTCTTGTAGTGTTTGATTCTAAATTTCTTTGCCACCTGTTTCATTAAATTGGAGGTGAAGTTGGTTCCTAGGTCCGTTAGAATTGCTTTAGGGGCTCCAAATCGACAGATAAGATTTTTGATGAAGGCATCCGCGATGTCTGCAGTTGTGGTTCGTTCCAAAGCCACCGCTACAGAGTATTTTGTCAGTAGGTCTTGCATGGTTAGAATATATTTGTGTCCTTTCCTCGTTTCTGGTAGGGGCCCTACGATGTCCAGGCTGACTTTATCGAAAGCTTCTCCAGGAGTGTCTGTTAACACCATCGGCTGTTTCGTCTTAATTCTTGTCAATTTTCTTAGTTGACATTCGTTACATGTGCGGATGAAGTTTTGTATGTCCTTCTTCATTCCTTCCCAATAGTGTAACTGCCGAATTCGGTGGTAGGTCTTTGTTACGCCCTTGTGTCCACCGGCGGCAGACATATGCTTTTCTCTAATTAGGTTTAATCTGTCGCTTTCAGGTGGTGTGGTTATTTGGCCTGTGCATATGGTTATCGTTATTGTTTTATTCCGGAATGTTTCTTTCAGCTTCTTTATGATGTACTTCCAGGGTACGTCTTCAATGTTATTAGTCCTTCTTATGCTGAAGGAATTTAAATTCAATTCTTCAACTACGTCTAATAGTGAGGCGATGCAGTTGGCGATGTTCTCGGGTTCGATAGGGCTGTGTTTGTTCTGTTTGACAGGTAGGGCTATTGTATAGAATCCGTCCCATTGTTGTAGTCTAGCTCGCTCGAAGGTTAGATCAATGAAGGTGTTCCAGAGGTTGGCTTCCTTTAATTCTTCTGCTCCTTTGTCGATAGGGTTACCGTTCATGTCGATGAATATTATTCTGTGTGTTTTGGCCATATATAGTGGTTCGTGGGTTTCTCTGATTCGCAAGGCTCTGTGTGGTTGTTGTATTATGCTGGGCGGTTCCACTTGGATGTCTACCAAGTCAGGGCTGTCGGCCGAATAATTAGTTCCTGGGTTAGGTCTTGATTCTGTGTCTTGGTTATCAGGCGGAGTTGACGTACGGTGTTCTATCTCTGTTCGTTCCTGCGGTCCACATTTCCTTTTCCTTCGTGTTATATCTGGTAGGGGTGAATCTTCCGAGGTGGTAGTTGAGATTTTCCTTTTTTGGGTGCGTACCGGTTCGTCTAGTTTTACTCGTTTGTTTATCCTGTGCAGTTCCGATTCTAATGAGTCTTCTGATGAGGTTGATAAAATTCTTCTTCTGACTGGTTTTCTGATCCAAGACTGCAGGGGTAGGCATGTGTTTGGGGGGTTCCTGGATAGCGCGTCTGCGTTAGTGTTGGCTCTACCTTCCTTATATTGGATATTATAGTCGTACTCTGACAATTTTAATTTCCATTTCCATAATCTGGAAGTTGGATCCTTGATAGAATGTAGCCACACTAGAGGTTTATGGTCTGTAACGATATTAAAGGTACGGCCGTATAGGTATGGCCGAAAGTGGGATATGCAGTAGACAATTGCTAAGCATTCCTTTTCTATGGTGGAGTACTTTTGTTCGGCTGCATTCAGCAGGCGGGAGGCGTATGCCACGGGGAGGTCTTTTCCAATTGGGCCTTGGCTGAGTACTCCTCCGATAGCGTATCCAGACGCGTCAGTGGTGAGGTTGAATGTTTTTGAGAAGTCTGGAAATTGCAGTATGGGTTTGGTCGTAAGTGCATCCCTTAGGATTTGAAATGATTTCTCCTGGGTATCTTCCCATCTAAAGGTGATATCCTTCTTTAATAAGTCTGTGAGGGGTTTTGCGGTTGCTGAGAAGTTTGGTATAAATTTTCGATAATATCCGGCCAATCCTAGGAATTGTTTGATGTGTGTCGCGTTTTTGGGTTTAGGAAATTTTTTTACTGCTTCGATTTTCTTTGGGTCTGGTTTTAGCCCATCCTCGCTGATTATGTGCCCTAAGTAGGTTACCTCATGACGCAAAAATTCGCATTTGTCCGGCTGTAGTTTTAATTTTGCGGAACGTAATCGATCCATTAGTTTGTTGAATTTTATTTCGTGTTCTTGCAAGGAGCTTGAGTATATCACTATATCATCAAGATATACAAACAATTCTGATCCTTGCAGTCCTGCCAGTACGCTGTTCATCAAGCGCTGAAATGTGGCTGGGGCGTTCTTTAGGCCAAAAGGCATCCTTTTGAATTGGAAGTGTCCATAAGGGGTTGAGAATGCCGTTTTATGGGCGTCCTCGGGTGCCATTTTGATTTGGTGGAATCCAGAGGCCAGATCGAACGTGGAAAAGTATTTAGCGCTTCCAAGTTGATCTAGAATTTCCGTTATGTTGGGCAAGGGATATGCATCGCCCACGGTTTTTTCGTTCAGATTTCGGTAATCTATTACAAGACGCCATCGCTTGTTTCCCTGAGAATCTGGTTTTTTCGGTACGATCCATACTGGTGAATTGTAGGGAGATGTTGACGTTTCGACCACGTCCGTCTCTAGTAACTCTCGTACTTGTCTGTTAATTTCTTCTTTGTGAATCGGGGGGAATCGGTATTGCCTGGTATTCATTGGAATGTCGTTGGTGGTGTGTATTTTGTGTCGTAGCACATCCGTGCCTTCGAGGGTTTCTCCCGGAATGTGGAATCGGTCTTGATTTTCTTTGATTAATCTCGTAATATTTTCTCTCTCTTCTTTGTTGAGGTGGTCTAGTCTTAATAATTCCAGTATATCTTTGGATCGATTTTGATTGTTTATTGCTGCCACAAGGCAGGATTTGGCACGTTGATTGGTAACCTCCTCGAATGGTTCCAATTTTACCATGGGTACGTCTAGAACGTAGTCTTTTAACGTGGCGTTCGTTACGCGTATGTGTGCTCGTCCCTTATTATTAGTGACCACGGTTTCTCCAAGAAATATTCCCTTTTCCCCCGGTATTCGGGGAATATAACCCTGTTGCAATTCTGGGTTGATTATATTTACCGTAATGGGGATAGACGTTCTCTTAGGAACTGTTATCTGTCGAGGTTCAAAGAATGGTATATAGGTGGTTCCCCATTTTATATGTTGCGCAGAGTAATCGACGTTTGCTTGATTCTTTTGTAGAAAGTCCGCTACTTGTAGTCCTAAAGTTGTAGGAGTCCGCTTTGGTCTATCAATATTCGGTTGCTAACAACATGGAATATTACTTGATGGCCCGCTATCCTGATTGATGCCGTCCCTAGGGTGGCCAGGACCTCAGCCGAGATTCCTCGAATATTAATCGCATTACTTGTGTCGATTTTCGTAGATACTGGGACCATTGATTCTTTGATAAGGTTAATTTCTGAGCCTGAATCGATCAAAAATGAAATTATTCCTTGGAGGTCTGGGGAAGTGATCATTATTGTTGGGGTATATTTGCCAGAGTCTAGTCGAACAGTGATAGCCCTTCGAGGTCGATCTCTTCCTGGTTCGTTTCTGATTCTTCGCTGCCTGTTACCCTGTAGTGCTCTGTCTCCGGGGATTCCTCATTTCTGCTTCTTGATCTTCTTGATGTTTCTTGCTTCGTCGCTGTGTGTTGCCAAGATGAAGTCGTCGTCTTTTCCTATGGTTCGGCGTAATTTGATATCTCCCTTTTTTGCGTCTAATTTGTAATCTGGTCTTCATCTGCGTATCTTGCAGGAAGATCAGTCGGCGTATCTCTAACCGCGTCGGTTTGTCACGTATGTTTTGATCTGATTTATTTTCCCGTGTGATAATATTAATGGTCATTGTTTAGGCGTTTATTGGCGAACCGTGCGAACCGCCGGACGTGACATCCTCAATAGCAAACTGAAACCGTCGTAAATTAAGAGACGAACTGAAGGGCACTTGAAGCGGACCCAACGGTCTATCGACACTTGGGTCAAGCATGGGTGGCCCGGAGGAAAGTCCCATCATCCCCTCCGATCACCTCGCCGTTCCGAAAACAAACACGCCAAGGGCGGAAGGAACGGGGGTGAGACGAAGAAAAAGAACCGCTCTGATTGGAAGGACCCAAATTTTTACCAGGGCAAACGAAGTCGTTAGAATTAAGTTGTACAGAACATTCAGTCGAGTCAGTCGGAAGTCGTCGTGAGACACACTTCGGTTGTAGAGACAGTCGTCGAGCGTCGTCCGAAGATACCTCGCGAAATTGTACAAACGCGAACACTAATTTTTTATTTATGAAAGCATACAACAAATTCTTTAATAGATTTTATTTAATCTATTTAATCTTTAATAGATATTTAAACTTAAATTGCGGCAAAAGCATCTTGAAGTATCTCATGAAATTTTGCACAAAGCTAGATCAATATTATAACTTGCCAAAACGATTAGTTCCAGATCGAAGGTATTCAAAGGATTTTTTGTATTCCTCCATGAATAAAAAATGAGCGTAACACAAAGGGACTTCAGGTTAGTCCATATTACTTAATGGTGAACAACTTTTTTTCGAAAATTTTTTTGCCATTCAATAGTTGAAACCATTTGCAATAACCCATATGATTTATAGACCCCTAAGTATTCAATTATGGACGGAGTAATTACATAACTATACAAATTTTTTTTTTAATCTGACTTTGGCACATCATGCACGCACTATTAGGCTATACAAAAATAATTCTTTTTTATAAAAATCGAAAATTTATAAAAAGGATTTTTTGCCGCCTTGGCACCACTGTGCGCCGTGTCCTAGGCCTCCCCGCAGTGATCGCGCCGTCGGCTCGTTCTTGATCCGACACATGTCCCCGAAGCAACCACGTCCGGAGAACACCTGCGTCAGACGGTAGGTGAGCTGTCCCCGCCTACTGTACCAGTCTCCCAGAATGGGTAGGAGGGCACGGACAAATGGCCTGCCCGTGTCGGCGGAAGCAACCTGTTGCCGCCATTGGCCATATCTGTATTTCGTTCGAATCCCGAAGACCAGTGAAAATTACGGGGTCCGTATAATATAACCATGTAATACTAACAATATTATTTCCATAAAACTCTATAAACTTCACACAATATATTATTTTTATGTAATTTGTTTATTATCAGAAAATACAACAATTCTGCACCTCTTTCGAAGGAAGTTTCAACTCTAGTCTTCGATTCCAAGATGTATTAAAATATGTAAACATTACGTAATTTTAAAATACCTCGTTATAAAAGGGTAATTTTAATACTTTTACATAACGGAAGAAATTACAATCTGAGAAAAAAGATATTTGTTTAAAGTAATAGATTGTTACATTAATACTGTGAAGTCTGTAATTATGTGTCTCTTTCGATATTTTTTTTCAGATCTATACAATAACCTGAATCGTTGCAGCTTTTACAAATGATGTATTGTATAAAACATACAATAATTTACACAATAATTTATACAATAATTTATACAATAATATAAAAATTACGTTGTATTATCTTGAATCATGAACAAATATAAATGCAAAATTTCAAAACACTGAAAGAATGAACTCAAAGCAATTTTAAACTTAACACATTAAATTTATGAATAATACCGAAGTAGCAAGAATAATTTGTTAATATACTTGCGATTGTAATATAGCTTTCTGTAATAACATACAAAAAGTTTCACTAACTTCACGGCATAAGATGTCTGCAGATTTATCTCCTAACGCTGCTTGAGCAGAATTAACTCTACCAAGCTGTAACAACAAACCTGTAGTATCTTCGGCTAAAGGTGGAAAAGCTAAACATATTCGCGTTAAAGCAGGTAATACAGGCATAAATAAAATTACACGATCTTTAGCAGATAATACTCCTAACAGTGTTACCATAGTATTAATTGCTAAACGAGAAACACTTAAAGCCTTTGGTAGAGCATACTGAATTGCAAGATGCGATGCCAAATCTACAGCAAATATTTGCTTCTCTGATTCAGGTTGAGATAACAATTCAGGAATCCAATCAAGACATATGTGCATAGATGGAATACCAGTAACTGTGATGGGTAACAATTCTCTCGGGTAACCCTATTAAGAGAAAAATGATATTAATTTTAAAACATTTATATAGATTGATTTCAACTTTCTAAACTAATTCTACACAGTAATTGTACTGTGGATTTTTATTTAATAATCATTCTATAGAACAATTTAAGAATAATAAATATATTTGCATACGCACGAATATAAATAAATGAATTAAAAGTACCCTTGCATCAAATTTAACTGATGGTAGACATTCAATAACTCATTAAATAATAGTTGTAAAAAAATGGGAGGAATGTAAACATTAAAATTGGATTATTCGATATTGTTCTGTTTTCCATATGCAAAGTCACACGCAAAAAATTTTTTAATTGCAGTCATTAGGGCAGATGTTAGATGACATTTTTTAAAATAAAGAGATAAGTCAAATTTATTTTTGTGGAGTAATAATACAGGTTGTCCTTAAATTTTTGTAAATTTTGATATGAAGTATGGCATAGTTAACAACATTTTAAAAGTATCTTTTAATGAGTAAGCAGTTATACAATTTCAAAATATAGTGTATCTGCGTTTAACGATACAATCATTTCTCCCGTAATGTATTCCGGATACAAACAGTTGTCAAATAGGAACTCAATTACACAATAGGACACACTCGTTAATTACGATAATTTTTCTCGATTATCCATTTACGAGATATATAAGCTCTCCTTCAGATTTGTTTAACATCTTGAACGGACATTACCATGATATATTATATTACCACTATATCATAAATTTGCATAAGCATGCACAAGAACAAAAATGCTATTATATGACCATTATGATAATATTTTGATTCAGTTGACATACTTGGAAGTGAACCAATTTGGCCAATGATGGATCCGCTATAAACACTTGATGCAAGTACGAACAAATGATACTTCGAATTTCTCTTAGGGACCACATTTGCCCAGGAGTTTCTCTATCGTCTTCTGTTTCTAAACATGCCTCTAATAATATTTGAACGGCAGCACTTTCTTGCCCTGCCACTAAAGCTGTTCTTAAATCTTCTCTTTCAGTGTCACTTGATAACTGGCCAATTTTTTCAGTCAATGGTTTGTCTTGTATATGCCTAGATAACTGTGATCGAGAAGCAGCTAATGCAGCTTGCAAGATTCTAAAAAATACAATGTTCGTTACGTAATTTTCTTTTGTACCTTTAAGAATACTCAAATTTAAAAAGAAACTTACCTTATGATAATAGATAAAATTGGAGCACATCTAAATACCCTTGTATCACATCTCAATACTTGTAAGGGATCTAAGACAATATTCTCTTGTGTTAGAAATACATTTTTTATAATAGAATTCTCTATTAACAGTGCGTTTATAGACAGCACCCATAAGCATCTTGGAAGTACAGTATTTAATCTAAGCCACACTTGTTTATATAGCTCTGAAAAGTTAAATTGACATCTGCATGAGAATATTGAAAGCTCGTTAAACTTTACATCGGGAAACCAGTATTTTTTACTTTCTTTATGTAATCCAGTAGATTTTGGTGAGGAAATGACAAAAATTGAAGTTTCAATCCTAGGAGATCTTTAGTTCAAAAGTTATACGTGTGTAAAGATGTACAATTTTCAGCGTTTTTGGCGGGTAAGGGCGCTTCCACGTTGGTATGTAATGACCGTCGCGCACTGCTTAACGAGCGGGGCCGCTTAATGACACCACAAGCACGCGGTAATGCCAACAACGTAAAACACCGATCTTTGAGAGGGAATATCTTTTCCGCACACACGAATAAAAAAAAGTTCTAAAAATAACTTGCAATTCTGAATCGGTTGCGTGTCTGGGGGGCTCCGCCCCCCAGACCCGCCAAGGGGCGTAACACGAACCAACACAATATTTTGTACCTAAACTGTAATCGGATTTCCAGATGCCAAAATCCCCTCCAATTTCTGCGTATCCCAGGCATGGGATTTAACTGACTCGACCCGAGGCTTTTTTGGAGGCTACGACCCCTTTTCCCGGCCGCGCGTCTCGCTCCCCGTGACTAACCAAGTTCTCGAGCCACCTCAGGTCCGTACCATATGAACAGCGCGTGGCGCAATAATGCGACACCCGCATCAATAGGTTTCTGCATCACTCATGAGGTAAGTAATATTGTCAATGCGTTTTCTTTTTATCAGTGGTATCCACTGTAGGCCTATTCCATCATGTCGCATGATAATTTAGAAAAAATAAATTTTGAAAATAGTTTGTAATTATGTTATTAAAATTTTACTCACATTTCGGGAAATTAGATTTTCACGCACGTTTAGACCTGCTTGGCGAGAAAGAAGACTTGAAATTATGAATACTGAAAATTGGTACGGGCTTGAGGTGGTGTGGATTCGATCCGGGACACATTACAAATGATTTGCGATCGCCGCTGGTTTGTGCAGAGGGGGAGGATTAGGAGAGAACCAGGCATCTGACAGAGTCCGCTATGGACTGCGTTGTCGGGCAAATCCAGGGGGTGGGGCTTATCGTGGCCGCCGCAAAGACTCAGGCGATCTGGCTATATGGATCGTCTTGGTAGCGACAGTCGCCCCGGGGTCAGGACCTCCGGATTCGTGTCGTCAATACCTCCATAGAAATCGGACCCACGGTGAAATATCTGGGCCTGATCATAGACAGCCACTGGCATTTCGAGGAGCACGTCGAATTCCTGCCCCCCCCCCCCCCGACTAAAAAGGATTGCTTCCCAATATCAGGTGGCCGCAGTTGAAAGTCCGCCTCTATACGGAGGTGGTGCGGTCCATTTCCCTTTATGGGGCCCCGCGTGGCACCGCTCGTTCGGGGCCGGCCGGCCGGCGCAGTCAAGCGTTCTTAGAAAGACTGTGGCCTTGCAGACCATACGGGGGTACCGCCGTGGTACGAGCGGGAGGGGAGGTGTAACTTACACGCGGAGAGGAAGGGGAGCTCGAGGCATTGAGACGCCAGGCCCGGGCGGACACGTTTACCAAATGGAGGCGATTGTTCGCCTCCTTAGCGCGTCCGACCTCCTGCCCATATTCGATATATGGTGTAGGAGGCAGGGAAGACCTTCCGTCTCATGCAGATGCTCTCCGGCCATGGGTGCTTCTGAGAGTACCTGCACAGGATGGGGTGGGAGCCGACGGCGCAGTGCCATCACTGCGGCGAAGATCTTGACACGATGCGGCACATCTTAGAGGAGTGCCCGGCCTGGGCCGAGCTGCGCCGTGTCTAGAGAGACGCAGTGCAATTGCTGCGAGCGAGAGGTCGTGGATCGCGGCGGCCTCCTTCTGCGAAGTCGTAGTGACGCGGAAGGAGACCGCCGAGCAGGCCCGGGATCGGTCATGAGGGTATGAGCGCGGGGACGCACCCGCGTTTGACAGGGGGAAGGGGGGTATACTCATGGGCCAACTGGTGGCCCCAGGAAGGGAGGCTCCTCCACATCGACGTTTGCTCCAGAGGGGGGCGGTGGATCTGCGAACTGACACCGGCCCCGGTGGGATGGGGTGGAGTACACAGCTTCCCCGGGGCGGGTCAACACCCCCTGAGTTAACTCTCGGTGTGGGGTGCTGATCCGTTCCCCCTAACAGCAGAGTTTAGGGGGGAGTGAGGGGGTGGGTGGGAAGGATCGGGGCGCTCCAGATCGCGCCTCCGATGACCCTTCCTTACCGGTGGCGGCGTTCTCTTACCCTCGCTGGGGCGGGGTCCTTCGGGTTACTCGTTCCGGGCGGTGCACGAAGACACCGGCAGCTGGGCAGCCGGTGGACCGAGCTGGGATCGCGAAGCCCAATCCGGCGACTCCAGGGATGAGGACAGCGGGCGGGTCCTTTCGCCCGGGATCTTATAGAATAAGTAGTGGGGGGAGGCTAACCCTTCCCCCAGAGTAGTATGATAGCTGGGAAGTGTCCTGTCGAGTACTCGCGTAATCTAGGTATGGGTTTGGGGTGGCTCGAGAACTTGGACCGTCATGGGAAGCGAGACGCATGGCCCGGACATGGGGGCGTACCATTCGTAAAAGCCTCGGATCGGGCCAGTTAAGAGGGCCGCCTAGTCGCCTTGATCACTATGTGTAACCACACATACATATAAGAAACCCATGTACGTATACGAAACTTGCAAGGGTTCAAACTTTTCGAAACTAACTCTTCATCGCAATGAGCAATTTAGAAATGGTCAATTGCGTTTCCTAAAAGTCCAATCTATGTCTATTAGGTCTCCAAAATGCCTATTTCTACCTCATTGTGGAGTAATTTGTAATATTCGGCAGACAACAGGCTGTCACCGACGAATAAGGGTCGACCCATACAAGACGGGTCTCACCGTGCCCGGACACGGGGCACGTTTTCCCTATGCCATACAGAGTTGGCCGTGTCCGAAGGCGACTTGAGAGGCGCTCAAGACGCTCGCAACAAAGGCCAAGTGCCGCGCACCACGGGGGTTAGCTACCAGAACCCCTGAACCGTTTACTCCCCTCTTACCCCTGAGGATCCTATGGTAGAGCCGCCCGGGCCCCGGCCGGGGTTTCACGAAATATTCTTGCGAAGAATACGCAGCGACTCCGGTCGCCGTGGCGAAGGGAGAAAAGCATTATAAATGTTGTATTATTTTAAAAACTACTTCACCGATGATGATGACCTATCAATCGAATCTCAATGGATTCTTCGATGTTTTAAAAATTGTTGATTTGACAGACGCGTAAAAATACGTGTTACCCTTTTTTCATTATATACCGTGCGCCAACCGTGCTAGGCTATGTACCGCGGTGCAGCGTTCACTTCAAATAATTTTAATTTCGCCATTTTTAAAGTGTCACCATTCTTGAGAAGCCCACCGTTAGGTATGCCTATCCCCACCTCAGCTGCGTCCGTAGTCCCATTGTTTTGACTTCGACGTCACCCGCTACATAGTATGTGTGACCGCTATAGTCAATAATTGGACTGTAGCCGAAAATGCGTGTGAAACGAGACCTGCCCCTTCCAGTCTAAACGAATCAGCCGCGCATTGGTACCTCTACTCTGTCCAACGAGACGAGGCAGTGAAGTATCAGCGTGCGTCCTTTGCTAATTATCTTGGAAGGATAATAACTTCAACTCTCTCCCACTCGACTGGCTATGTTTACGTCTACTGCCTCGTCTCATTGGACAAGATATAGATACGTCACCGCATTCCTGCCAGGGAACCTTCCATCTAACCATTTTTAGATCATTATGGACAAGAATTCAGAAGTTTTCCATATACATACATTTTTTCGCTAGCGACCCTTACTTCAGAATGTCTAAAGAATATCCAGCAATTTTATGAACCTAAAATAATGAATAGTACTACTGTAGGATCTCGGGAAACACGAGGGCACCGCCGCCGCGGGAATCGAACCCCGGCCTCACTGGTGGTAGCCGATCGACTAACGCGCTCACCTACGGAACCCTCCCGTTCTTCCCGATCTCCTACATACTTTTGGTTTGGGGGCCCTGATCCCACAGTACAATAAATAGTTTTGCGGCTCCGCGAATTACAAAACGAAATTTCAAAGAGAAAGATTAAGAAACGTAAAATACAGCCATATTTATTCAAATTTTTTCACACTTGAACTAGTCGTAACATTTGCAAAACAAAGATATTTCTAATATTTTTTAATTAAGAAATGACATTCACCAAGGAAAATATAAATTATTTGAGAACAGCAGTCTTTTGTGATAACCCGGCTCAACCCCGGCCTCCCATTTTCTCTTGCACCACAACATACTTCAATGTCATCAAAATTCGAGGCATAGTCTCCAAAAAATGATCGAATTCACATGGAATGATCCCCTTCCTAATGTGGATATTTCCTTAAAAAAAAAAAAATAACAACTATTCTCGTTTTTACAATATATGTATGTATAATTTACATACAATAAAAGGATGTATGATGTTTCACCAAGAGGCAGGAAGGTTTCCTATTTCCATGGTATTGTAAAGGGGAGATACCGATAGTTTACCTAAGGAACCGTGAAGGCCCTAAAAACATTTTTTTTTGTGCCATGCACAGCAGGGAACCGTCAACGCGCTCCCGAAAGGCCATCTGGAAATGGTCAAACGCTCGAGATAATGACCCAACCGGGGCGAGCAGAAATATAGTTGGGAACACTGAAGCTCCGTCGACTCAAACCCTACACCCTGGTTTCGAATCTAGCGGCCAAACGTGCCCGGTCCCGTCCCGGTCTTGTATGGGTCGACCTTAAAGTGGCATCTTAATTATCACGCGATTCCCGTGTACATCCTTTACCTCACTTATCCACACTAAGATTACCAGTCAGTCATCGAGCCCTGAGAGTGAGGTTATGAAACCTCCCGCTAATTCCGAGGGCTATATATGGGACCTTAGAGAAAGACGGGCGAAGTCCCAAGCGGAGGAACACGGACAAAGGGTTACGCCCTTGCCTGTCAAAAACACTGAAAATCGTACATCTTCACACACGCATAACTTTTGAAATAGTGATCTCCTAGGATTGGCATTATTTAGCCAAAATCTACAAGATTACGTAAAACAAAGTTAAAAATTTCAGGTTTCCTGAGGTAAAGTTAAGCATGAAATTTAAACAGTACTTTATATAAATTGTTGATATAGTTGTTCAAGATAACGTGTATACAGGATGTGTCAATTAATACTTTCAGAAGAAAGTATATAGCCGGATGAGATCAAAAGGTCAAAAGTACCCCCACACCAAATTGATCTTTGATCGCACCATTCGATAGGGCTCCCAAAAAAAACCATGTTGACCTGTGACAAGTTTCAAGTCGGTACCACTACCACAAAGGTAGTTATAGATTTGGTTTTAATGAATTATGCCCTATTTCTTCTGTACTGCTCAACAAAAGATTACGAAAAAATTTATGAACATTCCATCTAATAACACACATGAATGTGATTTCGATTTTTAAATCGTGATTTCGAAATCGATTTTTAAAAACATCCGGAAACATAAAATTACATAAAAATAAGAGGGTGAAAACATTTACATTAATGTAAGCAAGAGAGACGTGTAGGTTTAGGATCACAGATTGTAGGAATTTGTGACCACATAACAGCGACCTACTCGCTGCCAGTGGTGATCGAGCACATGCTCGTCGGCAAGATGTAGGTTAAAGAAAAATTCGAGAGACTGGTTTACAATCGCTTCACTCAACGTGCCGACGGCAACCGCCGATCCCCACTCTCGGCTAATAGGGAGTGGCGGAACAGAGTCCCCACAGACTCCCCTCCGAGTGAAACGGAATTTTATTTAACAGCATTTTCAACAATATTTACACTATTTACACAACGGTACGCGCTTACTGCACATAGCACCGCGAAAGAATCAATAACACCATGCATTAACAAATAAGAATCAATAACAAAAATTGCTTTTAAGGCTTCTGAAATAGACATGTATTTTGCTTCTGATAACGACAGTGCAGTAATTCTTTGTAATTTCGATGACCAAGCTATCAGTCCACCGTGCAGCATAAGAACGTAGCCTAAGGTAGACGTCCATGCTACAAAATCACCACCATAATCGGAATCACAATATTCGAGCAATTGACTCTCATGACCTTGTTGATAGAACAATGAGAAACTGATAGTCCCTTTCAAATATCTCATTATATGTTTAACTGCTCTCCAATGCACTTCCTTTGGATCATTCGAGAATCGAGCAAGCATGTTTACTGCATACGATATGTCTGGCCTAGATATAAGTGCAATATAATTCAGACTACTCACTACTTCTCGATAAGGGAACTTTTTTTCAGTTAAATTCTCTTTATCCCCTTGCTCCACCAATTTATCCTTGTTGGTTAATGTAAATAGACTTTCTTTTTCGGTCGTGTATAATCTCCATGCCTACATAGCAAGACGATTCATGGCACGTGACTTCCCTTCTCAACGAAGACATGAAAGTTTTCAGCGAATTGTCGTTCTTGCAAGAAACGAGTTCATCATTAACATACAGACATAAGATGATCCAATCATCAGAATTGACCTTCGTCATAAAAATGCATGGATACGTGTCCGATCTGTTTAAGTTCATAGATACCCTTTTGCAGATGACAGACACGGTTAGTCTCATCTTTATATCCTTCCGGCTGATTCATAAAAATACTTTCCTCGAGTGGACCATTAAGAAATGCTGTTTTTATATCAAATTGTATCATTTTCATGTCATGCATAGCAATCATCGATAGAACAGCTTTCATAGACTCATAACGAAGACAGGCGAAAAGGTTTCGAAATAATCTATACCTTTTGTCTGGCTAAAACCTCAAGCAACAAGTCTGGCTTTATAACGCTCAATTGTTCCATCGCTTTTCAATTTGGTTTTAAAACCCCATTGACATGAGACTACTGGTTGATTACTTAGCAATTCCTCTAGCTTCCACACTCGATTCTTTGTTAAGGACAGCATCTCTTCGTCCATCGCTTCCTTCCAAGAATCAACGTCCTTACACCGTCCTTTCTAGAAATTGACTCAATAGCAACATGTGTTTTTGATTTACAAGCAAAATTACCTGCTTAGGTATGGTACGCAGGGCGATAATGCAGGTAGAAGGCGTTGCACCGTTCGGTTAGCCCAAGCGCATCAATTTTATGACGGGCAAGGTCACAGGTTGGTCAACTCTAAAAATGAGGCTAGCGTAAAAATTGGTTTCTACGACGAGTTTTAATTACTTTATGACCACAGTCCGACGAAAACACGAAGGAAAACACACGGTCAACTCGTGCTGGAAGTGACTTCCTCATACTAAATCATAATATCGCACCCCCTACTCGGAAAACATAACAACAGATACTATTTTTACCAAGAAATTCCCGTGTGATCAATTCCATGATATCCAGTGGGCTAAGATATTAAACTGTTACCGTCCACTACTACGCGATTGTAGGGGGTGGCAAGACGCCATTTCGTATGGGTTCGAAGTGGTGACATTGTATTAATGCGAAGCTGAAAAGAAGGTTCCCCTTCGGCCTGATTAGTTCAGAGTGGAAGAGGCAGGTCTCGTTTCACACGCATTTTCGGCTGTATTAAATATTAGCTACTGTGGTCACACATACTATGTAACGTGTGACGTTTGACGTCAAAACATTGGGCCTACGGGTGCGGCTGAGGTGGGGATAGGTTTGTTAACATAGTAATAAATTGTTATTTTGTTTGTTATAACTTTTAAATTCCTTAACAACGTATTCCCCATCTATTACCACAACCAACCTCGAAAAGTTCTGGTTGATAGCTTTTTAAATAAATACAGCGTGTTCATTCTGCATTCGTGCCACCACGCCCGGAACCTGCCGGGCTCTAGCATTGACCTGCGAACCCCTGGGATTCTGTTAGCAGAGGACACGCTGTGCCTTTGTTCCGAGCATCTCGAACCCTCTCAAGTGGATGTCCCGGACCCCAAAATTCGTATAAACTGGGAAAAACCGCCAGGCTTGCCGGCCTGTGAGGTTTGCATTGACCTTAATACCACCTCCACCCAACTGACATCGTATCTGTGTCATTTTTTCTTTTCTTGCATCGTAATAATAATAATTGAATCCATCTGGAGGTTTTCGTTTTGGTTGCATACGTTTTATGTTTGTGGCTGTTTGTAGTATACGACGGACATTCCTTAGATTTGTTCGTACACTAGCTTGTACAAAGCATCCGCAAGGATCCGTCGGACTCGTCCGATGTTGTCTGCGACTGTGCTTGTTGATGGTTGACCCGATCGCAGCTCATCCCCGACACCTTCCATTCCGTCTTTAAGGCGTTTAAACCACTCAAACACACACTTTTTACTCACTGCTTCAACATCGTACACTTTCACTAACATTCCATGAGTCTCCGTTGCCGTTTTGCCTAATTTGAAGCGGAACTTCATGTTAACACATTGCTCCATTTTGCGCTCCATTTTGCAATGACACGAGTTCTCACACTGACTCCGTTAGCTTGATCGCAGCGTGCACCACCGCTCCACTTCGGTGATTTGCACAATAGGGGGCGCTTGTTGACATGTCTCCCAATGCGTATGCGCGGCCGCCTCATCCTAACCAGCGCAGTTTTTAACATATGGGACCATTTACCGAATTTTTCATACGCATCTTGTACACCATTATAGGGGCAGGTACTCAATAGTTTTCGAGATATTTGTAATTAACATTTCATCACCGTAAAATATTAATTTACTTCACAACGTTACCAAGCAGCGCGGCGTTGATCATGGTTCAATTCCTTGTTGATGAAAATTTTTTACCAATTAAACTTTCCTTATCTGTTTGTCCTAATATAATACCATTACTTATTACAAAAACGGATATTTAATTTTAAATGAGATATCTTATGAAAAACTTTAACTCTATTCGTTACAGAAGAGAACTCGAAAATGAAACTTATTATTAACACTAGTATCTTCTTCAATTTGTATTATTAATATTCTACATCATTGAAAGACAAACTTTCAACTTTCACACTTTGTTGTGTATGCTTCTATGATAAATATCATTGCTGCATGTAATAATAGTTGAGTATTAACTTCATCTTTACAGTTATTTTCTGCATGTAACGCACGATTTTTTTGTTATGCTGTATTTTTCTTAAGCACGGTTAATGATAAGTATTTTAATTTATTATTACTTCATGTAAAATTAAATATGCATTTTTGAATGTGAAGAACAGTATCACCATAATAAATAATAGTATTATGGAAGGATAAACAAATAAGGAAAATTTAATTGATAAACAAAATTTTCATCAACAAGAAATCGAACTGGTCAATACCGTACTATTCCGGTACGGTATATTTTTGTTAATAACTTAAACAAAAACTAGTGACGGCTAAAAGCTACTGAATTCGACCGAATTTGGGTGCTACACATTTCTGTAAAGTCACAGTTCGGCTATTTAAATGTGTGGTAAGATCAACTATAAGTAAAAGTAAAAAAGTTACAAATTACATGTAACCTATTACAGTCAACTCTCGTTGTATGACAGTGCCAACCTTACAATTTGAAGTCAGTGGAAAAACTCACACCATCGCGGTGAGTGGCCGAAGCTCAAGAGCCGTCATGGCCAGAACATTGTCGGTTATATCGGTGTGAGACCAGAAGACAACTACTAATCCAATTACAAAACTTCTTTATTTTTCTTTATTTTTTTTTTTATGGAACTTTTACCAATATATTCGTGGCATTTTTGTAATGAAAATGATACCAAATATGACATATGTAATTCCGATGATATTTACATATGTAAGTCTTCTATGGAAGTCTTCCCATAACAATTACATTAACGGAAAATTAGTGTAAATGTGATCCGAATTATATCGCGTTTGGTATCATTTTAATCAGAATAATGCCACAAATATATTGGTCAAAGTCTCATATAAAAGTAATTGATAATAAAGAAGTTAAATTTTTCATTTTAAGGCCTGCGCTCACGCGGGCTTTGATCTGTGCCGGCGGCCGCGATTCTCCGTGGCTCTTTCTTTCCCATACTGGAAATATACTGGGAATATATTTCCCATACTTTCTTTCCCTTGCTGTCCTTCTCTGCATAAGTAAATATTGTTACGGGTTCGGGGCATCTTTAAAGAATAAAACGAGTGAAATACCAAAGAGACCTTTATTAAATAGAGGAGGAGTACTTAGCTTTGCGAATTCCCTCAGTGACGTTCGTCAACCGACTCCCTCTTGTCTCCGTTGTATCGTCGTCACTAGGACGATGCGGCAACGAAGACCATTCGGCGCAATGTCTCGATATCGAAACATATCGATACTCGTAACAATATCATGCCTTTTTACACAAGTAAATCATCGGAATTATATCATATTTGGTTTCATTTTAATCAGAAAAATGCCACGAATATGTTGCTGAAAGTTTCATTCAAAAAATAACGAAAAATAAAGAAATTTTGTAATTGGATTAGTAGTAGTCTTCTGGTCTCACACAATATACCCGACAATCTTGTGACACACTCCTCGGCGGCGACGGCTCTCGAGCTTCGCCGTCCGCTCCTCCGTGCAACATTGTATCGAAGACGGACATTTTCGCAGTCTACTTGTCACTAGTGCTTAGTGGTCATAGGTTTTTTATGACTTATAGACGGATATGACTCTTAGGTTTCCAGCGTGCCCTGTGTATTTCAAATGCGACGCTCGGCAAGAACCTTCGATTTCGTATACGTGTCATTAAAAAGGACGGCGGGACTGACATACAACGAGAATTTACTGTACTATTATACTATTACTATTATTATTGTTGCATTTTTCAAATTTATTTTCTCGAAATTATCATGATGGAAAACTATGGAAAGAAAAGGAGCCGAATTCTTCAAAATATTGGAAGAAACGAGATATCCTGTCCTAAAAAATTTCGCGCTCCGAAATTTATCTCCTGAATTTATTTTTCCTATTTATTTTCTATTTTTCTTTTCCGAAATTATGCAACATAGTGAAATAAGCTTACAGGAGATACGGCTCACAAAAAAAACTCATTGACGATAGCACCTCCTCGGTAATGTGAAAACCTACTAATACAGGAGACGCCCTAATGCATCACGCGCAGTTCATACGGTACGCGCCTGAGGTGGCTCCAGATCTAGGGCAATCACGGGTAGCGAGACACGCGACCGGGACACGGGGGCGTAGTCCTCGAAAATCGACCGAAATGTGCTTTTCATCCCGACCTCTGCTCTAAAGGGCTCTAATCTTAACACCATATGTCAAGGTCAAGGTTATATGGGGGCTCTCCTATTGTAAATAATTACCATGGTTTTTTGTGAATTTCTGGAAAACTATAGGGAGCGGTGGTAACATGTATCAAAAATTAAAAAAGCGGTGTTCAGAATCAAGCCTTCGACATCATATTTAAAGATCATCGAAACCGAAGATATCGGCAGCTTTCTGTATAATTATCCTTTAACGCCTTGTCAACTTTGACCAGTCTGACACGTGATCACAATTTCGGACCAAACGTAAACATTGCGAATCAGGCTCGTAGTCGTAATATCTTGTCAAACATAAATATCACGTGTCTGACTCGTATTGAAAAGTTCAATCCAAACATGAATAGCACGCGTCGACATTCGCTCCTTTCACGAACATTTGTGGGCACCGCTTGGGTCCGAATTCTTCCGAGTTAAAAGGTACGGCAAGGGGTTAATGAAATATTAATGCAATCTATGTCGTCGCGGTTAGAGCCCGGTATTAAAGCCAAAGGCTATGTTAAGACGTGCTTCTTACGTGACCAGCTCACGTTTCAGTTTGGGTTTACGCTGCTGTCGTGTTTAGACGATGCCATTTTTAGAGCTCTTTAGAGTCACTTTTGCGAATTTACTACTTTGCGAGTTGGGTACAGCTGGAAAGTGTCAGCTGATTTCCTTGGAGAAATCAGCCTGGCAGTACTGTTCTCAATGGCACTTGACATGGCGCCGGGGTTCGAGGGTCCGATAATTTAAGGATCCAGAAAGGACTCAGTGTCGTCTCATTTTACCCGACTTTCTGGCGTCTTTCTGGGGAAACATGATGTGCGATTGACCCCCTAATTCGGTAACTTCTATAGGCGTTGCATAATGTTAGAAACATTATATGTTTCGCCTTAACATATATTTTATTGGTTGAGTCCCACTGCCCTACTTTCTTATATTTTTTGGTCGAGGGAATTTGATCTCCACGACTTAGCGTTTTCCGATGACTTCGTCAGAATATCGTCAATCGTCTGTAAATTAAGAACCTCATCTTGCACTAGTCCGATTTTCCCAAGAAAATCAGGTGACACTTTCCAGCCGTACCCAGCTCGGAAAATAATAAATTCGTAAAAGAGGCATTAAAGAGCTCTCAAAAATGGCATCATCTAAACTTGACAGCAGCATAAACCCAAACTGAAATGCAAGCAGGCTACACAATAAGCATGTACATATTAACAGGCTATTCAACAAAATATTAATACTTATTTATTCATTTCTTTGTAAATATTAGTGTACACTCAACTTTGCATTACTAATATAGAAGTATTTTTATGCTTTCAGTTAAATATAAGTATATAGTTAATGTTACGTCTGAAGACGAAATAATCTTTCGTCTTTACTTAAACAATTTTGTATCAATTATTATCTAAACTATACGGAAAATATAATATTGCGTTATTATACCAAATTATCTATGTCTTCATTAATTATCTCTCCATCTTTCTCTATCAGCGTACATGTACACCCAATTTTGTAATTAACTGTATACAAAATAATAGAAATAACTGAAAATTAAATCTTCTACAGGACATGTTCAAATTGCATTCCACCTTGCGCAAAACATAATTCTACTCCCTACAATACATTTTTATGTATAGTTACATACAAAGAATTATGACGAACGACAGAACATTAGAAATTGACAAATTTTGCATCAATGTAATAACAGGCTGTTCTACAGAAGGAGACTAAAAGGACAATAAAATTATGTTTTCGTATTTCTCTATCAATTTAAAAAAAAAATCAAATTTCTCTAAAGAAATTTAAAAAATGATAAAGCTATGATACACAAGAAGAATCACTACTTAATACCAATTTCTTAATTCAAGGTCAAGTCAAGATCATGGTATAGTACAGAGGTGCCAAATTAGCGGCCCACGGGCCGCACGAGGCCCGTGCCGCCATTTCATCCGGTGTGACGCAAGGGGGATCTCCACCACATCGCACTCTTCGAACCGAGCTACAGTGTTTCGCTCTTATGGGCGTTCGCAAAGTATGATGTGGAGGGGACCTCTCCGCTTTCTCTCTCCCGGCACTGCCCTCGTACGGCCCGCGGGCCACACGTTCGCCACCACGAATCTGTCCGTTCCCCCACAGGCCCCTACTTATGCTATAATATATGATAGAAATAGGTCCGCGATAGAAACAAATGCCATACTCAAATAGTGGGGGAACATCACTCACCAAATGTGGCCCGCAGGCCGCGACTTGGACAGGCCTGAAGTAGGTCATTGAATTCGTCTTGAAATCGCCTACAAAATTATGTAATTAAATTCCTAATGATGCCTATTAGTAGTTTCTCCGCAATTCTGCCTAGTTGCAAATCTTTTCAAATTTTTGTCATGTCATTAAGTGAACTAATTGTTCTAGCTTCTCAAAAAAAAATTCAATTTTTTTGGTGTATTTAAAAAAAAAAATTTTCTTTTAAATATTGTCCGGAAATATTACTATAATTGACTGTAAACATAATTAGCTGATATTGAAGTTACATGCCACAAGAACATAAATACAGTATCCAAAATACACAAAATATTTCAAAATCTTAAAGTATTTTTAAAATGGTAAGTATAAAGTATTTATAAAATTATACATACATATAACGCACGCACTAAATATTCGATAATTTTGGATTAAATTTTTAAGATTGTATGTTGTTTCTCTAAAGATAGCAAATTCTATATTCGCAGAAAAGTTACGGAACGTTGAAAAACTGGATTTTTTATTTTATTAATTACAGTACTCCTCATAAAGAATCTAAAAAAAATGGAAAACAACGTTTCCTACAACATCTCACTATTGAATTAATATAAATTTGGTTTCTTTTAAACTTCAATAAAAGCTATGAATTTATTGGAATTTTGGGATTTCCAATTATTTTTAATACATTCACCTACTCTGAAAAATACACATTAACAATCATCATAAACCATTACCATGAAAGTATAACTGTGGCACTCTGATAAGTTCAATATAAATTCAGCAATTTGGGAGAATATTTTTTGATTACTCTTCCAGCGAATGCTGTATACATATACAGGGTGTCCCACGTAACAGTTTTCACGATTTTTTAAGTACTTGCGATAATCTCACAATAAATATTGTCAACAAAAGTTTATCAGTTTTCGATTGGCTATATATTGTAATAAAAAATTTCGAAAAACATTTTTTTTTATAGTATTGTCAAGGTCACCTTCATTTTTTTAAATGGCACTTTGTATTTTTGACTTAACAGTATTATAGCCCGTGTCAAGACGAATTCAACGACCTAGTATATCATGACCTTGGGATGACCTTGAAGGTGAAGAAATGCAAATTTCAACAATACATGACAATCTGCTTGAATTCTCAAAAGACTAACTTGAAGACTCAAAATTACATTCAATTCAGAAACCTTGACTAAATGAACGCAAACGATTTCGTAAAAAAGTCACATCAAATGTTCGAATTGAAATCCGTTTTGAAATCCGGGCTTCCAAATGATGTTCAACAACGTATTTATTTCCAGCAAGACGGTTGTCCACCTCACGATGCTCGAATCGTTCGTAATTACCTTAAAGTTTGGAGAACATTGGTTGGGCACTTATGGTCCTATTGCTTGGCCACTACGATCCCCCGATTTGTCGCCACTTGATTTTTTTATGGGGTCATTTACAGTCAATAGTTTATGCTGTTGCAATACAAAATAAAGAACATTTAAAGCAGCGAATCCGTACGGCATGCGAAGAACTTCGCTACGACAGTATCGTAAGAGCAACCAATGCAAATTTACTACGAAGAACGGAATTGTGCCTACAACAAAACGGATTTCAATTCGACCATTTGATGTGACTTTTTTACGAAATCGTTTGCATTCATTTAGTCTAGGTTTCTGAATTGAATGTAATTTCGAGTCTTAATAATAAACACAAGTTATTATAGTCCATTCAAGCAGATTGTCATGTTTTGTTGAAATTTTCATTTCTTCGCCTTCAAGGTCATCCCAAGGTCATGGTATACTAGGTCATTGAATTTGTCTTGACACGGGCTATAATACTGTTAAATCAAAAATACAAAGTGCCATTTAAAAAAATGAAAGTGATCTTGACAATACTATAAAAAAAAATGTTTTTCCAACTTTTTTTATTGCAATATATAGCCAACCGAAAACTGAACAACTTTTGTTGAAAATATTTTTTGTCAGATTATCGCAAGTACTTAAAAAATCGTGAACCTGTTACGTGGGACACCCTGTATAATGCTTATACATTGTACATCCTACGAAAATGGCAAGTAATAATATTTACAGAGTACTGATAAATTATTATTCTGTAGTCAATTCAGTAATGTCTCGATATACACATGTATATGAAAGAGATGGACATGATGTTTGTAAAAAATTTATCTCCACTACCATGAGGTGCATCCTCTAAGGGAACACAAAGCAGATATACCGGTGAGACAATACTAATCTAATGACAAAACTCTTTTGTTTCTAATGATTTTCTATAAAACCCAAACCAACATATGCACGACGTTATTGTAATGTCCGTACACGGTGTACACGACATTCTGGTTCAGAAGTTTTCACATATGTCGAGACATTATTGCAGTTCCACGTCTGTAATTACAAACTAATATAATCTACAAGTAAAGGAAAGCTTACCTTGAATATATCTAGGAACTCCTTGATTTAAGATAGCCTTGAAATAATAAATTATGACTTCAGCATGAGGCCAGATATCAATTGGTTTCGTTGACATTAACTGTCTGAGCAATCTGCCTGTTCTTGAAGGGCACGTTTGAATATGTGAAAATGTTTCGATAATCATGATATCAGTAATTTTAACATTTTCATAATTTATAACTGTGGAGTCTATATTAATCATCTCATTATCAAGCCAATCATCTACTAATGAAAGATGAGGAAAATGAGTTGCCAGTAGCCTGAGAAGAGGAGAAAAAAGGCCTGCATAATTCATTTGATCTCTTTGAACCAATTGAAGTAGGTATTTTATTGGTAACTCGGATAGAAATTCAGTTGAATATGATTTCACTTTTCTATCCTGTGATATAAATGTATGCATATTAGACAATCTGACATCTTCATACAATAATAAGTAATAGAGCAGTAACAACTGCGATGTAAGAGATGGTTTTGAAATATCAACATCTGTATTATCTATCTCACAGTGAGGAGTAGTAATACCTTTCTTGAAATCAAAATTTGCTCCAAAGACACTGTTTTGAAATACTCTTCTAATTTCATCTTCAGTGATCGGTTTGTTTGTATGTTCTGATGTTTTATTGTTCGTTAATACAATAGAATTGACATAAACTTCGACTAAAGCAGGAAGAACTGGATGTAGCGGTGGCACACTATTACAAATCTGTTTATAAATCCAATTTTTTATTGGAACTCTGTGTTTCGCAAATGCTCGCGATTTCAATAATTGATGAATACAGTGCACAGGCAGAAATCCTGGAATATTTGCATTTAAATTAGCTGTCACTGGCACTTTTACTGCATGAGCAGTAACAACTTGCTCTGTAAATATCTCTTGCATAAAAATTTGCTTCATTCTAGTCAAATTATTTGGTCTGATTGGTATTTTCATTCCAAGAGTTGCACATACCAGTTCACAAATAGCTGATAGTTGATTGCTGTGAAAATGTATAGCCATCAAAAGTAACATTTCTCCAAAACTTGCTGTTACACCACTAGCACTTTCAAAATAAGCTTCTTCACGAACAAGCCACTGCACCCATTCTATACTACGCTTTTCAAGATTATGGTGTCCTATTAACGATGAACATGCGATAAGCATACAAAGACCTAAAGAAACGAATCTTACACCAGCAGGGGAGGGAGGAGGATGAGATGTTAACAATTGAACAATCATTGCTACTTCATCGTCTTGAAATTTAATACCTCCAATACCTCTTAATGCACAATAAAGACGTAATAATGCACTAGCTTGTACGACTTGGCTTTCTGCTAATTGACCTGCATTTTGAGTTGTGATCACTTGTAAACGTTTGAGAAGTTCCTCTCTTAATGATTGCAATGCTGTATGAGATTCCCATTTACGTTTCTGTCCATTCCTGATAAACATTGCAATCCATGTTCTCACTTGTTGATCACTACCAAGTAATAATCCTGATACAAATGCAACTATATCGCTTTCTGATTCATTGCTGTTTATATTTTGATGTTCTAGACTCAGTGTAATTGCTAAAGCAGGCATTCTACATAGTTCTACACACTTTGCTCTTATTGCTAAGGCTTGACTAGGATTCATTTGACATAACATAGTCAAAGACATTGTTCTAATTCGACTTAATGGTGATTCCTCTTGCCTTTCTCCATTAGCAATTAAATGTGCACATACTTCATTAAAACTATCAGGAATATTTGCAACGATCCAACAAATTATTTCTGGACCGTGTTTAACATGTAATAATGTTTCTGTAATATCTAAAATTGATAACAAGGTTGGCAGCTCTGCAAGTGCGATGCAAATTACATAACTAATCTCTTCCATGTACACTGCATTATCAAATAAATCAGACTGCTTGATTTGAAATTCTTGATTTTTTTGCAATTCTTGTACTTGAGAGGCTATATATAACAGTTCACTTAAAACAAGTCTTATACGCCTTGTTGACTCACTGCGTTCAAACTCCAAAGCAAGACCGCTTTGTAGTGATTGGGCAAGTACACTATCCCTCTGCAAACTACCCAACTTTTGCCTGAAAATGTAATTAATTTAATTTACAGCAAATGTATATACATTTATAGATACATAATAGTAAAACTAACCTCAATTGCTGCTCTTTACGGACATCAGTTTCTAATGCATGAAAGTCTATTGAAAGCAGTGCAATTATCGAATTTACTGATTCAATACCAGACAAAATTGTTAGAACTTGTTTTCTTTCTTCCACACAATCCCTTGTTATGTCTAAAGGAGAAATTAAACTCATACGAACCAAACATGGTAATATTGGTCGAATTTCTTTATGAGAACACATCGATAATTCATATATATCCACATTTTGTATTGCAGTAAAAATCCGTGGTGTTACACATGTACTTGCTTGCATGATTATCAATTGTTTTTATTACTGTTTCGAATCATATATACCCGGTAAATAGTCAAACATCACTTTGTACAAAATCTGATACGTTTTAAAACATTATATCACTGTAAGTTACATGTTTTATAAATATGCTGTAGCACTTTGGGATATTCATACACTACATCACAGACAATTTGATTAAAAGCAAAATCCCTTAACCCTGGCATTTATCGAGAACTAACCTCCGAAGAGTGGTGAGATATCGGCAAACTTTTCTCGCACATGCGCACCCAAAACAGTAACGTATCTATATTATGAGGAAAAGGTAGTGGGGCAGTGTATTGGCGGGAAAGTACCGGTATAATCTCTTGATCTCTTCCGAGACGAAACGAGTGTCCTACGAGTTTATGATAAGTTATTGTTAATATTTTATTATACAATGTCAGCTAATATTGGAGAAGGAGCTACAAAGAAGTGTAGAGTTTGCCATTTTCAAAATCAAATCATAACGTATGTGTGATCTATTTTATCCAGAATTTTACTTTACTGAGGCTAAAACCGCCGCGCATGCGCGAGAAAAGTTGGCCGATATCTCACCACTGCCTTCGACTTGTATGTAGGAATGTTCAACTCCGATTCGATTCTTCAGAAAATCAATTCTTTCGGTGAAAAGATCGATGTTTTAAATCGATTCTCGACACCTCGATCTTTTTAGAGAATCTATTCTTTGCGCAAGAATCAGTCTGAAAAGAATCGACCTTTTTTTTTGAATAGTAAGAACAGACTGTCCAATAGGATTCTTTCGTGTACCATCGATTCGATTATTTTCGAGAAGCGATTCTTTGCGGAAGAATCGAACATTTCTACACAAAAGAATCCTCTGTTATTAGACTTTAAACAACCAAATTTTTAATATTGTATGTCGTATACTATATTGTTGATTATATCATAATTCCATATTATCGTGGACAACATAATATTATAGGATAGAAAATATCAGTTTTGTATTAAATGTAATCAATATTTTATTAACAGAAATAAAATGCATAATTCGATTGATTATATATTTCAATTTAATATTTAATTAATCTTAATCACATACAGCTATTTAAAGAAATTTTTAGTCTTGACTTTGGTCTTATTTTCTCATGGAGAATCATAAGTTTAATGTTCTTTCACCTATTGCCAAACACACTGTATAAGGTTGTAATTAATTCGTTATTAATTTATACTTACGTATTTAATATATGTATGTAAGTTAGCGTACATTATACCTTGATTATTGTCGAATGAAAGTACTCAAGAAAAGTTGCATTTCATATCTGCAACTACATTTAGAAATTTTGATTTCACATTTCCCGCCTCGCAATACACAGCAAGATGGCTCCACTCGGTTTACACTTGGATACGTACAGATAAGTATGAGATGAGGAAATTAGATATACAATACAATATACAGTATAACAATACAAGTACGACAACTGAGTGCAACATAGTTTATAATAAGAAGTTTATAAATATTATTAATTGTAGATAATATTTATTTTCCTTCTTTTTATAAAACGTTATTCAATTATCGAGATAACATCGAAAATTATTTCTTTCTGTGAGTTAATGTACTATGAACCGCTTGGATGATCCTCCGGGTCTCATGAAAGGCAGAAAAACATCTTTCATTGGAATGAACGGTAATTTTCATAAAATTTCTATTCTTCACGCCAACCTATCTTTTTTTTTATTGTTTAATAAACAAATTTTTATTATTTCTATATTCTCCTCCTTTCATTAATTGAATTATTTTATATATTTGTTCTTCAAAATTTCTTTTTGTGTGTATTCTTCTTAGGTATTATTTACATATATTTATTATATCATTAATATACGTGAAAGTAACGTAAAAAAAAATCAAATTTGTGACGTTTATAATGTACTTTAAAATTTATTGAAAAGAAAAATATAAGAACTTCAGAACTTCTGTCATTCAGAACTTTCACACAATCTATATACGGGGTGAGTCATCTAATGATTGTATCTCAAATATCTTTGTTGTATTTAAAAATAGATTAAATTTCTTGAGGATAAAGTTAAATGCTTTAATAGATCTCACACGGTGCCCTAAAAATGATTGCTTTTATGTCATTTTGTAAAAAGAAATCAAGACTACCTTCATTTATAAAAATGAAACCATCCTTTTTTAAACACCCACGATGATAGCTCCTTTCATTAGGAATTAAAAGAAGATTTAAAATATGAGAGTAGAATATGTTTATCATGAGTTACATTTATAGTAAACATATTGTACTAAGGTCCTTCGTATCCTATTATTGTGTGCTTTCAAACATCCACTAGTCGATTATACTGCCATTTACTGTCAGTATGTTTCCAAACGTGATTCTGTTATGTCTTATTCAATAATTGAAAAGATTAATATATTAATGGTTTATTGTGAATGTAGACAAAATGCAGTGCAGGTCTGACTGCTTTATGAAGAAATATATCCTGAGCGAAAGAAACTTTCTGAGCTTATTTTGGTGTTTTTTGTGGAGTATACTAAAAGATAGCGTATACATGAATGCTCCAACAATATTTGAAGATTATTTAATTATAGAAGTTTTTAAAAAATGGTCGTTACATTTAAAAAACAGAAGGTGACCCTAATATATCAATAAAAAGCAAAGTAATAAAAAACAGATTAGAGCACTATATGTCCTCCACAAAAACATGCAACTTGTGTTTGAAACATTTTTTCATACAACAAATAACTTACGAGTTGTTTGAGATACGAGGCTCACCTTGTATACTGAACTAGATTGGAAACTGTTAAATATGTCGATCGAATTGTGTAAGTGTATAAATACTTTGATGCCTACAATATGTAGATTTTAAAATATATCCAGCCAGTGCTATTAGTAGTTATATTGTAGTTGTATTAATATTATATTAAGTAATTGAAAAAGATTGTATAACACAAATTAGTGCAGGTCATTTTTTTACAAATATAATTTTATTTAGTAACATACTTACATATGAAAATATTTATGTGAATTAAAAGTTTTGTATTTTATCGAAAATAAGTGTTTTGTTGCTACCAATATTATGATATCTCATAATTAATAGTAGTAACAGTTTTTTCAAGTAAATACTTGTATTATAATATTATAATAATATTAGAATGTATTATAATAATATTATATATTGTATCTTGAAGCATAGGTTAATTCTACAATATAAACAAAAATTTAATTTCCTTTATAGGTGGTCCAGAAACAGAGGAACAGCAGCGCTTACGATTTCAGGTTGAACTTGAATTTGTTCAATGCCTTGCTAATCCAAACTACTTAAACTGTATGTTTATTTGATCTGCTTTGATTAATTTATAATGTCTGTCAAATATATTAACTAATTGTTCGTTATAGTTCTAGCTCAACGTGGATATTTTAAGGATTCCACGTTTGTTAATTATCTTAAATATCTGTTATATTGGAAAGAACCAGAGTATGCCAAATACTTGAAATATCCTATGTGCTTGTACTTCTTAGACTTATTACAATACGAACACTTTAGAAGAGAAGTAGTAAACTCTCAATGTACCAAATTTATAGATGACCAACAAATTTTATTGTGGCAGCATTATACTAGACGTAGGACAAGATTACTGCAGGCAGCAGCAGAGCAAACACATGTGAATCCTCAAAATAATGGTATTGTACAACCTAAAGTTCCTTGAGTAATACATATGACCAAAGAATATAGACAGTTAAGTGGGTCTATAAAAGCTACATCATAAAAATGTTGCTATATAAGAGTATTTCTATAGTTCCTTACCAGAATTGTTTTGTTAGTTATATTTCTTGGCTGTGGTAAACTGCAATAAAATTAAATACATGTCTATGTTCAGTATATGCGTGCAATTATGTCTCCCTTTCTTCCTTCTTTGTATCTTTTATATGTAACCTACAAGAATTTTGTATAATAATAAGTGTTACTAGTTCATACTGTATATTCATAAAGTTTTTGTAACATGTTCTTATAGTTACAAAAGAAATAATATAAGCAAATGAACAATCAACATAGTGTATGAAATGATACATTTACATACAAGGTGTCTCACTTAAGTGTGACCCCCAAAATATCTTCCTTAATTTTGACAAAGTAAAAATTTTTTATGTGTAATTTAAATAGTATCGAGTGGTCAGTATCCCGCAGGGGTTGTTTTTTTAAAAGTTTTCTCTCACAGTTTTCAAGGTCAGTGATCTTTTTATTTTATTATCTAAAACGCCCAATGAGCGCCTGCAACGATGTTTCGCTTGTTTCAGGTCTGACAGATGCACAGTAAGCCTGCAGGCAAGCTCGAATATTCGAGCTGAGTTCAAGTCGAGTCGAATAGGGACTTGCTTTTTAAGCCGAATCGAGTACCCGCACGAAGCGATCGGTTCGCACGATGCGAGATACTCGCGTAAAGATCGGCACATCGACATTATCAAACATTTTAGTATATTGAGAATACTGAATGTTTGGGATGTTTTATTATATATTTTGAAAGTGAAATGGATCCCCAGTAAGCAAAATGCTTTGAATCTGCCACTAAAATTTGACACGGAAGTGCCATCTATCTGCCGCCGCATTACCATATGTATTCCAGTAGAAAATCTGCCACGCCATATTCGTGCCAAACTTTCGCTTCGATCAGCCTCCGTTATAGAGGGCAGGTCCGTCGCAATAAGAACGGGGTAACCTTGTTCTGAAAGTAAATATCGGGAAAAATCGGAATAAACGACGAGAGGGAAAATTGAATTTACAAACGTATTTATTTTAATCTTAATTTATTTTTATTTTACATATATTTGTATTATATTATTTATTTGTTTCATATTTATAATCTTAAGAAAGAAAACGAATAGACAATAAAATTAAAAAAAATGAACTGTACAAGTTACATAAAGGAAATAAAAATGATATAAAATTCAATCATAACAAAACTGTTATAAAATAAAAAATAAATATTCAAATCTTAAAATAATGGAAATAAAACCCTCGAATGGAAAATAAGGTATGGGGACGCTTAAGAAGAGTTTAATTAATTTATAATACATAATATAGGTCATTAGGCATGGGCAGCACGGACAGCACACCACTCTTTTAGTTTCTCCTTCCTACAAACAAAAAGGGCCTTACATTAGGACGCAATATATGTTCTGTTCTCATTGTACAATAGATATATTTCGAAGAAAAATTTTTTTAAATTCTAGAATAATGTATATACTCACTTTCAATTCATTAATCAACTCAAAATAATACTGTTTTGACATTTGTTCCAAATTACTTACGGTGGTAATCCTGGTAGTAAAGCATTCTTGGAAAAATAGGTATCTGAAATAATTAAAAATATTTGTGAGTACTATATAAAGTTTAGAGTACTAAAATAATACTATACAATACTGCACGGAAGATATTATTGATTATAACATAAAGTTATTTGTTTTCCATGCGTATCTATATATAATAACAATACAATTTATCATAACACGAGAAATATGTAATGTACGATGTGCAACTTGGAATAAACTATACTGTTTCAAAATGAACCAGCACAGCGATAACCTACTGGGACATTCCCAATATGTTACCGTCTTCTTCATCCATCGACGATTCGCTGGTGCATCAGCAATAAAACACCTTAATACGACTGGAATTTTTTTCTCGTGGAACGTAATGCCTCCATTTGAGATTATCAAGTTTATGTCAGAGACAAATTTTTGAAGATAATTGTTACAATCCTCGGTTTTTTGAGTGCCTTTATAAATCCCTACTACAATGGGTTTACTATTTAAGATATTTACAATTCTGACTTAAATAGGCCAAATTTGAATTGTATTGGAACTATCTAAACTACATCCATCCACATGAAAATATAATTGCAACTCTCCAGGAATTATTGGAGAACATTGAGATAACTGTTTAACTATTTCCAACTCTACATCAAAATGAACATACTCTCCTGGTTCTACCACAGAGGTGACGACACTGGTACATGGTATACTAATGAGCGTTCTTATATCTTTCGGCAAACTAGAAAAACACGAATGGGTACGTAGAAGAGATAAGATGTTGTTCCCCTGAGTGTGCGTTAAATTATTGTCCACAAAGCAAGATGCTAAACCATCACGAAATGATACTTCTGAAACAGTACCAGCAGATTCCCAAACCACATCATCGCATGAAAAGGTAGAAGACGAATAATGCGTGAATGAAGATGTAGTGGGAATATTAAGAAGACTTTCATTACTATTATTACTGACAGGCACGGATAAAGAAGACGTGCTGGGAATGTTCTGCAGATTATCAAGATTAGGGGGACTTTGTAATTTATTGTCACGTGAAAACTTCCTCAAATTTGAGGTTATTTCGCGCCGAATATTTCGTTTCTGCCTAGCGCTTAATTTATTATACGGTTTTCGCGAAACCGACTTCTTCAAAACTCTACGATCCATGGGGGTAAAAGAAAACTGAATAAAGAATATACAAAATATATAATAATGTGTTACGTGTATTGGTAACAATACCACGTGGCAATACTTATCTGGCGTCTTCTCTGCTTCTATCCTTCCTTCCTTCAAATCCACTGCTCATCCAGTCTTCACTGCTTCAGAGTTAATTCACGAACTTAACAATTAGTAATTAACTAACAAAGGAATCACTAAAAACAAGACGGAATCAGAGCGCGTGTCGAAACACCGACACCTTCGTCGTGAGAGGTGTTGTTCCCGGTCTGGTGTCGCAAACTGCACTGCGCATGATCCCGTAACGCGCAACACCTAACATACGCGCATCATAAATTAAAAGTTATACATATTATAGCTTTAAAAGAAATTAATGAATTAAAATAAAAAATTAAGAATTAAATTAATTAAATTAATAATGTGTGCATTAATATTTACGCGTATTATTGTGTTAGATCCTTAAGGGCATGCGCACAGTTGGCGCAGAATTTGAATGTCATTTGTTTATAACGACCGCATGCAGAAAAATGCAACTCGCTACGGTCATTCGCTATCGTGCATCCCATAAAGAAGATCATATTTCGAGAAGCGAATTTCGTAGACAATTGAGGCAATGGAAAGGGTAAGTTTCAGTCTCCTGTATCATATAATTAATCTAAAATATTGTATATATTATCGGTATATCATTATATTATTTTTCATATGTTTTTCAGATTCCAAACCGTCGTCCAGAGAGAACAATTCAGAAGCCGGCGAGGTATAAGACCACCTCGTCGGATGGGGAGCCTCGGCGACGGAAACGCCCCTTTCAATCGATGAGTGCTCTTGACTCCGATGAGGAGCTCCGGCGACTTCTGGAGGCCGATTCGCCGGAGAGTCATGGAGCAAAGTCGACATCGTTGCTCAATCCTCCTCCCATACCACCACCAACCTCCTCACCAATAGATTTGTCCGCTTCCTCCACGTCCTATTTACCACCACGTCCTATAACACCACGTCCTATAACACCACAGACCCCCGCAACCATCACAAGATCCCAATTTGAGCAACTGATGTCGCAAAACGAGAAACTGATGTCGCAGAACGAACACCTCGCAAGAAAGCTGGACCTCCTGGAAAAGAAAATGGATCAGTATGTAATTTAAGAAATTGAAATTACAGTATGATGGCAATATTTAACAAAATTTACTTCTTCTTTCTAGAATATTAAAAAAAAAGGGAGCAACCTCGTAGTTATGGGAGAAAGCCGGAATGTCTACCTCTTCAAACGAGGGAAGAGGTAGACAACTTCGAAAACTGCTCCGAACAGGAGTACAATAATGTGGTAAATGTATGCATTTATTCCATTGCTATATGCGCACACACGTGTGAGTATATATATTAATGATATAACTTATTATATTTTAGGTTGACTTCTTTGCCCATGTAGGAGGGTACAATCTAGAAGAGGCACTGAGTGCCTCTTTTAGAGAGGCTGTCGCAGACAGCCTCCTACCCTCATACACGTGGTTTGGCACGAACAGTTGCCAACCATTGTGTCCCACGAAAATTGTGCGGGCCCTTTTCGGTAAGAATTATTTATTGCTTAATACATTAACTTAATAAGCTTAATATGACCGTGTAAATAATCTTTCTTAAATAATGTTGCAGATGCAGTTTGCGAAAGCAGATCTTTCTCAAGGCCCACTCGCCTCGAATTTCAAGATTCGATGCGAGTGGTCCTGAAAGCTCGCAAGGAAAGGGTCTGGCACAAGAAGCCGTCGGGCAGTGCGGCGAGGTATGTTAACCCCTGGGAGCAGGCAGAGTAACCGGGGGCGCAAGTGGAGGGAGGAGTTTTAGTGGGTAAACCCTCGCTGTCACATCGCCCTTCTGAAACGGGGGGCGATCGCTTGGGGAGTCCCACACTTTCTCGGGGTTGGAATGGCCCCGAGAAGTTGTGCGTAACGCATTTAACCTCCCTCCACTGAAAATAAGAAAAATAAAAAATAAAAAAAAAACACCAAACAGCACTTTTCAGTGCTCCAAACAGCACTTTTTAGTGCTAATTTTAAATTATATTAAATCATATTTTAAATTAAATTGGCTTTTTAAATTGACTTTTTAAATTAAATTATATTATATATTTTAAATTATATTATATATTTAAAATTATATTAAATTATATTACAATTATACTAATTGTAACAATTTGAAAATAAATTCAATTGAAATAAAAAATTAATACACATTAAAAATATTCCGTCATCCCTTTCCATATTCTTCTTTCAATCTTCTTCGAATTCACTTCCTCTCGCACGCACACTCTTCGCGCTCTTTTCTCTCTCTGTCTCGCACGCATACTCTTCGCGCTCTTTTCTTTCTCTGTCGCACGCACACTCTTCGCGCTCGTTCTCTCTCTCTCTCTTTCTCGCACGTACGCTCTTCGAATTATACAACACGGCGCTTTGTCTTTCACGACACATTGTGGTGTTTACGCATCACTTTATCTTTATTACGCATTGAAACTTAAATAAAATACCTTTTCCCACCCTACACAGGAAGATTTACTTCAATTTTTACCGATATTTACTGTTAGAACAAGGTTACGTCCGTTCTTAGTGCGACGGACCTGCCCTCTATAACGAAGTCAAAGTTTGGCTCCCATGCCGCATGATGCCGCATGGAATTTTACCTGTAGGCTTCGCATGGATGTGACAAACATCTGCCGCCGCATTTCCTTAGGAATTTCACGACACACTTTGGTGTCACAATCAAAGCACAGGAGTTCCAAATTCTGCTTCGAGCAGGGTTTGGTACGAAATACATAGCTCTTTTGCTTCGAGCAGGATTTGGTCGAGTAGGCATTTGGCTAACTGGGGATATAATGTTGAGTAATACAGATTCAGAATTCGTATAACCCTTATAGAAAATAGTTATGGGTTATTCCATGCCAAATCGATCACTTTTTGATGTCATCATCGGCGATTTCGTTCTAATTGAAATATGTTGTAGTCCATGTCAAATTGGGGGGGGGGGGGGTTTAAGTCATCATTTTTCCGTTTTAGAATTTCCTTAAAAATCACAGCCCTTCGAAGTTTGCAATTTTTACCCATTTTGGCAAAAATGGGCGTCAGTTACGAATTTTTATCCCAGGAACTATTTGTGTGATCTCGCGTCACAATTTCTATTTCGTGATGCTATGGACGAGATTTCTCGCATCGCAAGTTCTGTTACGCGATGCTATGAATGAATATGTTTCGTATCTATCCTTCAATATCTGTCCTTGTGTATCTATGCGTGTACCTAGGTGCACCAGATTCCCTTAATATAAGATACCCTATAAAAGATGCGCTAGATATCTCGTCCATAACAGCACGAAACAGAAATTGCAACACGAGATATCTCGTCCATGGCGTCGAGTAGCGAGCGTTTGGACACGAAATACAGTGAATCCGTGTTATGTGTCAGCAGCCCTAATCTTGTCGTGATCGGGGCACTATTCTTTGATGAGGTGCTGAACGTAGAAAAGGACGGCGATAGTCTACCGCCACTTACAGTTTGCAGCGGTCGGTAAACACGTCGTAATTCTCCTATGAATTATCCATCAAAGTCACAGCGGGGAAATGCTGCCGACGAGATCCTACTATTCTTTGATGCAGTGCCGAACGTAGAAAAGGACAGCGAAGCTTGAGAACTTCTTTATTTTTTTATGAGACTATCGCCAACATATTCGTGGCATTTTTCTGATTAAAATGACAAAAAATTGACTTGTGTAATGAACGATGATAACTCGTCCGGTCTTTTCAAACCCGCCCGATGAAGTCTGATCACGGGCCGTCCGAAAGGCTCGAAGCACCCGACGTATCTAATGCATCGAGCACCCGGCTCCAGCCCGCCCGACTGCACGATTCAGGCGCCCGATACACGAGCCGGCCCGCACATTCCTACTATTTCACATCTGGAGTTTTATTGCTCGCTAACAATCGCTATTGAGTTGCAAGTCAGATTGTACAAACAAACTCTTCCAGACGCCTGACTCCAAGGCTAAGTAAAGGATGACTAAAAATGCCATGTGCACTAAACTCCTCGAAAATAATGGATTTCAGTCGCTCCTACCGTATACCTTATTCGATAACAGGGATTCGAACCGTCGCCTAACCTAAACTCAGAGGGAACGGTTCTTAAGTTCTAGAAAGAGCAGGATAAAGTTACTTAAATTTTATTTTTTAAACCTCAGGAATTATTTATTCTAAGAAATCTTGATAATAATCCTTTCTTATGTACGTATTCACATTCAAATGAATGATAATGTCGAACGAAGCATTGGTTGAGGCGCTACATCACTAACGTACTAAAGGACTGAAATCTGGAAATATTTTTGTTTTTTCAATGATCATTGCAAAAAACTGTTCCTCTTTAGATATGCATATCCATGGATGGTACTACGAATGGTATTGAGTTGTAAAACAGAGCTGTAATGTAGCCCATAAAAAATTAGTAGAACGATGAAATAAAGAATAAGCTAGAATTTTTTCGTGTAAAATGATTAAAGAATAGTTCAAATATGTTTTTAAAGTCATCTAATAAAAATCCTATGGTTCGGAGGTGAAAAAACTATTTAATCATGTGTTACGTATGGAGAAGTTTTCTCCACGTTCATTTCGATTAAAAGTTCTAATCTCTTTTCTGAGAACGAAAAGTGTCCCAACAGGCCCCTTTTATTAATGGAATATACTGTATGATTTCTTTATATGAAAATCTTTAGACATAGCCTTAGAAATAGCCCGGATAACCTTCCATTAACCCCTTTAAACGAAAATCTAACTGAGGCCTGGTTTTCATTAGAAGTGTGCAACGAGACGCCTATTACTTCTCGTTGAGAGTCCGCGATCGCGGACCAGGCCCGCGCCAATCACCGCCGGGAACCAGCCGCGCGCCAATCCGCGAGTTCGGCCCGAGCTTGGACCAATCGGCGAATACCGAAGATTCGCGAACGAGCACACGAGGTCCGTGGTCGGGCTATAAAGATCGCGCCGAAATCCACCGAGAGCGGAGTTGGCCTGGAGCTGCTCTCGAGGATACACCTCCGAGCTCCGGACTTCTCACAGCAGCCTGGAGACGTACGCGCTAAGGTATACCACCGAGCAAGTACGAGGAAGCGCCGGGATTGGCTGTACAAGTACGTGGGTTTACGTCCCGTATAAGGAAAGCCAAAACCGCGAGTAAGCCCAGAGGTGGCAGTCGCCCGTCGGCAGTGCTTTTCAGCATACCGTCGTCGCGACACTCCGGCCTTTTCTCCCCTCTCCTCGAGACCCGTTTCCTGAATCCGGTAAATTCCATCTTCCGATCCGCGACCGTGCTTCGCGTCTCGTACGCTTAGTCGTCGGTCGGCCGCAGCAGCGTGCGGAGCTCGCCCTACGGTATACTACCGAGAGCGAGTACCAAACGCCGGCGTCGAGCCGCACGTTCCTGGGTCTACGTCCGTTACGTGCGAACTCGCGCCGCGGTTGGCCGGGGACGGCAAGCGAGGCGTCCCGCCAGTCCAGTGAGGAACTGTACCGCGCCCCGCGAGCTCAACCGACACAGGGAACGTCGCAATTCACTATCACCTTCGTTGAGCAGCGGAGGTACCGTAGAATCCTTCAACCATCCCGGAAACCGGTCCTCGACGAACCATTACGACGAAGTTACCTCGTCCGCGATAAACCGCGTATAGTGAGATCGACTCACTCCCGGACCGCCCCCGCACCGTACTCCGTTATTTCGCGTCCGCCGTAACGCGAGCCCCGCTCGCCCCGCGTTCTGCCGTGCCACGGGTTCGGCCCGCCTCGTGCTCCCGTAACCCGTAGGGACTCCGCTCCGTATCCCGCCGCTCGCAACAGAGCGGCGCTCCGCGACACCGTCGTTCCCGCGAAGACGACACTCCGGGAGGCACCGCCTCGTGCCAACGGGCACTAGCCGCTCCTCGTTCACCTGTACATGCGTTAAAGACCGCCGTCGCGGATCCGGTCTCCGCCGCGTAGTTGTAAGAGCGTTAGCTATTAGGTTATTCATGTATATTATTAATTTACTTTACCGGGTTGTCCACCCTCGCTGTTTTGCCGCAGATCGGCCACAAGCCGGAACCTGTCGCCCAGCCTACCGGAACCGGGCTCACCGGGAACCCGGGACGCCGCGGGAAATAAATATAATTTAGTTTGTTTTCACTAATTACGTCTTGATTCTTTACCGAACACCTTTCCCCCTCCCCAAGAATCCTGGTCGCTGAGCGAATCCAGGGGAGGGCTCGCACGCCTCAATCGCGCTTCACACGAACGAGGCGTGTACCGTTACAAGGGACAAAAAATATGAGTGTGATCCTATGTGACATTAAGTTTAACAGAGCACCTCTTTCATTTTCAAGATATATAAACCCGTTCATTTTCATCCTCTTCGGTTCAGTAGCGGTTCAGTAATTGTGCAGTCACGTCGCGTTACACGCATAAGAGTCAATTCTAGCGAGATCGGGTTAAAGTCCCTTTCGAATCAAATCGTAACCTTATAGATTCCGTTAGTCCGGTATAGATTCTATTTGGCATTTAATAATTGCTCTCTAACCCCGCATTGCCAGTGCGTCAAAACCGTGCATCATAGGTAACAATTTCTTCAATTGTACACTTACTAAATTCATTCGCGACACAAACAACAACATTTGTAACAAATTTCAACTCAGAATATATTTGTCTTGTTTGTTAACTCGCGAAATCGATAAACCTTTAATTATTGCCCAATATCCTAATCTAGTAATTGAACGTTTCCACACGATACAATCTTACTGCTCGGATTGTATCAACTAAATTATATAATATAAGTTACAAGGCTTACTTTCTATCCTAGCGGGTCCCTGATTTCGCATCAGGTTCGCCCGCGACACACCTTAAACCAACAAAGATTTAAAACGATACCATCCTAGCGGATCCCCCATTTCGTATTGGGTTCTTCCGCATTCTAGCAGCTCCCTGGTTTCGCATCAGGTGCGTCTGTGAGTTATCCAACTCCTAGCGGATTCCCAGTTTCGCATTGGGTTCATCTGCGCTGTTACATAACCTCTTAGCAGTTCCCCGGTTTCGTACCGGGTTCGCCTGCGTGTCTCTCTTAGTGACTCCCCGATTTCGCATTGGGTGCGTTCACGAAGTTTCATCCTCCTAGTAGCCCCTCGGTTTCTCATCGACTCCAACCTCTCAGAGGCTCCCTGGTTTCCGGCACCGGCTGGCTCTGCGGGCCATACGGGGTTACCGCACCACTTCCGCCGAGGTGGCGGGACTCCTCGCCGTGGTTCCACCCTTTCATGTGGTGGCGGCGGAGCGGGCGAAGCTATACCACATCGCCCGCTCCTTCCGCCGCCCGCTGGGGGTGGATCTCGCGCGCGGGGAGGAGGAGGAGCTCGTGGCTCAGAATCGCCAGGCCCGGACGGACATGTTTGCCGAGTGGAGGGCGCTTTTGGCGCCCTCCACGCGTCCGATTGTCCGGGCCCTACTGCCCATATTTGATATATTGTGCAGGAAGCGGGTAAGGTTGACCTTCCGCCTCACGCAGGTGCCCTACGGCCATGGGTGCTTCGGAGAGTACCTGCACAAGATGGGGCAGGAGCCGACTGCGCAGTGTCACTACTGCGGCGAAGACGTCGACACGGCGCGGCATACCCTGGAGGAGTGCCCAGCTTGGGCCGAGCCACCCCGTGTCCTTAGAGCCGCAGTGGGCGGGTGGGACCTCTCGCTGGCGGCCGTGGTCGACCACATGACTGGCAGCGTGGGGTCGTGGATGGCGGTGGCCTCCTTCTGCGAGGACGTTATGTCGCAGAAGGAGGCCGCCGAACGGGCCCGGGAACGTGACCCGGGCTCGGCTAGGCGTGTGTGGGCGCGGGGATGTCCCCCGTGCCGACGTGTACTCCCCACGAGGGAGGCGGCGAGGGAAGGGAGGGGTCGGGGTCTCCCCCGCGCCAACTGGTGCCCCCGGGAGAGGGGGCGGAGTGGGGTTGGCGCGGGGAGACTACCCGCGTCCTGATGTGCCCCCAATATTGGGGGCGGTGGATTCGGGGGCTCGGGGTGCGAGCTGATCCGGGCCCCCAGAGGGGAGCATAGCTCCCCCCGTGCTGGGACGACATCCCCTGGGAGTATTCTCGGTGTGGGGCGGGGGGTGTCGGTCCATTCCTTCCCTAGGGGAGTGCCGGATCGCACCTCCGACGGCCCTTCCTTCCGGTGGCGGCGTCTTCATGCCTCGGAAGACTCCGGGAGCTGTGGGTGGACCGAGCTGGGGCTCGGGAAGCCCAATCCGAAGGCCCCAGGGATGGGGACACCGAGAGGGTCCCTCCGCCCGGGGTCTTGCAGCGTAGGCAATGGGGGAGGCGAACTCCCTCCCGCGGGGTATGATGTTAGCTGGGAGGTGTCCTGTTGAATACTCGCGTGATCCAGGCACCTCCCCTTTAGCTTAGGTGGGCGTGAGGTTTTAGTGGGTAGTCTCTGGAGGTTCCCCCCAGAGATAGTCCCGCATAACCCCGATTTCCCCCAGGGAGCCGGGGTATGCGAAAAGCATTTCCTCACGATAAAAAAAAACAAAAGAGGCTCCCTGGTTTCGCATCAAGTGCGTCCTCGATGTCAACTATCCTAGCGGCTGCCCGGTTTCGCATTGGGTGTATCCGCGTATCTAACTAACAAATTGAAACCATATTCGTGGGGTAATAACCCCCTCGCCGGCCTCTCGCGTTGCTCGCAGCCCTGGCTCGTAACACATTAAAGGAAGTTTTTTTAATTAATATAATTGTAGCTAAAAATATGAAAAAATTTAAGATAGTGGTGAGGTCAATACATAATTATTAAATTTAAGTTCAGGATGGTCGCTTTTAAACTTCGATATGAAATCTGCATTTGTTCGAATTTTTTCGGGGTTTTCATTTTATACAACTAGAGTTTGCAACTAAAAAATTGTATATTATTTATTTTGTATATTAGATTTATATGTTACTTACATATTTTATATAAAACAACTAAACTGTAGGTTCTGGTCCTGGTTAAAAAGATGATGTGCGTTCTGTTTCTTGCTAAAAAGTTGACCAGGTTCCGTTCCATGCTGAAAAGGGGATGTCACAAAAGTGGGAACATCCAAACCCCGTGCGTGAGCACTCTCATATCAGAGAGGATAGGAGAGTGCTCACGCCCGGGTTTTCGGCGTTCTGTAGGGATATTGGCGCTGCCGCGCCATTCCCCTAGGCACGCGCCTAGAGAATATGCTCCGATGAGGTTGGCAGTGCCAACCTCGGGCAATGCAGGCGAGAGAACCGCCATGTGCTCTCTCGCTGCCTGACTCTCGATCGAAACAAACGTCTCGATCCAACGCTCTCGAACCAGAGTCGAATAAAGTTGTTTCGTTGCATACACGTGTTCGTGATTATTGGTAAAAAGTGTCCTAGTGGTTCTGTGCAGTGTAGGCTGCATCTTGGTTCCGCATTTATCCGCGGGACCCTTAAACCTACAGTTCCTGTGGGGACGGCTGCACTTAGACGCATGTGCCGTAGGGCATGCGCTAGTGCGCCTGCGTTAACCGCGCCTTCGCGGCGAGGAGCGCCTCTCCGGCGATTCGTTCGCGGTTCTCTTTGCAATCGTCGTAGCGAATAGTCCTGTATCATTCTGTATCTCGTTGACTCTGCGGCGCACAGTAGGCAATTTGGACGAAATCGGATTCAAAATCAAAGAACTTTCGATAGAAATGAGGTAGAGCGATGAAATTTTTTAAAAATTAAAGCTGAAACTGTTTAGAATATGGGAAAATAGGGATATTATGGTACGAACGCTTTTTAACTTTGAGAAAATTCGTTAAACTTGCACAATTTCAAGAAAATTGTGATTTTTTCAATGCCAAGCGCGGAAAAATTTTTTTTTAACATGCTATACATCATTTCCCATAGATTTTTTTCACACTGATTTCAAATCCGGTCTCAAAATTTGTCTACGACCTCAGGATTTTGCAAAAAATATATTTTTGTGACAAAAACTAATGAAATCATTTTTTCGTTGAAATGATTTGTTAACACACTAGTTTGAAGGTACATCTTATTCTCATATATAAAACACAATAGAAATAATAATAATGAAGTATTTGAATGTTTTGAGTTTCTTACGAAACATGAAGCACTTCGCATCTCTTCGATCTCTAGTAAAAGATCAATTAAAGTTGTGCCAAAGAAAGAAAGTAGCACCAGAAGTTCGAAACTTCGTTGATGAAAATACGTGAGTTAAAAAATTTAAATACTTATCTTACTTCCTCTGTAAATGAAAATATAATTATGGACAATAGATATCTAATTTATACTACATTATAGCCACACACAGTCTGCAGAAAGTGCCAGTAGCAATGACAGCGATACGTCAAGTGATGAGGAGATGCGAAGTGCTTCATGTTTCGTAAGAAACTCAAAACATTCAAATACTTCATTATTATTATTTCTATTGTGTTTTATATATGAGAATACGATATACCTTCAAACTAGTGTGTTATCAAATCATTTCAACGAAAAAATGATTTCATTAGTTTTTGTCACAAAAATATATTTTTTGCAAAATTCTGAGGTCGTAGACAAATTTTGAGACCGGATTTGGAATCAGTGTGAAAAAAATCTATGGGAAACGATGTATAGCATGTTAAAAAAAAATTTTTCCGCGCTTGGCATTGAAAAAATCACAATTTTCTTGAAATTGTGCAAGTTTAACGAATTTTCTCAAAGTTAAAAAGCGTTCGTACCATAATATCCCTATTTTTCCCATATTCTAAACAGTTTCAGCTTTAATTTTTAAAAAATTTCATCGCTCTACCTCATTTCTATCGAAAGTTCTTTGATTTTGAATCCGATTTCGTCCAAATTGCCCACTGTGCGGCGTTGTGCCGCTGGACCGTGCCGGGTTTCATTTGTAACTGCCGCGAGTCGTTATCGAGTATCGTGTTCAACTGACGAGTTAAGTAATAAATCTCGTTATTTCGGTCGTTACCCGAGTATATATTTGAAGGGAATTATACGTGTTCAGCAACCACAGCGATTTATTCTATATTGAGAGAGGTATCCCTTTGAGGAGTTACACACAAGAAGCGCTTAGCGCGCGTCCGCTCGCGTTTATATACTTGCGCTGGGTCGAACATTCTAGATGTCCGACGTTTGAACTTTTTATTGGAATCGCAACCGTCAGCTATTTTGCTGACGGATTAATGACCGTTGGGTGATGCGTCTACGTGCTCGCACGTCGATGAGCCCTCGCGGCCTCGCGGATTTGCTTACGCGAATACATGTTCTCGGTTTCTTTCCTAGCTTTCACTGTCAGCTGTTTTTGCTGACGGGTTAACAGCTGCCACATATTATTCGTGAGGAGTGGGCCTCACGTTCCTAACCAAATTCCTACTCGCCGCGGCCACGTGGCGCGTCCATCTTGGACGAGGTTATTTCGTGCGTTCTCAGCAGAGAACGTGTGGCTTCTCTCCACTGACCCCCTGAACTCGTTGATCGAGTTGTCTACACGTTACCGCGTTCGTGGTGGAGGAGCTCAGGTGCACCACTCTACGGGGACGGGACATTGCCCGTCAATTCCCCTGGGCACATTTCCCCAGATTAGTGTGAGGGAAATCCCCATGTTGCGTCGCAGTGTGGTGGGATGGGGACTTTTGTTGTGGGTTCGAGTGCCCGTGGAGCGCTGAAGCGCTCTGCTCGTGGAGGTTCACAAATAACTTAGTACACAGAGTAAAATGGCGAAAATTGTTAAAGATTTATTTAGAAATTCTTGGAGATGTAACTCCCCGGTTCTATAATGAGTTCTGTCTCATCCTGGAGCTTCAAATCCTTTTTCAGCTTCTTCCTTCTCGTCTCGCTTCCTTAGCCAATAGGAAAATTGGGATCTTCTGGCTAGGCGTTGATTCGTCGGATCACTCGTCTTCCGGTTGCTGCTTGATGGTGATTGGTAGTGGATGGATCTTAATAGCGCACGCACGGGAGTGGGGTACGCATGAGGGTGAAGCCCCGCCAAAACGAGGGACGTGGGGCCATGTGGGACCGAACAAGACAGAGGTCCGAGGGAGTTCCAAGAGGTCCTTGACTGAGAATTTATGACCTCTTGTCCTTAACTGATTCCGGACTTCGACTATCCCTAATTTATGTAGAATTGGAGAAGCTACTCTAAGAGGCTGCGTGACTTTCTCTAAATTCTGCAATTAGTCTCGCCGACTCGAATTTCGTCAAGGATCTCTATGGAACTCTCCGGGTCTTTCTTTACCTACTCTAAACAAATAAAATACGTATGTATGAAATACGCAATTACATCTTATATTTAAATTTGCCTCTCCGCGCCATTAATCGATGCTATATATATATATCTAGCTATGTTCGCGTGGTCAACTAGCCACGCTACACCCACATTCTGTAGGGAATTTGTCCCGCGCATCCGTCGCTCCCCTAGGCCGTCCCTAGGGGAATCGCCGACACGCCGTTGGCAGCACTACGCCTCACGTTGAGGAAGAAGGCGGCAAGTGGGAGAACGCTCTCCCCACTTGCGAACACTTCGTTCGTGGTCTTCAACGAGCACAGACGTCCATTTTACCACAGTTAAGAAAGAAGTGAAGTTCATTTTACCCCGCGTGTCTCCTGTCTAGATCACGGATGCTCCCGCATCCGAGTTTAGTATCGGTCTCGTGATTAAAACCGCTACAATTCTGTAGGGATATTGGCGCTGCCGCGCCATTCCCCTAGACACACGCCTAGAGAATATGCTCCGACGAGGTTGGCACTCTCAACCTCGGGCAATGCAGGCGAGAGAACCGCCTATGTACTCTCTCGCTGTCGGACTCTCGATCGAGACAGACGTCTCGATCCTACGCTCTCGAAGTAAAGTCGAATAAAGTTGTTTTGTTGTGTGACGTCGCCCTAATCGAAACAGGCGCCATCTCGGTAATAACTAGACACGATACCGCGCGTATTCGAACAGACACGTATTCTATAAGGATAATTTTTAAGAAAGCGCAGTTAGAAAATGTTATGTTAAGTTAAGAGGTCACTCGAGTAGGGAAAGCGAGACGCAAGGAATGCCAGCTGCAAGCGATAACGGAGCGGAACCACTTCTACTAGGACCAGGCCCGCTTAAGCGAAGGACAACGAGGAAAAACAGACCCGAGAGAAGACAGCTCTACAGCCTCCCTCAAGGACCTGGAAGACATAAATTAGTCACCCCCGAACAAGAGGCCACCTACGAAGACATCGAACGGCAATCGAAACGCACGTGGCATGCTACACGCGAGTAACCCCTCAGATTACGTCCCCTTGGGCCACTCCTTCGAGGCCTTACGCATTCTAGGCCCACGCAACTTAGGGGAGGAGACTACCCTTCTGATTGGACCTCACGACGCCCCACTATCAACGCATCCTGGAACCGGAGGTCCGATAAAAGGAACAGAGCAAAGGCCCGCGACACTCGTTTTTGATCTCGAAAATCACTTTGTCGACCCATCAACATTATTAGAAATACAGTAAAGTTTTCCGACCAAGTTACGTTTATAACATTTTATATCCATTTTCCCTTCCCAGATAAAGCCGCGTTCGGGAGTTTAGTACCTTAGTACTTTGAGGCGTTTGAACTCATGCCGCGAAATTGATAGATTAACCGGTTGTGCCATCTGCAGACAAGTATCGTAATTTCGGGTCCCTAATACGTACATAACAGTGGTGACAGCGGTGGGATACGCCAACTTTCGTGCGCGCTTTTTCAAAAGAACACATTTGTGACTTAGAATTCGAACTGAACTAACAGTGTATTTTAATTAAATAAGGACAATAAAAGAGTGCAGGTGAACATTGAACTGTGAATTACAAACTGAGTTTTCGTGCCACTCTTCCCTCCTGGGTTTTGGCGTGGTTTCCCCAGGGAGCGACGGGTGAATACCGGAAGAGGTGATTATCAGCGGCCACGCAAGCTAGCCTAAAGCAACCCTGAAATCACTGGCAATCACTGGATACCTGCTGCGCACCTGCCATCCTGATAGCTGCACATTCAACGTCCATTTGAAGAAGGGAACAACATCTAGTAAACGAACCTACCCTTCTGGAATTCAGTAGCAGCGGACATCGTCAACTCATCAGCAGCTCAAGTGTAAGACACACGTTCATTGTTTCTATCTCGAGTGACCAGTCAGGATTAGATTAGTTTGGTATTTAGATTAAGATAGATAATTGTCTAGTGTAAACATGAGTAACGATAGTCGATCGACTAGCTCGTGGGTTGTCGCGTGCCCGCAGGGAACCTCACGGTCTGATAGCTCCTCCGATTTCTCTCTTATCCCTTGGCGTGACCCTGAGATCATGCGAAATGAAATTGACAAACCATTTGTTCGGCCACCGGGGTATCAACCCCCATCGATTGTGTCTGAACAGTACGAAAATTCGAATATAGAGGAATTATCTTCTGCTTCCGCTGTCTCTAATGTCGAATCCGTCGGCGGATGCCAAATCTCTTTAAAATTAGCCTCGGAAATTTTGCCTGAATTTGATGGGAAGTCTACACCGGTGAAAGAGTTTACGAGATTATGCCGCGATATTTGGAAGGCGGTAAAGTTGAACGAACGGCAATTTCTTGTTAAAATAATAGAGAAAAAAGTAATTAAGGACGCGAAAAGTCATATCCGACGACAACGAGATACGTATAATCTGGAAGAATTACTAAAATCTTTGGAACGTGCATTTACCCCAAGGCACACTCTCGACACCCTCCAAACGCGTATGTCGAATATGTATCAAGAAATCGGAGAATCTGCACTCCAGTACGGGAATCGAGTCAAAGAATTATTAGACGATATACTTGACGCGATTGATGAAGAATGTGATCCGGACGTCGCATATGGAGTACGGACTAGGGCCATAGACAACGCCTGCAGTTGTTACATCACGGGATTGAGTAATACAATCGAGACTCAGGTTCGTCAAGGAAAACCCGCGATTCTCCAAGCGGCCATTGATTTGGCGATGGACGAGGAGGAACATCAAAAGAATAGAGCTCGTGTTCGTCGGGAAAAAATCGTGCGATACGATCGTCGCGAACGTGGGCAAGAACGAAGATTTGACACGAGACGTCCTCGCGAAGAAATAGAGACAGTCCGGGTAAACGAAATCCGGGCAACACGAGGCGGTGATGATCGTCGTTCACGCCTTTACTGCCATACCTGTCGGAAACCGGGTCACGCGTCAGAAAACTGCAACAGCTTCAAACGGCGGGAGGCCCTTATGTGCACTTATTGTAAACGGAAAGGTCATAACGAGTTTAATTGTTTTACTAAGCGCGATCGGGAACGACGTAGTGATAATCACCCATCATCATACATTGCACCTGGGCGTAATTTAAACTCCAATCTCGCTCTTCGAGACAGCGCTACGAAGAGTGTAGCAATAAAAGCGCGACCCGACTCTGCCAGGTTAACTACGATCTCAGTCGAAAGCGAACAACCCAACTCCCCGTCATAATTATAGATCATTGTTTTTTCCATAACAACCAGGGTTATTTCCTCATTGACACCGGTTCACAATTGAATCTAATTAAAGAAAGTGCGATTTCTCCAGAGGTTCATGTTAACACTAAAATTTCGTATCATTTGAGAGGCATTGGGACAGGAACTCGTCGAACCTATGGAGAAATTACTCTCAATATGCTGAGTGTCGAAATAAAATTTCAAGTAGTAGACCATAGCTTCCCCATAGAACAATCCGGAATTATTGGAATGGAATTCCTTACTAAACAGCAGGCTCTTCTAGCTTTTCGAGAAAAATTGTCAAGTTCACTAATCTTAGGGAATAAAGAAATTCCGTTTTGTAACCACCCTTCGTTCGACTTGCCGCCGCGAACTAAAACGTTAATTAAAATTCCTACTAAAACTCCAAATTTAAGGGAAGGTTACGTTAGGAAAATGGATTTCGGACCGGGAGTGTACGTAGGAGAAGCAATTGTTTCGCAAGATCAGGGTCATGTAAAATTGTTCGCCATTAATTGTACGTATGATCAGGTCAATATTACTCTACCTCCGGTCGAACTGGAAGATTTCGAGGCTCAACCCCCATTAGCCCGTTCTGCTCGAATCGGTAACCCAGGTATAGACAACCAACGCTCCTCTGCCGAGAGACTTTCAAAGCTTTCTGGCCTTCTTAAATTAGATAATTTGAACGAGGAAGAAAGAGTTAGTATTCTATCAAGTGTTGCTACTTACGCATACCAATTTCACTTACCTGGAGATAGATTAGAGTCCACCACCACCGTAAAACATAAGATAATTACCACCGATGAGAGCCCGCTAAACACCAAACAATACAGATATCCTCAGATCCACAAGGCAGAAATTCAGAACCAAGTCCAAGACCTTCTTAACAATAAAATCATCGAACCCTCCGATTCCCCATATAATTCACCTGTTTGGATCGTGCCGAAGAAGCCGGATTCGTCTGGTGAACCTCGTTGGCGAATGGTCATCGACTATCGCAGACTCAATGAAAAAACAATTAACGACGCTTACCCACTCCCTAATATAACGGATATCCTCGATCAACTAGGAGGTGCTAAATATTTTAGCACGCTCGATTTAGCCTCAGGGTTTCATCAGGTATCTATGGACCCCTCTTCTAAATCAAAAACCGCATTTTCAACCCCTTTTGGACATTACGAGTTTAATAGAATGCCCTTTGGTCTTTGTAACGCACCAGCCACCTTCCAGAGGCTTATGGATCGTGTCCTCGTCGGTCTACAGGGTATCGAATTATTCGTATACATGGATGATATTGTCGTCTATGCTAATTCACTCGAAGAACACTCTAGAAAACTAAACACTCTGCTAGGTCGCTTGCAAAACGCTGGGTTGGCACTTCAACCGGAAAAGTGCATGTTTCTTCGCAAAGAAATAGCTTATCTAGGGCATCTGATCACTAACGAAGGAGTGAAGCCGGACCCCGGTAAAATTAAAGCCGTGAAATCGTTCCCGGTACCCTCGAATAGGAAAACAATTAAATCCTTTTTAGGATTAATCGGATACTATCGCAGGTTTATCAAGGACTTCGCGAGACTCGCAAAACCCATGACTCGATTGCTAAAAAAGAGTACTCCATTCTTCTGGAACCATGCTGCGCAAGAAGCATTTGAAAACCTAAGAGACACTATCTGCCGGCAACCCCTCCTGCAATATCCGGATTTTCGCAAATCATTTATAGTCACTACCGATGCCTCCAACTATGCCATCGGTGCCGTCCTCAGTCAGGGTGATATAGGCAAAGATCTTCCTATTGCCTATGCATCGAGAACACTGAACGACACCGAAACAAACTATTCTACTACCGAAAAGGAATTACTCGCCATAATTTTCGCTGTTAATCATTTCCGCCCCTATCTGTACGGCCATAAATTTACCCTTGTCACGGACCATCGACCTCTAGTTTGGCTCCACAACACCAAAGATCCAACCTCCAAATTAATGCGATGGAGAATCAAATTGAACGAGTACGATTATAATATCGTATACAAGCCAGGACGCGTAAATTCCAACGCGGATGCTCTTTCCCGTAACGTTCCGGATGAGGTTTTGCAACAAACGGCAGTGGAACTTCAAAGGGATTCTCACTCTAGATGTCAGGAAAAGATGCTTGTCCGCGCGGACAAAACACCGGTTACTGATATCGAAACGGGTGACGATCCTGGCAAAGTATCTCAATGTCTCGAATGTGAAGCTTCCGTTGCCGCCTGCTTCTTTGCTAGCGAGAAGTTGGCGGAAGAGATAGGAAATCTACCCCAGATAAACAACCAACTTGTATCCACCCGAACACCATCCACAATAACATCGAAATCCTGCAACAACATTTGCATGACTACTCAACAAGACAAGACAGTAGATCGTGTCCCGGGGAGTAAAGTGTGGACCCTTCTTCCTGCAACGCTGGAAAATTCGCCTGCACGCTATGTCGGTAGTTCCGGTTCTGCGCGCAAATTCCCAGACCGTCTCCAAGGACAAGCTGCAGTGCAACGAGAAGCGACGATAAAACCCGTACTCGCAACGAGGGAAATCTCGCCTGTACGCCATGTCGGAGTTCCGGTACGCGCGCAAATTCCCGTACCGTCTCCACGGACAGGCTGCAGTGCACGCATCGAGGGAAGGTATTTATGGGACACGGTTGACTCTGACGCTACCCAACCCGACGATAACCCTTTTTCAGAAGAACGAAACATATCCAACCAAGATCCACCGATCGCTGCCCGATTCAACACTAACGAATTATACACTTTAACCCATTCATGTTTTACCTACAGTAAAGATTTCCTATCTCTGAGAAAAGATCACATAGTTCATTTCATTTCGGCAAACTACGAGTTAACTTCTGCAACTAGTAATGAGTTACTCGAACAAGGGAGGTTCTCCATCCATGAATTGCGCAACGTGGATGCCAACGTAGGTGAAGCCATTGCCATCCGATCCGGTCGAACCAATATTTTCCACTTAATTACCCAAGAAACCCCCAATTCACCTACCAGCCTTACAAACATCGAATTGTGCATTCATAGTTTAAAAAATTTAATGAAGGGACTTGGCCTCTTTACTTGCAGTGTATCGAAAAATCGTAACGACTTAGATCAAATTCCTTGGATCGATATAGAAAAACTATTCAAGGCTGGTTTCTCGACGGAAGGGTATACTATCACTATATGCTCAAACGAACTAAAATTTCCCCCAAAGGACGACCAAAGTCGTATCCTTAAAGAATACCACGAGTCTGTGGTGGGTGGTCACAAAGGAATTACTAAGTTATATAACCGTGTTCGTGAAGACTTCTATTGGAAAGGAATGCGAAAAGATATCGCAGACCTCGTAAAAACCTGCCCCAGTTGTCAAAAATTCAAACTAGTAAGGAAAGGGATTAAACAACCTCTTCGTATTACAGACACCCCTCAACAGGCATTCGATAAGGTACAGTTAGACATTGTTGGACCTTTACCAGTAACCGAATCAGGTTACAGATATCTCCTCACTCTCCAAGATAATCTGACAAAATATTCAGATGCTATCCCTCTCCGAGAAATGGATGCAGTCTCTGTTGCTTCTGCACTTGCAGAACAATTTATTTCTCGTTTCGGATGCCCAAAAACCATCCACACTGATCAAGGTAGAAATTTTATGAGCCGAATAATGAAATGCTTTTGCCGCATCTTCAAAATCAAACAAATTAAATCTACAGCATACCATCCCCAATCATTAGGTTCGCTCGAACGCGCTCACCACGTCTTCATCGAATATTTAAAACACTATTGCACTAAGAGAGATTGGGATAAATGGATACGATTCGGCATGTTTTCCTACAATACATCGGTTCACGAGTCTACAGGTTTCACTCCCCATGAACTTATTTTTGGTAAAAAGGCCCGCATCCCTTCAGAATTTGCCGACGTACAACCACCCCGAACGTTTTCTCAATACTTCGACGACCTTTTCTCTACAATAACAACCGTACAAGCATCTGCCGCCCAAACCCTTAAGAAAGCCAAGGCTAAGTGTAAAAAACTTTATGACCGGAACGTCAACCCACACAAGTTTAGGATCGACGACCACGTGTACCTGCTTCACGAACCTCGAACTTCCAAGTTTGACCCCCAATGGAACGGACCGTATAAAATAACCCGATTATTTGATGATTTCAATGCCGAAATCGCAATCAACCAATCACGTATGAAGATAGTCCATACCAATAAACTTAAATTAGCCCATATTAGGCCTGAACCGCTACCCGATCCACAACCAGATCCTTGATATACCTGTAGAATATCGAGTCGAGCATTATAGCAAGGGTGCTTACGTATGTATGCATATGTATCATGAATGCGGAATATAGGCGAAATAATATATGCATATATCTTCCAAATAAGCTGTATTGTTAGTAACACCTATTTTTATACTTAGTCATACCACATCCTTTTATAATTATAAACATCATTATTAAGATCGCTATTACTATTGTCATTTAATTTCTTTTGTGTTTTTGTATATATGCATACCTTTAATATGATTATGTTACAGTAGTTATTTTCTCTATTATTCTATATATTAAAATAAAATATCTGTCTATGTTACTAAACATTTTAGTACCTCTGCTTTCTATAATAAATATTATTATAACTACCCCCTTCCTATACTATAATCATACTATACTATATTTTTTTTTTATTGTCATCATTATTATTATTATTACTACTGTAGCAATTGGCGCTTTGCTATTATTTTTCCTTTTGCGTTTACCGTTAATTTTATTATTAATCTATTATTATTAATTATTATTGTTCCGCTTAGTTATAAGGTGTTCTACCTAGTATTAAAGTAAAAGTTGTTACTACATGTAACATCCTTTTTATTAAGGGGGGAGGTGTGACGTCGCCCTAATCGAAACAGGCGCCATCTCGGTAATAACTAGACACGATACCGCGCGTATTCGAACAGACACGTATTCTATAAGGATAATTTTTAAGAAAGCGCAGTTAGAAAATGTTATGTTAAGTTAAGAGGTCACTCGAGTAGGGAAAGCGAGACGCAAGGAATGCCAGCTGCAAGCGATAACGGAGCGGAACCACTTCTACTAGGACCAGGCCCGCTTAAGCGAAGGACAACGAGGAAAAACAGACCCGAGAGAAGACAGCTCTACAGCCTCCCTCAAGGACCTGGAAGACATAAATTAGTCACCCCCGAACAAGAGGCCACCTACGAAGACATCGAACGGCAATCGAAACGCACGTGGCATGCTACACGCGAGTAACCCCTCAGATTACGTCCCCTTGGGCCACTCCTTCGAGGCCTTACGCATTCTAGGCCCACGCAACTTAGGGGAGGAGACTACCCTTCTGATTGGACCTCACGACGCCCCACTATCAACGCATCCTGGAACCGGAGGTCCGATAAAAGGAACAGAGCAAAGGCCCGCGACACTCGTTTTTGATCTCGAAAATCACTTTGTCGACCCATCAACATTATTAGAAATACAGTAAAGTTTTCCGACCAAGTTACGTTTATAACATTTTATATCCATTTTCCCTTCCCAGATAAAGCCGCGTTCGGGAGTTTAGTACCTTAGTACTTTGAGGCGTTTGAACTCATGCCGCGAAATTGATAGATTAACCGGTTGTGCCATCTGCAGACAAGTATCGTAATTTCGGGTCCCTAATACGTACATAACAGTTGCATACACGAGTGAATCACTAGCGATAAAAGTCTCCCAGCGGTTCTGTGCAGAGTAGGCTGCATCTTGGTTCCGCATTTATCCGCGGGACCCTTAAACCTACAATTCCCGATATAATGCTGACATCTGCTCAGCCTTAGCATGGCACAGAACCGGGCCGTCTTTCCTGGAACAGAACCGGGCCGTCTTTTAGCATGGCACAGAACCGGGCCGTCTTTCCTGGAACAGAACCGGGCCACCGACGAGATATATATAAAGACTACCAGCCTTACGGGAGAATGTGTCGCTCGAAAAATGCGGTGTGGGGCCGGCGGCGCTCACGCGCATGTGCCATGCGGCACGCGTTAGTGCGCCTGCGTTTCCCGCGTTTTCCGCGGCGAGGAGCGTCTCGTCGACGACTCTTTCTCTTTCGCGAAAACCACGCCGCCGTAGCTAGTCGCGTCTTTCGGAGTTGAATTTGATATATAACGGTGTTACTACGCTGTCCGTACTGGACGGACCTTGTATCTCGCGTCTAGCTGTTTCGCGAGTTTCCTCGTTGCCATTCGGTGAATAAACGTTGTTATTTGATCGTTACCTGACGCCTTTATTAATCGTGAGGTGTGGGCCTCACGCAGTTAACCTGTTCCGACTTCGCCGCGAATACGTGGCGCGTCCATCTTGGACTATCATATATTGCAAGCGTTCTCTCTCGAGAACGTGTGGCCTGTGGTCACTGGAGACCCTGTTTTCTGTACTACGTGCTCATCGTACAGTCCCCACGTTCGTGGAGGACAGTCTGAGTCTACGCTCACCGATGTGGTGTGTACCACTACAGAGGAAGTCGACAGACAGACCACTTCAATATATCTCTCTCTAAAATCCCCACAGCGGTGTGGGGCCGGCGACACAGCCGCGCAGTTAAGCGCTCCTGCGCCTGCGCGGCCGGGCGATAGCGGCAACGAGCGCGTTGCCGACTGTGCCTTCCTTCTTCTTCTCCGAGTCGTCGTCGTGAGAATACGCTGCGCATATAGCGTCTCTTCTACGTAAAGTGTATCCTGCGGTGTGGTGCCGCAGGACTGCCGGCTCGACATATATTGTCATCGCGACTCGTTCTGGAGTGTCGCGAACTCGCACTTTGAGCTCATTCAATAAACCTCGTTATTCGGTCGTTATTCGACGTGTTTATTACTCGTGAGGAGTGGGCCTCACGTGCTTAACCTATATCCTCCTTGCCGCGAACACGTGGCGCGTCCATATTGAACGCAGTCCGTCTGAACATATATTTCGTGCGTTCTCGCCAGAGAACGCGTGGCCTCCGGCCACTGGTGACCCCAATCTCTCGTGTGTTACGAGATCTATGTTCCTAGTCCCCACGTGCGTGGAGGACCGTCGGAACTCGGCAGTGCGTACACCTGTACGCCTCCACCACCAATAAAATCCCCACATTGGTGACCCCGACGTGATGTTGGGAGTCGTGGGAGACGTGGTGGACCAAAAATCCCCACAGCGGTGGTCTTCTACCGCCCTCTAGGATAGATTTTGGCTGGAGCACAGACGAGGTATAGGAGTAGACCAATCACCATATGGGATTTCGTGTCTCACATGTAAACAACTGGTTTTCTTACGCCCTCTACGCTGACGAGCGATAAATGTTGGAACTAGATCCACAAAAATGATCAAATCTGGTCAAATACAAATGATTGACCAGTTATGTACATATCTGATGTTATGACTATAGGTTCAAATTATATTTTTTTATTTGATGTCATTACGTTATATATCTACAATTATCTTTATCAATACAATATTAATAAATATAGATACTACGTTTCCAAATTATAGAAATACAATTTTCATAAACCTTGAACGTAAATAACATTTCTCCATACGTATAATTATTATTCGCATTTCTACAAGTTTTTAACACTATTAATACGCAAGCATTTTGAATATATTTTGTAACTGAACTTGAAAAAGAAATTAAATTGAAATTTACTATATATTTTCATGTATATTTCATTTAAAAAACATAAACTTTAGTTTTAAAGAATCATCCAAAATATCAATTAATATTAGTTGTAAAATTCGAAAGAGTTAAGAATTAATTAATCAATAATTATGTAGTTGATCTTTTTTGCAAGATGTCAATCTATTTCACTAGTGACTGAGAACGTAGTTGCATTATTTTCTTTCACGTTTGTAGTGAGAAAATAAACGACGAAGGCAACAGTACGTCTCCTTACGTTGCTTCTACTACGCACGCGCTACACACAAGCGTACCTCTATTCTGTCCGTGTGAGCTGCCAGCCCGACTGTTCGACGCGTTCCGCCGAATTCACGCAGAGTTGGGAAAAATATTTATCTGAATAAAAATTTCGAATAACGAATAAAAAATAAAAAAATTTTTATTCGTTATTCGAAGGTTCGAATAAAAAAATTATCTTTATTCGACGAGTATCGGATAAATAATTTTATTCGACGAGAATTTATCCGACGAATAAAGATCATTTTTTTTATTCGAAGCGGATTTATTCGAACTTCGAATAATTTTTTCATCTTTTATCTGTATTTTCTATTCGAAGGCTTCTAATAAAGCTTCGAATTACTTTTACCGAGCGCCGAGATTCAAAGACCCATCGACGACAAACAACATACAATGTAAGCCGATGGAGAATCGCGCACGAATGAAAGTTTAAACTTTTAGATTTTTCAACATATCCTCATAAAATTGTGACGAGCGAATGGAGGGGGTTTTCCTGATGAAAATGAGGTCAAATTCGAGTGTAATCGAACAAGTTTCACTGATACGTAATGCTACGATAAAAATTACAATCTCATTAAAGACAGTCCAAATGATGTCGTGTTTGGACTCATTTTGATCGGGACAAGCTTTAATACTCATTCACGATAAGAACGATTGAATTTTGTCATAACTTGAATATTGTATTTATTCTTTTTTTTTATTCTATAACTATTACAGAATATATTTTGTTGAATAATCATTATTTGATAAATATCGCAAGAATTTCCAAATTAATTAATTACACCTATGAATTATTGATTATAAAATAATGATTACAATGGTGAACAATATGGAAAATAAGAAGGCAATAAGAGTGTAATGAAATTATACAATAAAAAATAATTACCGACGAGATATATATAAAGACTGCCAGCCCCCGTGTTAAACTGCGAGCTTCAAAGTGGGTCCCAGGTGGGTACTGGGAGCGATCGGTAATGGCCCCTATGTCGAGATACTCTCGTCGGTTGTAGAACTAAGAACGTGGAACTATCACTAATCTCAAATACCAACATCGCTACACATGCTGCGCTCGCTACCTAAATAGAACATTTGCTCGTGAACTAGGGAAGAAATGTCAGTGAAATAGGCAATAAATAAACGTAGAATGCTGACATAATGCATTCTGTAATTGTTCCTTATTGTTCACCATTGTAATAATTGTTTTATAATCGTTAGTTTATAGGTGTAGGAAATATGAAAGTAACATTACCAAAAAATATCAGAATTTAAAATGTGTAACGGTTCAAGTCTCGTCGCGGGATGCGCGGCGAGGCGTGCGAGCCCTCCCCGGATTGGCTCAGCGGCCAGTGTTCTTTGGGGAGGGGAATAAGGTGGTTAATTAAATACGCTTTATTGAGTGGAATAACAGAAAACAAGTTTATTTTATTTCTTGGGTCCCGGATTCCTCGTGGGTCCGGTCGCGGTCGGTCCAGTGCGGAGATCCGCCTCTCAGCTGGCCTATTACAACAGAAATGAGCGTGGACACCCGGTGAATAAACGGTTTTTAACGAATGAAATTATGAACATTCACTGAAATTAACCTAAACGACTAATTAGAAACTTAACCTACAACACGCACTTAACCTAAACGCGCGGAGCAACGGGGCTCCGAATCGGCGGACGGAACAGGTCCTCGCGGCCACTCGCGGCGGTGACTGGAAAACCTCGGCGGAGCATCATCCACCGATGGACGACGGAGTAAGCGGTGCGCGGTTCGGTAGGGAGCGCCGGTGCTCCGAAATGTCGCGTTACTACTGTAGGATCAAGGAAGATAATATGAAAATGACGATATATTTTATAATTAAACGTCTTTCGCCGAGATCGCGTTTCACCAAAATCCGCCGCCTTGAAAGTTGCGCTGTTTTAAATTCGCTTGTTAAAACTATTAATTGTTTTTGAGCATCGGTCTCTGTTCCGCTCGCGAACCCAAACACTACCGTCTCAACGTCCCGATGCACCCCTTCGTCCCTTCCCACACTACGGTCCGCGGTGGCGCGGGCGAGCAGGGCTCGTTTCGTTGCGGCGAGAGAGAAAACGCGGCGCGAGGGCTTGCTCTCGCGGTCTCGGACCCGGCGACGGATGGTCCTCCCTCCCTCCTCTGTTCTCGGTGATGGTGTTCGGGAACCTCCGCGGCTCAGCAAGGTGGTAATGAACTGGTGACGTGTCCTGGCGTCAGCTGAGCTCGCGGAGCGCGGGTGGTTTTGTCCCCGGATCGGCGGGACGCCTCGCTTGCCGTCCCCGATCAACCGCGGCACGAGTTCGCACGTACGGACGTAAACCCAGTACGTGTGGCTCGATGCCGGCGTGGTTACTCGTCCTCGGTAGTAGACCGCAGGATTAGCTCCGCACGCTGCTGCGGCCGGTCAACGACTAAGCGCACGAGGCGCGAAGCACGGTCGCGGATCGGAAGATAGGATATCAGCTGGGTTCGGGAGCGGGTCTCGAGGAGTGGGGAGAACGAGCCGGAGTGTCGCGGCGACGGTATACTGGAAAGTACTGCCGTCGGGCGATTGCCACCTCGGGGCTTGCTCGCGGTCTCGGCTTTCCTTATACGGGACGTAAACCCACGTATTTGTACGGCCGATCCCGGCACTTCCTCGTACTTGCCCGGTAGTAAACCGAGGTACGCAAGGATCTGCGCGGCTGCGAGAAGTCCTGAGCTCGGGTGTTACCCCGAGAGCAGCTCCAGGCCAACTTCGCTCTCGGTGGATTTCGGCGCGATCTTTATAGCCCGAGTACGGACCTCGTGTGCTCGTTCGCGAATCTTCGGTATTCGCCGATTGGTCCGAGCTCGGGCCGAATTCACGGATTGGCGCGCGGCTGGTTCCCGGCGGTGATTGGCGCGGGTCTAGTCCGCGATTGCGGAAATTAATTTGGAAATTATTTCGATACAAAATAATGACTATTTAGAGTTCGCGTGTTCGTTAACTGAGCGGTAACAATAGTTAAATTAATTAACTAGTAAAATTATGTTAAAAATGGTTTATTTGTAAAATAAAAACTTTGAGAGAGAAATGTACGTGATAATCATGAGACATGTACAGATGGAATGAACAACGAGAAACAAATTGTAATAAAAATGAAAGTTAAATTAATTGCTATTTTTAAATTACCTAGACAACATTATCCAAACAACATTAAACAAGAAAAGAGAAGGAGGAAACAAGAAGGCCGCGATTAGGGTGCATCCTCAAATGCAAACAATGGTAAGCGTCTTCAGGAGTGATCAATGAGAAAAAGCGGCCGCGGCTTCAAGACTTGTTTTCTCCTTCTCGGAGCTTGTTTGTTTAATGTTGTCTAGGAAATTTAAAAAAAAAGCAATTAATTTAACTTTTCATTTTTATTACATTTTGTTTCTCGTCATTCATTCCATCTGTACATGTCTCACGAGTATCACGTACATTTCTCTCTTGAAGTTATTATTTTACAAATAAACCATTTTAAATGTAATTTTACCAGTTAATTAATTTGACTATTGTTACCGCTCAATTAACGAACACGCGAATACTAAAAGTACATACAACCTACAACTGATGACAAAATTCAATCGTTCTTATTGTGATCCTTAGTAAAAAACAGAAAATTAATTTTTGTACTTATTTATCCGATAATACCACTTCTAATGCTAGACAGCATTGACTGCAATCATTACAGCTGAGGTAGTAACGAGGTAAAAGTATTAACTAAGTAAATTAACTTTCGATGGCTCTTATCCATATAATTCTATTTGGAGGCAGTAAACGCACAGATACAGAGATACAGAGTCAACCGATTTCGATGAAATTTTCAGTTCCTGTATCACTAACATAGAGGTAAAGACACATATTTTAAATTCTTATTGCGGATTTAAATAAAAAATTTTTGGAAAGTGTCTAAGTCATTTTGTTTTGGATCTTCGTTGGGTTCCGTAACGCAGAACCTTTAACTTACGATCCCGAAATAATTGAGAAATAAAATGCAATTTGTGGGAGAGCTATCTGATTTATTACTACCGTCACTGCGATTCTCGGAAAAGAGACCGAGGGCTCGACGGATTGCCGTGTATATTGACGCGGCTCTCTCCCCTCGCCGCGCACCCCGAACTACTCGGTCCGCCCGAAGTGTGCGGGGAGGGAGGGAGACGAACCGCGACGACGGCCGAGTCCTCGATACAAACAAGGTTCGACATTCACTAATTTGCTGTGTGTGCGTGCGGACGCACAGCGGCACCGAACAGCTGATTGCTCGAACACATTTTAAGTTTTAATTATAATTGTATTGTTTCCTATTTTTTATACCTTATAGTATTGTTTCTTTATATCTTATATTTTTTATATTTTATAAGCAAATAAACTTTATGTATAATCATATTTATTAATTGTATTGTTAAATTTCATTTTCTGTGAGCAATTGCCCTGATTTTCGGGCCCGTCAGACAGGAGAAAACCTGGGCAACGGCGGATTTTTACAGGCCGTGAGGCCGAGCCACGCTCGGCCGCGCGATACGTGGTCCACCCGTGACAAACGGTATCTCGTAGGCTCGATTTTCCCGACGGATCTTACAAGGTTCGGGATTGGAAACGGGCGCCAGACACTCGCAAGTGTCACACGAACAATTCGTACGAACGCGAGACGCGAATTATCACACCGAACCTACGAGAACCGCGCGAGGTCCTGGATAGCGGCAGCCTGGGCCAGGATTCTACGCGGAGGGAATACGGGACGTTTCCCGCGGCGGAAAGGTTCCTCACAATGAAGCGTACACGAGTGTGGGCTTCGAGTTAACATTTATTTGTTCCGGTTTTTACAAGGGGCTGTCGGGATCGCCCGGCAGCGGTGTAAACGAAGCCCGCGCGATTTTACAAGCTTGTACGACAGGTAGACGGTCGCTCGCGCTTTTTGCACCCGGATATGCTTTTCTACGTGTCGAACTCGATCGCGGGCGCGATGTACGGCAGCCTCTCTCGACAATTAGCCGGTCGAGAAGCGACCGGGTTCCGATGAAATACGCGGCAGTAAATTCTAATGACTGTGGCCGTCGGAAGTAGCCGGAAACGGCGATACGGCATCCGTCGCGTCGTCCCACCGTGGGGCATCCCCAGATTGGATATATTCGCCAAAATCGGCAACGGTACGGGCCCCCCGCCCGTTGACCGACCGACGGCCTCACCCCCTTCGCGATTCTATCCTGATCGCGATTCACGGCGAGCGAGGTCACGTCTTAAATTCGACTCGAAGTCCGGCCGATTCGCAAAAACGCTAACCGAGCCAACGCGAAAATAAGTATGGTGCGGAAACCTGATCGGCACTTACCACTCGGCAACGTGGTTTCTCAGCTGCTTAGTTCTTTCGTGGTTCGACAGCTTCTCCTAGAATCGTACGCCTCGGCAGCAACTAAGATTCCCAAAAGTACTTTGATATTTACGCACTCGTAAAACAACTACCTCGTACTGATTTCGGCAACACAGTGACCTACTTCTCGAAGACTCGCTAACGCGGAAGCGAGGCGTCCCCCACTATACTAGTTTTCCCTGCTCCCGCGCGACGCTCGGACCTATCACTAGCTCTCGCGCGTCAGGGCCGCGCCCGGCGGTCCGGGGCCCTCGTCAACGGATTTATCGGCTAACGCTTTCCAGATGACGCGCGTTGATTGGCCGATTCCCACGTAGGAAGACATCGAGCCGTTCCCTCGGCGGACCCGTAAAGTTTTCCGGGGCGAGGCGGCGACGAGGTTGAGACGATGTTCTCCTCGGGTCCATAATTCCTCGGCGGCGCCTCCGAGTTGACAAACCCGGGCTCGGTGTTCTCCTCGATGTTCTCCTGCAGGGTGTCCCTTGTAGCCGTCCCCTGAGCTTTTCTCCTCGGAGTTTCCGCGCTCCTGGGAGAAGGAAAAAGAATCCGGGTCCCCCTGGGACCCGGCCACGGTCCTGCAACTTCTCGTCGCGCCAAGTGGCGCGGCGTTTAAACCGCGTTAAACTCCAACCCAGGATCTCGGATGCTTCCAGGGAGATCGATCACGACAGCCGTTATCGCGGCGGTGCCGCCAAAGGGTGGCCCGGTCTTTCGATTTTAGATCGAAAGGACGTGGACAAATTTGCCACATCACAATATACATTAGTAATCACATCTAGCCTTTTGCCCAAAATTCGGCTATTTGTCCGCACTGTGCAACGCGGCGAGAACCGAGCAGTCGAACTCGATGCGAGAGGACTCTCCGCGTCTCTTTCTTTTCATATGCTGTTGTAACGGTTGCGTTTTCCTTACGCGAGCGGTTAATCGCGAGAGGAAGGAATTCTGTCCTCTCCTGGATTTGCTCAGCGGCCAGGGTCGGCGGAGAGGACAGCGGGTGAAGTAAACGTAGGCGGTTTTAGAAAAAGATGTGTTTTATTGTCGGCGGCCTCTTGCCCCGGTTAGTGACGACGGTTCCCGGCTGGCGGGCTCCGGTACGACGGCTGGCTGTAAGCAGCACGAGAAACGACAAGTTAACCTAATCTTACTTTACTTTAACCTAATATATACGTGGTAAAATTACGACGAAACGCGGAGCGAGCGGAGTTCGCTAATATGACGGTAACGCGAAGCGAGCAGGGTTCGCTTGTACGGCGGTAACGCGGAGCGAGCAGGATTCGCTTGTACGGCGGTAACGCGGAGCGATCGGGACTCGCTATTTTACGGCGGAAACGCGGAGCGATCAGGATTCGCTGGTACGGCGGGAACGCGGAACGATCAGGATTCGCTGTTACGGCGGAACGCGGAGCGATCAGGACTCGCTGGTACGGCGGGAACGCGGAGCGATCAGGATTCGCTGGTACGGCGGAACGCGGAGCGATCAGGATTCGCTAGTACGGCGGGAACGCGGAGCGATCAGGATTCGCTAGTTTACGGTGTTTCCGATTCGGTGGATTTCCGGGATTCCGGGTCTACGGCTGGTCGGTGGGAACCACCGCGGCTCGGCGAGATGATAGTGAATCGATGTTTCCTCGCTGATGGCCGAGCGCACGGTGGCCGCGAATTTACTCCGACTCCGGACCGACGGGGCGCCCCACTCGTCGCCCCCGAATCGGATCGCGGTGGGGGTCGCTCGCACCCAGGCGAGCCCAGAGAACGAGCTTCCCGTCACCAACGTCGTAGCTCGTGCAAGACGAGCTCCGAACGCGGCTGCGATCCGATGAGGACTGCCACGAATGTGACGCGACGCCTGGTCGCGGACCGGTGAGCGAATTTCGCAGGATCGGCGGAAAGGAATCGGGGAGGGGGGAGAGAGCTGGAGCGCGCGACGAGTAGTAGCGTCCGGAGACACTGCTCTCGTCCGTCTGCTCACTCGAGACCTCCTCGCGGTACTGGTGTCGCTCGCACACGGAAGAAGCCGTAGTACGGGTCCCACCAAGCACCAGCGTGTTCGCACACACACACGGAAGAAGCCGTAGTATGCGTGTTCACACGCGGCTGCGAGTGGCCAAGAGCTTGGGATGATCCCCGTTGAGCAGCTCCAAGCCAACTCCGAACTAAGCGCGCTCTGCTCCGGTATTTATGCAGAAAGCGCGGATCACGGAGAGCGCGCCGTCTCACGAAATGTTCGCGAAGCGGCGGCGTGCTCCGATTGGTTCGCGCTCGGGACGGTTGCGGATTGGCTCGCACTAAGGTCCGCTGTGCGAGCTCGCGACGGAACGCGGATTTCGCCGTTTCGTCGCACTGTTCTTCTTTGCGTCTGAAACTTCCGTCGTTCATTAAACAAGTAAATATCATCGGAATTTTGTCACATTTGGTAACGTTTTCAATGGAAAAATGAAACGAATATGTTGGTGAAAGTCCGATAAAAAAATAATTAATAATAAAAAAGTTAATTTTTTTATTTAAAGGCCTGAACTCACGCCGGTTATTGATATTTATATTTGAGAATTTCTGTCGATTTTTCGGTTGAAAATCATATTTACAAAAAATGAAAGACACGTAAAAATTCCACAAATGCAGGTTTTTTTATAAAAATTGAAAAAGAACATCGATCCTATTTTTACAGTAGGAACATATCATTAGAACTTTTTTTAATCGAAAAAGTGACTATTATGAAATAAATTTTTGCAACAGAGTCAATAAATTTATGTGTAAAGCTAAACTAAACCAAAACTGAAATGATTAAAAATTTCAAAGGTCCAAAAAGAACTACGATTCATAAGTGTCTACAGTTTTGTTCGATCCCTGCTTTGGTCATTGGGCGATACAACTATAGTTGTCTTCTCTGTGTGTGACCTTGAATGACCTTGGAATAATTATTGTTACTGAATTCCTAATGAAGGGGACTATCATTGTAGGTGTTTAAAAAAGGGTGGTTCCATTTAAAAAAGTCAAGGTGACCTTGATATCTCTAAAAAATTACATAAAAACAAAATTTTTTGGCATCGCGTCAGCCCCATTTTACCATTCAACTTTGTCCTTACCATCTTTTACGTATCTTTCGAAACAACAAAGATATTTGAGGTGCAAACGTTAGGAGATTCACCCTGTATATTAGTTTGTAAGTTCGCGCCGCGCCATTAGTTTGGATCTTTTGCCGCGACGTCTACCGCAGCGTTGGGGACCATTGCGGGTCCCATAGTTCTGTTCTGTTCAGTTCTTTTGTCACCGTCATTGCCCCTTGTTGTCAACATTCCGATGTTTGTTATCCGTTGTAATCAAATATTAAAACTAATAGCCTCTGTTACGGATTGGGACGGAGAATAAACTCTTCTTTTACGGACGAGTACTTTAATCACCGTCTAGCGGTTCGTCACTGACGAACTTTACAGAATTTCTATACAATGTTAAAGCCAACTGGTAGGTTGGACTTTGGTTGACAATAAATGTATGAAACCGAAAAAAAACTGTATAATTATTCTCAGCTGAATTGCTGGGAATCCAGATAACCGAATCGCTGTAGCTCAAGACCGGTCCCACGACGCGCGACGTCTTAGCTAACTGATTAACGATTGCAGAGAAGAACGATTGCGAACTTATAACTTGGAGATGAACTAACGATCTGATCGTCGGCGATTCGCGAACGGTTTTCTATCACCGCCGGAACGATGACTTGCCGAATTTGAACCCCGGGCCAATAGAAATTCTATTAGCTGCGTCGATAATCGATTCGGCGGTGACAGCCTATGACACGACTCGCCGTCGTCGTAGGGCGGCGTGGTGGATCTCGCGTTCGAGATCTGATGCCACGCGCAGCCAATCCCAAACAGCCTCCTATAGTCAATCTTTACCCAACTTCGCATAAAGGCCCGGCTTTCGTCTCCGCCGTATTTGACAAAAAAAAACGGTGAAAGAAAGGAATTCTCAGAATGCCGCTATGCTGGCCAAAGCGCTGAATAAAATCAACCAAGGATAGAGGAAATCAGACCGGAAGGGTTTGGAAGGTTCTCAATCCAATTTAAATCAGCTATCGAAGCAAACCATTTTATTAAAACAAACAAGCCAGATCTTGAGGGGTAACCAGTTTTATACCCACATTCAGAAGTACGAGAAGAGGTATCATGAAAGGCTTTTCCACCGATTGCGAAATGGAAGACATAATAAATCACTCCGACTCTTCAGTTCCAATTCTGAGTACACGTACGCTTAATAGGAGAATCAGAGACTCCCAAAACGGGAATTGGTCGTGGGTTCCAAGTGAGTCTATCGTTCTGACCTTTGAGGGTACCGTACTACCAGACAATATCAAATTATACAACCTCATTCTCACACCGGTCGAGCTTTACATTGGACCCATCAAAATCTGCTACGGATGCTTTAAATTTGGACATACCAACAAATTCTGCCGTAGCCCAAAAATATGCAGAAACTGCGGGTCAGTAGGCCATAACCTATTGGAATGTCCAAATAAGGATTCGCCATCCTGCGCACACTGCAAGGAAAATCACCGTACTCTTCATCCAGACTGCACTGCACTGAAAACCAAGAGAGAAATTAACTAGTTTTGGGAAACTCCAGGACTTCCTCCAGATCTCAGTTTGCATCGATCAAAGAAAACTCCCCCCCCCCTCTAGAAACAAAAAGTCAAGCATATATCATTAACTTAAAGGCAATAGGCGGGCAACAAAGTCCCACTTCCTCTCCCAGCACGTGGACTCAGTCCGCTTCCTTCTTCTCCCCAAGAAACTCCACCAGCAAACCCCCAAGTCTATCTTCCAGGCTACTCAATGCAACCAGATCATGCTCTTCAATGAAGGATTACTCATCCAAATTGAATCAACCCCCCCCCCCTCTGCACAAATCAACAAAAAATTGACAAATACTCCCTTATCCTCCTCCCTTTCTTCATCTACATTCACACCATCTACCACGAACCCAACTCCCAATTTACAGCCTCCCCCAAACAGAAAAATCACTCCGGTCCCAATCAAACAATACAAGCCAGCCGTATCGTTGAAAAAAATTAATATATCTTGGTTTCTAGACTTCACAATATGGACAACCCCCTTAGAATCACACTTTGGAATTGTAGGAGCATCATAAATAAGAAAGTTGAGATCACTGGCTTAGCCGCTAGATCGGATATAGTAGTATGCATAGAAACTTGGCTCAGCCCACAACTAAAATTTACTGTTGCGGGATTTAACATAGTCAGGAAGGATCGCCTTGTTGGCAAGGGAGGCGGCATTGCCATCCTCATTGCCAAAGACCTTAAGTACGATATTTTGAATTCCATTGTACACAACGACCCACAAACAGAAACCTGTTGTGTTCAAGTAACGAACACTCAAACAAAGATAGTCTTAGCAGCATGCTACAGACCCCCTCTCAGCAGACTATCCACCGCCCACTGGGACTCCTTCGTCCAAAACATCAAAGACATTAGCCCGTTTTTAATAATGGGGGACTTCAATGCCCACCATCTAGAATGGAATTGCTCCAAAATAGATGAACCGGGCAGAAACCTTCTTCAAGCCATAGACAACCACAACATACACTCTGCCCCACAAGAAAATGGTACCGTTTCGCGCAGCTTGACTGGCCGCGGAAGGCGCTACGAACCTCTCAACTGCCACTCCCCACTGCGAGTTTCATATACGCGGCGTACCGTATTGAAACGAATTAGCATGGAAGTATAGGGTATAGGAAATCGTGACCATTTGCATCCACTATGAATACCGTATGAACACCCGGTATGGCTACGAATGAGGCCACGTGCAGCACTGCAGCGCGTGGCGTCACTACGCGCATGCGCTGTGCATTGGGAAGGGACCAATCAGGGCGAACATGCGCAGCGACGGACGAAAATCGGTTCTCTCGCGCTACCATTCTCTCGTGGGGCAGAGTATAGACATATTGAACCATAACCTATCCTCTCACTATGATAGGCGCAACAACACTTCAAGCAACCTTGATCTGATACTGGCCCCTAGAAGTCTCACAGATTCCCGGTTCATAGCACAGGAAGAAGATCCATTCGGATCAGACCACGTTCCACTACTCATCAAACTCAAAACTTCTAGACACTATTACACAAAGGTGAATAACAGATTGTCCTACACTAGAACCGACTGGGAAAAATATAGTAAAGATTAAAATGGTACCATATTCTACATGTGAGTGCTCTCACCCGGTACAGGATATGGATCATCTCATATGACAATGCCCTCTGCGCTCTGAAGGGAGACGGGAAATGATTCAAAGGTTGATAACCACCGGCAACACCATTCCCGGAGCAATCGATACCTTTCTTAAAAACGTAAACATAAAAGCCCTAAATATAATCAGAGACTTCTGTATGACTAACAAAATTAATGTATAATAGAGAGGATGTGTTAGTTAGCATCACTGGGTTAGACTGTTTACAGTTGTTACTTTTTTATCGTGTATGTTAGTGAGTAAGAGTATGTTTATACAGATGCGGATGTATGTGTGTGATTTCGTACGCATATGGGTTAGGGTGGACCTTATTTTTCGACCATCTGATTTTTTTTATGCGACCCCCTAGATCTGTTCCAGATCCAAAAAAAAATAAGTTCTGCAAAAGAAGAACTCAATTGGACAACAGGAAAGGGTGTCGCAATCGGTTTGAAGTTTGAAAATTTCAGTAATTTCCCTTTAATTTTACATGCAACTCAAATTTTATGTTTTAATGATAAGAGTTACTGTTATAACATAAAAATATCATCTTTTGGTTGTATAATAAGAAATTTTACTTGAAAGTTTCAACAATATTGTCAATATTTGGTTTATTACATTACGGAGTAGAGCTATGAGCGCGCCAAACGGTCGCCAACAGGCCCGAATATTCAACTTTTTAAAAAATTTCAAAATAGTTGGCATGAAATTAATAAAAATAATTACATCCCGGGAACGCACGACGATTACGTTCTGAAACATATTAATGATATACAAAAAAAAATCGAAATTTTTAAAAATTACACAAAAATGAGTCACCCAAGAGATGACTACAAAGAACTTTTAGAATTAGCAATAATTTTTCTTGGGGGGATTCCTTTGGGTGGCATTTCATTCAAAATTCCTGGCGCATTTCACCATGCGAGGTGGATGGCTAAAATAATATACACTTTAAAAATATTTATTTTTCGAAACGAATTTGCTCTCAACCAGGAAGAATATAGTAGCATTAGAGATACATGTGTATTTCTAATTAACATTTATATTGAGCCGTGGATTTTGACCCCAATGGCTGCTATGGCGCCACGTGTAGATCTAGAATTCATCAAAAATATAATTCATTACAAAAATGTTAACGAAGAAATAAGCGATGTGGCATTAAAAAAAATTGTGAACCATTTATGGTACTTGTCACCGGAGAATGCGGCGCTATCGTTTTTTGATAAAAAAGTTTCAGTAGAAACAAAAAGATCGATGGTGCAAGCACTACAAAATGTAAACAATAATAATAATTATAAGAGATACATGACAACGACTATAGAAATTAAAAATCTTGCGAATTTGGAAATACAACATTTCGTATCATCTGAATCAAATAATTTTTTCAAACGGTTCAATATAAATTCAGATTTTCTTTTAATTGATCCAGCACTATGGGAAACTAATAATAATTATACCGAAGCGATAGGTATTATAACAAAATTAGAAGTTGTGAATGACGTTGCAGAAAGAGCAGTAAAATTAATGAAAGATTATAATTTAACGTTATGCAAAAACGAAGAAGAAAAACAATTCATATTACAAATTGTAACCGATTATAGGGAAAAATACCCAAAAATTGATAAAACAACATTAAGTACAGATTTTTAAAAATTATTTATACTCTTATTATAATTAGGCCTATAAATAAAATATTTAATTATAAGTATTTAACTGTCTTTTTCCACTTTTCCTTATATTAATCTGAGATCAAATTTTATATTTAAAAAATAAATATTACAAATTTTGCTTAAACAAATTCATTAAACAATTTAATTTTTGCTTTGATATAATAAGAATATTACATTAAAATAGTGTTTAATGACCAGTGGGATTGAAAAAATGTGTACTTTTTCATTTTTCGCAAAATTAAAATTTTTTGCATAAACAAACTCGTTGCGACACGCCTTCCCTTTGTCCGATCGACTTGAAATTTGGAGGGAATTAGTTTTTTACCGAGTAGAACAGATTGCAAAGGTCGCATCAAATGAATTTAAAAAAAAATTTTGCACAAGAGCAACTAAGGTCCACCCTAATATGGGTATATGCAAGTATACATAGGGACTAAGTTATTTGCTTTATCTGGTTAGACGTAGAAATAGACATAAGGGAAATGCAAGAACCAAAATTCAATCTTAACTGTGAGTTGAACATATTACTGTTGTTAATAGTTATCTAAATATCTAAGTCCCCGACTGGATTAATGTGTTTTTTAATCATATAGCAATATCAGGGTAGACAAATACACATATAATTAGACATAAGCCGATATGATATGACCAAATGCGGAATAATAGATGTAAGAGGAATAGTATTAGACGATAAGCTAGCCGACTATATTGTGATATTAAGGTAATATCGGTACCTGAATATCTCAATAAGGCACAATACCTGTTAAATACTATCAGAAATATGTTTCATTTTATGTATGTCCGTTGATAGCCCAGTTCCGGCCTAAAGCGTAATTAAATAAAAAAAAAATTTTTGAACAGTCGATATTTCAGAACATGAGACATGAAGTCCCATAAGATGATGGGTCTATCCTTATAACTCGTCTGTGGTAATAGGAACAAAATGATGTCATCCTATAACAATAACAATACAGTTCTAAACAATGAATTTATTCTGATGAGTTAATCATATTCTTTATTGTACGTACAGTTTCATTAATTTATTATTTATACCCATTGTTTTCGACAAATCGAGTTTGCCTCGTAGCTGAGGCAAATACTGTCTCAGTCGTAATCGAAAGAACTGGGGAAACGAGTGTGACGGAAACGACGGACAAACGATGGATCGGAGAAAAGAAAACTCGATACTCTACGTGTGTGGTCGTGATCGAACTGTGATCGATCAACCGTCGCGCGGCGCACGCGCCGCACCTGCCCGCTCCCCTCGCACGCCGCGAGCTGTTCGATCCACCCGTGGCGCACGCGGGGGTTGAGGAGAGGTGCGACGGGGCGAGCCGCGCGCACGCGTTGTCGATCAGCCGTTGTCGTGCGTTTATTACAATCATATGTACATGCGGTCGCTTGAACAATAAAATACAATTCTTGAATTGTCGGGTGTCGATTTTATGCCGTTCCCGAACACCCATCATAAAGTTTAATTAATCATAATCGAAATTAGTATTTGAAATCGTTGAAGCATTTTAGAAAACAATATTCTATTGTATTTGCAATACTGCAGTGACTATATATAGCTATTTTTAATTTCAATTCCTACCACTAACGACGCTGTCAGCAGATTTCAGTTCCAGTTGGTAATGCAGGATGTGACACGAAAATACATTGGATGATAGGTCTATCCTATACCTCGTTTGTGGTACTACATACCTTCATGGCGGCGCTCTTACCTGTCGAAAAGCTGAAAATCGCACATCTTTACACGCGCATAACTTTTCAACTAGTGATCTCCTAGGATGAAACTTGGATTTTCGGTATTTTCTCGAAAAAATCTACAGGATTACATAAAAAAGTTACAAATTTCTGGTTTTCTGAGGTGAAGTTTAACCATCGTTTAACTTAGAACAGAATGAATCGGCTTGATTAATGCCAGAACAACAATTTTTTATTGCTCTGCTTGATTTATCTATGGAGCACAGTTTTGGGGGAAGTTGCTACTTATGGACTGCCATTCTTCGGTTTGCTTTCTTGTGAGAATCAATTCAAGCATGCAGTTGTCGCCTAATAAGTACCAGCGCACACTTGCTTAACCAAGTACAGAAAAGTCATTTGCCCCGAACTGATATCTGTAATATTGTTTGAATTTTGAGATCGGTTTCGACGTGTGGAGTCTATCTATACTTTACACTTGACATTCTTGTAGTTACTTTGAATCTAACCTTTAGAAGGTGTTAAAGAATTGTACGTATTATATGTTTGTGTGAAAGGAACTGTTAACTTGATTTTTGGGTTAACTCTTTATGGTTCGAAGAGTTTTCTCAATCTCTTTTATTTCAGACTGCTATAATGTCATATAATTCCAGTTTATTTCAGCTGTGAAATAATGAAACTGCTTTTGGATACTATATAATTGTGGTATTATTGATGTATGGAACATAAATCATTAAACTAAGTAACCGTTCATGCATCAATGTCGAGTCTGGCTTGACATTGGACCGCAAAAGGTCAAGATCTATCTCTTGACGCAAAGCTATGAATTTGCACATTTTTCGACGTCGGAGCCTACTACGGAAGTATCTAGAATTGTTTGAAATTTGCATCTAAAACTTGTTAAAATCATGAGAATAAATCCAAAGTCGAGCAATGATTTGTTGTTTTGATTGATTGTTTTGTTCGAAATCGCTGCAGGCGTTACCGAGAATTTCGGTAACGCCAACATAATTTCTCTTCTCATATAGGCCATACAGTTTTTGCGACCTAATCCGCAGACGAGCTGCCTCGGTGCGACCGTGTCTCGGCGTTGACAATAGCCAGCTGATCGAACTCGGCGCCGAGACCGGGTGAACGCACTCAGACGTAAACTTGGTGTTTACATCTAAACGATTACTTGTCGCGTGAGCCACCGTTCCCATATTCCAAAATATCAAATCCGTCACCCACCGTCCTTGTTTCCTGTGCAGCAGCGGCCGTTAGGGCATTGCCCTCGTACGCTAGCAAACGTTCGACACTGCCAAATCCTTTGTCATTTTCAAAAACCCCACTCCTTATTCCTTCCGCCGCCGGTGGCCACGCACAGTATAAATAACCCGCGATAACCGCTGCGCGAGGTCTTTTGGCATATTCGAACGCTCGATCATAGTCGCTTTTCTTTATCGTTTACTCGTGCGCTTCACGACTCTTTTCTCTCCCAAATCGTGCGCTTCACGATTTGTGCGTTACATTATCACTTCCATCTACTCGCCGCTGTCTTGTACCTTTCTCTATTCACTGCTTTCTTGTACCTCTGCTTTTCACCTCGTTTTCTGTATATTCTCCGCTTTACTCTTAATACACTATTTATTATTTCATACAGTCCACTATTACTCTCTACCTGTCTCTATCGCAACCTATACCTCTTCCCTCTCGCTATAGTTCCAAACAGTTTCCTATTATTTCTTTTTTACCTACCATCTATTAGGTCGTTCTAAGACATTGTAAGAGATTGTTTCCTATTATTTTTTTTTACCTACCATCTAGTAGGTCGTTCTAAGATATGTAGAATGAACTATTAATAAAGATCTTTCAAGGACACTGAAAATCATCTGCAAGGGAACACAATTTACTTTCCGTCATTTATTAATGTACCAGACACTGAATAGAGTATAGTGAGTATAGCATGAATGCAGTATACAGCTACCTTCATATGGTAATTCAGATTTGCTTAAAAAAAATCTGAAGTGAGCATTGAGTTGTAGGAAAGTTTGTATTTTTTGTATTCCTAACAATTTTCTTCAAAGATATAGTATTCAATTCGAAAAATTCAAATTTAAATCACATATTTTTTATGTTAACACATTGAAGGTTAAAGTAGAAACACGACTGAGTCCTGGAGCTATTTTTTTTCTTGTAAAGAAGTTATATTTATCTTTCGCAATCTCTTGACCACACATAGCGTAAGTTCAGTATAACTCACGCTTCGTTAATTTACAATTATTTCTCTGTCGAGGCATTTTGATTCAACAACATTTACAATTACATTTGCTCTATTCTATTATAATCAATAACTCTTTATAAAATTAATATCAATCATTTATTATCAATAATCATATTAATAAAAACGAAATAATTATACTAATCTAAAATTTACATTTTCAATTAATACTTCTATATTTAATTCTATTGCTCAGTATTTTTATTATCCGTAAAATTAACTAGTATACCATTTCCGGCATCTACCCAATCTTCTGAAAAGAGTTTTGTTCGAAGTATTTCTCTTTCCGATAAATCTTCTTCTTTTTTTAGCAAATTTTCATTATTTATAGTCTCGTTATTTTCCTTATCTCTCCTCTTTGTCGTTAACAATTTTGAATCTTCTACGGTGTCGGGCAAAACGATGTCCAGAGTTTCTGGTAGAATTAGGGCGAGGCCCCCAGATACCAAACAGAGCATTCCAATGACAATTAATGGAATGGTTACAGGAAAGTGTTCGCCCTGAAACAAAAATCGTAACCAAAATTTAATCTTTAATATTATTGAATAATTAAATGCTAATAATTTAATCAATTCAATTATTAAATAAATAAATATTAAAACCTTGGGGAAAGTATGGTAGTTCCTGACAGTTAAATGAAACACAAAAAATATACCTGTAATCAATCAATCATAGCTGATCAAATGTTAAGTAATCTTAATAATACGCAAAAGGTAATCCTTTTCAGCATGTAAACACAAAAATTTCCCGATTCATTATAGATAAACCAAATATGGTTTAAAAATAATTTTACAAAAAACATAAGAACGTATAACATCCTCTGTTTTTATCCACTAAAAAATAAGCATGTAAATCTGACATAATTTTCTTTGCTTTTTCTATGAGTTCTTCGTCTTATGAACATCACAATAATAGTATAAACATGAAGAATCAATGTCTGAACATTTTTCATGTGCCCAATTTTTGCATTTATTGCCCTGAATCGAATCCTCTTCGAAGGTTATTCCGCAAAGGATACATTTTGTTTCTTAATTACACAAATTTTTTTTTCACATTGACTTCAGACCTGAAGTGAAAATAAATATTTTCACGTGACATTCTTAGACTGTGAGCCATATACAGGGCAAGTCTCGTAACACGACGACTTCAAATATCTCGTAATTTGTTCGTTGTACGAAAAAATGTTTCGAACAAAAGTTGCATAGCTTCCTGGGGGATTATCTAATATCTTTTTTATAACTTGGCTTTTTCATCGAAATATGAGGATCACCTTCAGTTTTTTAAATGGAATGTGTAAAATTTTTTCTCGAATTTGGATGAACCATGAAATTTTTCGTAAGAAAATATTATACAAAGTGGGATTTAACGAATAATTACTGAGATATGTTTAAAACAAGTTTTATTTTAAGTAATGTTCAATGGGTTGTTCATTACAGTCAATGCACTTGCGTAATCGAATTATCAGTGAGCGATGAACTTTTTCCAGTCTTTCTGTAGTTATTGCAGCACATACACTAATAATATCTTCTTGCATATCATCGACCGTCGTTGGTGGCTCGCGATAAATTTCAAAGGAAATAATCGAGCGGTGTTAAATCTGGCGAGCGAGCTGGCCAATCAATGTTACTATTACGTCTGGCCAACGATTAGGAAACATTTTACCAAATACTTGCCGCGATTGCCGGGCATAATGTGCTGGACAGCCGTCATGTTAGTACCACGTTATTTCTTGCTTTAAACATGGTAAATTTTCTAATATATCTGGAAGTGTTTCAGATAAGAATGAGGAGCACATTCACATTCCACCGGCATTGGTAGTCAACTTCACGAATCCAATGTGGATTCTCTGTTGCCCAATAATGCATATTTTTTGTATTGTTACGTACGCAGAACAGATTCCGTTCTACTTTCCCACTGGAATCTTTTCGAGATCATCTCTGGCAGGAAGCGCCCTAGATAACCTTTCAGTTTAACCCTTTTAACAAAGATCGAACTGTGACCTGATTGGAAACGACAAAAAACTAGAATGTGACCCTACGTGACCTTAGGTTATGAAAAGACCACCCTATTCATTTCGAGGGTATATAAACCCTTGCATTTTCACAGTCGCATCGCACAGTGCGGTGTTACCTATGGAGAAGTTTGTTCCACGTTTATTTCGATTAGAATTTTTCTAATCTCTTTACCTGAGAACGAAAAACGTCCCAACCGACCTCTTCGTTTATAGAAGGGATGATTATGCTCCAGCTGGACGCAGCCAGCACGAACCATGATTCAATAACAGTACCGTACGATTTCATAATATAGAAATCTTGAAAACATTCCCTTCTGGAGTTTGTCAAGATAGTCTCTGATAGGAAACATCCTGGCTAACCCTTCGTTTAGCCGTTTAAATAAAGATCCAGCTGTAAACCTTCAACTCACTGGAAACGACAAATACGAGTATGCGACCCTAGTTTAAAACAGACACCCCCTCTCATTTTCAGGGTATATAAACCCGTTCATTTCCATCCTGTTTGCTCAGTAACTGTGTAGCAACATACAGAATCACGTCGAGTCGTGTCCGTAAGAGTCAGTTCTAGTGAGATCGATAATAGATTCTGCTATTTCGGTAATACTCCTATTTGGCATTCAACAATTGCTGTTAGACCCCACTTTGCGAGTGCGTCAACACCGTGCACCTTAGATAATAATACTTTTGTAGAGGGGTGGTCAGTTGTATTCGACTTCGAGATCCCGACCGCCTCCCAATTAGCTCAGAGAGGCCACCATGGGGTTTAGTGGGTATACCCGGCATTGCACACACTGCCGTGGAGTCCCATATACCTCCGTTCCTCTCTCAGAGGTTCGGGGGATGCGTGATGCATTTCCCCGTAGCGGCGGGCTGGGCGCCGAAAGAGAAATCCTCGACGCATAAGCATTTTATATTTTTAAGAAAACGTCTTCAACGATTTTGGCCACTTGGCAGACAGATGTGTCCTTGTAGAACTCAATAGCGCAAATGGACGCCATAAATTTTGGGTAGTCGAAGGGTCTCCAGCTTAGAGTGTCCCAGCGATGCGTGCTGCTTTGTATCAGCCGGGTAAGCTGGGCCCGTATGACGTAAGCCAGCGATCACGTACCGCACTTAGCGCTGGGCCCGAAAGATACTCCGCGGCATCACCAAAATTATATTTTTAAGAAAAACTATGCGCTCACCCATCTCACGCACGAGGAGCGTGGAACGTGGGCGTGTTAGTCTAAATTCACTGATTGGTGGAAATTCCTCGAAAGGACTTCCACCAATCAGTTGACAGGCGTTCTTCGGGATATAAGCTGGCGAACTATCGACGCCTAGTTGAGCCTAGTAGTACGCTTCTATCCCGAACGTATTAGCGACATTTTTGTATCTCCACGAATAAACGTCTCAGTCAGCGAACCCTGATTTTGAACATCATTCGAAGGCATTCGCCACATTCCTTCATCCCCCACGATAAAAAAGGGTATATCGATTTGGAAACGCAACAAGAATTAATATTCGATGACCTAACGGACAAACCGTCTTCTCTTACGATTCCCGAAGACGAAGGAGATTTGGGACAAGGAGAACCCAAAATAAAATCAGCTCTTTTCAGAGCTACCATATACAACGAGGAAAACTCCAGTTTCAATTATCTTAAGGATCCACAGTTTAAAAGGGCTCCAGGTTTATACAGCCGCGGTGATTAGCACCTCGTCACGCTGCTACTTGCGCCACCTTCTTTAGCTACTAATAAAACAACAAACGACATATAATCTAGTGGTATTGTTCAAAATACTGTACACGTTTATACTAAATGCTTATACTTCTACAAAACAAGCCAGAATTCCTTCCTCCGCACGCCAGGTGCAAGGCTATCTTTCATTATGCATAATTATTGTTAAATGGCAAGAAGAAAAAAATCCTAAAACACGTATCCCTTATTTTGGATCAAAGATTACACATCCGAATTTATATTAAAATGAACTAACAATAAATAAAAGAAAATAAAAAAAAAATCAAATTGTTAATATATAGTTAAAAAAAACTTTCTTAAAATTTTCTTGCGCCACTACATTTCCCATTAGAAAACACACAATTTAAAAAAAATTTAATTTTTTCGACCTCTGGTTTTCGAGATATCTCAAAAAATGTGGTATTAACCCCCAACTTTGAGGGCAGTTTTTACCTCTTCAAAGTCGATGGTTGCCGATAAAAAAGAAACAGATATCAAATATTTTTTGAAGAACTATATCTCATATAAGTTTCATCAAAATCGGCTTGTATCAACTAAATATGGTCTTTAGTTAGTTCAAAATAACTATTTGCCGTTCCAGGAAACTTTTATTGCTGATCATGTCCCATATTTGGAATATCAGTCAAGGGAGGAATTTTTTCTTGAGTTTATATATTAGGCCATTGAGCCAGACAGAATCAAAAGCTTTTTCTATATTGATGAGGACAGACCCCACCAGGTAACTATTGCTGAACTTTGAGTTAACCGTTTGAGTCCCAGGGGTCATTGAAAAAACATGGTCGAAAAACGCCGAACAGTGCGATAGCGCATGTCTTTATCGATTGCGAAGAGGCCTAAGCGACATGATAACAATGAAATACAACATGTTTAATTGTATTATTTACATTTAAAAAAGCAGCTATGTGATGTAAGTGCGTCAGTAAAGTTGAGCCCGCTACTTCGACAGTCAGTGACTGCACTGTCAGTTGTCCATAGCGTTCGAAATGTACTCGGACTTTTCGGCACAAAATCTCAGCAACGCGATCGCGCTGCTTGTGACTTAATGTTGTACCACAAATATTTTATGAAAAAATATTTCGGTAATTATGCTGAAAAGGGGTCTCATCACCAATTTTGATGACCTTCACAATCCTCTGCACCCCTTCCCCCAAAAATCTAATCCAGACCTAACCAAAATCGGCTTGATATGGCGGACTTCGATGTAGTGTACCTAACAGATTTTTTACAAACATCTTGTCAACTATCGCCGAGCGACGGTAAAATATATAGGGAGAAGTTGTTCAGAATGATGACCTTGACAACATATTTCATGGTCATCATAATTGACGAGATTAATTACTTTTCTGATTAATTACTAAGGTTTCTTATATGAACAATCATTATTGCGTATTTCTGCAAAAAAAATGATATTGTTAAAAGAGTACACTTTCTCTCTCTTATTAGTTAACTTCGCGGCAAGCCATGTTTTCGTACGGTAGAAGTTATCTTTGACAATGTTTTAAGGTGTGACGTGGCAAAATTTTGCAAGTCCATCCGAGGGTCGAGCTAAAGCTACAAGTTCGATCGGACTGAATTGCACTCTGATTATTATTGATTTTAAGTTCTAGATCATAGACTCCCGATGTGACACCCCTGACGCGGGCGGGGGCGCCCTTGATGATCTGGGGGCGAGGGGTTCTTAAAACCCTCCTCTATACTCGGTCATCAATTGCATCCCTGGAGGTCGTCGGGTGCTTTAGGCGAGGGGTCTGAAGCACTTATCGGGCGATCTAGATCGTGGGGGGCATCATGTCGTTCGTCGCATGGTGTTCTCGATTAAAGTAGGTACGAGGGGGTTGCGTAGCCTTCCTGGGAGGAATGTTGAAGCGGGGGTGTCCGGTTGGATATGCGCGCGCGGATCATGTGTGGGGAATGCCGGCCCCGGTACGGGTACGTTGCGTAGACCCGAGGTCATAATTGGTATATATGTATGCTCCTCCACCACGAACGCGGTGAAGTGAAGACGACTCGATCAACGAGTTCAGGGATCACCAGTGGCCAGAAGCCACACGTTCTCAACGGAGTGTTGAAAATGTAATACATTTGACTTATGTAGTATGCGTAAGTGGCGACACCTAGCGCGAGCGTGGTTTAACCTTAACCAAATTGAACGAGCCACTTGATCCGAGTCAGCTAACAAGTACAGACGTATATTAAAATATTTCCAGTTCTATATGAAGTGCTTTATTAACCGAAAAAACAAATCCTTTATCGATCCTAATCCAACATGGTAGCAGAGCGTGGTTGTTGGAGTTTGTGGTTTATGAAAAAATAAAGTGAAGAAGAAATAGTCAACACGTGGCCGAAAGCACAAAGAAAGAACATGGCGTACGTGAAGGTAGACGACATGATAATCCCAATATTCGACGGGTCAGAATATCTAAGCTGGAAAAAGAGAATACTAAAATTCATGGAAAGCAAGCAGTGCGAAGAAGCAGCTCTAAGAGAGAGAGTAGCTGCTGATAACGGGGCAGAATGGAAAATTAAGGATGCGAAAGCAATGAACTACATATACAGTTCGATATCCAATAAACAACTACACTACATAGAAGAAAAAAAAAACGCATTTGAAGCTTTAAAAAAATTTGATGAGCTATACCTGAAACAATCCACCTCGTTGCAGATTGTCTGCAGAAATAATATGGAGAGAATAAAACTAACGGACTATGAAAATGCGACGTCGTTCTTCGATGAGTTCGAGAAGGCGTGCAACGAAATAAAATCAGCCGGAGGAATAGTAACCGCAGATGAAAAACTAAGATATATGATCAGAGCTTTACCGTCGTCATACAGCCACATCGGCGATTTGATAGACGTATTACCAAGGGCAGAAAGAACGGTTGAATATTTAATGTCGAAGATAAAGTTGAAAGAAAAAGAAGAAAAGAGTATAAAAGGACAGCAAACATCAAGTGCCTTCGCAGCAAGCATGCGTGGAAAATGTTACACGTGCGGTGAACAAGGGCATATCCAAGCATTATGTCCACGTGGAGAAATGCAACATGGTCGTGGACGAGGAAATTTTCGCAGCAGGGGGCCAAGCAGAGGAAATTTCAAATATGACGGAAATCCTGAACGAGGAAGAAACCATCAATATGGCGGAAATTTCGAACGTGGAAGAAATTTTCAACATGGCGGAAACTACGCACGAGGCAGAGGAAGACATCGAGGCTCAGCAAACCCCTCGTGGCCGCTACAACAGGAAAGAAACAACGACAATAGCGGACTAGGAAACGCATTTATAACAGAGATAAACGAGTCACGAATAGAAACACAGGTTAGTTCAGGTTCAGAAAATTTAATCTCTTGGATTATAGACAGCGGGTGCACAGACCATGTAGTAAATGTAGATAACGTTTTCGAGGAATATCTAGAATTAAAAAAACCAGTAAATGTAAAATTAGGTGATGGCCATACCTTACAAGCAACAAAAGTAGGAAAGATAAATGCAATTTTTCAAGTAAATGGAAACGACATCAGAGTAACACTAAATAATGTATACTATGTAAGTAATATGAAAAAAAACCTTATTAGTTACTCAAAAATAACTTACCAAAACAAAATAGTTTCATATGGCCATCAACTAAAAATTTATAATCCATCAAATGTATTAATTGCAGTAGCAGTCAAAAGAGACGATCTGTACCATATAACGAGTTTCGTTACAAACAATAAAAATAAACAAATAAGTACAAATTTAAGTACAAATTTAATGATAAAAAATAATATGACAAAAAAGGAAAAATGGCATCGGGCGCTAGGTCATGTAAATTTCCAATATCTAAATAAATTATGCAATGATGAATTGTTAAATGGACTGCCAAAAAATTTAGAGACTGAATACATAAAATGCGCAATATGCAGTCAAAGTAAAATGTCAAATTTACCGTTTGCCAATAACAGAAGTCACGCCAATGAAATTTTAGAAACTATATACACGGATTTAAATGGGCCTCACCCGACAGAGGGTAATAATGGTGAAAAATATTTCGTATCATTTATAGATGACTACAGTAAATTAGCCAAAGTATATTGTATAAACTCAAAAACTGATACTTATAACTGCTTCGTAGAGTATGTAAACTTAGTAGAGAATTTAACAAAGAAAAAAATTCAAAATCTAATCTGTGACAATGGAAAAGAATATATAAATAATAGAACTCGTGAATTTATTAGACAGAAAGGTATACGTATGATTCCGTGTCCTCCATACGTACATGAGTTGAATGGAGTGGCGGAAAGATACAACAGATCCATCATGGATACAGCTAGGTGTTTACTAAACGAAGCAAAAGTAAATAGAATATATTGGCCGGAACTTATTAAAGCAGCAGCGTATTTAAAAAACAGAACTATAGCCAATACAATTCAAAACAAGTCACCATATGAAATATTCTTTAAGAAAAAACCAGACGTAACACATTTAAAAATCTATGGAAGTAAGGTATTCGTTAGAGTCCCAGAACAATTACGCAAATCAAAATGGGACAATAAAGCAAAATTAGGGATTTTACTAGGTTACACAGAGACAGGCTACAGAATATTGGTTAACAATAAAGTAATTAACGCTAGACATGTAGATGTAATTGAACAAGGGATAAAATGTATAGGTCTTGATGACAACGATGAATCTGATAGAAATTTTGATAGTGTAAATCAAACCGATAATGAATCAAGTGGAACCGATACAGAACCAAGCTTCGAGTCAGTAGAAAGCGATGAAATAAATACAATTCAAGGTTCAAGAAATACCAATAGAATTCAGGGTTCAGGTAATACAAACACAATTCAAGGTTCAAATAGTACAAACGATGCAAGGTCTGAGCGTCCGTCAAGGAGTAAAACTCCAAATAAAAAATATTTCAATGATGAATATGTCACAAATTTCATATGTGTAAATTATTGCGATGCTATGGTACCAGTATCAGTTAAGGAGGCGTTTGAGTCTCACGAATCTGAAAAATGGAAACAAGCTATGAAATCAGAAATAGAAAGCATTGAACAAAATAAAACGTGGAAACTAGTTGAGAGGCCAATAAATAAAAAAGTAATCGATTTAAGATGGGTTTATAGGAAGAAAGATGATAAAACATATAAAGCCAGACTAGTGGTAAGAGGTTTTCAACAAAAGGATAGGTTAGAAAATGTATATTCACCTGTAGTAAAAATGCAAACTTTAAAACTATTACTTTCTTACTGTTGTCAATATAGCTTACTCATTGAACAAATGGATGTTAAAACCGCGTTTCTTAATGGCAAAATTATCTCTGAAGTGCATGTAGAGCAACCAGAAGGGTATAATAATGGCACTGGACAAGTGTATAAATTAGAAAAGGCATTATACGGTCTAAGGGAAAGTCCCAGGTCATGGTACGAGTGCTTCAACGAGTTTATGAAGAATTTAAACTTTAATCGAAGCAAGTATGACTATTGTTTGTATGTAAGAAGAAGTGAAAAATATGAAACATATATATTATTATTTGTTGATGATTTATTAATATGTTGTAAGAATCAAAAGATTATTAATGAAGTAAAGTCAAAACTGTCAAATCGATTTAAAATGAAAGATATGGGTAAAGTAAAAAATTACATTGGAATAAACATTGATCACAATATGGAACAAAATATGATGACCTTAAGTCAAGAAAACTATATTGAATCTTTAGCAGAAAAATATCAATTAGAAAGTACAAAATTGTATAGCACACCCATGGAAGAAAATTTAAAACTCAAACCTGCAAGCAATATTGATACATGCATCAAATATAGAAATTTAATTGGCGAGCTATTATATATAAGTACCGGAACAAGACCTGACATTGCGTACAGCGTTAACTATTTAAGCAGATTTCAAAACTCGTACACTAATACTCATTATAAATACGCGTTAAGAATTTTAAAATATTTGTACTCGACCAAAGAACTAAAGTTAACTTACAAGAAAAATTGTAATACGGAAATATTAGATTGTATGGTAGATGCAGACTGGGCAGGTGATTGTAATGACAGAAAATCTACAACAGGATACTTTTTAAGATTGTTTAATAATGTAATCTACTGGAAGTCACGTAAACAAAACACGGTAGCGAAATCTTCCACATTAGCAGAATATATAGCCCTATCAGAGGCAGTAACCGATGTAAACTTTGTACGAAATATGTTAAAAGACACTTTTAAAATCGAAATAACAAAACCAGTGAGGATATTCGAAGACAACGCAGGGGCAATTGCGATAGCCAAGTTTGGAAATTACACAAAAAATTCCAAACATATTGAAGTTCAATATCATTACATAAATGAAAACTACGACAAAGGTATTATAGATATAGTTAAAGTTGAATCTCAAAATAATGTAGCAGACGTACTAACAAAAAGTCTAGGTAAAGCGAAATTTATGTATTTCAGAAAATTGTTAAATATAATATAACTGAATCCGTATGCGTGCAGAACAACTGTAAAGAATAAAAGAAATGTCTTGTGAAAAGTCAAATGTAAGAAGGCGTGTTGAAAATGTAATACATTTGACTTATGTAGTATGCGTAAGTGGCGACACCTAGCGCGAGCGTGGTTTAACCTTAACCAAATTGAACGAGCCACTTGATCCGAGTCAGCTAACAAGTACAGACGTATATTAAAATATTTCCAGTTCTATATGAAGTGCTTTATTAACCGAAAAAACAAATCCTTTATCGATCCTAATCCAACACGGAGAACGCAGGAAATAACTCTTCCTCGTGTCGCGCCAATATGGACGCGCCACGTGCTCAAGGAAGGGAAAGTGAGGTTACGGTCGTGAGGCCCACTCCTCACGGAAACGGAGAACTGAATTTATTATTAACAATAACAACGCGGTGCACGTCGCGTAAACTCGAACACGAGAAGCGACGAATGGCGACAGAGAGTACTTCGGCACGAACGACGGGGTAACACGCGATAGGAAGACCAGATTGTATAATACACGTCTATATGCGGTGAAGCACGGAATCAGAGAGCCACCAAGCGAAGCCGCGGCGCCAAGCGTGCCGGCGCGATCGCTTGCAACGCATGCGTAAAAGTATTCTCCGCGCAACGCATGCGCGGAGCGCCGTTGGCCCTACACATGGACACCCGCAGGAGCTTAGGGACGGGCGTGGAGGAGTTAGTGGGTATACCGGCCTTACACACCCTAGCCGGGGAGTCCCACATAACCTGGACTCCCTCCCCTGGAGGGTGGCTAGGTATCCGTAACAAGATTACCTCCACGGAAAAAAGGAGAGCTTCTCCGCCCCCCCCTCCCTGGGATGCCATGCAAGAAGAGGGGTGCCCGTCGCGGCCGAATCGGGTTTCAGGCATTCGAGCCTGGCAGGTCAGGCATTAGCCCATGACAGGTCATCGGGGTAGAATTAATGGGTATATCTGGCCCTCCTGACTGCCCCTTATGGGACGTCCGAGGGTTCGTGGGGGCCCCACATCCCCGTCCTCCTAGCCCCAGGGGAGGCGGGGAATCCATAAACAGGATTATCAATTCGTGAAAAAAATGGTGTAGAATAGGGTTCTTCAATACAGTAATATACCCAACTGTCCGTTGTATTCAAACTCTACATACATTTTTTTCAAATGTATGTAAATTTCTTTTTTGTCATTTGTGTTTATAATTACGGGTACGTTTATTATAAGCATAAATCTATCGACCTACTCATTGAAATTGGTGGAAGTCACATCTGAAGCACTTCTTGTAAGTCTACGATCATCCCAATTGGATAAACTTGTTTTACAGCGAGTTCCAACTGCTTGACCAGTGATGATCCTAACTATCCGTGGTTATATCCGAAAAATCCCTGTTCCTGGCATCTTCATCTGAACCTATTCGAAGACTAGTGTTTGCGCGGTATTACAGTTCCTAACAATGGCTCCAGTTTCTAAATTTAATTTTGCATCTTACATGAAATGAATTTTGTAAATTACAGACATGCAAATCTTACCGATAATAATACGTGTGGTGTGCACAAACTGCCGATTTTTGCAACAACAGTGCACAAACCTAAGAAAGTCCCTCGTACAACGGTCGGGTAGATTTCAATTGTATATAAATACGTTATGCAAATCGTACTCGTCACTGCTACTCTACCAAGTAAGAGTATAATGGTCTTCATGAGGTCTGAAAGTGAAAATATAGAATATAACGTAACTATGCAATCCAGAAAATAGACAAATTCATGTGAACAAATATGACTAAACAGTTGACCATAAACGGTCGAGGTGATCGGACGTGTTCGTATGATTCGCGAGTCCCGCTGCGTTCGGAGTGTATAATCGGTGTTATTGTGCTCTTTTGGTTCGTCCCGGATTGTCTGTGTGCATGTGTTTGTGCGTGACTGCTGTTTCGTGCTCACTGCATGAGCAGTGGTGTGTGTACTACTATGATCTCTGAGTAAAGGGGTCTAAACATGGAATCCAACAGTACTACTTATAAAAATCTACCAAATTCTTACGCCTATACTACAAAGAATAATATATTCCCCGCTAAAGAACAAGCAATCATAATTGACACAGTTGATGGTTCTACCATGAAAGACTATGCACAAGCAGTTACTAACGTCACAGGCACCAACGCCATTGAATTTGTATTTACTTGGATAGTATAAATACTGCCGAAAAATTGACAACCAACCACCCGAAATTGCAAATAAAGGATACCTTCACATCAGTCAGACCACTACTAAATCCATCCCAAAGAATTATACTATCAAATTTGTCTCCAACCGCATTACATGAGTATATTGAAAATATCTTTATGAAACAAAACATAAGAACGACGTCTAAGATGTCTTTTATTCGAGCAGGAATTCAACATGATGGTTTCACTCATATTATGAGTTTTAAAAGGCAAATTTTTGTAAACTCAGAAGATGTTGCTAAAATCCCGGATTTCTGTCTAATAACTCACGACAATACACAGTATAGAATCTTCGCATCTACAGACAAGATTACCTGTTTCCTATGCAAACAAGAAGGCCATGTTGCTATGCAATTTGAAAATCTCATAAAAATACCATCACTCAATAGCAATGAAATCATGGAATCACTCGAAACAAATATGGATCAACTGATGAATTCAACTGTTTCTTTATGAAAACACTCTCGATATCGACAGCCAACCAGAACCTTCTCAAAAAGTATATAATATTACTCCAGGAATTAAAAGAGCTCACTCTACTTCAACAGAAACATCACACAACCCTAACACTACACTAAACAAGACAGAACAGAATATAAACAACGCGCAACCAAACATGGATACCATGATGCCGCTTACAAAAAAAAAACAACAAAAAAAAATACAAATAACGTAGTAAAACCTCCAAAATTAGCAATATTAGTGAGATGATAGAACCAGCTGGAAGTAAAATTAATAATGCACAATCAAATTACTCCCTAAACCAGTTACAACTAACCAGTTTTTTGGAAAATTCATTTGGAGTGGAAAACCCGTCTGAAATAGCCCATGAATATACACACTTAACCTCGCAATAATAAATATGTTAATCGAAATGTATGCTCTGCTTTAGGAACGAAGCATCGAAAACAGAATCGATAGGTTGATTAAGAACAATCTAACTAACTTATCACAGTCTCCAATCGGTAGCAGTCTAATCCCCGAGTTTTCGACATCGATTGACTATGAGACATTAACACCATATACATTACATATTTAACTCTACCAGCAAAATACTACCAACTAAATAGTAATTCAACTTTAATATGTCAATAAAAATCCTACAATGGTATCTAAACGGTTTCTACTCTCGATTGCCTTTTTTCAAGTCCTAATTAATAAGTACCAACCCAATATAATCTGTTTGCAAGAATCGAATTTCAAACCTAGCCAAACAATTAAAATAAAAAATTACAACATTTTTGTTACTGATAGAAACTCTCAAACTGCTAGCGGAGAAGTAGCAATACTGACTAAGAACACTCTAACTGCCAATGAAATTCAAATCAATACAAATATGGAAATCATGACAACGAAAGTGAGGCTATTCCCGGATATATTTATTTGCAATCTCTACCCATCTAACAGTTATGATCTGAACGAAGTTGTCCTGAACCATCTGATTGACAAATTGCTGAAACCTTTTATTATCTTAGGAGACTTTAACAGCCACAATTCCCTTTAGAGTTCTGATCGAACAGATACTAGAGGAAAAATTATAGAACAAATCATCCTTAACCATAACATTATCATATTAAATGATACCAAACCAACTTAATTCAGTATTTCAAGGGGATCGTTTAGCTCAATTGATCTAACCTTACGTAGCCCTAATATGGCTCATAAATGTGAATCCAATAAGCTATCAGAACTGTATGATAGCGATCATTTTCCAATTATAATCAAAATATACTTAAAGCAAAATACTAAACTACGTTCGAGCTATCCGTTACAGCCAAAGCTTATCTATTTGCAGACGACCTAACCATCCCATAAAAAGGGAAAACTGAAAATATAACGCAAAGATTTATCCAAGATCTACTAAACAATCTTCAAAATTGGTTCAATGAAATCAGGCTTTAAATGTTCCACCACCACAACAAAACACAGTGATTTCTTTTTACCGGAGAATCCGGGATATATGTCGAGATTTCTGAGTTAGCCGTCGTGGCATTATCCCCACTACGGCACGGTACACCTATACCCCGTGAGGGACCAAGAAGCTCGAGATCCGCCGCCGCCACACCGAGGAGTGTGAACATAATACGGGTCGAATATATCGGTGTGAGACCACAAGACCACTACTAATGCAATAACAAAACTCCTTTATTTTTCATTATTTTTTTATGGGACTTTCACCAATATATTCGTGGCATTTTTCTAATGAAAATGATACCAAACGCGATATAATTCGGATCATGTTTACACTAATTTTCCGCTAATGTAATTGTAATGGGAAGTAACTTTCATCGATCATTACTCAAGTATCATTGGAATCGTATCATATTTGGTTTCATTTTAATCAGAAAAATTCCACATATACAGAGTGTCTCACCTAACTCGACCATTTAAAATATCTCGTTTGTTTTTTTATGATAGAAGAAAATTTCAGAGGAAAACATTAGTTGGTTCAGAGGGGCAAATATTATGATAGGCAAAAGAATTTGTTCAATGTTACATTTTTTTTTAATTTCAAGGTCACCGAAGTCTTCTTAAATGGAACGATATATTCTTATTATCGCTACATGATAGCCGAGGTCAAGACGAATCCACGACCTGTAATATTATGACCTTCACGTGACCTTGAGTATGAAAAATTCATAAAAGTAGGGCACCTGATGTAAATAGTAAAATAACGATGACATGGTCCCCTTAGGGTTTCAAGAAATGTTCTTAAACCTTAACTAATGACTGGGAACACGCTTACAATAAATTGTAAACACTAACACAAATTCTTCCCCTAAATTCTTCTTCTTCCTTTTTAAATGGAATGATATGTATTTTTAGCCATCGTCATATAGTGAGTTCAATGACCTATGACTCAAGGTCATTCAAGGTCAAACTTGCAGGGAAATGTATAAAAGATGTGATCGTTTTATTTGTACTTTAGTTCGTGCCTTCGAACTTTCACACCTAAACAATAACATGCGTTCAGTATCAGCATTACTCAAGACAACATCAAAGTTATTATCAATGTACTGAAAACAAACGTATTTATGTAATTATTGTGCTCTTCTGCAGGATAATCAATTTACTTTCATCACTATTCGTGCTGAGTTATCCTTCGCTGAACGATAGTACTGAAATAAGTGGTGAAAATGGAAAAGTATCAAAATTTTTTTGTGTTTATGGTACTAGGGGAATGCAGAAAAAATTACAGAATGGCTGCTGATTTTTATGCACAACGCTATCCACATGGATCATCAAAGTTGCATATGGCATTTAAAAGACTAGAACAGCGTTTTCTCAGTTCAGGTCCTGTGCAAGTGAAATGAAATCGACCTCGAATTGTGGCTAACGATAACGTCGCTGCTGATGTATTGACACGAGTTAGTGTGGATCCTCATATAAGCAGTAGACAAATTGCAAGAGAATGTGGAATTGGAATGTGGAAAAAAGTTCCATCCATACCACATGAGCATCAGGATCAGAATTTGTACGAAGACAATTTCGTCAAACGATCGAACTTCTGCAATTGGATTCATCAGAAGATAGTTGAAGATGTTTCGTTTTTACCTAACGTCCTATTTTCTGATGGAGCAATATTTACAAATACTGGCAATGTAAACAGGCATAACATGCACTACTGGGCAGCTCAAAATCCGCATTGGATGGGAACAACGGCGTTTCAAAATCCATGGATTCTGAACGTTTGGTGCGGCATTATCGAAAATTTTCGAAGGACATTTAACTAGGCAACGTTAATGTTATGTTAACTTTCTACACAATCTACTACCCCAATTATGTGAAGAGGTACCTTTAAATAAAAAGTGCGTTATGTAGATGCAACATGACGGTGCGCCTCCGCACTATGCACTATGCCCTCGAACAGTAATGAATGATATGTTTACAGAAAGGTGGATAGGACGTCTACGTCCTGTAACCCCATTCGCCGGATTCAACACCACTCGACTACTTTATATGGGGTCACATTAAAAATTGTGGAATCTCCATTAAGCCGACGACGCTTGAAAACATGAAAGTCAGAATACGCGAAGCTTGTGCTAAGATAAATGTTGAAATGTTAAGCAACGTTAGAGAATCATTTAAACAAAGAATTGTTAAGTTCATTGAAGTAAGAGGTAATCATTTTGAACACATACGAAACTAAAGTACAGAGAAAAAGATCATACCTTTTCTACATTTCCCTGCAAGTTTGAACTTGAATGACTTTAAGTCGTAGGTCATTGAACTCATCTTAAAATGCACTATTTGATGGTAGATATAAAAACATATCATTCCATTTAAAAATAGAAAGTTGACCTTCGCCTCACCTTGGAGTGTCCACTGGGAAAAATAAAAGTCCCACCACATGACGGTCCCACCACCCTCGGTACTGAATAACTTTCATCTGAACCATTTTTGCGTATAGTTCTGTTATTGAATTAGTAGTGGTCTCCTGGCCTCACATTGATATACTCGACCCGTGTTGTGTTTACACTCCTCGACGACCGAGGCCTCTCGAGCTTCTTGACATCTCACGGGGTATACCCCGCGGTAGTAGGGATAGTTCTGGGACAATCATAGGCTAGATATTTAGGACATTGATCGAGTAGAGACTGTAATGGGAAAAAAACCGCCGCGCCTATTTCGAGAAGCTCTTATTCTCAATATATTTCGATCATCTTATGTCTCAATCTTTTCTACGTTCGGCGCGGATCAAAGAATGAAAGAAGTGTCTCCTGGACGATACCCGACGCTGGCAGGACCCATGTTGTTGACATAAATCGAGAATTCATTGTATATCACCTTTTGTAGGCAATATAAACGTCCTGAAATTAAACTTCACTTAGGCAACTCTGAACTTGAAGATGTAAATTCCTTTAAAATATTAGGTATGATATTCGATAACAAACTTTCATAGAGGACCCACTCAACACTCAAAAATTAATGCAATTCCCGACTTAATATTCTCAAAATAATAGCGGCAAATTCCTGGGGAGCAGATAAACAGACATTAATGAATACGTACAAATCTATTATTTGACCTAAATTAGACTACGGGTGAACCATCTATGAATCAGCAAGCAACACTGTACTACAAAAACTGGACCTCATACACAACGTTGCAGAAAGAATAGCTTCTGGCGCATATAGAACCAGTCCTATCTTCTGCATACTAAAAGAAACATCCGAACCAACTCTAAACTTAGAAGAAAATTACTTAGTGTAGCATCCTAAATCTTAGCTTCGCTTAATAACCCGTCATATTTAAATACCTTTCCCAATCAATATATTAATAAATATATATAAATATACATTTCGGAAATCCGCTAAACACTTTTATTACAAAATCCATAACTATCCATCAAAGATACGGAATCAAATGACGAAATTATAATCCAAATTTTTGAGATACATAAAAAAATTCTTACGAAAGGTAATTAACTCAAAATGATGTGGATCCCTGCCCATGTCGTAATAACCGGTAATAAAAAAGCAGACAAAGCGGCAAACTCTGAAGATCTGATAAAGGAATCAAAAAATATTCTAAATTAACAATGGGAAGAAGAATGGAAACAGAAGGCGTCTAACCACATTAAAAATATTGATGACAAGTTCTTCGAGAACCAGGAAAAGATCCTTAATCTACCTAGAAGAGACCAAGTAATCATCTTAAGAATTAGAATTGAACACGCTATAATAACACATTTCTACAGAATATCGAAGGATCCCGCTTCCCGTTGCGATTATTGTGATGAATTAATATCTGTGGAGCATTTGATTCTTCACTGTTCTCCGCTGTTAAAATGATATTGTTACGTCCGTAACCAACGGGTCTGGCGAACCTCTCCTGTCTTTGGGAAAACCATAAAAATCTTAAAATAGTCAAACCTTTTGCATACCGACGGGCCTTCTGGGGTTGGTGCAATAAATTTGGAAAGAACCGGACGCGTCACTTAAGACTGTACGAGACACCGAGAGCCCTGACACTCTGAGAATGCTCTTGTGTCAGTGTGCCACGCGTCTGGTTCATGATTACGATGTCCGTCTACGCCCCACGAAGGACAATTGTCTAAACTCGGATGGGTCCGCTGAACCGTCTCGAAAATTTTCCAAACATCTATTCTCGTCTCAATTTTCTTTCTTGTAACCTATTTCCACCACCCCGAGGACAGGAGAGGGAACCGACGGACCTCCAGTGGTAGGAGGAGGGGGGGGGTGTAAGTTTAGAAAAATCTTCGCACCAGTTCGTAAACACGTGTCTGTACCGCTGAACTCATAACTAAAGTGTGTGTATTTAATTTTTGTGGTGGTCACTATCGCAGCTCCTATCTCGGGTAAACTCCTTGAATGGACGTAACAATATCAATTACTGAATCACTGTGTAAATGTCAACTTGAAGAAAGGAAATCACAATTACAGGAATTTTAAGAAAATCATAACGAATCACATAATATATATATTTTTCTTTTTCAGATGTACTAAATGATGTTTGTTACGTTGATTACGTACCGGCTTCAATTACAGGCCTCGTCAAAATGATTATTGCTGCCAGTAAGATGCAAATAACACCGTTGAAAGACTGACACGCCGACATTGGCAATCGTCTACCGTATCTGGATAATATAAAATAAACGAACACATAAGTAGCAATTTCTAATGCACTGCCAAGTGCAAACGTAATGTGCCGGTTGACAGGAAAATTTGGTACCAGTGTCATGTACACGCACCATGCCATGGATGATGTTAACCTTTAAAAAATAGAAAAATAAGAAATCAATACACACATATTTAAACATAATGCGATAGTTATGTGACATGAAAGTAATTTTAAGTTTTATATATTATACATTTGACGTCTTAGTAGGCTATTTTAGTACAGTATTCACTTCGTAACTGTCGCAAAGGTCTCCACTGTAACTGTCAAAATTTTATCCTCACCACTGAGGAGGTTCCTCCTTGGAACCAGTGGTAAACACGCTGGATGATCGAGCCAGCAAAGGATCGAGTATTGGTGAGAGTCGTTAATGCAAGCGAAGAAAAAGATCGCAACTTTTCTAATTTTTGATTTTTTAAATAAAACTTTACCAAACTTGACCAAACACGATATAATTACGATTATAATTTTACTCGTTGTACCTTTACCGCAATTGTCCAGTCCGAAACTTGAAACGCTTGTTACACAAATAAGTGTAATTTTGGTAAATGTTGACTAAAGGGTATATGAAAATTATCAATATCAAATTTATTTATAACATTGAAACGCATTTTGTTTCAAGAACTTCTGAACTATTAGTTTTAAGACATAAGTCCCTTAATACTTTCTTGTAGAGGAGAAAAAAATGCATCGATTATAAAAAAAGATGGAATTTAGAAAGGATAAAATTGCAGTTAAATACGGAGAAATCCAAGATGATGAGGTGTAGGAAGGGCGGGGGAGATGGAAAAGGGTGAAGTGGAGGTGGAAGGACAGGGAGATTGAAGAAGTAAGAGAATATAAGTACCTGGGGTACGTAATATCGAGGAATGGTGGGCAAAAAGCGCAAGTGGAGGACAGAGTGAGGAAAGGAGCAGCGATAATGGGGAAGGTTTGGGGGATAGGAAAAAGGAGGTTTGGTAAAGATTGGGGTAGGAAAATATGGTTATTCGACAAGTTGGTTTGGTCGGTGATCAGTTATAGGGTGGAAATTTGGCACTATGTTGGGACGAGGTAAGGAGGAGGGACAGGCTGGGAGGGGCAAGAGATGGATGGGAGAAGGAGAGATGGGAATTCTTTGAGGAAAGAGCCTGGTCAGATGGGGAAATTAATGAAATGTTGGATGAAAAAAGGGAGGGGGTGAGTGAGAAAATAGTTAAAAAAGAAAAGGAAAGTCAAATAAAGGAAAGCAGCGATAAGATAGCGGTATCGAGAACAAACAAGGGGTATGGGATGGTGAAGGGGGAGGGATTACCGGGGTACTTCAAGAAAGGATGGGGGGAAAGTAGGTGGCAGAGGGTGACGAGATATAGATTAGGATGCGAGATGAGGGGAGAGAGGTTATGGATGAATGAGGAACAGAGAGTATGCAGAGTGTGTAGGTGGGAGAGCGAGATGTGGGAGCATGTTTGGGAAGTGTGTATGAGAGTGGATTTGAAAAAAGGGTGGCAGGAGAGAATGTGGGAAGTGTTGGAAGATGAAAGAGGAGGCGAGGAGTGGATGAGAAAGGTGGATGAGTGGAGAGAGGGAAGAAAAGGAAAGAATGGATTGGATGGTGGGCGACTGGAAGAGGGGGTCCAAGGTAGGGATGGGGGAAGAGGGGTGAGGGGAGGGGCGTGGGGTAGTTTAAGGTTAGTTATATAAGGACTTTTGTAAAAAAAATACTCTCTCTATATATATAGAATTATGGTTAGCTTAAGTTTACGTTTAAGTTAGTGTTAAGTTAGGTTAACACTTAGCCGACCGCGCGCGCCACAGCGAACTGTACGGTTTCCACCGCCCTCGGGTAAGCCTAACTGTGCTGTCCACCACGCATTTTTCGGAAGTAAAGTGGGAGATCGGTCAAAGTGGCAGATCGGTCAAAGTGGGAGATCTCCCCGATCGGTTGTGCACCGACTTGCTTTAAGGGGTTATATACAGTGTCACGTCCGGCGGTTCGCACGGTTCGCCGATAAACGCCTAAACAAGGACCAGTAGTACTATCACACGGGAAAATTAATAAGATCGAAATATACGTGACAACCCGACGCGGTTAGAGATACGCCGACTGATCTTCCTGCAAGACACGCAGATGAAGACCAGATTACAAATTAGACGCAAAAAAGGGAGATATCAAATTACGCCGAACCATAAGAAAAGACGACGACTTCATCTTGGCAACACACAGCTGACGAAGCAAGAAACATCAAGAAGATCGGGAAGCAGAAATGCTAAACCAGCACTTCAAGAAAACAAAGGACCGCCCACATTATAAAAAGGAGACCAGCTCTTCAATTAGAATTCACTCTGTTCAAAACCAGTGCTACTGTGCAGTTCCGTCGACAGGCCCTTATATCATACACGCGTCGCGCCGGCAGTAAAACAGTGTCACCGAAATTCGAAAACCCTTGCGTAAAGTGTCCGCGTGTGCCCCAGCGTCCAGCGGCCACAATCAGCGAGCGCCCCTTCAACGCCCACAACCAGCGAGCGCCCAAAAACCCCACAACCACGACCTGCGAGCGTCTACCAGCGACTCGGTAAATTAAACGTTTTATTAAGCGATTTGTTATAAGTGCTCTAGCGTATGTGCTATAAGGATTCACCCATGTATGAGCTGATTCAGAACTAGACTCTAAATAAACCAGACATTTCCCGTTTTTATATAAAAATTAAAGTACAATTTATTTAACCAGCCCTCAATCTCCCGAACCAAAGCCGGTGAACGCAGGTAGGTTCAAAACTGCGCCTTATCCCCGGAAAATTATAAACAGCCCCATCTGGGACGTAACAACAGTAAGGAGGCCCAAATAAAAGCGATTTTTTAAGAATTTTTCTTGAGAAAACTTTTACATTTATTAATGTAAAAATTTGTACACATATTATGGTAACTTTTAATTGTATTTTGACATTTCTTATTTGTAAAAATAATAATTTTGAAAGCTGCTATAGCTGATCTCCAGGAGCTCCTCTCAAAAAAGGCGCCTTGCGGTGACCACGATATCTCTGGACTGGATCATCTAAAATGAAAAAACCAAACGGATTTCGTTAAAGTAATGTATAGTCTTGTAATTAATCGAAGGAATAAGCAACATAAAATTTTTTGACAAAATGGCGGCTTTTCCAAAAAAAAAAAATCGATTTCTCACCAAAATTTTGGCCTTAAATTGTTTATAAAAAAAGAAATATTCATCGGTGAGAAAAATCCTTCGATTAATTACAAGATTATACAGGGTGGCCCACATAACTCTGAACAGCTCAATATCTCGAAAACTATGCCATCGATTTTAAAGTTCTTAGTCTTAAATTGCATGGAACTGAAGGGCCTTTCTGATTACATAAACGTGAAGTGGCCTCCCTTCCCCTTTAACGGGGAGGGGAGGTAGCTTTGTAATTTTAAATAGAACTCCCTATAAAATGTTACATATTTAGATTCTACCGGAAAAAACAAGTCAATTTTGTCTGAAACATTTTTTTGTCAGATACTTCCATGATGAGATATAACCGTTTGAAGTTTCGAGTTGTAGGTACTTGAAGCGCTCGGAAATAGCGTTATGGAATTATACGCGCTTGAGTCCTTTGCTTATTCATGAAGAAACACAAACAATAATATTTACAATTCTTGAGTTTGACTCACTTATCTATGAAAACGTTTTCAGTTTAGAGCTGTTATTCAAGCAGTAACATTGTGATTATGGCTACTTTTGACACAGAAGTGAATATGTTATTAACGTTAGGTGAATGCCAAAAAAATTATCGGTGTGCAGCAGTGATGTTTTTTGAACGTTATGGGATCAAAAAATGTCATGCAACATTTCATAATTTAGAAAAGCGGCACAATGCGGCCAATGTTTACAAGCCCGTGGTGGACATTTTGAACATTTAATTTAAAGTACATTTTATTTCTTCACGAATAAGCAAAGGACTCAAGCGCGTATAATTCCATAACGCTATTTACGAGCGCTTCAAGTACCTACAACTCGAAACTTCAAACTGTTATATCTCATCATGGATGTATCTGACAAAAAAATGTTTCAGACAAAATTGACTTGTTTTTTCCTGTAAAATCTAAATATGTAACATTTTATAGGGGGTTCCATTTAAAATTATAAAGGTACCTCCCCTCCCCCGTTAAAAGGGAAGGGAGGCCACTTCACGTTTATGTAGTCAGAAAGGCCCTTCAGTTCCATGCAATTTAAGACTAAGAACTTTAAAATTGATGGCATAGTTTTCGAGATATTGAGCTGTTCAGAGTTATGTGGGCCACCCTGTACATTACTTTAACGAAATCCGTTTGGTTTTTTCATTTTAGATGATCCTGTCCAGAGATATCGTGGTCACCGCAAGGTGAGAGGAGCTCCTGGAGATCAGCTATAGCAGCTTTCAAAATTATTATTTTTACAAATAAAAAATGTCAAAATACAATTAAAAGTTACCATAATATGTGTATTACATTAATAAATATAAAAGTTTTCTCAGGAAAAATTCTTAAAAAATCGCTTTTATTTGGCCTCCTTAAAGTGGGGAGATCTCCCCGATCGGTCGGGCAACAACTTACTTTAAAGTGGGGAGATCTCCCCGATCGGTCGGCCAACGACTTACTTTAGAGTGGGCAGATCTCCCTGATCGGTCGGCTAAGTGTTAAGGGGGCCGGCAGGCATTTGGCCTTGACTGCGCAGTGCCACCACTGCGGCGAAGATGTGGACACGGCGCGGCACACTCTGGAGGAGTGCCCAGCTTGGGCTGAGCCGCGCCGTGTCCTTAGAGCCGCGGTGGAAGGGTGGGACCTCTCGCTGTCGACCGTGGTCGACCACATGGTCGACAGCGTGAGGTCGTGGAAGGCGGTGGCCTCCTTCTGTGAGGACGTGATGTCCCGGAAGCAGGCCGCCGAGCGGGCCCGGGAACGTGACCCAGGCTCGGCCAGGAGGGTGTGGGCGCGGGGACGACCCCCGCGCCGACGTGTGCCCCCCAGGAGGGGGGCGGCGGCGACTGGGAGGGCGCGGGGGTCTCCCCCGCGTCAACGTGTGCCCCCGGTGGTGGGGGGCGTAGTGGGGTTGGCGCGGGGAGTTTCCCCGCGCCCTGTTATGCCCCCACCATTGGGGGCGGCGAACTTGGGGGCCCGGGGCGTGAGCTGACCAGGGCCCCCGGGGGGAGCATAGCTCCCCCCGTGATAGGCCGACACCCCCCGGGTTAGTTTCCCGGTGCGGGGGGGGGGGGGGGGTGTCGGTCCGTCCCTCCCCGATTGGGGAGGGGGATCCGTGGGGGGTTTGGGGAAAGGAAGGGTCGGGACGTGCCGGATCGCGCCTCCGACGGCCCTTCCTTCCGGTGGCGGCGTCTTCTTGCCTCGGCCGGGGCTGGTTCCTTCGGGACACCGGCCCCGAGCGGGGCACGAAGACTCCGGGAGCTGTGGGTGGACCGAGCTGGGGCTCGGGAAACCCAATCCGACGGCTCCAGGGATGGGGACACCGGGCGGGTCCCTCCGCCCGGGGTCTTATAGCGTAGGCAGTGGGGGAGGTTAACCCCTCCCCCGGGGTATGATGATAGCTGGGAGGTGACCTGTTGAGTACTCGCGTGATCCAGGCACCTCCCCTTTAGCTTAGGTGGGCGTGGGTTTTTAGTGGGTACTCCTTGGGGATTTCCCCCAAGCGCAGTCCCACATAACCCCGACTCCCCCCAGGGAGTCGGGGTATGCCTAAAGCATTTTCCCACGAAAAAAAAAGGCATTTGGCCTTGACTGTCACGCTATGTTATCCTGTGCCTTTTTTCTGGACATTTTACGTCTTAAATAAGTAAGTGATCAATTAAAAATGCATACCACCGTGTTTGTACATGTCTTTGCTACGTCTGTATAGAGCCCAAATTGCGAATTTATACCTCATCGTGGAGTAATTTGTAATATTCGGCAGAAAATTATTTATTTTTTATTCGTTATTCGAAATTTTTATTTAGATAAATATTTTGCCCAACTCTGCGTGAATTCGGCGGAACGCGTCGAACAGTCGAGCTGGCAGCTCACGTGGACAGAATATAGGTACGCTTGTGTGTAGCCCGTGCCTAGTATAACCAACGTGAGGAGACGTACTGTTGCCTTCGTCGTTTATTTTCTCACTACAAACGTGAAAGAAAATAATACAACTACGTTCTCAGTCAGTAGTGAAATAGATTGACATCTTGCAAAAAAGATCAACTACATAATTATTGATTAATTAATTCTTAACTCTATCGAATTTTACAACTAATATTAATTGATATTTTGGATGATTCTTTAAAACTAAAGTTTATATTTTTTAAATGAAATATACATGAAAATATATAGTAAATTTCAATTTAGTTTCTTTTTCAAGTTCAGTTACAAAATATATTCAAAATGGTTGCGTAGTAATAGTGTTAAAAAATTGTAGAAATGTGAATAATAATTATACGTATGGAGAAATGTTATTTACGTTCAAGGTTTATGAAAATTGTATTTCTATAATTTGGAAACGTAGTATCTATATTTATTAATATTGTATTGATAAAGATAATTGTAGATATATAACATAATGACATCAAATAAAAAAATATAATTTGAACCTATAGTCATAACATCAGATATGTACATATATGTACAGATATGTACGTCAATCATTTGTATTTGACCAGATTTTATCATTTTTGTGGATCTAGTTCCAACATTTATCGTTCGTCAGCGTAGAGGGCGTAAGAAAACCACTTATTTACATGTGAGACACGAAATCCCATATGGTGATTGGTCTACTCCTATACCTCGTCTGTGATCTCGACATTGGGGCCGTTGTGGGGATTTTAGCGATGGTGGAGGCGTACAGGTGTACGCACTGCCAAGTTCCGACGGTCCTCCACGCACGTGGGGACTAGGAACATAGATCTCGTAACACACGAGAGATTGGGGTCACCAGTGGCCGGAGGCCACGCGTTCTCTGGCGAGAACGCACGAAATATATGTCCAGACGGACTGTGTTCAATATGGACGCGCCACGTGTTCGCGGCAAGGAGGATATAGGTTAAGCACGTGAGGCCCACTCCTCACGAGTAATACACACGTCGGATAACGACCGAAATAACGAGGTTTATTAAGAAGCTCACAACGAGCGTTCGCGACACTACAAAACGGGTCGCGATGATAATATATAGACCAGAATAACGGTATAGGGAGCCGGCACGGTTGAAACGTTCTATATCGAAATCGTAACGGAGCGAAATACGTCTGTCTGCAGCCAGGTTCTCACGAAGAAGAAGGCGGAAGAGTCGCACGGCAAAACCGGCTCCTCGTTCCATGCGCTTGGCGCAGGCGCACAACACGCGCCACCGTGCCGCCGCCCCACACCGTTACCGACCGCTCCCAGCACCCACCTGGCAGTGCCAGGCTGGCACCCACTTTGAGACTCGCAGTTTAACACGGGGGCTGGCAGTCTTTAAATATATCTCGTCGGTGTTTTGGGTTTGGAACGTTAGCGCCCCATTACCATTCAGTGTCAACACCCAACGTTACCGACAAAATACGATTTCTGAGCATTATTAGCACAAAGAAAAAATGTTATACTCCATTCGCATTACGTGTATTAAAATGATTTTGCGGGAACAAACATACGTGATGCTTCGGTTTAAACATTGAATATGACATTTATATAGCCGTTTTTTACTTATCGAAAAAATTGACTTATTCTATGTGCATCGTTAACGGAGAATTTAGTAATGTTACTTTTTACGCTTTCCTGATATATTCGATTCTATAGTATTCTTATTAGAGTTTGATATAATGTGCATACTTATAACTTTTTTATTACATTTCGATCTAGTAATGCATACATAGCTATATAATTACATCAAAATGTAATAAACAGATATAAATAGTAGGCACAGATCTTCTGTCATTTAATAAATTTTTACCCACTGGTTATTTACAATAACTTTATTTCTTGTGAGAAATTAAGTAATAAACTAAACAGGGTGGTCCACGCAATTGTTTCAAGTCATAACTCCGTTATTATTGCATTTACGAAAAAATGATAAAGGGGAAAGATAAATGGTTCGAAGAGCACTACATCTGTAGGCCTTTAAATTTTTTTTAGATGTAGCAGTTCATGTGTGTTCAGGATTCAAGCTGTGGAATTCGGTGCCTATTGTCGAACTGGCGACCGCTATTTCATACGGTTTTTGTCGCGTATGTCAACACGCGGCAAGAGCGCGTGTCGCCGTTGCTCGACACCGCGTAGCAACCGTTTCAATTCTCATTGGCCGAATTTCACAGCTTGAATCCTTCAAATTGAGACAAACAAGGATCGTCCGATGTGCGAGCTCCAATTCGGTCGACGCCAAACAATGTGCAATTAACAACTGCATCATTTCTTTAAATAGAAATGCATATTTTTTTGCACAGATCGATTCTTCTGTTCATTCTACGTAAAAAATGATTAGGGTGTAACAGTACATTCCTTTCTCGACTGCGTTGATTTGATTTATCCCTGTCCCGACGACTCAAGGGTTATTTATACTAAGACACGGGGGCCGGTTACTACCCCCAACTCCCTACGCGTGTCAATTCGCGAAGGAGATGGATTCGTGCCTCCAGGCACTGGAAAGCGGCGAGGTTTGGACGAGACAAATAAAGCTTGTAGACAAATTACTGGTAAAAGGGCAGTATATTCTTGGAAGAACTATTTATACTTTGACGAGCAATCTCTCCGATATGCTCGGAGATGAGCTATTTGTTTACAGGACGACCCGTGATCTTTCCCGACGTACGGGGCAATAAATTCCTTTATGATGACGAGCTGAATACCGCGTATCGGTAATCCGTACCGAATTCTCGTAACACGTAAACACGCAATGTATACCGTGTTACGACGCACGCAGTTCGCTCGCTTTTGCCTCTACACCTGGTTTTTCAATGAATGATTTTAACGATTTAAATGTGGATCGCGCCTCGCGATATGCGAATTCGTGACCTGTCTAACCAACCGTGCACCCGGCCGCGAATGCGTACGAGTAGTCCGGTTGGAGACACACACTAAAAACCCCTGGCACTCCACGCGACCGAGGAGTTTACTCTTCAGCACGATACGTGGCCTCCGAGCAATCTCCGTATCGGTAGCGGCAGAATAACAAGAATTGTGCACAGTCCGCTCGCTCTAATCCGACCCGTGTGCCTGACGCAGTGACGGTTGAACGACTCGTTTCGACCTCGTAACCGATCGAAGGCGAACCTGTCAGACCACCCAAGTATTTGGCCGAATTCTCGTACAAATGGCCCAAGTGGAGACACACACTAAAAACCCTTGGCACTCCACGCGACCAAGAAGCTTACTCTTCAGCACGATACGTGGCCTCCAAGCAATCTCCGTGTAGGTAGCGGCAGAGTGACGAGGATTGTGCAGGGTCCGGTCGTATCGAATCGACCCGAAGGGAAATTGTGAGTTCGTTCGAACAATCCGTATGCGTACGACGCACTGCACGATTGTGGACTTGTCAGACCGTCCATACACTCGTCCGAATACTCGTACGAGTGGTATGGATAGAGACGCGCACCAAGCCGTAGGTCACGCCACGCTACCAAGGACTACGCTCTTCAGCACGATACGTGGCCTCCGAACGTATTCCTTGTTGATAGCGGCAGAATGATCAAGACCATGCAAATCCTACCGAAGCAGTGATGGGCATTTCGAACGAGAACCACGAAATTTACGATGACGAAGTGTCCACTCGGTACCACGATTTACAAATTCTAAATAACCCGTGATAATTCCACAGAACACAAACTGCGTCTTAATCGTCGGCAATGCCACAGCGCAGTTTGCACCTGTGACTCCTCGGTTTGAGGCGCTTACGCGTCGAGGATAGAACAGTCGGTTTTTGCCTGTTCTTTCGGATCGGTTTGACCCCTCGATCACGTACCGTGTTTCGCCGACGGGACACTTCGCGAACGCGTGCGGCTAGAACCGCTTCCAGATGTAGAGTGATCTATCTGCGGCACGCATCGACCTCCTTCGATCGGTATCGAGTGGGGATCGATGCGTGCGCATTGCGACAAGTGTCGCGATATCTCGCGGTCCTTTTCTCCGTCAGGACTCGCGGGTTACGTCACCGAGTGTTATGGTGGGGTTGACATCGACGTTCGATATATGGGGTGTATCGATATGTAACCTGCACGGTTACAAGGGTCACATGGCAACAAAATTATTAGATCTCGAGATATTTTCTTTCGATTATTGTCATAGTACGCGTATGTATTAGTTAGTTACTTAATCATTTTAATAATAATGAATGATAAATTAAGAAATCTCAGGTGTTACTCACGACATATTTATTTAATTTGAATAAATTATTTATTTATAAAATCCCGTTCAGAAAAAATTCAACATTTTTATAGATATCAGAACAATCTATCATCATAAGAGCTATAATATGATGCCACTAAAAAAGAGGAAAGAAAAACATTAATATACAAATTAATACAGTATTAATAAATTAATATAGTACTTAATTAAGTAGTGCTTGTACTTTTGTAGTGCTTGCTACTTTTTATTCGCTTATGCTTTCGCTTGTAATATCATTAATCAATGCATGTTTTATGAAGAATACTTTTACCATGCTGGTGTCATACTATATTAATTTGTATATTAATGTTTTCTTTTCTATTTTTTAGTGTCATCATAGCTCTTATAACGATAGATTGTTCTGATATCTATAAAGATCTTGAAATATTCTGAAGGACATTTTGTAAACAAATAATTTATTGAAAAGAAATAAATATGTTGCGAATAGTAACTGAGATTTCTTAATTTATTATTAATTATTATTAAAATGATTAAGTAACTAACTAATGCTTATAACTAACGCTTATAACCACTTCTCTGTACCAGCAACGGGCACATAAAATTTTATCCGTAGAGCTTGCTGTACGCTTCGCATAGAGAACACGTATTGTGACACGACGCTTCGTGGATGTTAATAGACAGTATAAAGGTCGCCCCAAACAAGACGGGCAATATGCCGAAGTTGTTTGGGTGGCCAGATTCAAGAACACGAGCTAGAAATTTGCCGGTCGGGAATTGGTCTTCGTGCTCGAAATCTTTCCGGCGTCGCCCCGACGTCGTTGGGGCCATAACTTTGAACGTCCAGATGGCCTTTCGAGAGCACGTTGACACGTTCCCTGCTGTGCATGGCACAAAAAAAAATATTTTTAGGGGCTCCACAGCTCTTTAGGTACACTCCGAGTGTACAGTAAAGGTTAATGCCATCCATAGTACAAAGGACATTGGTTTTTCCAAGCCTGCCGGTGAATAGCGGTCGATCAGTCGGTGCACTTGCAATTAGCTACCTGAATCGCCGAACGCCGCGTCCTTCGCCGGTCTTACCTGGCCGCAATTTTTTAATTTTTGCCTTGCAAAATTGTTTATGCATAGAAATTATTATCATATGATTATTAATAACAATTTCCATCCTCATATACATACGCATTTAGTATCATACGCATTCTATGCAAAAGGAATGTATTTCATATCGTGATATACACGAATATTGAATTTTTCCAGTAAATTCTGCACCGTGACTGCGTCCGTATCCGCAGAGATTTCTAACGCTGCTCAATCATGTCTGTGGGTTGCCCGTGGGCAACACGCTCCAGCATAGGCATCTCGGGGGTGTAGAGGGGAGTAAACAGTTCTACGGTTTTCGGCACTTGGCCTTTGTTGCGAGGACCGTCTAGCGCCTCTCAAGTGGCCTGTCAGTTCGAACAACTTCGGCATCTTGCCCGTCTTGTTTGGGGCGACCTTAAGCCGCGTACAGGTTGGCTATAGCGGGACGTATGAGGGGAGAGATGAAGGCACGCGGCACCGCTGCGCAGCGAAGGTGCGCGCTGCACTAAATAGATGGTGGTGGAAGCGTTTTGCCTGCGGCAAACATACCTGCCCATAACTGATCTACCTGAACGGTGAGGCTTGGCTATGTGGTGTGTGTGCGAATTTTAGAAATTTAGAAAGGTGCATTTTGACCTGGAAACATTAGAAATCTTTTACAATTTTTCCTCTCTTTTTCTGTTTTCAATGTGTTAAATGCACTGATGTATAAAGTAAAAAAATTTAACAATAATTTACAATGTTATAAACAATTTTCTGCATGGTTTTTTAATTTTAATTTGTTGCGAATGCAAAGTTGTGTTCTTGTGTATCTTGTCAAATACAGGAACAAAAATAAATTTGAGATTAAATTAAAGTTAATGCAATAAAAAAATTTACAATAGATGGAAATAGAAATTTAGTTTAACATAAGCTAGCGTAAGGTTGTTAACGTAAGGAGATGTCTTTCTAGTATGCTCTCTTTACGGCGGACGAGCAGAAGAGATCCTTTTCGTGATCTCTAGACTGCAGATCTTTATGCAAAATAAAAATTGCTTGTGTCAATTGTAGGAAAGAAGAGCCAAATAAAAATTTGGCAGTCTAGTGATCAAGCTCTCCTATGGTTTTCGGATGTATTGAAAACTCATAATCTGACAACGTTGCATACTTTAGACTTCACCCTCTGGGACCAAAAAGATTGACTCTTTTTTTATATAATCCTGTAAATTTTGACGAGAAAAATACGTCATATTGGTATGTAATTAGCGTCGCTTACCGTCGCACAGTGGTCCCGATCGGAAAGGTAAGTGACATTTAGTCCAAAAACGAACTTTCTCGTATCGATATCTAATCAATGAACATTATTTCTTAAATGTCCATGGACCTTGAAAATGAAGAAATTAGTACAATTTAATAAATATTATAGTTGTAATAAACAATGAAACTTGGACGTTTTAAGAACAGCATTTTTCGCCACAAAAATTGCTTCTCTTTAATACGATATCCTGACGCTCCTATTTCATATTTTCCCTCGATTTTTTTTTTTAATTGAAGAGCAGACTTTTGCAATGAGAATGACATCATGTAATAATGATTACTGTAGAGAATCTATTTAAAAAATAATATTAAATACGGAAGGGAACATTTGTAAAAATTTTGACATTCAGAAAGACATATTTTCTAAGTTTCAAACAGTTTCACATCCGGACAAATCGGAACATTTTCAGTACATTTTCAAACCGCTTTGCAAATTATTGTTGTTCAAATGTCTCATGAATCTCACTTCGCGACGCGAGTTACAGTATATGTATAGATCGTATGTTTGATTGAATGTTTTTTAAATATGTACATTTCTACAATAATGTTGGATTATTAGCAATAATAATGCAACTGCCAAAAGAGCAAAAATGAATTTCGTTGTCCATGAGAAACACTGTAGCTTTCTCTATCTTAGAATAACAGACCAGATGTCATCGGGCCCATAGGCCTGGTATTTGTCGTACCCGAGGGCCAGGGCAATAAACGATGCAGGCCTGGGTTTTTCCCTTATTTCAAGTGGACGAAAGATTTCTCTTTCGCCCCTGCTTTTTCTTTTCTTCACTTCGAGTCCGTTAGCCGAACTGGATACATCGTCCTTCCGCGCTGTTTAATAAAACAGCTATAGAAAGAATTCTCCAGTGAAGTCGATTATTTAAATACCCAATCCTAATAAATAATTTTACGTTTATACCTGATATAACTTATACAGGGTGAATTCGATAAAGCAGGACACCTAAATATCTCCGTTATCTTTCGTTGTACAAAAAAACATCGTAGGACAAAGTTACACTGTTTGAAGGACCACATATAACGGTGTAAGGGAAAAAAAATTTCAAGGTCATTTTTATGAGATTTCAAGGTTATCGATGTTTTTTTAAATGGAATGATATATTTTCGTTAACGTAATGTTGTAGCTGACAAAATAACGAATTCATGCATGTAACACAATATGACCTTCAAATGACCTTCAACCCAGAAAAATGGTATAAATAAAATTCAACGTGTAAGATTCATTTGATGTATTTCTGTTACGCCAAATGTTTGAAAATACATCCCTTGAGCTGCTATACATTCAAATGTATCGCAATACATAACATAATAACAGATTGGGTGTTGACAGGAGGACAATTATGATATACCTTCACCTATACGTTCATACAGAATCGTGTTTACCACTACTAATTACTCAGAAGACCTTCTTGCTATCAGATTTCCACTGTTTCTAAGATTTCTCGATCAGTATATCGATGAACGTTTCACAATGCGTTACTCGAAGGAAGATAAGATTGATATGATTTTCATTTACGGAGAAAGTCGACAGTGTTTAAGAGAAGCCGTGCAGTTGTACAAGGACCGATTTCCTAATCGTAATTGTCCATCAGTTTCCGTTTACTCCAATTTGATAAATAAATTCCGTGAAACTGGTAGTGTCGAAAATAAAAAACGTACAAAGGTGAGGACTGTAAGGAATGAAGCAAACACAATTAATGTTCTGGCAGCAGTGAATACAAACCCTCATGCTAGTACGAGGCAAATCGCACGAGGAAGTGGCATTAGTCAAAAATGTGTAGTGCAAATACTCCAGGAACACAAACACCCCTTTTACCTATCAATTCATCAAGAACTTCATGGTAGAGACTTTGTAAATCGTGTAAACTTTTGCCAGTGGGGATTGAGACAATTGATAAACGATAGAGCATTTTTTAATCAAGTATTATTTACCGATGAAGCTTCGTTTACAAATCACGGGCAAATAAATTTAAAAAACCTGCATTATTGGTCATCTGAAAATCCGCGGTGGTTACGGACAGTCGACAAACAAAGACCATGGTCCGTCAATGTTTGGTGCGGAATTTTAGATAACCAAATAATTGGCCTCACTTTATTACCGGAACATTAAATGCAGAAAAATACATTGCATTTTTACGAGAATCGTTACCAATTCTCCTGGAAAATACACCCTTGAACATTCGTGAAAATATGTGGTATCAACATGACGGATGTCCGGCCCATTCTTCCCGTGTCGTAACACAATTCTTAAATAACAAGTTTCCAAATCGTTGGATTGGACGTAACGGACCCGTATTATGGCCAGCTATCTCACCAGACCTTACACCCTCTGATTTTTATATATGGGGAAAACTGAAAGACGACGTTTATAGTGAACCACCAACGACTATAGACGACATGAAAGGAAGAATCGTCCAGGCTTGTGCGTCGATTTCCTCAGAAATGAATTACACAGCAGTACGTTCTGTAACTTCACGGCTGAATGAATGTATAGCAGCTCAAGGGAATATTTTTGAACATTTGGCGTAACAGAAATACATCAAATGAATCTTACACGTTGAATTTTATTTATACCATTTTTCTGGGTTGGAGGTCATTTGAAAATCATATTGTGTTACATGGATGAATTCGTTATTTTGTCAGCTACAACATTACGTTAACGAAGATATATCATTCCATTTAAAAAAACAGCGATAACCTTGAAATCTCATAAAAATGACCATGAAATTTTTTTTTCCCTTACACCGTTGTATGTGGCCCTTCAAACAGTGTAACTTTGTCCTACGAAGTTTTTTTGTACAACGAAAAGTAACGGAGATATTTAGGTGTCCTGCTTTATCGAATTCACCCTGTATAGCCACTTTAAGAAATCATTTTTTTTTACTATTTTCTTTAAGAAACATAATGAACGATAAAGGTTGTGTAATACTATTGCTACATGTATACATATCTATCGTCAAAGGCTTGTGAAACGCGAAACTGATTCTGAACACTCCTAACGAACTGTTTAGATTACACTGTCCAACAAAATCAAACTTTTTTCGAGTTTTGCGATACCTGTTGGGTGATTTTTATACACTTTGTCATCCTAAAACCAAATCTGAAAACTTTCAGATGCTTTCAGATTTGGTTTTAGGATGACAAAGTGTATAAGAATCACTCAACAGGTATTGCAAAACGATTTTGGTGTTGGACAGTGTTATAGAGTATACATTGTATGATATTGAAAAAGTTTATATTTCGTAGGAGGGACACAGTTACTATTGGCATTCAGTTGAGAGAAACTCGTTCTGAAAAATTCAAGACATTTTTTTACATTCTATTTTTTTCGTTTTGTTGCATTTATGTTTTCGTGTGTGGTATATATTTAGTGTGTATTGTAAAAACAGTCTGAAAGTCTATCATTTACCTATTACCAATTTAATAACGTAATAATACAGTGAATTCCCGTTGCAAGTCAGTGCCAGTTTCGCGGTTGGGATTCATTGGAACTACATACCCACACCACCGCGGGGTATACCCCGCTCTCGAGATTCGCTGTCCGTTTCTACGTGCAACATTGTATCGGAGAAAGACATTTTCTCAGCCTTCTTGTTACTATCCGTCAGTAGTCATAGATTTATGACTTAGAGACGGATAAATCTTGGGTTTCCAGCGTACACTGTGTATTTCAAATGCAACTTACGACGAGAATTCACTGTAAAGGTAAGTTTCATTGAAAGTATTCTTTGGGTAAGACTTGGGAAAAAACGCCCCCCTTCCTTTCGATACATGACCTACGACATTCTATTCGTTTTGACATGTTGAACACGAAATGTATTCATCATTTTTGGCGCAAATGAATAGTTTTCGAGATATTCGCGAAAAACTACCGCTACTACTACATAAATTCTGCGTACACCTACGTGTTCGTGACGGCGCGTCGCGACGTGTATGCAGCATAGGCTCCCCACTTTTCTACTCCTCAGCGCGGCGGCTGGCAAGCAACGTATATATCGGGCGAACTTCTTGAAAAGATATTTTCTGTATAGAATATAGAAAGGTCGAGATTTCTGAGATCTTTAATATTGTCGAATGTGAGAACTTTAAACGTTGCTCACTTGATTCGGTCGCTCGAAAAGAAAATAACTAACCCACACCAACACCAGTTCCACTTATTAGCAAATTCTATAATAGAATGTTATATTGTTTAATGTGAGAATCGTAAAGTTTGCTCGCTCGCTCGAAAAGAAACTAACCCAAACCAATACTATTAACTAATGGTTTTCGGTAAGTTTTGAATTGGTATTGGTTTTAATTAGCTTTTTTAGCGATCAACTCTGATGATTCTCACATTCGTCAATATTAAAGATCTCACAAATCCCGACCTTTCTATATTCTATACAGAAAATACTTTGTTAATAAGTTCGCTCGTCATATACATTGCTTGCTGACCTCCGCGCTTGGGAATAGAAAAGAGGGGGGCCTATGCTGCATACACGTCGTGACTTATACTTATTTAAACAATTAATTCTATGTTACTATTTCACATTTTTCTTCATTATAAATAATATTTCCGTAAAAAATTTTACCGAAACATCAAATGTAACTTCCGTGCGATTCGTTCTGAAAGTTGATATTTAAACTTAAATTGCCGCGAAAGGGTCTGTAAGGGTCTCACGATTTCTTACACAAAGTTAGATCAATATTATACCTTGTCAAAACGATCAGTGCCAGACCAAAATCTATTAAAGGATTTGTTGTATGCTTCCATAAATAAAAAATGGGCAGAAAACAGAGATTTCCGATTAGCCCATATTACTTAATGTTAACAACTTTTTACAAAAATTTTTTTTACCAAATAAGCGTTGTACCTGTGGCAATCTCTCCAAAAATTTTCAAACAAATTCGTTGGATAGTTTCTTTTTTACAAATTTTTTGCCGCTTTTTGGCCATTTGGCACAGTGCGCCGCGTCGTAATGGACGCGTAGGTATACGCAGGATTCATGTGTAGTAGCGGTAGTTTGTCGCGAATATCTCAAAAACTATTAATTTGCGCCAAATTTTTAAATTTTGTTTTTTTTTGGTATTGTGTAAATTTTATTGTCAAACTATTATTTTTAATTTTTTATTCGTTACTTACTTATTACTTTTCAGTAATTATACAGAAAAGGGTACATTTCACCAATTTTGATAAAATTTCTGAACAAGTTGTTCATATGCACCCTACAGGTTGCATAAAAAGTAATGGTCATCCGTCCTAGGGGTGAATCTACACCTCTGGATCGGTGGACATTTGTCAAAAAAACTTGCCGCAAAATTGTTTATAACAAAAAAAATTGTTGTTAAAGTTTTTCTTTACATCAACACCTTCTATAGATCAAGAAAAGAAAAAGTTTGAAAGGAACCAAATGTCGTAAACAAATAGTTATTGAGATATAAGCAGTTCAAGTTTTTGCAAAATTTGCGTCGTAGCAGAACTTGCGACGCGAGATATCTCGTCTATAGTGTCAAGTAACGTGCGTTTTGACACGAAATATCTCGTCCATAACGTCGTGTACACGACATAATAGTTGCGAGATATCTCGTCCATGGTAACGAAAGGGTTAATGTTGATTCTCCGTTCCGTTCGCCGTTCGGTTCGCCGAAATTAATGTCGATTTTGCGTTCCGTTCGCTGTTCGGCGCGCAATTCGGCGAAATCTTCAGGCTTAATATGTCAGCAGAGAAAACTAGCATGCCTCTAGACTCTCAGGCAAATGTGATAGTTCCTCACCGAGAAAAAATATTGAAGTATCCATTTGCGAGTTTCAAATTGCTGCTCGCTCTCGGAGAGTTTTTCGTGCAGCTCTTCGCTAACACTCTCGATACGGTGTACACTAGGAAGTCTCTTATTTTGAACATTTGAATTTTTTTTGCGGCACCCCCCGGAATTGTTCCAGTTAATAAAAAAAAACTTTGCACAGATTGAGCTCGATCGGATAACGGGGAAACGTGCCCCGAGCCCTTACATACTACATTATTAATAAAACAATTGGTGTTCGAAAGAATGGAGAAAAATGTTAGAACAAAATCAACAAATGTCAAATGTTATGTTTTCATTGTCTTGTACAAACAAACATTAACGAAAAATGTGTTTTTTTAACCTGCAAAACTTAATTTTTTTTAATTACATATTATTTAGAAGGAAATTGCGTATATTTCCTTTATTAAAAGTCATAAAAATGTTCAGGTTTCGCTTTATCAAGGTTAAAGTTCTTATAAGGAGAACTAACTTTCGAAGAGCCCTCTAAAATGAACCGTTAAATAAATATAAGAGAATTTGTATGGCGTTATCCGTGCGAGTTACGCGTTAAATATTATTATTTTTACTACGATTTCTGTAATCCTCATGTTTGAAGTTGCATAAACATTGTCTTTCTTGATACACCGCAATTAATTCTTCCTCTTCTGCGTCAGACCATACTCTCCCGTCGAATTATTGGAACAACGCGACGCGCGACGCCCATCCGTCTAACGGGCCGGGCCGGGCCACGTCGCCAACGCGTTATCGCATTGCTTGTAGTTCTCTTTATAAAACCTTTAACGTTGATAAAGCGAAACCTTAACATTTTTTTTACTTCAATATATATTTCTATACATATGCAATTTAAAAAAAAGTAAGTTCCGCAAGTTAAAAAAAAAATACATATTTTTCGTTAATGTTTATTGATAAAGTACAATGAATACACACTTCAGTTTTCAAATTTCAGAAAAAAATTTTTGATTTTGTTCTGACGTTTTTCTCCATTTTTTTTTTTCTTTGAAAACTGTTTATTTTACGAAAAACCGTAATACGACATAAAAGACGCAGCCTGTCCAGATCTAGAGGTTTTGTCTGACATATTGTTCGATACAGTCAATAATTTAGAAGATATTCGAGAAAAACAATTTTATGAGCATTTAATTAATTTTCTCGTTATCCGGTCGAGCTCAAACTTTGCAAAGATTTTTTTTTTTATTAATTGGGATAATACTGATGGTGCCGCAGAAAAATTTGAAACACATATTTTTCAAGAATAAATAAGAACCAACCTTGCGTACACTGACAAATTTGACTCTCGAGAGTAACTCGCAATAGTTTTACTATCAAATGGACACATACCTTTAGGTACAGACGCTTTCCATAGTCAAGCGCACTTACATATATCCAACGAATATTAAGTCGATTTTCTCGAAAATATATGCTCATATGAACAAATTATATTGCACGTTTTTACTTCTTTTTTTAAAGGTGGAATCACCCCCTTTCCGTTTTGCATCACCAGTTACCGATCCCCTGTATATTTTGAATTCAATCTTATATTAACGAATAGTATGTCTAGAATATTTAATCAATAGTTCGAAGTAAAAATAGATTTGATTTTATATAAAAAATAAATATTGAAAGACTCACCATTGACAAAACAATACTACGCTACATCTCCTTAACATCGTGGATTTGAACGCATCTTTGAGTACCTGCGCCGTTTGCGCTTTCTGAGGTTTTTCTCTAACCTTTTTTTCTATCGTCTCTTCGTCTTTATATAAGATCTCCTTGTTTGCGGCAGTTCTCAGCTCTACGATATCATATTCATTTTTCATGCAAAGTCGTTGAACATCGGCAGTGGCCGGTTGAGATATGGATTTCGATTTGCGATGGCTTTTCAAACTTGTGGGACGGTCCTTTTTCTTTATGTCACTACATTCAGGAGAGTCTAATACTGATTCCATTTTGGGAAATTTAACTTCTAGGTTTTCTGAAACACCTCCAAGACTTGTTTCTGAAACATATGTAACATATATTACCTATCTATTTACATTATATCTACATTCCACATACAGGGCGCCCCACTTATCTATAAATCCAGAATATCTCAGAAACTATTAATGATACTAAAAATGTTCCAGACAACAGTTAAACGGTATCAGGGGATACACTTTCCGATGTAGATATCTTCTTTCTATGTAGACAACTTTGTTGCTTTAAATGGAATACTATATTTTTTAATACACTGTTGGATGCTACTTGTTATTCCCTCCATAAAAGTACAAAGTCACTTATGGCAAAAAATTAAAGTAGATATTAGAAGATATTGATATTTGTTTAGAAGTTATTTTGTTTTTAATAATGAGTACAAGAGATTTACTCGAACTCTAATTGAGTTACTAACTTTTTGAAGCATTTCTACAGATATTTGCTCACACGTTTGAAGAATTTTTTGTTTTAGATCATCTGGACTTGCACATTTTTCCGAATAAACTTTATTTTTTAAGTAACTACATAAGAAAAAGTCTAATTTCTCTTTTCTTCAATACACCCTCCATATCCTATCCAAGAGTTGGAGAACATTTCGTTTAGTGGACGTACTTTCGAATACTAACTTTAGAAAGGCGAGTGCTGAGACCTGTACAGTAGTAACTGAAGTACTCAATACTGAAATCAAAATACAGTGAGTCTTTATATATGTCGTCGAGATCTGGATGATAAACGTCGCGAAACTATCCCCTCTACCGCGGGGTATATCCCGCGAGAGGCCAAGAAGCTCGAGAGGCCTCGGGCACAGAGGAGTATAAACATAACAAGGGTCGAGTATATCGGTGTAAGGCAAGGAGACTACTAGTATCCCAACAACAAAACTTCTGTACTTTTAGTAAAAGTTTACTTACTTCTTACTTACTTTTCGTAAAAGTGTTCTGTACTTTTAGTAAATATCATCGAAATTATACCATATTTGGTATCATTTTCATTAGAAAAATGCCATGGATATGTTGGTGAAAGTCTATGCGATATCTATGCGATATCTACATCGGAAAGCGTATCCCCTGATACCGTTTAACTTTTGTCTGAAACATTTTTAGTGTCATCAACAGTTTCTGAGATATTCTGGATTTTCAAATAAACGAGACGCCTTATATATCTATAAGATCAAAACTGAAGCTTTAAACTTGTATTAATCACCCCAAAACTATGCAGACATTGAAACATGCTGAAAATGAGTTTATAGTGAAAGAAAAAACAAACCTTTCAATTTTCTGAATTACTGAATTACCAATACCGAATATGTGCATAGTGTAAGAAAAGTAATGGTCATTCATCCTAGGGGTAAATCTACACCTCTGGATCGGTGGACATTTGTAAAAGAAAGTCGATGTTAAAATTTTGTTTTACATCAACACCTTCTGCTCATCGAGAAGAGAAAAAATTTGAAAGGAACCATATGTCGCAAACAGACATTAGGTGTGCCGGACATTAAAGTGCCGATCTTCAGCTTAAGATTGTTAATTTATGGCACGATGTGTAACGGCCAGCGTCGGTCTCGGCTCTGTCCTCGTGGCCTTCCCCTCGGACTGCCTTTTGGAGAGAGCGCTCCGCCGTCCAGTGTCAAGGCGCGTTTACACATACATTACACCTCCCCGTTTTAGTCAGTATGTACATTCAATAATTATGTTCAAATCGGATGACCAAGATTTTTCCTTTGCAGATCTAAGGATTAAACTTCACATTGGCAAACCAGAAATTTTTTAACTTTTTTAAAAGTAGCAAGCGGTAGGCAGCAAAAGCGGTAAAACAATTGACAACAAAGCGGCAGAAAATAAATCAAACACATTATATAAATATGAAATGGCAATACAGCAGCTGAGCGACGCGACATTGCATCGTGGACCGTGGGGGGTTTGGGGAAAGGAAGGGTCGGGGCGTGCCGGATCACGCCTCCTACGGCCCTTCCTTCCGGTGGCGGCGTCTTCTTGGCTCGGCCGGGGCTGGTTCCTTCGGGACACCGGCCCCGAGCGGGGCACGAAGACTCCGGGAGCTGTGGGCGGACCGATCCGGGGCTCGGGAAGCCCAATCCGAAGGCTCCAGGGATGGGGACACCGGGCGGGTCCCTCCGCCCGGGGTCTTGTAGCGTAGGCAGTGGGGGAAGTTAACCCCTCCCCCGGGGTATGATGATAGCTGGGAGGTGTCCTGTGGAGTACTCGCGTGATCCAGGCACCTCCCCTTTAGCTTAGGTGGGCGTGGGTTTTTTAGTGGGTAGCCCCTTGGGGATTTTTCCCCAGGGGTAGTCCCCCCAGGGAGTCGGGGTATGCGTAATGTCATTTTCCCCACGAAAAAAGGCTCTCCACCCCCTTACCGCGCGTATCGGCTGGAGCCACCTCCCCAGTACATACTGGGTCCGCGTCGGGGATGGCGCGGTCAGGATCAAGTCCCAGATGCGGTACCTGGGACTTATCCTTAACGGTCTGTGGTGCTTTGATGTCACTTTGGACTCCTTGCTCCCCGAGTGGAGGGGATGACCGCTGCAATCGGTCGCCTCCTCCCAAATCTCGTGAGCCCCTACGGATGGGTGAAGCGCTTGTATGCCGGGGTAGTGCGAGGTATTGTCCTTTATGGAGCTCCTGTATGGTCGCGCGATGTCGGTGCCAGGAGGTACAGCAGCACCCGGAGGCTGCTCTTGTTTCGAAGGCCCTGGCTCTTTCAGAAGTCTTTGGTTACTATCGTGACGTCCGGCGGGAGAGGGCTCCCGAGCAGAGAGAGATAATGGTAGCGAATTTCAGGCGTCACGTCCGGGAGCGCGTTGGCCTGGCGTGGCTACGGGACCTCGCCGGGTCGGTGGATGGTCGGCAGTGTGATGTGCGGGCCATCCTGCCTGAGTACCACCGGTGGGCTCAGGCGGGGATGGGGCTGAAGGTTTCCTATGGAACGACACAGATCATGACCGGGCACGGTTGCTTCGGTCGGTCTCTGTATTGGACCGGTAGGGAAGATACGGAGGCGTGTAGCCACTGCGGCGAGCTGGTGGATACGTCGGAGCACACCATGCAGAAGTGTCCTATATGGTCGGGCGAACGACGTGTGCTCCAGCACGCAGTGGGATGGGACCTTTCTCTCCTTGCTATTGTCTCGGCAGTGCTCCGGAACGTGGGGTCCTGGATGTCTTTCGCCTCCTTCTGCGTGCAGGTAATGCTCCTTCTGGAGGAAGCCGAATAAGAGCGAGAACGTTTCCTCGCCCCCGGTCGCATTGGGGGGCGGTGGTGTCGCAGGGCCCATGGCGGCCTCGATGCAACGCCCCTGACGCGGGCGGGGAGCCCTTGATGATCTCGGGGGGGGGGGGGGAGCTTAAAACCCCCCTTTATACTCAGTCATCAATGGCATCCCTGGAGGTAGTCGGGTGCTTTAGGCGGGGGGTTTGAAACACTCATCGGGCGATCTAAAAGGGAGGGGGGGGGGGGGTAGATCATGTCATTCATCACATGGTGTTCACGATTACAGTAGGTAGGAGGGGGCCGCGTCCCCCTCGTGGGTAGAATGTAGAAGCGCGGGTCTGGTTGGACATGCGTGCGCAGATCACGGGCACCAACAGGAGCTTAGGGAAGGGCGTAGGGAGTTGGTGGGTATATAGATGGGTATACCACCCCGGCCGGGGAGTCCCACATAACTTGGTCTCCCTCCCCTCGAGGGTGGCTAGGTATTCGTAACGAGATTATCTCCACGGAAAAAAAGGCTCTCCACCCTCTCCCCACACATCTAACCCTGACCAACCTTCTCGCGGCTCCTCTCATTGAACCATGTTTCAGTACATCGTTTAACTTTAAACAAGCATAACTTTTGAACCAGTGAATTCCTAACATTTAAACTTAGATTTTTGGCATTTTCTCGTCAAGATCTACAGGATTATATAAAAATATTAAAAATTTTTGTTTGCCAAGGAGAAGTTAAGCCAAAAGAAAACATTAACAACAATTTTCTTTGTTATTTTTGTGGAAAGTTTCTTTACAAATGTCCACCGAATCAGAAGTGTAGATTCACCTCTAGGACGGATGACCAGTACTTTTTATCCACTCTATATATGTGGTCACGAACACAAAAGTATTGACAGATATAAACCAGTTTTTATGTCTAGAACGGACTACATACAAAATATTAAGTAAATTAAGCTAACAACGTTATGCTATTAGATTGTAAGTTACCTATATAATTAAAAGCCAGTCAATACTTTTGTTCGTATCTGTATTCTACTTTCTCCAATTTCTGTATTCTTTTTACATACAATTACTTCACAATGTCAGCATCATTAATTATATTATTAGAAATGATTATTTTTGACAACTCATTTCTTAGAAATTATTATCGAATCAAAAGTTCGAAGTAAAGGTCATGTCTAGCCGATTGTAAAGAATACTTATTTGAATTTTATTATCTATGCCTTACTTCGATTTGTTTGTTGCATATCTTCCATGTTATTAGGTAGCAAATTAGTGGCTTCCTTGTTCATTTCAGTATCCGTTTTTAGTTTTTTCAAATCCGAGGATGATACGCGGGACTTTCGTTCCGGTTTCAGCGGTGCCGTATTTTCAGTCGCAATTTCATCTATTTTAACATTTTCTTGATGAGATCTTACACAGCACACATTATACTTCACAATACGTTCCAATGCCATATCCGCTTCTGTGGTTTTACCCTTTGCGAGTAGCCATCTTGGTGATTCCGGTATGATCCTAAAAAATAACAATATTATATAACCATTTGACTATCCATAACAACAGGAATCATCGTTTGACATATTACCGACAAGATACATTCTGTTTGTATTCGCCATATTTTGAAATAGTTCTATTCAATTCTTACAACTTTAAAATATATTTCAATTAAGCATCAAATAACGAGATAATTGATCTTTAGTTACTAGTGTGTTATAAAGATAGCATGCTACACCTTAACACATGTACCAGTTTGAATTACGGAATTATGTAAAATTAGATTGAGTTCGTTTCATTAGCTTCCCTTTAGTCTAGAACAATCCCGTTCAGCTATCGCCCGTGCGGGCAGAGAATTTTATTCCGCAGGCACAAGCGACTTGGTGGGCAACGGACCATGCCACCTAGGACAACATTGCATGTGTTCGTCACACGTATTATCGCTATTGGTTGAAGGCAATTACGGGTTCGACAGCATATTATCCCGAGACCGGGTGAGATAGAATGATCATCAGCCAAAGGTCATACAGGGTGTCCCCAAAAAGGTTTTAAGTCCTTGAAAGGGACGGTTCCTGAAGTTGTTTGAAGCGACATTTTTCTTCGTAGAAATGTCCGCCTCGGCTTTGCAAAGAAGTTACATATTAACGAAAAACACGGACCAATCAAAGTGCGGCCACGGCGCGCAATGGCCGAGAAAGAGAGGCTTGGCGGCAGGATCCACTGAGCAAAAGCGTCGGTGTTACGCCGCGCCGCACAGTGCAGACAAGTCGGCACATCTCACTACATTTTTATTTGACGATGCACGAAAATTTCCTTTGGCAGAACTCTTTATTAGCAGGAAATGCATATTATTATTCATTTAAAAATCATTTAACAAATTCTTTTATGCATAAAAATAATTTTTTTTTCAACGTATTAATTTTATTGTTAAATTTAATTTTTTGAGACTAATTACCATTGCATATGCATTAGTAACCAAATTTAGATTTTTGTAAAAAAATTTAGCCATAGAGGCACTCTCTAAAGTGCCAAAAATCGAAAAATGTTATATTAACTGTAAATGAGTGTGCAATAATAATTCTGTGTAATGGAAAGTTCTTACCAAGGAATATGCATTCTTTATACATTTAATAAAGTAGATTTATCTTTTGTACAAATTTTCAACGGTGGTTTTATTTGTTAATTGCATATAAAATTTCAAATTAACATAAAACAAAAACGGCAAAATATATCCTGAGATTCATGCATATTCGGATACATTACTTATTATAGTTTAAGAATTTCATAGTTTTGTCTGCGACTTTTTGCGACACTCAATTTTATAAACTTTTTAAGAAGTGTTTATACCTTTCCTTTAGGATCTATCGTGGAAAATTTGTTATTTTCTTTTTAAATGTATTAGTTATATTGTTAAATTTCATTTTCTGTGAATAATTAACAATAAGTATACATTTGTAAACAAATTTGGTTGTAAAAAATGTTGCCATTTGTTCGCCACAGTTACAGTGGGGAATTTACTGGGAAAGTTCAATATTCGTGTATATCACGATATGAAATACATTTCTTTTGCAAAACATGCGTATTAGGATGGAAATTGTTAATAATAATCATATAATAACCATTTTTATGCATAATACAATTTTGCAATAATTATATATCAATCATTTTTATGTCTTTTTAATTTGTTTTTAATATATGTTTTATAACTATTGAAAAAGTAATAAGAATGTAAGGATAGATCGAAATGTGCAAGATCACGAAAGTCAATGATTTTGAGTCGCAATCAAAGTACTGAGAATGACTCAGATAGCGAAGCAGCAGCAGCATGCTCGAATAGCATTTTGTTGAGTTTATTCATTTTATTCACTAATATTATAATTTGTTTAAGTTTATTATTGTTAATTTTACATATGGTTCATTTATTATTAATTTTTTTCTAAACTTGTTAGTTTTTAAAAATAAATTTGTTAATTTTTAATAATAAATTTTTTTTCTTTAAAAATTTTTTTTTTGTTAAAATTATAAACTATATTGGTAAATATAATTGTCTGTAAAAAATTTCCTCCATATATGCATTAATAACCGAACTACGAGAAGTGCCGAAAACAGTCGATTTGTCCGCACTGTGCGCCGCACAGTGGGCAATTTGTACGAAATCGGATTCAAAATCAAAGAACTTTCGATAGAAATGAGGTAGAGCGATGAAATTTTTTTTAAATTAAAGCTGAAACTTTGTAGAATATGGGAAAATAGGGAGATTATGGTACGAACGCTTTTTAACCTTGAAAAAAATCTATGGGAAATGATGTACAGCATGTTAAAAAAAAATTTTTTCCGCGCGTGGTATTGGAAAAACTAAAATTTTCTTAAATTTGCGCGCGTTTAACGAATTTTCTCGAGGTTAAAAAACGTTCGTACCACAATCTCTCTATTTTTCCCATATTCTACAAAGTTGCAGCTTTCATTTAAAAACATTGCTCTACCTCATTCCTATCGAAAGTTCCTTGATTTTGAATCCGATTTTGTCCAAATTGCCCACTGTGCGCCGTGGTGATGCAGTGAACAAGAGAAGGAGCAGAAAGACTCCTTCAAGAATTCGAAAACGAATTTTAAAAAATAATCAACTTTTTAAATGCCTATTTCTTGTACAAATTATGAGACATTAAGTTTATATTTTTGCAGTTTTAGCATCTTGTTATGGTTGTTAACATATAATTTTTTCAGATTTTTCAAAGTGGGGGCACATAGTTAAAAAATTAAAAACCATAATCAATGATGACAGCGACAAAGACTAATGTAGCGGTGGGGTAAGAACTATTTCATGGGAATACATGCATATTATTTAGAATTTGATATATCAAATAATTTATAATTTGATATTTTATAATTTGATATATCCATCTAAGAAATTAATTATATGAGTCATATAAACATGGTACGTGTACGGGCATGGAAAATGTAAAAAACGACGTTTTTTATTTTTTTAAATATGCGCCCACACTTTGAGAAATCTGAAAAAACTATATGTTAACAACCATAATGAGATGTTAAAACTTTAAAAATAAAGTATTTCATAAATTTTACAAGAAATCGGCATTTCGTATTTTTTAAATTCGGTTTCTAAGCTAAAAATTCTGAAAAAATTCATAAATGTGCATTCTAATAGTTATAATATGCCTGATTTTTCTATTGAAGAGAATAAGACAAATTACGGAAAAACCTGATTTTCTTTGTCACCCCATTACTACCTCCTATGTCGACATATAGGGTTGAAAATTGGCACGAAGTATTTTCTTTACTACTTTTGACCTCCTTATCCGGCTACACCATTTATTTAATTAAAACTCCCTTACTCAGCCTTAAATGTACTTGCTGCTTGGAAATGTGCATCACTGGGCCTTTCGGAGACGAACTGCACAGCTGACTTCAAGTATACGCCAATGCCGAAAGCTAAGGGAGGCACGGCCAGATCAACGAACTACACATCTGATGGTGGATAGTACAATATGTATACGACAATCTAAAGTATGTGCGGTCAAGTAAACGATCCTGAATTTCGCTTTCACTTTCTTATCGATAAATTAATCGTATGTTCATTTCACACAGATGCCGTGAAATTTTTTCACACTCAAGATGATCGTTCACATTTACCAACACATAGCTGTGTATTAATAACAATTGCAACATCACTTACATTGAAGCACAAATAACAACAATCAATTAATGTTTTGTAGCAAAAATAGGTAGGTGTATTTTAAAACAGTAGAGATTAAAATAATTTAAAAACGCTGATGTATTATTTTCAACGTGTTAAAATGATTAAAGAACGAATCAAATATTTGTCTGATTCTCGTCCCTTGCAATGGCACTTTTATATTGCAAAAAATCCGCAAACTGTTGATTGTTAAAATATGACTATTAGCACATATATTAGCAGCCGTGAGCTTTGAATTGACAAATGAGATGTGTTCTCTACCGCGGTTCGCACAATACTGACCAAACGTAAGATATTTCTAAAAAGTTTATGGAATGCGTTACGCGTGTCGAAATTGACCGCTGTAAGACTAGAATTTATGTCATTCACATGTTTAGCAATGGGTAACTGCACGGAAACATCGTCTGCCACCCTTTAAGAAAGTTTCTTAAGGGAGGTATAAGACAATAGCCACGCGGACCTGACATTTCAATCTTTTCCTGGATAAACGGACACACGATGTTTTCGAACAGTTAACAATCGACTCTGCATACCAATCTGCAGGTAAACCAAAACATGTGATTGCCATGAATTCTAGTCATATAGCGGTCCCTCTCCTGTCCTTTTTTTCATCTGACCATCCCGTTCTTTTCGTGAGCATGTTACAGCGGTCATTTTTGACCTGCGTAATGCCCTCCATCAACTTTTCAGAAAAATCTTGCATTAGATCCATCTTGTTCGAATCGCGGTAGAGAGAACATCTCGAAAAACTTGTCAATTCAAAGCTCACGGTTGCTAATATGTGTGTGGTAATAGTCATATTTCAACTACAGTGATGTCTCTATATATGTTGCTAAGGCCTGAATGATAAACGTCGCGAAATTATCCCCACTACCGCGGGGTATACCCCGTGAGGGGCCTTGAAGCTCGGGAGGCCTTGGACGCCAAGGAGTGTAAACAACACGGGTCGAGTATGTCAGTGTGAACCACTACTAATCCAATAACAAAACTTCTTTATTTTGCATTATTTTCTTTATGGGACTTTCGCCGACATATTCTTGGAATTTGTCTAATGAAAATGATATCGCATATGATATAATTCCGATGATATTTACTTATGTGATGAACGATGAGAGTTTCGGATCCAAAGAAGAACAGCGTATGGGAAAGAAAGAGATGCGGAAAATCGAAGAGTTTGGGAAAGGCGTGAGCTCGGGCCTTTAAGTAAAAAATTCAGCTTATTGATTATTAATTATTTTTTTACGAGACTTTCACCAATATATTTGTGGAATTTTTCTGATTAAAATGATACTAAACACGACACCACTCGGATCATATTAATATTAATTACCCGTTAATACAATTGTAATGGGAAGTAACTTTCATCGTTCATTGCACGAGTAAATATCATCGGAATTATATCATATTTAGTGTCATTTTCATTAGAAAAATGCCACGAATATATTGGTGAAAGTCGCATAAAAAAAATAATTAAAAATAAAGAAGTTTCCTTATTGGATTAGTAGTGGTCTCCTGGTCTCACCCCGATATATCTGACCCGTGTTATGTTTATACTCCTCGGTGACCGAGGCCACTCGATTTTCGCTGTCCTTTTCTACGTTCGGCACTGCATCAAAGAATAGTACGATTTTCTAGACGGCATTTATCACTGCCAGACCCGCGTTTTTGACATGCAGAGCATAGGACAGGTACGCTCGAGGCCACGGCGGCAAGCATCACTGTCCTTTTCTACGTTCAGCGTGGATCAAAGGATGGCAAGACCTGTGTTGTTGATATGTATCGCGAATTCATTGTAATCGGTAGTAGGATTTTTATGTAAAATAAAAATTGGCTGCTGCTATTACAAGGGACGGGAGTCAGACTGATAATTGATTCATACTTTAATCATTTTAACAAGCGGAAAATAATGTGTTTTTATTTTAATCTTTCTACTGTTTTAAAATGCACCTTCTCATTTTTGCTACAAATGCGTGAAATTCACAGTCTAGTGAATACATTAACTGATTGTTGTGATTTGTGCTCGAATGTAAGTGATACTGAAATTGTTATTAGTACATCACTATGTGTTGGTAAATGTAAACAGTGATCGTGAGTGTGGCGAAATTTCACGGTATCTATATAAAATAAACATACGATTAATTTATCGATAAGAAAGTGAAAGTGAAAGCCACAATCGTTAACTTTACTGCGCGTCCTTTATGTTGTATACCTACTCTATCTATCACCAGTTGTGCAGTTCGTTGGCCTGACCGTACGTACCTTAGCTTTCGACATTGCCGTATACTTGAAGTCAGCTGTGCAGTTCGTCTCCGAATGGCTCAGTGACACGCATTTTGAAGCAGCAAGTACATTTATGGCTGAGTAAGCGAGTTTTTGTTAAAGACATTCCTGCTCCTTTTGTTCACTGCATCACCGCGGCGCGATACCAACGCTTTTGCTCAGTGGATTCTACTGCTGAGCCAGACTCTCCCCGTCATCGCGCGCCGTGGCTGTGCTCTGACTTGTCCGTGTCTTCCGTTAATAACTCCTTAACAAAGCCGAGATCAACATTTTTGTAAACGAAAATATTTCTTCAAATGACCTCAAGGACTGCTTCTTTCAAGGACTTGAAACATTTTTGGGACAGCCTGTACAGTGAATCCGGGTTATACGTCGCAAAGCTTCTGAATTAGCCGACGTTGAAATATCCCTACTACTGCGATGTATACCCCGTGAGAAGTGTGAACATAACACGGGTCGGGTATATCGGTGTGAGACCAGGAGACCACTACTAATCCAATAGGGAAACTTGTTTTCATCATTCATTCATTCTTCATTATTTTTTTATGGGATTTTCACCAACATATTCGTGGCATTTTTCTAATGAAAATGATTCCAAATATGATATAATTCTGATGATATTAACTTGTGTAACGAACGATGAAAGTTACTTCCCATTACAATTATATTAACGAAAAATTAGTGTAAATATGATCCGAATTGTATCGTGTTTGGTATAATTTTAATCATAAAAATTCAACAAATGTATTGGTGGAAGTCTCGTAAAAAAATAATTCATAATAAAAAAGTTTAAGTTTTGATTTAAAGTCCTGAGCTTACGCCAGTCTTTCATCTCTCCCGAACGCTTCGACTCTCCGCGACTCTTTCTTTCCCATACGCTGTCCTTCTTTGCGTCCGAAACTTTAATCGTTAATTGCACAAATAATTATCATCGGAATCATATTATATTTGGTTTCATTTTAACCAGAAAAATACCACGAATATTTTGGTGAAAGTCCCATAAAAAAATAATGAAAAATAAAGAAGTTCTCGAGTTTCGCTCTCCTTTTCTACGTTCGGCACTCCATCAAAGAATAGTGGGGTCTCGTCGACAGCAAATAATTCAAAGGAGACAGGAATTACGATGTGTTTACACGAGAGACAAGACTTAACCTGTCCATTTGAATGACAATATTTTTGTAGAAGAAGAGTAAGATTTAGTTTAGATTTAATAGTTCATGTTAAAAGCTAACTCAAGACTGGATTTTTAAATGTTATATTATTTTTTTGCTACGAAAAATATTGTAAACATAAAGCTACGATTTTAGAAAACATTTTCATACATATACTTGAATATAGTAAATTACGCTAATTACCAAATATAAAGCACGGTAACTGCAGTGGGAACTGATACTGCTAGCTGCAAAATTCTCCAATCTGGTATGGCATAACTTAGTGTAGCCAAAAGCAGTAGGCCGATGGCCCACGCAATTTGCATAACTAATGCAATGAATGTCCGAGCTTTCGCAGGAAACAATTCCAAAGAAAGAATATATGTAGAATTTTGTAAACCCTGGACAAAAACTCCTTGTAGTCCACGAAGAGCCAAGAACGTGGGATAATTCTAAAATAAATGTATGTTATTTGTCACGCAACAAGAACCTTAATTATTTTAAGCTGCGTAGACTGACTCTAATTTTTAAATTAATGCAGGTAAAATTGCATTTTTTCTATTAAAAATTGTATTGTATTATACTATACTATACAATACTATGTATACTGTACTACTATACTATATTACACTATACTATAAATATACTATTAGTATGCTATGCTACGCTAGACTATCGATATTTTATTAGTTTAATAACTCATCGTTAGTTTGAAAGTCTGATGAAATTACAACAATAACATGTTAGATTCTACAATTTTTCTTTTACTAATTCAATTATTTATTCTATTTTACATTTACTTTAACAAGAATTTGCATTGCTCTTGGTACTCTTAATTAAAATATAATAAAACTATTGTACCTGCACGACGTATAATGCAACAGCCATAGTTCCTTGAGTGTAAAGACAAATAGCTAGCACGGGAAGTCTTCCAATACGATCACTCAAAATACCTGCGATCCAGGCGCCTATTAAAACTCCTACGTAATAAACTATAGGTCCAAGAAAGGTCAAATATCTTTTTTCACAAATTAAATTCCACTCTGTCACTACACTGTTTTCTCCAAACTCGGTAGCGAACTGATAGTCACCAAAACATAGATCTGTATAGTTGAAAACATTTTTGTGACCAGAAGTCTCGTTGTTTTCAACGATCATTCTGCGCAAATCCTGGCATCCGTACGTTCGTTTGGTCTCGTTTCTTATCTGAAATAGGAAAATTAATTTTTATTCGTTAAATAATTTTAACTAATTCATTTTAATTATGATAGAAATAAGAAGTCTTAGAAATTCCATTTTTTTAAACATGACTTGAAACATTTTATCGAATTTATTTTTGAGATTAATGCAATGAAATAAATCAAATAATAAAACATGTTCTGAACCAGATTTACGAAGGACACTACAAAAATTATTAATCTTTTGTCTACACTAGTAGTTAAAATTGTGTTTAGGTAGCAATTTTAAAGGAAAGTAGGATCAAAGTTTTCGTACATAATTCTGTTGACCGTTCAGTAATTAATAAAATAGTGCTTTATACTGAACAGTCGCATTTTACAGCTTAGAAATCTTACCTGACAATAAAATTCCGGTGTATAATTATAAAAGGCCGGTAACGCATGGCTCATAGCAACAATAACATAGTTAACAGCCAAAAGTATCGCGATGACCACTTGGAAACACCCAACTTTGACCTCTTCCGCGTTCATTTTTCACGATAACAATATCAGATACACTAACTTTCCTGACAAATTGGCGGTACGGAACAATTAACTAACTCACAATTGACAATCGAAAATTCACTCGAAGGAAAGAGGAAGAGAAACATTAGAATTTTCAAATCGCTCACACAAATCCATTTATATTCAGTATATCAAGTCGCACTGTCCAAATATTGCCGATAACAGGAAAACAATTTAATTCGATAACGTTGTTTACTGTTAAGGTGCGTGTGTTTGACGCGTTTCACCTCGAAGCATTAGGATCTAACGCGTATTCACCGGTACAAGTAAAAGTTGACGTAAAGCGCGGATAAACTGTCATCGGTGAGGGTGAGGCGCATACTGACAGAGAGGAAAAGTCTTCTCCTTGTCGAAGGGGATAGCTACGGAAAGAGGAACCGATTCCAGGCGGCTTTGAACCAACAAGGACGGCTGCTGCGCTGGTGCTATTGTTTTGCGGTTGGCGACACGTATCCCATTAATGCATCCACGTCACGAGAGGATGATTTTCTGTCACTGATAATCGATATTCAAATTGATGCGACATTAGTTCTTTGTGTCTGCCAAGTTCATAAAAGAAAATTTGATCATCAGATTTTTTATAAATAATTCAGTAACCGCCTCGATTGTAGACTGACTCTTATGTACACACTTGAACTAGGATAAGGAAGAAAATTACTGTGGGGTGCCAATTACTGTGCCAATACTAATTACACTTATTTTTAAAGCATAATGAATATTAAAGAAGAGATATTAAATTTTCTTCATTAAAATCAGTTAATGTGTATGTTATATATCTCACATTTTAATATTAATTATGCTAAAAATAAGTATAATTAATATAGGCACAATAATTGGCACCCCCTGCAGGAATTGGGTCCCTTACCGTATAGACTTTTACATCTTTTTATTTTGTATCGATTATCTAGTCTCTTTGTTTTCTATGCGCTTCGAAGGTACAGTAACGATACTTACCTTTCTTAGCGACATTAAACGGAAATTTGATTTTGTTTATAAATATTCTACGTGTCAAGAGGGATTTTTTTTTATTACAAGAGAAGTATTTTGTTACTTAAAATTATTCATACACTCTGATGTCAGCTGTTTAATGTAAAAATGGTGCAAATCTAAGCAGTTAATATTTGGATAAAGAACAATTAAGTAAAAGTTTTATAAGACACAACAATATCGAAGAATGTCATGTTTGTGTTATGAATGTCACGTTTACATTACATATATTACAATTATTTTATTTAATGATGATTGAACGTTTGAGCTGTGGTATTAAACCGAGCAGAAAAATATTGTCTTACACCATTTGTTCATTAAACGGATTATACAATAATGAAGTTCTTGCACAGCAGAGACTTTATTTCGTTCTGTATATGCCATTGTTAACCAATAAATAGCGAAATAATAAAATCCATTGGGTACCATGTACGTATAATTTAAATATAGCAATCCCCGACATGAAATGACAGCCTGACTAGGTGTATGAACTCGCGACGTACATTTACTTCATTCTCTACCCATATTCGTTGCAACATAAAGTTCTTATTGACCGTCGAGGTATTGATGGTTTCGTTTTACTAGCTCTCGTTGCAATGAAAATCTTTGATTAATGAAATAAGTCCCGTATTACGATTTTAATTCAACTTTATATAGAAGAAATTTATAAACAAGTTATAAACTAGCAAACGTATTAACATTTAATTGTTAACGGATAACTAAAAAAAAAATGTTAATAAATCACTTGTGAATTTAAGCAACCATTCGTAAACCGTCCATTGATGGGTATTTATTGATCATAGTAGCATTTTACAGCTTCCGCAAAACTTACAATTAGTTATGCGCTGTGTCAGTAGATAAGGTAAGGGACCGAATTACTGTACGGGTACCAATTACTCAGCCTATATTAATTATACGTATTTTTAAAGTATTAAACGAATATTAAAAAAGAAAATTAGAATATTAAAAAAGAGATATTACATTTTTTTCATTAAAATCAGTTAATATATATGTTATATATCTCTTTTTTAATTATTTATTATGTTTTAAAAGTAAGAATAATTAATATAGGCACAGTAATTGGTACCCCCACAGTAATTAGAACCCTTAACCTACGGTTACAAATTGCGTGAACGAAAAATTACCATTTTAAATTAAATTAAAACTGTTGCCATGGCGTAAAAGCTTTCGTTGATGACGTTTTTACGCCGCACCAACACCATACTTAGGTCACGATAATCTTGATAGGTTATGGAGGGGCACCGCGATCGTCGTAGACCAACGACGGTGTTTCCTTCGTTTCTGGAACTGTTTCTGTATGCGGCAAACGTCACGTCCGGTCCCGGCCGCATCCTGCCTTTTATTAGAACTACCTCGAGTTTGCTTGATCGCCGATTCCAAAGGAAACCCTCGTGCTTGATGAATCCCTATCCTTCGATTACACGGCAAGTCGACACAACTCGACGTCATTAGCATCGCCTTGTGCAACGTGTGATCATTCGACAAGCCTGTATAAAAAGGCTTCTAAAGAATTTTGCATTTTCATTCAATTGCCAATAACGGCCAATGTCTATATTTGTTCTACATATGTTTATAGGTCGAATTGTGTTCTCTTTCATAAATCAGTTATTCAATCTGGATAGTTTTTCATTATCAAATTCAAAATGATATCTTATACAATTTTTGTTTTATTCTGCATCTTCGAAGTTTTTAAGCTATCAGGGATATCTCTGTTTATTTTTTGCTTTTCTTTTCGTAAGTTTGTTCATAGAATTGTAGACTCGCATAAATGTATATTAGTCTGGTACATATAGTAAAGAAGAGGATTCGTTACTATTAACACAATAGATTTTTTCATGTTTCTTGTCTTTATAGCAACTGCTGTTTCTCAAATGTTAACATAAGATACTTAATTGTTGTGTTTGTATAAAAATGCCAAAAGTGACGTAACTGAAGCCTAAAATTAATACAAATAAATACATCGAGAAAACGAATGGTTTTTGCAGAAATTTTAAATCTAAGTATCTTGATTTTTACAAAAATAAGAAAAAATACTTAAAAACTATATGTAAAAATATATTTCATTATATTTATAAGCTTTTTATCGATAAGAAGGTGACCTGTGATCAATAAACGTAAGCTCTAAATGAATAAAACCTGACTATGACGTCAATAATTATCATTTCACGATGGCAAACGGTCGAGTGGTAATGGAATCATCATTTCCAAGGCAATCGTTAGTGGTGTTATGGCAATAGCAAATCATAAATCCATTTACACATACCGAAAATACGAAAAATCAACTTCATGGTTGAGAACCATTCATACTTTAGTTCCACATCTATAGAATTTGCACACCTTAACAAGTTACAGAAATCATAACATATATCTTTCAGCTATTTACATTGACTTCGATTAGTATAATAATACGTGTAGGTACATATATTTATTTCCAATTCTTTTAGCATGAAATATTTATACATAGTTTCCTTTTTTACAGTTAAGTATTCCAGTAAAGGGTATAGCCGGATGAGGAGGTTAAAAGTGCCCATAAATCAAATTGAATTTGCAATAGGTCATTCGATAGCTTATAAAAAAAATACTTTGTTCCAATTGTCCGCCCTATATGTCGACATGGGGGGTAGTAATGGGGTGACAAAGAAAATCAGGTTTTTCCATAATTTCTCTTATCGTCTTCAATTGAAAATTCTGAAAAAATCAGGCATATTTGAGCTATTAGAATGCACAGCTATGAATTTTTCAGCATTTTCAACTTCGAAACCGAATTTTTAAAAATAAAAAAATTTTGAAATACCGATTTCTTGTGGAAGTTATGAAATACCAAGTTTATATTTTGACAGTTTTGGCATCTCGTTATGGTTGTTAAAATTTTTCAAAGTGGGGGCACATAGTTAAAAAAATGAAAAACCGGTCATTTTCGAGGGCCCTGTGGCAGAACCCCATTACTACCCCCATGTCGACATATAGGATGGAAAATTGGCACAAAGTATTTTTTTAGATAAGCTATCGAATGGCCTATTGCAAATTCAATTTGGTTTAGGGGCACTTTTGACTTCCTTATCCGGCTATACCCATTCCGTAGTGCTACGCGACTTACATGGTGATTGATGGCACTATACACGTATAGATTTTTTAAAAACTGATGGTCTCTTGTTAGAGGTTTTGCTACAATTGAAACTTGGATCCATACTTTTAAATACAATTTACTGACAAAAATACAAATCAGACGTATCCCATTTTCTTCAACCTTTAATAATGTAAAATCTCTAAATAAAAAAATGGTCAAAGAATATATAGCATACACCATCCATCGAGCATGATGAAATACTCCTGGTACTCGAAAAGAAAATTGTGGAACGGTTTCATTAAAAAAAAAAAAAATGATTTCTAATTCAAGAAACTCTCGATACTCTTCGCTCGGTTGGTTCACTTCCAAATTGTACGATGCAAACTGTATTATTTCTTTAATTTTCATGTTCAACTTCCGATCTAAAATTAAATTTATTTATTTGAAACCAAAATCCTTGAAACCGTTTAAGGGCCCGGGGTAGTCACGTGATTTTTTAATTAATAATTTCCATTCACAGCCTTCAGACACAGACTTAAGATCCGTCTTGGTCTTGATCCGGCGGGTCTTAAGTCTGTGACTAAACTTGTCACATTTTTTGCTCTGTATTATCGATATTATGAATTCTGACGCCAGAAACGTGCTTCAAGTGTTTGGCTTTATTTCGCAGAGGCAAAATTAGCTCAATTTGTAGCTGGAGATATTTCCTAGTGCGCGCTGGTCTCGACTTCATCCAGAAAACTCATCCAATAGCACAAAAATGCTTGGATTCCACGGCATGCATATCGTCAATTTTTGGCCTACCTCTAACACTTATATTATCAAATATCTGCATAATCTCGTTAGCTCCTGACCAGCGCGCGCTAGATCAAACCTTCCTTTTTAATATGAGCCCTTTCTCAGCGAAAATATTCTCATATAAGGATGAAAAGTTGAGCTACGTAAAACCATTTTTCGCCTATTTTTGTCGGTAACGTGGTCACTCTACCTTATCGCGAATCTACGGAGTTGGTCTCGTGTTTGTGTCAGTGCCAATTATGAAGGTTTTTCATCCAATTCTATGCGGTAACGAATAAACATAAAACCCTAGACCGTAATCCGAATTCCGACCATACTCCGTGTCCCTAAGCCGTTTGTCGTAACTGTAAGCGCATCGGATTGTATCGTATCGTATGGTATCGTAGCGTTAGACCTCGACGTATGATCGTTCTTGCGCGAGTCCCCGGCCGCGGCCCGGAGGCGTCCTTATCCGCACCTTGATCGAACGTTCTCGATGTTTTTCAGTTTGATTTCGTATGTTGAGGTAAACGGCCTTACGCCCGCTACTCGTTCTCGCGGCCGCTAACGCTTGTTTTTAATATTTCGCGATTACAATACCGTCAGCGCTTATGCATACGAGCACACGCATCTATCGGACGCAGGAGAGTTCGTTCGGATGTTTTTGTGCATATTTGGCGTCATCCGTGTTCGTGAACTCTCCTTTTCATGTCTGCCTGCCGCCTACATATATTTAACATTTTATTTAAGAACCTTTCACTGCTCTGAGAGATGCAAATCGCTTTGGCATATTTGTTACTAGATCTTCACAATATTCTCGAGATTTTGATCCCTATTGTCTCTTTACATCATTGTTTCAGTGAAGATGTTTGAGAATGATATTTTTAATTTCTAAACAATTACACCTTCAAGAAAACCAATATTTTTCGGTTGGATTTAAGGCTAGAATTTAACCATTCTTAGACTACTTTTTATGTGCTTTTCGGATCGTAATCTTGTTGAAAACTAATAGTGTTTCCTTTGTGTTGCATATTTCCAATCGTTCTTGTCAATTGCGTTCGTAATATTTCTTTATATGACCGCTGGTTAAATTATCCTCTAATACAACACCATACCTAAAACTATAACACGCAAAACCCCTCCTTATCATGAATGCGCCTCCATCAAAACAGATCTTACACTTTGATTTTCTGATTTTTTTCCGATTGTATGGCACACTGTGGAGCGGCAGGTGTTATAACTAATTCAAAGAATATTCAACATGTCTTACAATAGTGTAAATACTATACTTGGAGCACTAACAACTGAAGCATCGCCCTCGTTTAACGTCCGAACATACCTAAAAAAGAGCATTTAAGGTTTGTAAAGATACATATCCATTGACAACCGATTAGAGACAAGTGTTATTCAGTGCCGAGAAGAAGTTTAACTTATTGTTAAATCGTCCAGATGATACGCATTTATCTCGGATCGCGTGGACAGTCAGAGATATTTATGTATTCATTATGTACATTGATTTAATCCAGAGGTCGGCAAGAAATCCTTGTTCCGTCCAATTTTCGTGGGCTCCATCCTCTGGCTCCTGCCACACGTCTTGACCCCCCCCCCCCCCCCCGCGTGGCGACACCCGTAGCAATAGGTTTCTACATTACCAGATACTCGATAAATGTCCGCAACAAGATTCTGGCGAGGACCATATATCGGATAGGCGAAACTATTCTTTTATTCACGCCGAACGTAGAAAAGGACAGCGAAGCTCTAAAGTCTAGAGGCCTCGGTTGTCCAGAGCGGACCTAGTGATGGGATATGGGATATGGGATGGGATATTTAACGTATCTATATTGTGGAGAAAGTAGTGGGGCATTATTATTGGCGGAAAAGTGCCGGAAAAGTCCAAGACGAGACGACGAGTCAAGCATGCTACGAATTTTTGATAAATTATTATTAATATTTGAATAACATACACATGTTGCACATTCCAATTTTACGAAATTATGCGAGGTGACCAATGTACCCCATTCAAGCCAATCTCATTACTTTACTGACGCCAAAACCGTCGCGCATGCGCGAGAAAAACCACCCAGTATCCTATCACTGAACGGACCTAATATTGCTCTAAGAGTAAACATCAGGCAAAATCAGACTAAACCTTGTTGTGGAAGGAAAAACGGAATTTTATTTAAACTTCTAAATAATATAATTTGAAGTTTCATGTATTTTCAATCATTTAATTTCGTTTTCCTTCTTACAGGAAGGTTTACATACTCCGATTTTGCCCAATATTTACTCTTAAAGCAAGGTTAGGTCCGCTCTTAGTGCGATCGACCTGCCGTCTATAACGGAGATAATGTTTGGCGTCCATTTGGCATGGAATTTTGGCTGCAAACTTTACACTCGAATACCGAGCCTAAAGCGGAAACGATGGATAGGAATTTGTAGAGTTTTGGTGCCAAATTAATAGCAAATTGTTTACTGGGAAATTACTGTCTCTATATTAATTATACTTATTTTTAAAGCATATTATACAGAGTTAGAGTCTGCTAGAGTTTGATCTACACATAAAAAGAAGAAGACAAACATATTCTATTAAGTTTTTCAGGAAACGTTTTGTTACTGTACCGTACCGTAACTGTTACCACACAGATGTGCTGTAACGAAACATGTGTAGCTGCCGATTTCGTACGTACAATAGTTATTTGTCTATAACTCTGTAACAAAGCGTTTTCTGACAAACTTTATATAACATTTCTTTCTTCTCCATATGTGTAGACCAAACCCTACTAGTTTGGTCATTTAAGTTCGGGACACCCTGTATATTAACTGTTTTCAATGAAAAAAATTTAATCTCTTTTTTAATATTCATTATGCTTTAAAAATAAGTATAATTAATATGGTCACAGTAATTGGTACCACCACAGTAATTGGGTCTCTTACCCTGGTACATTGGTAATATTTCCATACTTTGAATGATTCATTGATAGTTTCTTAAATGGTATGATTTGGCTGCCAACAGCGCATCTTGAAAGCTCAAGTTGAAAGTATTTGTTTTTATTTAAGTTTTTCGGAAGTTGTTGTGAGTTAGGCTGACGGGGGTGGGATCGAAAAAAATAACATACTTACCATTTTCATAACAATTCTACAAAGCTAGATGTATTAACCTGTTTTATAAACTTAAGTTACAAGTAATTGAATAATTAATATCGGAGCATTTGGCAAACATGGAACGAGGAAAATGAACACAATCTAAACACAATCCTAGTTTTAAAAGATCAGAACTTTTCTACTTCCAAAATTACTTCAGCAATCAAGAGAAGTCCGAGTTTATAATTTATTAAAAAATGTTAAAAGTTACAAATGGAAAAAAGTGCTGGTCGGCCATTGGCATTAACCAAACCCGAAAAAAGAGCAATTCTTCGTGCTGCAAAACTAATGTCAGAAATGTACGTCTCGGTATTCAAACATGTGAACATCTGATAAGAAAGAAGATTCAAAGAAAACCGCCATTAACAGTACGTCGCAAAATGGATCGATTGATGTTCACAAAGGAACACGCTCAGTGAAAGAAAATATGGCAACATGTGATGTTTTCTGAAGAAAAACGATTCCATTTAGATATGACCCTGATGGCTGTAATTATTATTCCCATGACATTAGAAAATAACAGTTATTACAAGTACGTCGACAAATGGGTGGAGGTACAGTATTTGTAATGGTTTGGGCCAGACTTGACTACAACGAAGAAACAGATATGTATATGAAGAATTCGTTGACTACCGAATGAATGCTATTCTAACACGATAATGCGTCCGTTCAGGAATTGTAAAAGCATTTTTCGCATCCGAACATACAATATAGGGTAAGGGACCCAATTACTGTGGCCATATTAATGATACCTATTTTAAAGTATAATGAATATTAAGAAAGAGTTATTCAATTTTTTTCTTCAAAATCAGTTAATATATATTTTATATATCTCTTTTTAAATATTCATTATGCCTTAAAAATAAGTATTATTAATATAGGCACAGTAATTGGTACCCTCACTATAATTGGGCCTCTTACCCTATTTGTTCTCGTTCTGGCCTGCAAGGTCTCCCGACATTAATATTATAGAAAATTGTTGGGGAGATCTCTCACGAACTGTTTATGCTAGAAATCGACATTCAATACAATTCAAGAATTAAATGAGTGCATTATGGGACAGACGTCCACAAAAGAAATAAAAAGTTTATATGAATCACTACCCGGCAATATGGTAAAACTAATAGAAAAAAAGAAAGTTCAACACATTACTAGATTAATAAAAAATGTCATTTTGCTTGCAAGAATTCTATTTGTTTTACGAATTTGTCTAAGTGTTGCTATCTTTTCGTCAGTCTCAAATATGTATAAATATTATATTACTCCAAAGGACTCATGAATTTCATTTGTTATTTTCCTATTATGTTATTCAAGTGAAGTGTATACGTGTTGTATTTTGAAATGTTTATGGAACTTTGAGTGTAATATGAAAATTGATAAAATTTATTGTTGTGCTATCTTTTTGTCTGGGAGTGTAGGAATACTAATTAAAAGTCCAGAAATGAGTGGACTGCTCAATCATTGACGGATCGACGAAACTGGTACAATACATGCTGAACAATGTGTTGACACTTTCACAAGGACGTCCCTGTTTTTACGCGCACGATCCCGGTAAAGATCCTCTGCCATCCGTGACTGTACACTGGCCGACCGAGCACGTATCGCGTAACCTGGAGAGATGGCCTGGATGCCTTTTTTCGTCGTATACCGTTACTGTAGAATAACTTAGGTATCTACCATCATGGGACCGCCATATATTTTACTTTGTCCCCTTCGTTCACCTGTTCGATCGAACGTTACAATCGGTGCTCTATCAGCCAGTGAGTTAAAGAGAAAAGGAACTGGCTAAGTTTCTCCACGCGGAACAGTGATTTCGTTCAGTATTTCGTACGTGCTCGTTCGAAGCGGGCGCACAAATGTAACCGAACCTGCCGAGGTGAACGGATTAAACCAGGCGAAGCATCGGAGATCAGCCAGTGGAGAATTTTACTTATTTACACTGTTGTTCCGAACCCATACACAATGAAGATATTTACAATGAGAACAACATTCGTTCTGGCGCTAGTTATTATCACTTGCCTTAATGTGAGTTCCAACCAAACAAACGTGTCTTATTTTTTAAATGTAATTAACCATGTAATCATATCATTAACTATGTAATTGTTGTAATTGCAAGTAGTGTATAACCTAGACCTATTGTAACTAACATTTAGTTATAAATGTCAAGTATAATTGTTACCATGATTTTGAATTAGGTAATAAGTGCCAATTCGATATAACAACACCGCAACGTGTTGCCTCTGATACGATACCTATGAAAATATCTATTTTCTTATGTGGCTAGTGATTTTTATAATATTGATATCACATTATACGCTGTGAACTTTTTATATTTTGCATGTAGATATATGGAAAAGTGTGTAATGTTGCAAAATTAAAGACGCAGGTTTACAATTAATATTACCATTGTGCTGATAACACGATAATGTTAAAACTAATTGAAGTTATTTTAAATTAGAAGTGAATGAGACATGTAACATTAATCAAGAAGAAATTGCTGCACAGTGAATATTCTTTTTCTTCTGTATGGGTGCGCAGTATAAGAGAAAGTGGGTAAATATTTAGAATAATAGAGTCACCTCCAATTCTAAAATGTTGTCAAGGTATTACTAGGCACTATTCTGAATAATTTTTTCGTATACATACAATCGGTAAGATCTTTTAATTTCGGTTCGATACCTCATCTGTAAAAGTAGTTACAGAGGAAACTCGAAAAACCGGTTTTTATTCTTGTTCTATTTCCTATTTAATTACAATTAAAAACTCTAAAAAAACCGACACATTTCGCCACATACTAAGAAATTTTCAAACAAATTTTCGATTTTTCAGTTAAAAAACCCTGATGATAAAAAATAAAATACACAAAAAAAAATTGAAAAATTTATATTTTATATTGAAGTTTAAAAGTGACATCTACGAAATTGATTCAGCAATAAGATATTGCCATCAGCACTATTCCCAACATTTTTCATATCTTTTGCTTGAATGTGCCGCAGTTAAAAAAATAAAATCAAGTTTTTTCTACGTATGCAATATTACTTCTTTGTGGTAATATGTTACATCTAGTGAAATAAAAATATAGAATATAATTTTGAACGTTTTCATTCACACAAAATGAGTTGTAGTTAGGGATGTGCGAGAACCCGAAATATCGAGTCGGGTTGGGAACGCGACATTTTTTAGGCATCGAGACGGGTACCCGAAAATTTCGAGATTCTCGAAAGTGTCGGGATTCCCGAAAGAGTCGGCATTCCCGAAAAAGTCGGGATTCTCGTATTTACCGGGATTCTCAAAATAATCGGGATTCTTTAAAGAATCGTGATTTCCGAAAATTCCGAGAACCCACTAATCATTTATATCCGTTTTAATAAATACATTTATGATTTTTTTATTGTAGGTGTTTTCGGCAAATTATGTTATCTTACTTTTTAATTATTTAATTAATTATTATAAATTTATACAATTCGGAATATATGGAATAGGAATGGGGTACAAATAAATAATAAGTATAATTATTTATTGTAAATTGAAAGAATGCTGTTCATCATGAATTATTTTCAAGAGTGTCATACGTTATATTCTCGAAATTTTCGGAAACCCGACCCGACCTCTTCCCGATTCGCCCCGACCATTGGGTTCCTATATTTCAGGTTCTCGTACACCCTTAGTTGTAGTATAACCAGATTAATAGAGAAATAGAAACTAAAAAAAGCAAAGTGCTAATTTAAATCCAATAGAAAATTTTTGGATTACGTGGAAGGGATTAATCTATGTGAAAAAAGAGTGTAAGAATAAAAATGGACATTATGAAGCAATTCAGATATAATGGAAGAAAATTATACCAACACGAATGAAACAATATAATTGATTCAATGCCTAGTCACACAAAAGTGGTTATACGTGCACGTAGAAATAAAACTAAATATTGGATAATATGCATCTTAAGTAAATTATTGTACATTTGCTATTAGATTAACCACAAATTTATATGGTGGATTACTTTTTCCAGAGCTTCCGTTAGCCAAATTCCGTTTTTTTAGTAGATAATAAATAAATGTCCCAGTTATTTTTTTGTATTAACTTTATATTTGGCAAATTGAATGTTACCATAACATTTTTATTTATCTCATATCGTATGATGTAAATGTAAAAGAACATTTGGTACTTCTCGTCAAATTCACACCATTGCGTTTGCTTGAGAACAGATTGCCAGGGGTAGCATAATCTAATTAAATGAAAAATAATGTTATACAATCCAACATCACCGATTATTTGAGATGGTTCGAGACCCCGCAAGGACCTACGTTCTTCTTTATTTCAGAAATAAATAATTTTTCACTTCTCAACCGTACAATTTTTGTTAGAACATTTCAAGAACATATTTGAACTGTTTTAAAACTTCGGCTAGACCCTTTTCCGCAGCATTTGAGCGTCCAATAGAGTGTTTTGCATGTACATTAGGGTGGTTCTTATTTTCAACATTTGAATTTTTTTACGGCATCCCCCAGGATTTTTTTAATTGATAAAAAAGATCTCTGCAAAGTTTGAGCTCAATCGGATAACTGAAAAACGTGCTCATTGGCCCTTAAACATTAAAATAATTAATAAAATGCTTATAGAATCGTTTTTTCTCGAATATCTACCAAATTATTGAGTGTATCGAAAAATATGTTAGAGAAAACCTGTAGATCTGGACAGGCTGCGGTCTTTTATGTCCTATTACTTTTTTTCGTAAAACAAACAGTTTTCGACAAAATTGAGAAAAATGTCGGAACGAAATCAAAAAATTTTTTCTGAAATTTGAAAACTGAAGTATGTTTTCATTATCTTTTATAATAAACATTAACGAAAAGTGTGTAGCGGTCATTCCGTGCCAAGAATAAATGAAATGTATTGTAGTTCATGTGAAATTAAGGGGAGGGGTTAAGTCGTCATTTTGCTGGTTTAGAATTTGTTTACAAATTACAGACCCTCGAAATTTGCAATTTTTGCCCAGTTTGGCGAAAATGAGCTTCAGTTACGAATTTTTATCTCAGAAACTATTTGTCTGATCGAGCTAAATTATTTTTGCTTTATTCAAAAAGGATTGGGCTATTGAAAAATAATTTTTCCAACCTCGATAATTAACTTTATAACGTCGAAAAATGTAAACGAATTCTTTTTTCGCATTTTTTCGATGAGGGGCCAAGGTTTTTTAAATTTTGAAAAAAATATGCAGGATGAAGATTTGAAAATTAAAGTCACAATGAGCTGGGAAGGTATGCGGTGAATCCCCGTTTCAGGTAGGCGAATCGTGCGCACTCTATTATGGTCGGTTATCTATACCGCTGATCACAAAGCAATACCAGCAGACTTGTCTTCCATCGGGAAGGGATAAGGAGGGATTATGGTCAGAAGTATGAAAGGGATCATTGTGTGGGCTGGACTTAGGGATTGTGGGAAAAAATATAATGAAAACTATTTCATTACACTAAAAGGTTTACATAGCACTTCTTTATTTGATAATGGCGTAAAGGTATGAAAGCTTCTAGTACCTGTAATTGGAAATTCTGTTGCAAAGCGAGGTTAGCAATCAGCATGTTTATTGTATTCATCCTGGTTTGCGTAATTAAATGTTATGTTTAAAAGAGATGTTTCTGCCCATTCAAATAAGTCTTTAGGGGTGAGAATTTGTTTTTCCAACGTTCTTTGTAAGGTAGTGCGCATTGCATGTCTTCCAATGCCATCTCCAATCCTGTCACATGGTCCCGCTTACCATGAGCTGTTGCAAAAAAATGCCATTCAGCAGGAACACCAAAATCGTGAAAATGATGAATTAAATTAATGAAATTATTTTTGTTCTTATATTGCACAGCTGCTCCGTCAGTAAAGTATATACTGTGAATCCGGGATATACGTCGCCGAGAATTCTGAGTTAGTCGTCGCGGAATTATCACTACTATCGCGGGATATACTCCGCGAGAGGCCAAGAAGCACGAGAGCCACCGCCGCTGAGGAGTGTCAACATAACGGATTGGGTATATCGTTGTGAGACCAGGAGACCACTACTAATCCAATAACAAAACTTCTTTACTTTTCATTATTTTTAATGGGACTTTCACCAACATATTCATGGAATTTTTCTAATGAAAATGCTACAAAATATGATACGATTCCGATGATATTTACTGTTGTAATGAACGGTTAACGTTTCGGACGCAAAGAAGGACAGCGTATGGAAAAGAAAGAGACGCGGAGAGTCGAAGCGTTCTGGAAAGATGGAAGACTGACGTGAGCTCAGGCCTTCAAATCAAAAGTTAAACTTTTTTTATTGTTATTTATTTTTTTACGATACTTTCACCAATATATTTTTTTAATTTTTCTGAATAAAATGATACCAAACACGATACAATTCCGATGACATTTACTTGTGTATTGAACGATGAAAGTTACTTCCCATTACAATTACATTAACGGAAAATTAGTGTAAATATGATCCGAATTATATCGTGTTTGGTATCATTTTAATCAGAAAAATTTTAAAAATATATTGGTGAAAGTCTCGTAAAAAAATAATGAAAAGTAAAGAAGTATCATTATTGGATTAGTAGTGATTTCTTGGTCTAACACCGATATACCCGATTCGTGTCATGTTCATACTCCTCGGCGGCGTCGGCTCTCAAGCTTCTGGGCACCTCACGAAGTACAGTGAAATCTCGTTGTATGTCAGTCTCGCCGTTCTTTTTACTGACACGAATACGAGATCGGAGGTTCTCGCCGAGCGTCGTATTTGAAATACACAGTGCACGCAGGAAACCTAAGAGTCATACCGTCTTCAAGTCATAAGAAACCTATGGCCACTAAGCGTTAGTGACAAGGAGACTGCGAAAATGTTCGTTTCCGATACAACGTTGCACGGAGAAGCGAACAGCGAAGCTCGACAGCCGTTGTCGCCGAGGAGTGTGCCGAGGAGAAAATGTTACTTACAAAAGTTGTAGGATTTAAGAAACTACATAATATGGTATAAATAATATTCTTGCAAGTGGAGACGTAGAGAAGATATAGAGGTCACCTTTGTTTTTTTTAAATGGAATATCCAATTTTTTATGCTCGATTTCGATAGGCGTATTCTGAGTGTTGCTGAAATATTTGACTGTTTTCATGAAGAGCAATCTTCATGAAAAGCCTACCAATGTTTACATTTGACATAGTGAGCATATCCTTGAATACGTTCCATAATCACAGTAATGGAATGAAAACAGTTAAATATCTTGGCAGCGGTAAACTTTAGGACAAATACACTTTAGTACTTTTATACTCAGAATACGCCAATCTATCGAAATCGAGCATAAAAAATTAGACATTCCATTAAAAAAAAACAAAGGTGACCTTTATATCTTCTCTACACCTCCACTTGCAAGAATATCATTTATACCATATTATGTAGTTTCTTACACCCTACAACTTTTGTAAGTAACATTTTCGCGTATTGTTTGAAATAACCAAGATATTCAAGTGAACAAAGTTCGTGGGACACTATATGTAAAGAAACAAGTTTTTTAAAATGGTGACCTTAATAACATATTACAAGGGTATCCAAATTGGATGTAGCACTATTCTAAATATTTACCAGAAAATAAGTACACAATGCTATCCTACCATTTGATGCATGCAAAAAAAAAAGAAACATACAAGACAGGTAGAAATTGAAATGTTCGAAATTTAGATTCATGAATTTTTAGTAGACTTAGTGAAGTTTTCGGCTTTTTTTAAAATGGCAAAAGAAAATATTTATATAAAATATCAATGTCACTGTATTTAATCTTTACAATTAACGATTATGGTTGTTGACAGGACCACTATGTTGAGAGCAAGGCAAAGAAATCAACTCAGTTGTCTCTTCAAAGCAAAGAAACAAATATGGCAAATTTCATGAGACTACTGGTTATGAGGCTAGTCTTCGGTGTAGCATCTGCGATGGGTCTCGGAGAAAATCTTTCTGGCGTCCTTGGAGGAATTTTTGTGCCACCCGGAGCTGACGATTACGATTATGGCGGCGATGACTATATAACGGATTTGTTTTAAGGCCGACGTTCGTTCAGATATTATTTAACTCCTCAATTCTGTGTCGACACAACGTAATCCATATTATGTACATTGAATTTTATTATTCATAACACATTAATCGTTTAACCCATTAACGACAGATGACGCATAAATGCGTCATTCTAGTTTTTTACTTGGGTACGTATGTTGCGAAAATACATCATCGATATCTTTAAATTAGTATTTAATTAGTCTAATATAATTGACATGACGCCAATGTGTTAATGTTTGTACTACAAGAGGATATTGTACACCTATTGGTTAGATAGGAAGATACAAAACCGTTTTATTAGACTCAATTAAACAGTCGATCTTGTGTTACATTATTTACAGTATCGTTGGGGACGTTTCAAAGTTTTTGAATTGTGTATAAAATGCAACGATTACTTTTAGCTGTACAGAAAACATTTAATTAACCTTGACGTGGAATGTTTAAATGTATTCACTATAAAAAATCTACGTGAGAATACATGGTTATGTGTTCAGACTTTCTATCTCTTACTTCATCTATAAATGAAAGACATTGAGGGTAAATGGGATGAAGTCCCAACTCATGCTGCGTTCAGCAATTGACACAAATGTTGCAGATCTGGGTTAAGTATCGGTGTGGCAACTATTAGCATAAAAGAAGTTTACATTTTTGATTGCACTTTTATTCAAGATTTATTAATGCATTGATATTGTCTTCATCAAATTTTTCTGTTTCTGTTGCTATTCACGTTTGGATTGTTTTCACCGTCAACTGTAACGCATGTTAAGATTTTTTTCACTTACAGATTCTTTAATTAGTTGCGTAGGATGACATTACTACAAAGCTTTATACAGTCTTTACTCTATACATATCCCAAATATCTAGCCTATAATTGTCCCAGAACTATCCCCACTACCGCAGGGTATACCTCGTGAGGGGCTCGAGAGGCCTGGGTCGCTGAGGAGTGTAAACGGGAGACCACTACCAATTCAATAACAAAACTTCGTTATTTTCCATTATTTTGTGATGGGACTTTCACCAGCATATTCGTGGTACTTTTCTAATGAAAATGATACTAAATATGATATAATTCCGATGATATTTATTTGTGTCATGAACGATGAAAGTTTCGGACGCAAAGAAGGACAGCGTATGGAAAAGAAAAAGACGCGGAGTGTCGAAGCGTTCGGGAAAGATAAAAGACTGTGGCGCGAGCTCAGGCCTTTAACAAGTTCCGTGCCACGTTTTTTCGAGCCAGAACGTTTAAAAGTCGATTTCCATTATCCGTTCAGAACCGTTCCAGTACGTTCCTTTCTGTTCTGATAAAATCAGTGGTGTATTTACACCACCAGTCCGTGTCCGGGAACGACAAGCAATTGACGTAAAAAATATTTCTCTCAGAAAGTAGTGAACTTTTTTGTGTATATAGGCCTATAATGAAAATTTAAAAAATACATTTTGTAGATCTGTGACAATAATACATGTTCTAAAAATTTCATCAAAATCTGTCACCGTTGCAATAAGCTATAAACGTTTAAAGATGTATACAGATCTACAAAATTTGTGTTTTAAATTTTCAATATAGGCCCACATTAAAAAGTTGTAAACAACTTTTAGTATTTTCTTTGTAATTCCGACCACTTGCAATTTTTTTCAAAATTTCTTTTCCACGTCATGTAGTAAACTAATTGTTCTAACATCTCAAAAAAATTAAAGTCATATGGTCCAATGTCAAAAATGTTTCGTATTTTGAGTATAAAAGTACTAATGTGTATTTGTTCTAAAATTGCTGAGATATTTAATTGTTTTCATGAAGAAAATGTTCTTCATAAAAACCGTACCAATGTTTACATTTGACGTAATGACCATATCCTTGTAATAGAATGAAAGTAATAGAATAGAATAGTATCATAGTTGATAGAAAGTTTCATAAAAAAATAATGAAAAATAAGGAAGTTTTTTTATAGGATTAGTAGTGGTCTCCTGGTCTCACACCGATATACCCGACCCGTATTGTGATTACACACCTTGCTGACCGAGGCCTTTCGAGCTTCGCGGCCCCTCACGGGGTATACACCGCGGTAGTGGGGATAGAGTAGAGACTGTAGTACCTTCAATGTAGTAGCACTCGTTTCACTAAAAGCGAATAGAAGCTACGTTTTTAAGAATACAACGAAGTGTTATCAATGTGAACGGTGGTTTCCCATTTCGTGCATACTTTTTTCTTATAGAATGCAACTAATCAAGAGATCCAAGGGTAGAAATTGTCATTATATGACAATGTTTATGATTATGTTGTTATTACACATTAAATTTTCTCCAAACATTTTTGAATAACGATTTATATATTTCCCATTTTTCTTGTGCCGATTTGTATTAAAGTCTAATCGACATACTCACTCACTTATTAATTTATATCGCTTTTCATGTTGTAACTATTTGATCGAACTTGGGTAATATATAAATCTGAAATTTGCAAATATATGATAATTATGCGCTAACTTTTAAATTTTTAAGGTGTCATTAATGTAACATAAGATTTATTTATTTGTAAATAATATGATACTATTTATTTATTTGAATGATTTAATGTGCAAAACAATGAAACAGTGTTGCATTGAAAAGCACTCCTAAGTAGGTATTTGTGAAAAATGGGCTATTATAAGTTGCTTTTTGTATGTATGTATGTATCATAGTTTTACTGTAATAAAACTTACCAGAATTACATAACTACAAAACTTACACGTGTTAGTGTTCAGTATTTACTATTCCTGTTTTTAATTCTTTCGTTAACTTTCGTGAATATTTAGGACCAAATTGATCCAAAATCTCACTTATTCTTCTTTCAAGTACAGTTTTCACGTATTGTATCAGACCTGGATAACTGGTGGCTCGCGAGCCACATGCGAGTTCTTTTCCCACTCATGAGACCCCTTATCATGCTCCTATGGAGTGTGGGAGAAGGGGGTGGGAGCTAGGAATCTATATACAAGATTGTCTCCAGGAAAGATAAAAGCACAGTAGGGTAATATGAAGCATCCATGCACGGAAGCTTCGGTCATTGCCTGTGCTGCATCGATAGAGAAGAGGAGGCACGATGTCACCGCTGCGGCGAGCCGCAAGACGCGGCGCAACATACCTTCACCTTCTTCTACGAGCAAGTGCTAATGCTACAGAAGGAGGAGGTGGAACAGGATCGGGAGCGGAATCTCGATTCCGCCTGCCGGGAAGGGAGGAGGCACAGTGTACGCGCACAATGCGTGCATCCAATGAATCTCCACTAAGCGCGAGCGGAAGCGCCTATGCTGATCTCGAAGCAGGGGCCGGCCTCTTGTATTCGGTCAGAAAAGGCGCCCCCGGGGGACCGTCGGGCGGCTAGGCGGGGGTTCAGTTGTCCAACCGGCGGTTCCATGGGGGAGAGGCCACGCGTCGCTTGTTGCGGTTTGGTCTCCGGCAGCGTAGGTTTGGAGAGGAGAGGTGGTGGCCCTTCTCAAAGGGATGGAATGAAAAGGCGGGGGTAACCGGTTCAAAATGCGCGCACAGATCACGGGTACTCTCAGTAGCTTAGGGATGTGGATGGAGGTTTTAGTGCGGCATACCTTATCCCACAGAACCCCTCCCCAGGGGTCGGTGGAGTATCCGTAATCGAGATTACCTTCATGAAATAACCAGTCATGGGGGAACCTGGTCGCTGGTAGTAGGGATCGTAATGCGACGGCGGGGAAGAAGTTGCCCAGGTCTGTATTGGATAAATGCAAAAATTCATTTCCAATTTGAAAACATAACCCAAGCAGTTACAATTTAAAATAAATAGTTTTGTCAATCAATTATGTAGTTCATATTAGTTTCTACAATTGTCTCTTAACATACTATAAGCTGGTACATTTCTTCTTCGTAGAAACTGCGTGACTTTTCTTTAAACAAGGTCTATGCCTCTAAATCTACGTTATCGACATCACCGTGTGCTTGTGGCGACACCTAGCGACTCCGCTCATTAAACGACGTGCGGCGGTGAGTGCCTACCAATATGGTGGCACCCTTACCTGTCAAAAACGCTTGAAATCGACCAACTTTAAACACGCATAACTTTTGAACCAATGAATTCCTAACGTTAAAACTTAATTATGTAAAACGATTATATAGAAAAAGTTCAAAATTTATAGTCTCCTAAGTTACAGTTTAACTGACCCTCTATATTGTACAGGCAAAGCGAATGGTGCGTGATAAATTTTCGCTGCTAAATAGTAGCTGATTAGTTAAATGGTGCACTATTATAAATAGCAAAAAATACTTCATGGAAAAAGATAAACGAAACTGAAATCAGCTTACTTCAGCATTTAATAGATAAAAATTATTTAGTGAAGGATATTGCAAAAATATTAGAAAGAAGATGTTGTGTGATTTACAAAAAGAAGCCACGTGGTTGTTCAAAAATCACAACTGCTCCAGAAATACGTACCAGAGACGAAATGAGAGTGCCCACGCCCGGGATTGTAGTGTCCCCGGTATAGTGCTGCCCCCTAGTCTAATTTTTAGCCTGGACCAGAGCCTGCATCATCTTTTTAGCCTGGACCAGAACCTGCATCATCTTACCTGCATCATTAGCAGCGGATTCCTAATAATGCCAGAGTGGATGCTACTTCTATGTTAAAAGGGGCTCTTCTATGTAGGCTCTGATCCAGCCTAAAAGATGATACAGGTTCTAATACAGGCTAAAAAGATGATGCAGGTTCTGGTCCAGGGTAAAAAGTTGATGCAGGTTCTGTTCCAGGTTAAAAAGATGATGCAGGTTCTGTTCCAGGCTAAAAAGATGATGCAGGTTCTGTTCCAGGCTAAAAAGATGATGCAGAAGCGTGAGCACTCTCATTTCCTCTCTGTACACACAGTATTGTATGGATTTGGACAGATCTAGTGGTTCGACTAGTGACCCCCCATGGTCTCGGTGGATAATTGTGTATGATATAAATCTGTATTTCAATTTTCGACTCGTACACTTCTGTCTTACAATTCTCTCTTTCTCCCCCTCTCTCTCTCTAGCTCTCTCTCTCTCTCTCTCTCTCTCTCTCTCTCTCTCTCTCTCTCTCTCTCTCTCTCTCTCTCTCTCTATATATATATATATATATATATATATATATATATATATATAATCTCGACGCACATTGTACGAACTTCGCGGTCGTCGCACCTTTGTCGCTTTTTCTCTCACGCATTCATGCTCTCTCTCTCTTTCAACACGCTCGCTCGGGCATTCATCTGTCGACTGTTGTTTTGGTGACTTCGCCGGTGTCCTTTGGCTCTCGGGACGTCCTAACTGCCGATCGCGCTTAGCGGATTTTTGCATCCTCACTATTAAATAGTAGATGACGCTGCAGCAACATGTAGGGTTAAAATTTTGCAATGGGTAATAAATAATTCGTTTAGTAACTCTTTGAAGAGACGTAAAATGTTAAAGAAACCACCACTAACAAGTCGCCATAAAGAGGACTCATTAGAATTTGCAATGGAATAACTACATTGATACAAAAAATGGGAAAGGTGATCTTTTGCAACGAAACATACTGTAACTCATTCACTGCCAAGCAAATTTAGAGCGTCTTGTCCTGGGCGCCAAGATTTTATTTTACAGAAAACATCGAATTTCACAAGATTTAACCCTTAGCACTCGAATGGAGACTGTAAGGCGCCATTAAAAATTGCTGTATCATTATTCAAAATATTTTTTACATTACTAAATTTGTTTGTATTGAATAAATCACTAAACACTTCAGTATTCTACGAGCAAATTGCACCATTTTGAAAAAAAATATATATAGAAGGAAAAAATTCTAGATCGGAAGAAATGTTTCGTTTTGGAGTTGAAATAGCTTCGATTGCAAAGGGTTAATAATATTTAGTTGCAGATATAGTACTGAAGTGGCATTTACAGTAATTTGAAAATGATAAAAACACTACAAGGTATCTCGTAGTCGGTAGACTTGGTACATACGCTTACTACGAGATATCTCGTAGTTGGCAGTGAATGGGTTAATGTGGATCGTCCAGACTGTTTAAATTATTACTTTCGTAATTTGCGAAAGAAATAAATCATTTTGCAGAAGCGACAGATAGATGGTGGTAGTATAATGGTTTGGGCGGCAATAGGATGTGACGGGTATCCGTCGGGGTGGAGGGAGTGCCGGCTGCCAGGGGTCGGTAGCGCCTCGAGGAGGAATAAATGGTAGTCGTTTTCTGGTAGAATACTCGTGTTTATTGTCCGTATTCTCTCTATGTACAGTGGGTGCCCACAGGTGGCGTGATTGCGGCGGTATCGCGGTGGTATCGCGGCGGATCGGTAGCGCGGCGGCGCGGTATCGCGGCGGCGGTTCGGATTCGAGGCGGTATCGCCTCGATGTCGGGGAGTCGGTCAGGGTTCGCAGGACGGTCCCGCAGGCTTGCGCCCCTCGGGGGAGGGATTCCGGCCCGTTTGCACGGTGCCGGCTCGGACGAGTTTCCCGTAGGCTTGCGCCCCTCGGGGGAGGGATTCCTGCCCGTTTGCACGGTGCAGGCTCGGATACGGGAACGAGGGTGTCTGGCGGAGACGGTGGTTTCGGTAGGAACGGGGTGCGGTCGGGTTGGAGGTACAGTGGAGGTCTTATTCGGCGGTAGCGGTGCTCGGCGGAGATATGCTCTCGGTCTCGCATGCCTGGCCTCAACTGCCCCGACTGCTGTTTCTCGTGGCCTATTTATCCTTCCCACCGCCCACTTCCACTCGCGAGCAGCCGGCTCGACGCGGTGGCCACCTCGCGGCCGCGACGGGAGGCTGTGCTCGGCCGTGGTCTCGGCGCGCTCGCTGGGAGTGGGGCGGTGGAAGGCACGGTGTTAGGCGGGGAAGTCGCGGGCCTTAGCTATACCCGTTACAAGGATATCAGGGGAAACTAATATTAGATTTATTTCACGCAAAATGCATAATAAAATGAATGTCAACATCATACAGAGTAATTAACAAAATATATACATCGCACAGCGAAACAGAAATACATGCATCTTTCAACAAGACATTTCTAGCGTACGTGCATACCTTAAAAGTTGTAGAAGCTTATTTTGAGTCTTATTTTACGTCGCCTGACGACGTTGGATTGGGTTAAGACATTGCTGACTGTAGGTTTAAGAGTCCCGCGCATAAATACGGAACTACGATGCAACCTACTCTGCAGTTAACCACTAGGAGACGTACTAATAATTTTTCATCACGTATATAAAACGCAACAACTTTATTGTGTCTCGATCGAGGATCAGGCAGCGAGAGAGCATCGGTGGCAGTTCTTTCTCATTGTTCGAGGATGGCACTTTCAACGTCGTCGGAGCATATTCTCTAGGTGCATGCCTAGGGGAATGGTACGGCAGCGTCAATACCCCTACACACTCCCCACCGAGTGTATACGCTGTGTTCGCAAGAATACAAAAGTATTACATACTACGGTACGCACTTACCAACTATGTAAACATGGTTGCACGTGTTTACAATTTTTCGGTTTGACTCGCTGTCGCCAGCGACTGTGACACGCTTTTTGTTCGCGTTTTTGCGGGGCGTGCTGCTTCCAGCACTAGCGACTGCAGGTTGCCCGCAGCTTCCGAGTTCGACTCGCGAACTGCGTATGCGGGCTTGACATTCTCGACAGATACCGAACCGGTTGACCTCGATTTCGATAACTCTGTCGTTAACGCGTTTCAAGACTCTATGCGGTCTAATTTATGGGCGTTCGAGTGATTTCTTAATAATGCCTGAGCATAGGAACATGTACGAACATGTAGTAAAATCCTTAAATATAAACGAGCGTTTTTTATGTCGCTGTCCCACGAGGACTTGATTTATAATTTCAAAATTTATAAATTATAATTTATAATTTATAACTTGATAATACGTACCGTAGTATGTAATACTTTTGTATTCTTGCGAACACAGCGTATAATTAAAATACAACGTATACACTCGGTGGGGAGTGTGTAGGGATATTGGTGCTGCCGCGCCATTCCTCTAGATTTCTTTTTGCGCATGTGATCGCGAAACTCTTCGACGAATAGTTCCTGGTCGGAGGGATCGTAGTCGGGGAGAACAAACCCTCTCGGAATACGGAACGTTGTGCCGTATACGTATTCGGCGTGTGACGACCCAGTGTCCATCACGTTGTTTCGCAACCCTAGCATCATGGTAGACAGGACTCGTGACCATTGTATGTTTGCGTGACACATTATCGCAGTTTTAAGGCAACGGTGACGTTGTTCGATCATGCCGCTAGAGGCAAGATGGAACGCGGTGGTACGTATCCAGTGACATCCGGACAGTTGCAATAGCGCTGTAAACAATTTGGATTCAACTAACTACCTTGGTCAGTCATTAGAATCGCGAGATCCAGTGATCTACGAAAGCTCTAAAAATGGTGATCGCTTCGATGTTCGGCAGCGGAATGGCTTCGGGTCATCGACAGAAACGATCAATTGTAGTGAGGCAATAGGGATTGCCGTCGGAAACCGATAAAGGGCCGATAATATCCATTTGGACGTGTTTGAAGTGGCTGTCGGGGGCTACGAATTTCTTAGGAGCCACGTAGTTGTGCAGCGTTATTTTGGACTGTCGACAGTCCAAACAGTCTTTGGGCCACTTTGCAATGTCGCGAAGCATATCCGGCCTGAAACCATATCGATTACATATCGATCAGGCGGCGTGCCACATGATCAACGCGGGTTCCCACCACATCGCTCCTTACGGATCTGCGACCCTTGTCATAGTGAAGGACCACAGGGTACCCCACTAATCAGATTGCGCGCGCATTGATTGATCGATAGAGATCGAAGGAGGGCAATGCGCGAATGATCTAAACCACTCTACCTCTGGGATCGGTTCCATCAACACGTGGATTTCAAGGGTGTATGGCGAAAACCGGTACGCATCAACTAGTCAAATTGACTTGGGAACGGTTCAGTCAAACCGACTACGTTGCCCTCGCATAGTACGGATCTCAAATTGAGGAGTTACAAGTGCAAACCGCACTGTAACACTGTCGTGAATTGTCTGGACCGTGAATATCCGATCGCGATCTCCCTTTTTTTTTATCGTGAGGGAAATGCATTACACATCCCCCGGTCCTCCTGGGAGGAGAACGAGGGTATGTGGGACTCGCCACGGTGGCCTCCCTGAGGTAATTGGGAGACGGACGGGATCTCAAAATCGAATGCAACCGATCACCTCCCTTCCCCTGGCAACTAGGGCCAACCCAGGAGGAGAGAAGCTCCCTCATGTGATCCCACTCTAGTAGAACCCCGCGCGGGCTACCCACATGGAGTCCCCTCCACGAGAGCTGCTCGGCTGGGCGACACGAGTCCCAGCTCGTGTCGCCCGCGCCCCCCGGAGAACCCCACCCTCGCTCGGGGGGTGGAGAACTCCCGAGGGTCTCCCCACCCCGCCGACGGAGGAGATCTCCGCACGCGGTAAGAAGGGGCCAAGGCGAGTTCCAACTCACCCCGTCCAATGCGTTCGGGAGCGAGAATACGTTCCCCCTCCTGTTCCGCTTCCTCCTTCTGGAGCATTACCTCCTCGCAGATGGAGGCGAAAGCCCTCCAAGACACTCTGCTCTAGACCACTGCTGAAACCCACCCCACTGTGCGCCGTAGTGCACGCCGTTCGCCCGACTATACAGGACACTCCTGCATGGTGTGCTCCGACGTATCCATCACCTCGCCACAGTGGCTATACGCCTCCGTTTCTTCCCTACCGATCCGACACAGATACCGACCGAAGCAACCATGCCCAGTCATGATCTGCGTAGTTCTGTAGTAAACCCTCAGCACCATCCCCGCCTGAGTCCATCGGTGGTACTCAGGAATGATGGCCCGTGGCTTCACACATTGCCTCGGGGCCGGCGGATGGCCCAACTCTGGATCCGGGTGGGTGATGCCACTGTCGAGATGAAGGAAGAGATGGGTTATCTCTGCCTGACCATCAACAGCCGCTGGAGCTTCGATAGGCACTTCGACTGTACGGCCCCTCGAGCTGAGAAGGTGGCGGTCGTCCTTGGGCAACTGTTGCCTAATAGTGTGTAACCGTACATTTACTATTTGACTATTTTAATTAACTCTCAAGAATAATCTATACGATCTTGCGGGGGCCGGTTACTACCCCGACTTCCCTACGCGTGTCAATTCGCGAAGGAGATGGGTTCGTGCCTCCAGGCACTGGAAAGCGGCGAGGTCTGGACGAGACGAGTAAAGCTTGTAGACAAATTTCTGGTAAAAGGACAGTATATTCTTGGAAGAACTATTTATATAATGTGCTCGCAGAAGAGCTGTTTGTATACAGGACGGCCCGTGATCTTTCGCGACGTTCAGGGCAATAAATTCCGTTGTGATGACGCGCGGAATATCGAGTATCGATAATCCGTACCGAATTCTCGTAACACGTAAACACACAATGTATACCGTGTTACGACGCACGCAGCTCGTTCGCTTTGTCTCTACGCCTGGTTTTTCGAGAACCGATCTAAACGATTTTAATAGGGATCTAACTGTCTATGACTAACTGATCTAACTACTGTCTAACCAACCATGCACTCGGCCGCAAGTACGTACGAGTGGTCTGGTTGGAGACACACACTAAAAACCCCTGGCACCCCACGCGACCAAGAAGTTTACTCTTCGGCACGATACGTGGCCTACGAGCAATCTCCGTATAGGTAGCGGCAGAATGGCAGGGATCGTAAACAGTCCGATCGCTCTAATCCGACCCGTGTGCCCGACGTAGTGACGGTTGAACGACTCGTTTCGACCTCGTGATCGATCGAAGTCGAACCTGTCAGACCACCCAGGTACTTGGCCGAATTCTCGTACAAATGGCCCAAGTGGAGACACACACTAAAAACCCCTTTTTTTTTTATCGTGAGGAAATGTTTTATACATACCCCGACTCCCTGGGGGAAGCCGGGGTTATGTGGGATTCTCCCCGGAGGACGAACCCCCGGGGACTACCCACTAAAACCTCACGCCCACCTAAGCTACACGGGAGGTGCCTGGATCACGCGAGTACTCAACAGGACACCTCCCAGCTATCATCATGCCCCGGGGGAGGGGATAACCTCCCCCACTGCCTACGCTATAAGACCCCGGGCGGAGGGACCCGCCCGGTGTCCCCATCCCTGGAGCCTTCGGATTGGGCTTCCCGAGCCCCAGCTCGGTCCACCCACAGCTCCCGGAGTCTTCGTGCCCCGCTCGGAGCCGGTATCCCGAAGGAACCAGCCCCGGCCGAGGCAGGAAGACGCCGCCACCGGAAGGAAGGGCCGTCGGAGGCGTGATCCGGCACGCCCCGACCCTTCCTCACCCAATACCCCCACGGATCCCCCTCCCCAAACGGGGAGGGACGGACCGACACCCCCCCAAACCGGGAAACTAACCCGGGGGGTGTCGGCCTATCACGGGGGGAGCTATGCTCCCCCCGGGGGCCCGGGTCAGCTCACGCCCCGGGCCACACTAAAAACCCCTGGCACTCCACGCAACCAAGAAGTTTACTCTTCGGCACGGTACGTGGCCTCCGAGCAATCTCCGTGTAGGTAGCGGCAGAATGTCAGCGATGGTGCGGGGTTCGGTCGTATCGATTCGACCCGAAGGGAAATCGTGAGTTCCTTCGAACAATCCGTACGCGTACTACGCACTGCACGGTTATGGACTTGTCAGACCATCCATGCACTCGTCCGAATACTCGTATGAGTGGTCTGGTTGGAGACACACACTAAAAACCCCTGGCACCCCACGCGACCAAGAAGTTTACTCTTCGGCACGATACGTGGCCTACGAGCAATCTCCGTATAGGTAGCGGCAGAATGGCAGGGATCGTAAACAGTCCGATCGCTCTAATCCGACCCGTGTGCCCGACGTAGTGACGGTTGAACGACTCGTTTCGACCTCGTGATCGATCGAAGTCGAACCTGTCAGACCACCCAGGTACTTGGCCGAATTCTCGTACAAATGGCCCAAGTGGAGACACACACTAAAAACCCCTTTTTTTTTATCGTGAGGAAATGTTTTATACATACCCCGACTCCCTGGGGGAAGCCGGGGTTATGTGGGATTCTCCCCGGAGGACGAACCCCCGGGGACTACCCACTAAAACCTCACGCCCACCTAAGCTACACGGGAGGTGCCTGGATCACGCGAGTACTCAACAGGACACCTCCCAGCTATCATCATGCCCCGGGGGAGGGGATAACCTCCCCCACTGCCTACGCTATAAGACCCCGGGCGGAGGGACCCGCCCGGTGTCCCCATCCCTGGAGCCTTCGGATTGGGCTTCCCGAGCCCCAGCTCGGTCCACCCACAGCTCCCGGAGTCTTCGTGCCCCGCTCGGAGCCGGTATCCCGAAGGAACCAGCCCCGGCCGAGGCAGGAAGACGCCGCCACCGGAAGGAAGGGCCGTCGGAGGCGTGATCCGGCACGCCCCGACCCTTCCTCACCCAATACCCCCACGGATCCCCCTCCCCAAACGGGGAGGGACGGACCGACACCCCCCCAAACCGGGAAACTAACCCGGGGGGTGTCGGCCTATCACGGGGGGAGCTATGCTCCCCCCGGGGGCCCGGGTCAGCTCACGCCCCGGGCCACACTAAAAACCCCTGGCACTCCACGCAACCAAGAAGTTTACTCTTCGGCACGGTACGTGGCCTCCGAGCAATCTCCGTGTAGGTAGCGGCAGAATGTCAGCGATGGTGCGGGGTTCGGTCGTATCGATTCGACCCGAAGGGAAATCGTGAGTTCCTTCGAACAATCCGTACGCGTACTACGCACTGCACGGTTATGGACTTGTCAGACCATCCATGCACTCGTCCGAATACTCGTATGAGTGGTATGGATGGAGACGCACACTAAGCCGTCGGTCACGCCACGCTACCAAGGACTATGCTCTTCGGCACGATACGTGGCCTCCGAACGTATTCTTTATAGATAGCGGCAAAATGATCACGACTGTGCAAACCCTACCAGAGCAGTTATGGGCATTTAGAACGAGAACCACGAATTTGACTATAACGAAGTGTCCACTCGGTACCACGATTACGAAAAACGATTTATAAATTTCAGATAGTTCGCGACAACTATGCGATCGCGTCTGCAGAGCACAAACTGCGTCTTAATCGTCGGCAATGCCACGGCGCAGTTAGCACCTGTGACTCCTCGGTTTGAGGCGCTTACACGTCGAGGATAGAACAGCCGGTTTGTCTGTTCTATCGGGTCGGGACGAACCCTCCCTCGCGAACGTTGACCGATTACATTTCCTGTGCTCGTCGTTAAAGGGCGAAGCGAGTAACGCGATCGCTCACCTATCAATTACCGACCAGAACTTCGCCGTCGCGTGGGAGCTCATTACGTCGCGATACGAAAATAAACGCCGCTTAATCACGACGCACCTTACCACGTTATTTTCGCTCCCGCAAGTGATTTCCGAATCCTCGCGAGAATTACGTGACCTACGCGACCGAATCAACGTTTCCACACAGGCGCTCAGAAATCTAAAACGTCCCGTTGATCAATGGAGCGATATTATTGTTTTCCTCGGCGTTCAAAAGCTAGACCGATCGTCGCGGAAAGCGTGGGAACTCAAATTGGAAAACGCGAACGAGTTTCCAACGTATGCCGAATTCGACACGTTCCTCGAGTCGCGATCGCGAGCGCTCGAAGCCATGGCGCCGATTCAAATTGGAGGTCCAACCGACACCGTCATCGTGAAACGACCGAAAACAAAGTCACTCGCTACGAACGCGACCGCTGTCTCCACCGCGACCTGTTCTGTTTGTCGACAGAACCACCTTATTTACCGGTGCCCGACGTTCGTCGCTCAATCGCCGTCCGACCGCTACAATATCATCAAAACACAGCGACGCTGTATCAATTGTTTCTCGGCTAAACACGCGAGCGCGCAATGCACGAGCCAACACCACTGTAAGGAATGCAAGCAGCGGCATCACACGCTCTTACATTTTCCACGCGCCTCCGATGATCAGCGCGTCGCAAACCCGAATCCGGCCGTCGCGTCCGATAACGAGCCCACGATCAGCGCCAATCTGGTCTCCGACTCGCTAACTCGTTACGGCGTGCTTTTATCGACTGCCCATGTACAGGTACATTCACCACACGGTCGGCGTACCACCGTCCGTGCGCTCCTGGACCAGGGCTCCGCGGCGACATTAATCTCAGAACGGACCGCTCAGTTGCTGCGCCTCCACCGAACGCGGACACTAATTCGAGTCACCGGTATCGGCGAAACGCAATCAGTCGCAAACTCCACGGTTCGAATCACCGTTTCTCCATCGAGGAAGGATCAACCTGCATACTCGACGACGGCGGTGATATTAAAAACGCTCACGAGTTACGTGCCACCTAAAAAACGAACCGATATTAATTGGTCTCACCTTTCAGACCTGGAGCTGGCCGACAGAAACCCCATGAGCTCGGAGCCGATCGACCTCATCATCGGGGCCGACTTATATAGCCAGGTCATAGTCGGAGGCATACGAAGGGGCTTACCTGCAACTCCGGTTGCCCAGAATACCACTCTCGGGTGGATCCTATCCGGTCCCGTTGCATCCTCTCCAACCCTATCGTCCATCGGTGTCCATCACTGCGCCAACATTGAGCAGCTCGACCAAGCCCTCAGAAGGTTCTGGGAAATAGAGGAAATCTCCACCTGTAGGTTCCTTACGAAGGACGACGAACAATGCGAGAACCACTTTCGTGAAACACATACCCGTGATCCAGATGGACGCTACGTCGTCCGCCTACCATTTCGTCATGAGCCACCTCTCGAATTAGGCGACTCCCGCCTCGCCGCTCTTCGGAGCTTGCAGCGTGTCGAACAACGCCTGCGCTCCAACCCTGCCCATGCGGCCCTGTATCAGGACTTCCTGCGTGAGTACGAAGTCCTCGGTCACATGCGGCAAACCCCGGTAGCACCAATCCACTCCTCCGATCAAGCGTACTATATTCCGCACCACGCGGTGTTCAGAGAGAGTAGCTCCACGACGAGCCTACGCGTGGTCTTCAACGCGTCCTGTCGTACCACTAATGGCCAGTCTCTGAACGACCACCTTCTACCGGGTCCAAAGCTCCAAGGCGACTTGATTGCCATCCTGCTTCGCTGGAGGCAGTCTAGGTTCGTCTACGCGGCCGACATCGCTAAAATGTACCGCCAAATTAAAGTCCATGAGCACGATCTCAACTATCAGCGAATCCTGTGGCGCCCTTCGCCAACCGAACCGATTAAGGAGTACCAACTCCGAACCGTTACTTACGGGACATCCTCAGCTCCCTTCCAAGCGCTGCGAGTCATCCAGCAGCTCGCTGTCGACGAAGGGCAGCGATTCCCCATGGCCGTTCCGGTCTTGCAAGACCAAACGTACGTCGACGACTGTCTATTTGGTGCCGACAGCCCGGAGCTCCTGCGACGAACTCGCGATCAGCTGATCGCGCTGCTCCAAGCAGGCGGGTTTCGACTCCGTAAGTGGGCGAGCAACACATCGTCCCTGCTCGAGGACATTGACCCAGCGGATCACGGACTCGCATCGACCAAATCGATTACCACCACAGACACGATCCCAATACTCGGGATAGCGTGGATCCCCGCGCTAGACCGATTCCAGATTCGGCTCCATCACTCCACCGAGCCAACCAACACAAAGAGAGCGGTCCTGTCAGCCCTGGCACGTCTATTCGACCCGCTAGGCTGGATCGCCCCGGTCGTTGTCACGGCCAAGCTGATAATGCAGCGATTGTGGGCGGCACGGTGCGATTGGGACGAACCTATTCCCGACAGGCTTCGTCACGAATGGCAAACTTATCTCGGTAATCTTCCGGACCTTGAGGCGATCCAGATCCCTCGTCCCATAGCGTCGGGCTCGGTCCGAAGGCGAAGTCTTCACGGCTTCGCCGACGCCTCCTCGACGGCCTACGCTGCAGCAGTCTATATCCGCAGCGTGCTTCAGGATGGCCGAGTAGAAATCGAACTCCTGATAGCGAAATCACGGGTGGCCCCCGTGAAAACCATTAGCGTGCCTCGCCTTGAACTGAGCGCCGCGCTCCTACTCGCCAGTCTCGTCGCCTTCGTCCGCTCATCGTTACGGTACGAACAGTGCGACACCCACTGCTGGACCGACTCGAGCATCGTCCTCACCTGGCTCAGCCAATCTCCGGCGAAATGGAAGACCTTTGTCGCCAACCGAGTCGCAAAAATCCAGGCGTCTCTTCCTGACGTGCTCTGGCATCATGTCCCAACGCAGGACAATCCTGCCGATTGTGCATCAAGAGGCATATCTCCACGCGAATTGCAGAGTCACCCACTCTGGTGGCACGGGCCAACCTGGCTTGAAAAACCTTCTGAGGCTTGGCCGACTCGCACCTTCGACTCCACTTCGCACACAGAATGCGAAGCGCGACCTGTCTCCATTGCCAGCATGGTCTCAGTTCCCGACAAGGTCAATTTGGCTTCACGCTACTCGTCGTGGCCGAAGCTGATCCGGGTGACCGCGTATGTGCAGCGCTTCATCAAGAGGCTGCGGTCGCAACCTCGCGGCTGCACAACGACGGCCCTCTTCCCGGACGAAGTCGCAGAAGCAAAACGCCACTGGCTCAAGCAAATCCAAGCCGATACATTTCCTCAGGAGCTGCGTACGCTCGCCGCTCACGGGACCGTTCCCAAACAAAGTCCATTATCATCCTTGCACCCGTACCTCGATTCGGACGGGCTCATCCGAGCCAAAGGACGGCTGTCGAAGGCGCAGCCTGAAATCGAAAACGAACCGATCATCCTTCGCTCCCATCCTCTCCTGTCACTCCTCATACACCATACCCATCTCACGCACCTTCATGCGGGACCTCAGCTCACACTCGCGTGCCTCCGACATGAATACTGGATTCTGCGAGCACGTGCAACAGTCCGAGCTGTGCTGCACCGGTGCGTTCCATGCACCCGGGAGCGGGCTGCTACTCCTCACCAGCTCATGGGGGATCTGCCAGCCTCACGCGTCACTAAAGCTGAAAGAGCATTCACTCACACCGGCGTCGACTATGCAGGTCCGATTCAGGTTCGAACCGCTCGTGGAAGGGGACACAAGTCACAGAAGGCGTACATCGCCGTATTCATATGCCTCACCACGAAGGCAATTCATTTACGGTTGTCTCCGATTACACATCAGCAGCGTTTCTCGCCGCCTATCATCGGTTTGTCTCCCGAAGAGGCCTCCCGCGCTCTATGTCCTCCGATAACGGCACAACCTTCCACGGGGCGAATCGCGAACTAACGACAGCGTACCGCGCCGCCACTCGCGACCCCGACGTCCACAATAAACTCGCTATCGACGGGGTAACTTGGCACTTTCTACCCCCCACAGCCCCTCACTTTGGAGGACTGTGGGAGGCAGCGGTCAAAAGTGTCAAGCACCACCTAAAACGGTGTATCGGTGCGCACACGCTTACCTTTGAGGAGTTGTCGACGTTCCTCTGCCGCGCCGAAGCGTGCCTCAATTCCCGCCCGATCGCTCCGACGTCCGAATGCCTCGACGACTATTCCGCCCTGACACCGGGGCATTTCTTAATCGGTGCCGCCCTCGTCGCGAGTCCGGAACCCAGTGTCCTGCACCTGGCGGAGAATCGGCTGTCCCGATGGCAACTCATCCAACGACTCACGGAGACCTTCTGGAGCGCCTGGATGACCGACTACGTGCAGACACTCCTCCAGCGTCCAAAGTGGAAAACAAGGCAAAACTTAACCAAAGTCGGCCAGATAGTCCTGCTCCGGAACACCAACACTCCTCCGTGCACGTGGGCACTGGGCCGGATCGTCGCGTGCCATCCGGGCGATGATGGGCTCGTTCGAGTCGTCACCGTAAAAACAGCCCAGGCTGAATTCAAACGCCCGATCGCGAAACTCTGTTTCCTCCCGGTCGCGATAAACGAGGCGAGCGACGCGTCCATTAGCACGTAAAGCCACGTACCCTGTATAATTGTACATACCGCGTAGCTCTAAGTTAGATTTAATTAGCTTTAAGTTGTATAAAGTACATTAGTCACTTACCTGTACGTGACATTCGAACAACGACACCGATTGTCAGCCAAATTACGCAGTTCGGCGTGTGACAGCGGGCGACCGACCACACGCGAACATTACCGACATCAGCCGAATCTGCCGATCACTCGTTCCGTCCGCCGATGAAGCACGTACGTGCGAAAATTGTAACGCGCTTGCGCCACGGCAATCCCGTGTTGAACGCACCCGTTCAACGGGGGGGCGGCGTGTTCGGGAATCGGTGACGAGTTGCTCCGAGCAACACGGGCAGCGGGCCGATCCCGCGACTTTGTACGATTCAAAACCGCGCGCGCTCAGGCGTAGCGCTAATTAGCTCCCGAGCACGTCCGTCTCTACGAATAAGCCCACGGCACACCAGCCAATCGTCGCACTCGCGAGTGACCACATCCGCGAGCGATTCCCGGAATCGGTCTTCTTTTTCGGCGAACCGTCTTAGCGATCGCACGTGATACAAAACCGTTCCTTTCAAGCCGTGATTTCGGAAAGTACCGCGCGTACCGGATAACTCACACAACGTATATCGTGTACGCAGGGTTTAACAATCAAGTGTGAACCTTTATTTCCAATTACAAGTGTGACAACGTATAGTGCATTCTTTTCTTATCGACCGACCACGTGCTCGATCCGATTTTCCTTGTTCGCATAGTCCCGGCGCTCGGAGTTTTCGCCCTATCCGTTTCCGACCATCCGCCTCGAATTTCCAAGCCTTCCGATAAGGCTGTCCCAGCCACCCATTCCCAAACAGTACCCTTACACCGCCGCGCTGCGGTGATTAGCACCGCGTCACGCTGCTACTTGCACCACCACACATATAACCCAGTGTTTTTGTTCAATATACTATACACATTTGTACTAAATGCTTATACTTCTACAAAACAAGCAAGAATTCCTTCTACGCCAAGTGCAAGGCTATCTTTCATTATGCATAATTATTGTTAAGTGGCAAAAGAAAAATCCGAAAACACGTGTCCCCTATTGTGGGAATTATTACATCGCGAAGGCCACCAACCGGCCGAGTCGTTGCTCTCACACCGAAACAAACACCGCGCGCCCGAACATCGAATGTCGCGCGTTTTTTGGTATACTGTAAACGACCCCGGGGACCGGGGGAATGAACTGGCCAGTAAACCTATGCCAGTTTCATTGTCCGTACCCCGACCGGGTCACGGGCAAAAACCCATGTAAATGTATTGGATCGTACCTGTGTGGTGACGGAGGACACGGACTGACCTTTTTGCAAAACGCGACGATACGGATAGCACTACGGAAACACGGTTAACGATAATATTCACGGCTTACGATTAAGGACTTACGAACTCGGACACGTTTTATTATACATTCGCGATCTTATCATTGTAATCTCCGCCGCGTTATTCTGAATAAAGGGCACATATTTTATACACAAAAATCCTGTTCCTACAATTGGGGCTCGTCCGGGATTAGCAGCGACTGGAGAATACGCGACGGAAAGTGCAATATATCGAGAAACGGTATCGGAAATAGAGTCGCGATTATGCTCCAATTCGAGACGAGATGGACGACCGAACGTCACAATGCCTCACCACGGCGCAACTGAAAGAGGTCTTGAGGAAGAGAACCCTGCCCACGAGCGGCACGAAGAACAAGCTGGTGGCAAAGCTGCTAGAGCACGGCGTCGGAGAAGATGACATTTTTCGGCCGTACGAACCGCTAGACACGGGAGACAGCAGACCTACGCCGACGCTCGACGCGTATACTCGAGCCACCGAGATGCAACTCCTGCAGCTTCGGCTCGAGCTGTCGGAAAAGGAGAAGGAGATAGCCGTCAGGGAAGCCGAGATGGCTAGACCCGAGCTGGAATTTGTGCGACAAACGCAGGGTCGCAGCGAACAGCAACCTGCGAGACAGGAAGCAGCAACCACGGCAATGGAGCCCCTCTGCATGAGCATTACGGTCATGGCGGACTTGCTCAGCCACGTCGATGCCACTGAAGGCACCTTCGAAACGTGGTCGAGGCAACTCCGACTTCTACGCGACACCTACAAGTTGCGAGACGACGCTTGTCGCGTCTTGATCGCCTCCAGGCTCCGAGGCAAGGTCCTGGATTGGTTCCATTCCAAACCGAACACATGGGGATGCCGATCGAGATGCTGCTCGAGCAGATGGGCTCCATGTCCTTTTTTTTCCGAGGAGGTAATCTCGTTACGGATACCCGGCCCCCGGGGGGGGGGGGTGGACCGGGTTATGTGGGACTCCTCGACAGGTGAGTGCAATGCCGAGTATACCCACTAACTCCTTCCCGTCCGTCCCTAGGCTCCTGGGGGCACCCGTGTTCTGCGCGCGCATATCAATCCGGTGTGCCCCCGCCTTTACATACCGCCCTGGGGGGGGGGGGGGACGCAGCCCCCTCCCGTACCTGCTCTATCCGAAGGCACCCCGCAACAGACGACGCGGTGCCTTCCCCCCCTTTTAGGCCGCCCGATGGGCATCCGGGCCCCCGCCCAGGATGCCCGACGGCCTCCGAGGACGCCGTTGGTGACCGAGTATAAGGGGATATCCGATCCCCCGCCTCGAGATCATCAAGGGCGCCCCCGCACGCGTCAGAGGCGTCGCAACGGGGGTACGCCCCCGGGGCGTACCCTGCGCCGCCTCCCCCCCCTCTTCGGCCGGGATCGTGATTACGCTCACGATCCGCAGCCTCTTTCCTCAGCATCACCTGCTCGCAGAAGGAGGCGAATCCCCTCCACGCCTCCACGCCCCCGGCTGCCGCAGCGACGGAGGAGGGGGATCAGCCCCAACATCACCATCGCCGTCGCGTATGATATGATGCGGTACCCCCGCACGATGCCAATGGCCAGCCTGCGCTCGATGCGGAGCAACAGCGACCGGGTGCCGCCACTACGCCCCCTAGCCAGGACATCGTGCGCCCTACAGGGGCACCGTACAGCACCAAAACTCGCACCACCACCGCGAACAGGCGACACACCCTTCCACAGGGGCCTCCGAGAGTCGAGAGAAGGCGACCGAGCGCAGCGATCGCCCTCTCCGCTCGGGGCGCCAGCCCCTCAAGCTGACGGTCAAAACTCCACAGGCCGTCGAGCTCGAGTCCCAGGTACCGCATCTGGGACCCGACCTCGACCACCCCCTCCCCCACTCAGATCCAGCACTGGGGAGGCGCCGCCAGCCGGGCCGAGCGGTGAAACCACATGGCCCTGGTCTTCCGGACGGACACCTCCAGGCCCAGCGACCGGATCGCGCGCACCGCGCGCCACGCGCCGCGCTCCGCCAGGCAGATGGCCTCCTTCGCGTACCTCCCGGTGGCCAGTACCAGCGTGTCGTCAGCGTAACACGTCAGGCTGACCCCGGGAGGCATCTCCTCCCGCAGGACGCGATCGTACGCAAGGTTCCACAACAGCGAACCCAACACCGAGCCCTGCGGAACCCCGCGCACGACGCTCCTGCGCACCATCCCGTACCGGCCGGGATACTCTATGCCCCTGCCGGAGAGATAGTCCCCGATCACCCTCCTGAGATACGGGGGTATCCGGTGGAAGACCAGGGCCTCAATTATTCGGTCCCAGGGGACGGTGTTGAATGCGTTAGCGATATCCAGGGATACCGCCAACGCGACACCGACCCCCCCCCCGTACAGGCCTCCGAGAGAGCCCTCACCCGCCGGACAGCGTCGACGGTGGAGAGACCCTCCCGGAAGCCGAATTGCACCCCGCTCAGATCGGGGACCCCCCTCGCCGACAGGTACCGGACGAAACGTCTAACGAGCACACGCTCGAACAACTTCCCCGCCTCGTCCAGCAGACAAATCGGCCGGTACCCTGAGGGCGAGTCCCGGGACTCGCCCCCCTTCGGAAGGAGGACCAGCCTGCCCGACTTCCACTCTGGGGGGAACACCCCCTCCCTCAGGCAGCCGTTGTACAGCTGCCTGAGCTTGGTTGCGAGTCCCCCCTCCAGGGCCAAGACCAACGCGCGACCCGGCACCCCGTCTGGGCCTGGAGCCTTGCGGCCCACCCGCCGCGCCCTGGCCATCGCCTCACCCAGCTCGCCGGCCGACACCTCCCACTCCGCGGACCAGGAGAGAGGCTCCTGTTCCCAATGGGAGCGGTGCAGTTGTCCCCCCTCTCGCGAGAAGAGGGACGTCGCCACCCCCTCGAGCAGGTGGGGGTCCATCGACTCCGTCACCGGAGGCGCCCACGCGCGCAGCTTGTTCATTACAAGCACACCGCCGTCATCACGTCCCGCAGCCGCCTCGCCCCGTGCGCAGGCGCCAGCCCAGACAGGGCCGGCCCCGCCCAGGTCGCCGCGGTGACAGCGGTCCCGAAAACGTCCGAAAACGGCCGATCCGGGGCGGCCCCCCGCCACTATGACGACGGAGCCAACCTCGTCCCGCACCCAGAGGGAGTGTTCGGGGACGGCGTGCGGCTCCGCCGCTACTGCCAGCCCAGGCCCCCACTCGCGCATAGCTTGGGCAAACAAGTCCTGTGCCGCGCGCGAGTGGTTGAGGTTCGCCTGCAGAACTGGAATAGGTTTAAAAGTTCCTACTCTAACATGGGTTCCGCAGACTCACCCCCTGGGGGGACTGGGCCCCCGGCGCGGCCTGCGGCTGTTGCGTGGATGCAGCCCCAGACGCGTCCTTCCCCTTTGTCGCCGCGCGGCCCCTCTTGGGAGCCTGGGCACACGCCTTGGCCCCGAATCTGTGGCCCGACGGCCTCCCCACGTCCGCGCAGAGCGGACACCTTGGGGCGGCCGTGCAGGCCGAGGCCCGGTGCTCCGCCGCCCCGCAGCGGTAGCACAACGCGCCCCTATCCACCGTGCTCTTGCACGTGGCCCGCGTGTGCCCCGTCTCCAGACACCGGAAACACTGGAGGGGCCGCTCCCTCAACGCTTCGACGCGGGCCGAGGACCAGCCGACCAACAGCCGACCAGCAGCCGGCCCCCCGCCACCACTTTCTTGACCACCGCAAGGGGGCCCTGGGCCCAACAGGAGCCCAGCGCCTGCTCCGTGGCGGGCCTCCGGATCTCGCCGACCCGGAACTCCGCCACGGAACACCCCCCAGCAGCCGCCAGCGCCGCCGCGACATCCCCGGACGACACCGAGTCGTCCAGGCCCGCAACCCGCAGTTCGCCGCGCTTAAGGGGGCCGGCAGGGTTTGAAATCCATATGCTTATGCATGGGTCAAAACCTTTTCAAACTATCGCTTCAATATTGCAATGAGCAGTTTAAAAGTGGTCACTTGTGTTTCCTAAAAGTCCAATTTATGTCTGTATAGAGCCCAAATTTCGAATTTCTACCTCATCGGGGAGTAATTGACAATATTCGGCAGAAAATTCGAATTCTGAAGCAAGTATGACGTCACAAGATGGCTGCCGCTGAGAGATTCTCTTAATTTCGCGAGATTTAGTGTTCGTATTGAAAAAAGGGCTCTATACAGACATAGAAAAGACATGTACAAACACGGTGGTATGCATTTTTTAATTGAATACTTACTTATTTAAGACGTAAAATGACTAGGAAAAACGTCACAGCGTAACATAGCACGACAGTCAAGGCCAAATGCCTGCCGGCCCCCTTAAATCCGGTGTAAACTGAATTCCAGCGTGCTAGGACGTCATTTGAGAGAGCTTCGTCCCAGGAGACGCACAGACGCCATAAATCCTGTAGAAGGATTTTGGCCTTGATTGTAACTGGGGTCACCCAGCCCAACGGATCATAAATCTTCGATATCGCCGATAAAATCGCTCGCTTGGTTTTGGGAACGGTCGCCGGGATATTTATTTGGACTTTAAATGCGTCATCCGACGGATTCCACCCGATACCGAGCACCTTGACATGGTCGTCGGCGGCCAGCGACTTGGTGCAGGCCAGTCCATGGTCGGACGGGTCAATGTCGCTAAGGAACTCAGGGCAGTTACTTGACCACTTCCGAAGCTTGAATTTTCCGCGGCGAAGTAAGCCTACGACTTGATCGCGGCGTACGCGGACAAGTTCGACAGAATCGCCACCGAAGAGGACATCGTCCACATAAATCTGGTCGCGAAGAATGGGCACCGCAAGAGGGAATCTTGACCCGTCGAGTTCACGGAGGCGCTGAATGACTCGAAGCGCAATGAACGGAGTGCACGTCATGCCATATGCGACTGTGAGCAGGACGTGGTCGACAGGAAATTTGGTAGTGGCATCTAGCCACAGAACGCGTTGAAAATTGACGTCGCGAGGGTCGACTAAAATTTGTCGGTACATTTTTGCGACGTCGGCAGTGTAGACGTACCGGTGATGACGCTATTTAAGAATTACAGACGGTAAGTCTGTCTGTAATTTTGGCCCTGCTAGAAGGTGTTCGTTAAGCGATTTACCATTGGCGGTCAAGCTTGACGCGTTAAACACGACGCGTAAATGTGACGTGGCGGTCCCGGGCCGAAATACAGGACGATGAGGGATGTATACAACCTGAGCGGCCCGGGGAACTCTCGCGGTCGCGCGTCGCATGTGGCCGAGAGCCTCGTACTCGCGCATAAAATCGCAGTATTCTCGTTCGAGTTCGGGATCTTTCCGGAATTTACGAGCCACTGCGAGTAGTATGCGTTCTGCCGAGAGCCGAGAGTGACCTATTTCGAGCGGAGGATCGCGAGTGAACGGGAGATGAACTACGAATCCTCCGTCTTGATTTCGCGAGTGAGTGGCCATGAAGTGTTCCTCGCATTGTCGGTTTAGCGGAGTCAACGGGGAGCACCGAGGAAGTTCTTCCACCTCCCAGAACCGACGTAACTCCGACTCTAGGGAGGATGAGCAGTGGTGTGAGAACGCGATCGAGGAGGATCGATTTTTTACGAGCGAACAGGAAGAGCTCCTGGAGGAGGAATCGTCACTTTCGACGGAAGAAGAGGGGATGGGGCCCGAGATGACCCATCCGAAAATTGAATTCTGGGCTATCGGCTGCCCCTGACGGCCTTTACGAATTCCGTCGAGAATTACGTCGCCGTAGAGGTCCGCTCCGAGGATCATTTGAATGGGCTCGGAATTCGTGGGAACCCGGTCTGCCAACTGAAGATCGTTCAGATGCTTGAACGAAGACGGATCCGCAGTGCAGTGTGCGTGATAGGCGGTCAAAGTTGGCATGACCAACGCGGTTGTGACCAGCGACGGAGTAGTCGAGTGTACTGGACTCACGCGAAGTTCGACAGACGATCGCACAGTTTCTACGTGCGCTCCGCCGACCGCGGAAATCGTGACATTTCTACGAGTCTTTTTTGCGCGAAGCAGTTGAGCTAAATTCTCCGTAACCAATGTAGCTTCGGAGCCCTGATCAAGAAGCGCTCTTACAATCGCGGTGCGGCCTGACGAAGCACGTATTTTGAGTCGAGCGGTAGCCAAGAGCACGAGCGAGGGGGGGCGGCGAGGAGTCGTCACAGACAACGATACTACAGCAGAGCAGTCAGCTAGAGGAGATGAAGAGCGGGGAGCCGGCGGATCGGCAAGATTCGCGCGACTGTTCGACGCTTCGTGCATAGACGTGTGGTGAGTTTGTTGACAAACGCGACACTTGAATTTGCTCGGACAATCGGACACGACGTGTCGCTCGCTTAGGCAGTTGTAACATCGCGAGAATCGAGTTACAATTTCGCGTCGCTTTTTCGGAGACTCGTCCAGGTATCGCGGACACGAACTGAGAAAGTGTCGCGATTGACAGAGTGGGCAAGACGATTGCGAACTCGGAGTGTTCGTCTTGCTCGTATTCTCGGGTTTACGGCGCGATTCTAAGGAGACGCTCGGACGCGATGAAGATTGTGAGGTCGTGACAGCGTGTACGCGAGGGCCTGGAGTCGACTTCGGCGTTACAGTACCGCAGGATTCGACGGACATTTCGTCGAGCGCACGCGCGCGAGCGGATAAGAAAGTCGTTAACTCGGTAAACGATTTTGGCGTGTTGGACTGAGAAGAAAGGAGGAACCAAGCTTTCGACGTAACTGGATCAAGTTTTCGCGACACTAAGTGAACTAGCATGTCCGTCCACAATTCTTCCGGAGAGCGATCCAGTTGCTGAAGCGATGAGTTCGCGACGGTCGCTCGATCAATCAAGGAGTGCAGATCGGCTGCGGACTCGCGCTTAACCGCAGGTAAGTCGATCAGATTCGACAGATGCATTTTAATTAGCCGGCGTTTATTCTCAAATCGCGACGTCAGAGTGCGCCACGCTGTCGAAAAATTGTCGGCGGTTGTCGGAATGTTTCCGAGGGCTTCGAGCGCAGGCCCTTTGAGCGACGACACTAAATAATGCATGCGCATGAAATCTGTTAATTCGCGATTTGACATAATAAGTGCCTTAAACCGATCGCGAAATGACTCCCATTCGTTACAGTCGCCGCTGCACGGAGCTAACGGTACGCGAGGAAGATGCGCAAGCGTGACGGAAGGCTTGAGAAGACTCGTCGAGGCGGTTTCCGGGGAATGCAAAGATGGACTCACGTGTGACTTTAGGTCATCGAGGGCGTCCAGTAGAACATTCTTGGAGCTGAAGTAGGTATCCTCGGTTGACTGGAAGTGATCGTCCACGAAATAAGGGACTTTCCGTTGGTCATCCTCAGGTACGTTGGTGAGCAGCTGCACGTGGCCATCGCGAAACGCAGCCCAAGCGTTTTCGAGAGAGGAGAGGCGCGCCTGGACCTTGCTGGTGGTGAGGTTGGCCTTCCCGATCTTCCGGAAGTTCTCGACCGTCCGCAGGATCGTCCGTCGTAGCATGGCTTGCCGTTGGAAGTCCGCCATCTTGAGAGAGCACGTGTGAACTCCGAAATTTTCCCGTGAATTTCAACTTCGATTCCGGCTCGAAGGACCACTTTTATGTATCGGAAAAGGTCGCAGACCGAACGATACTTGGAATGAGGAGGAGCCGGAATCGCACAGCGCTGTGCGTCGAAGTTGAGTGAAAGAGAGTCTCGCGAACACGTGTATTTTGGATGAAAGTGGACTGTATTTTGAACTGTATGAACGCGAAATGAATGTGAAAATATACGAACACTGTACTTTGAGATATACAAGATATATACAGAATAACGCGTTGAATAACGAGTTTAAACCCAACGATTAGAAAGAGCGCAGAGAAAAAGGACCGAGTCGCACGACGGTTGCACAGCGAAGGAGGAAGCAGAATTCGGAGAACGACCGAATCTGCCTTCCTGGAAGTCGCATATTGGTCCTTTGTGGATCACGCGATGATCCACGATCGATAATTGGGTCGCGATCGATGGATCCCGAGGGGAAAGACGGGGGTAACGCGAGCTGGCGCAGCGGCTTTCCGCGAGACCGCGTTCGGTGGCCGACGTCACGGCGGGGCAAGAGGAGCGCGAGACGAAGACCCCACCGCGAACGTTCGCGCGATCGCGAACAATTACTACAACAGGGATGACCCATAGTTCTTGAGGTAAAAAAGGGTCATTTAGTCGTAAATAGGGATGTGCGGGCCGACCGATTGTCGGGCGCCCGAATCGTCGAGTCGGGTCGCAGAAAGTCGGGCGCGCGATACTTCATGACACATCGGGCGGCCCGAGCGTTTCGGGCTACCCGAGGGTTTCGGGCAGCCTGCTCGACTTCGTCGGGCGGGTTCAGAATGAATCGGACAAGTTCGGGCGTGCGAGTTATCGCGATACTTGAGATTCAACTCTGCGTTCTCTGTGGGTTTTTTTGGCAGGTGGCTTCGCCACGCTCGCGCCGCCCGCCGCTTTCGGCTTCTTCGCGGCCTGCCCCCGAGATGCGGCGGTAGCCGCTTCGGCCAAGGCGGCTCTAGCCGCGGCCTCCTCCGCGACCATCTTCTTTTTCGCCTTCTTCTTTGCGGCCTTGCTGGTCACCACCGTCCACGGGTCCCGAACGACCGGCGACGGGATGACCACAGGGGGCACCACCCTCACATTTGACACTACGACCGGTCCGGTCTTCGTGGTGTCAGACGTCGCCGGCGTCGCCTCGCGCGCGCACTTACCTTCTCCCTGAAGGGCCGGCGCCAACCCGACCAGAATCCTCCGAATGCGTTCCTCCATCCTGGCCTCCATCTCCCTGTTCCGGGCCGCCAGCATCGCATCGACCCGGAGAAGCAGGGCCCGGGGGTCCAGCGCTTCCTCTCCCTTCCCCGAGGACGCCGTCGCCTCCGCCCCCCGCGTCGAGACCCCCTGCGTCGAGGAGGTGGAGGGCACTTCCTCTGCGGGCGCATCTGCCTCCCGGCGCCCGTTCTCGGCGCTCGCCCGCCTCTCGAATTCCATTACCCTGAGTCTCGCTCGGAGGTCATGAACCTCCTTCGCGAGGGCCTCAGTGTGCTCGCTTAGGCGGGCGTTCTCCTGGCCTCTCTCCCACGCCATCCCGGAGTAGGACCTCTGCATCAGCGTGACGCTGTAGGCCCTGGCAACTGCGCAACTACCCCGCAGGTCCTTCGCCACGTTTCCCTTGAGGCCCTTCGAGACGGTGGAGACCCGCTCTATTACCGTCATCGCCTCTGCCACCTCCTCGACGAACTGTGCCGTCGGCATCTTCCCCCCTGCCTCGTGGAGCTCCTCCACCTTCTTCGTCTGGCTCCTCTCGGCACGGCCGCTCAAGGCCGGCTCGGCCACCGGCGTCCCCGAGGAGCCCTCCCCAGGGTCTGCATCCAAACGCAGCCGGCTGCGTGTGCAGCGCCCTCCCTCTAACCGGGCCCGCTTGGGGCCATTGACCCCCGGCGCCGAACCCCGTTTCCCGGCTCCCGATCGCGACACGCTAGAGCCGATGGAGCTCGAGATGGAGACGACAGTGTCGCCCCCATCTGAATTCGCCCCCGCGGTAACTAATACCGTGTCCTCCCCCGTCGTCTCCACTGCCATATCGGCAGCCTCCCTATCACCGTCAAATTTTTCGTTGATTTGATCATCCACATTTGGTCCCACGAGCGTGGTAGGAAGAGAAGTCCGCCCGGGCAGAGCCTCCTTGCCCGGGTAAGGCTGATACACTCGGGGGGCGCCAGGTACCCGAGGACTGGAACGCTACCGACCGGTGCACTCACCGGCCCACACCTCCAGGGCCGTGCGCCCGAAGGGTGCCTCCTCGCCGCGTTCCAAAGCTTGAGGTTAAGGACTTTGCTGAGAGGTTTTTCCTCCTCGCGGTCCGGCCGGTTAAGGCAAGACTCCCGTTCCGGTAAAACATGACCACCGGTTTACGGTAAACGGTCCTGGAACCGGCAACATGCGGCCCAGTCCCGACCCCTCGCTCCGTTAGCACACACCGAAGTGCGTGCCAGGGTCCACCACGGGGAGGTGGAGCGAGAGGATTTAGCCGTATGACCATCTCAACTAGAGATGACGAACTCCATAGTGGATCAGAGTCACCACTATGAAGGCCACACGACCTCGGACCCCAGATGGGCTCCATGTCCTACCTGAGGCCCAACGAGGGCAGTCCTTTGCCGATTACCTCCACCAGAAGGTGATCCTGGCAAACCGCGTCTCCATAGAGGAAGAGGAACTGATAGATTGCGTCATAGACGGGATACCCAATCCTGTCCTCCAAGAACAGGCCCGGATTGCAACATTCGCGATCTTATCATTGTAATCTCCGCAATGTATATTTTATACACAAAAATCCTGTTCCTCCACTATTTTGGATCAAATTAAAATGAACTAACAATAAATAAGAGAATAAGAGAACCAAAAACTTTTGTCGAAATCTTCTTGCGCGACTACATTTCCCATTAGAAAACACGATTTTTAAAAAAATTTAATTTTTTCGATCTTTGGTTTCCGAGATTTCTCAAAAAATGTGATTTTGACCCCTAACTTTGACGGCTGTTTTCACCCCTTCAAAGTGGATGGTTGCCGATAAAAAAGACAGGTGTCAAATATTTTTCGAAAAACTATATCTCACATAAATATCATCAAAATCGGCTTGTATCAACTGAATATGTTCCCTTGTGATTCTCGGATTTGTTGCCGAATATTGTTATATTCGGAAACAATGTATTCAACCATCTCTTCAGCGAATTGCAATCTGATGGGTCTACAGTATATGGTTGACTATGTTTGTAGGTTTTGACATAAAACTATTTTATTATTGTCTTGGTCAAATCCATATAATTGACGGGGAACCAACGACGTAATTAGGATGGATGAATCGTTAAAGTCCTGCAATACCCTTTGCTAACTTCTAAATATCTAGTTTAACAATCCCACTTATTTAGGACTTTCGCTCGCATTTCTTATTAATTACACCAATTAAGTCTCGTAAATAACAAAAACGCTCTTTTGACAATGGTTTTGTTACTATATCTTCTCGTTGGTCTTGTGTTTTTACATAATTAATTTCAATTAAACTTGTTTCTACAATTTCACGGATAAAATGATAACATACATCAATATGTTTAGATCTTTTATGAAATTCCGGGTTACTCGCGAGTTTAATTGCAGGTTGATTATCGACATGAATTCTAACTCTTTCAACTTGTATATTTAACTCGGATAACATTCTTTGTAGCCAAATTTCATCTTTTGTGCCATGCGCTAAGGCGATGTATTCAGCTTCAGTAGTTGATAGTGAAACTATTTCTTGACGCTGACTGCACCAACTGATAGGGGCGTTGTTTAACAGATAAATAAAACCACTTCTCGACATCCGAGTGTCCAAGCATCCCGCATAATCTGCATCCGTGTATCCAATTGTATCAAGCATGCTCCCACTTTTTTCGTATACGATCACATAATCTATTGTTCCGGCCAAGTATCTTAATATTCTCTTAACTGCATTCCAATGTATTGTCCGATAATTATTCAAAAACTGGCTGGTCGTGTTACCCTTGCAGCAAATAGAAGGGAACCGACGGCTTCTCGGTAGGGGATTATTTCGCGCTTCTCCTTCTCATATTTTTCGTTCGAATTTGTAGCACTTAAAATTAGTTCAGGTTCACTTTCTAAACTTTGAAAACTAAATTTATTAAAAAATTTAACAAATTTTTCGTTCCAGCATCGAGGTGATTGTGTAAGTCCGTACAAACTTCGATTTAGTTTGCACACTAAATTTTGTCCGCACTCATATCCCCGTGGCTGTTCCATGTATACAGGGTGGCCCACATAACTCTTAACAACTCAATATCTCGAAAACTATGCCATCGATTTTAAAGTTCTTGGTCTTAAATTGCATGGATCTGAAGGGCCTTTCTAATTACATAAGTGTGAAGTGGCGCCCCCTTTCCCTTTAAAGGGGGCCGGGGTACCTTTATAATTTTAAACAGAACCTTTTTTCCCTCTCATTTTTCTGATCTTCGACCTCTTCGTTAAAATCCACATCGCTACTAACGTAGATTTTTCGGCATTCTTGGTCCCACAAACGATAATTTTTCGAGTTATTATCATATCCGACAAACATCATTTTCTTACTTTTAGGTTCAAATTTCGGTCTTTTTTCTTTGGGAATATTTAAGTAAGCAACAGATCCGAAGATTTTTAAATGATCTACTTCCGGCTTCTGTTTAAACCATAATTCATATGCAGTCTTATTTTTATTTTGTTTGTATAACACGCGATTTAATAAATAGACCGCCGTATTTACAGCCTCCGTCCAGAGTTGGTTTGCTACGATTTTACCAATCATCATTGATCTTGCGCAATCAGTAATGTAGGAGGCAGACGCGGAAAGGAGAGTTCGCGACCGCGGAGGAACACCTAAACAGGCATAAAAACGCCCAAACGAGGCCGTCGAACTCTCCTGCGATCGAAGGACGCGCGCGAGCATGTGTGTGCGCGTCTGCGTGAGCGTCGACGATGTTGTGACCGCGGCGTAACACAACAAACGGTAGCGACCGCGGGAACGAGCGGCGGGCGTTAGGCCGTTACCCTAACGTCCAAATCATATAAGAAAAGATCGCGAATGTTCGATGAAGGCGCGGATAAAAGGACGCGTCCGCGCCGGGACGGGGGATTCGCGAAAGAACGATTATACGGTAAAGGCGAACGTCACGATACGATACGATCCGATACGATAATTACGATTACGACAAACGGCTACGAACACGGATTACGAACACGGATTACGAATACGGCTTACGGACTAGGTTTTTCTTTTATATTCTGTCGGCGCGCGAAGTAATTGTGTAATTGTCTCGCTGTATTGTGATTATCGTCTACCTATCTGTTAATAAAGTGGTTACTTAAAAATACTGCTCTTACAGTAATTGTGCGAATTTCACGCTCGGCACGTCCGTTCTGCGCGTGAATATGTGGAGATGAAAATTCGTGTACAATACCTTTTTCTTTCAGAAAGTCAGAGAATTAGAAAGATGTATATTCTGTACCGCTGTCCGAACGTAAAAGTTTTAATTTATTTCCCGTTTGTCTTGTAACCGTGTTATTTTATCTATACTGACTACGCTCGAGTACGTTAGCTAATTCTATGTCTCCTTCGGTTTTTCGAGATTACCTTTACCGTCTCGCGGGGCCGGTTACTACCCTAATCTCTCTAAACTCGCAAATTCCCGAGATAGAATGGATTCGTGCCTCCAGGCCCTGGAAATCGGCGAGGTTTGGACGTGTTAAATAAAGTATTAGAGACCCAGATAGAGTAACAAAAGGAAATATATTCTAGGAAGAACTGTTTACAACCTTGTATGGCAACAAATACCGCCGCGGTGATGCGTAAGACAATGGGCGTCGGCCTTCCGTGCCGAAACTTGGCGACGCGTAAATAGTTCGCAACCAACGCGTGACGAACGCTCGCGGTACGCTCGCTCGACTCTACGCCTGATTTCTGAATCAACTTAGAATGATAACCCAGTACGGATCGCGCCCCGCGATAAAGCAGTTCGTGACCAGTCTGACCATCCCTGCACTCGGCCGAATGATCGTACGAGTGGTCAGGATGGAGACATACACACAAAATTGCAGTCACTCCACGCTCCCAAGGAGTCTGCCCTTCGGCACGTTACGTGGCCTCCGAGCAATCTCAGATAAGGGCGACCGCAGTGACCGTGCAAAGTCCGCTCGCTCTAACCTACCCGTAATCCGCGATCGAACGACGTCGTACCCGTCAGACCATCCAGACACTTGGCCGATATTCGTACAAGTGGCCTGGGTAGAGACGCACGCTAAACCCTGGTCACTCCACGGGACGCACAAGTCTACCCCTTGGCATGACACATGGCCTCGCAGCGTCCTCGGGTATTGGTCACGACAGAGTGCCCACGATCGTGAAAAGCTCGATTGTCTCGATTCGGTGGAGACGCACACTAAACCTCGGTTATTCCACGGGACCTATAAGTTCACCCTTTGGCACGATACGTGGCCTCAGAGTACGCTCTGTTAAGGTTTCGACAGAATAACCGCGATCATGCGATGATTGACCGTCCCGCTTCGATCCGAGCGGTACGCACAGTATCTCTCAAATGATACTTTTACGTACCTTGTAATTAATCTTTAATTAGAACTTTGAATAACGAGACGAATTTGTTGTGTCTATTCGACGCGACGATCGTTTGCAACACGACGCGTTTCTATTTCTGTGTGACGCAGGGCTCAAACTTTACAAAATTGTGTCATACGGACACACGGCGCTTTCCACTCGCCGTCGCTTCTCACCTTCGCGGCCTGCTCGATGCAAGTTACATACATTTACGATCTGAACACTTTTCCTATCTAACTCACGATTTACACAATTTTCTGATTGAATATTCGAACGCGGAGAAATCCTATAATTGCTACCGACTACTACGCGGTCGCGACCGAGAGTAACGGAGCTTTAGAATCCTGTTACGACGGTGCCACGGCGCGGTTTGTGCTCGTGACTCCTCGGTTTGAGGCGCGTACGCATTGAGAGCAGGAAGAACGGTTTGCCTATCTCTGCTGGGTCGGTTTGACCCCTGTAATGCGTACCGGGTTTCGTCGAACAGACACACTTCGCGAACGCGTGTTTCCCGGACCGCTTCCAGACGTCGAGTGCTGGATCTGAGGCTCGCATCGACCTCCTTCGATCGTTATCCCAATACACAGGGTTCGAAAAAAAATCTTCTCTGTTGTTGATGTTTACATCTGCCACCGCCGCCGAGTTTTCCAAAACCTTAATCACCTGCACATTTATATGGCCCATCCTCGCGTGCCATAATTTTAAGGTAGAGGCGACTGCTAAATTGCACTCCACAGAAATCACCACCCTTAATAGTGAAGTAGAATAGTCACGGATAGTTTTACTACTCACACCTTCGTTTTCCAGCACTTAACGTTTTATTTTGTACAAATATATACATGGACTTATACTTAGTTATCGCGGACCAAACCACCGAGAAACGCTCGATTGCCGCGTAGACTTCTCGGTTTTGGCTCTGCTGGACATCAAGGGTGCGAAATAATACCCGTCCGTCGTCGAGCCCTGAGAGTGAGGTTCTCAACCTCCTGATAATTCCGAGGGCTATATATAGGGCCTTAGAGAAAGGCGGGCGAAGTCCCAAGCGGGGGAAAACGGACGCGAGGAACATGGCTACCAGATGCGGAAATCTGTGAGAGCCAGACTCGTACCTAACCTTGGGGAAAAGCCAGGAAATTAGGGACCGGGTAGTTTGGAGGTACGGTCATGGCCGCAGGTCAAGCTGCTACAATAGCATACGGAATAAGGAACTGGCAGTGCTCTTTGTACGAGTGGAAGCAAAATTTCTTCCTATCAACGGCCGTTATAGAAAAGAAGTTCTGTAGCTGCCTATCGTAAAATGTACCGTTTAGGTCGGCTTGGATGTTTATTGTATCGATCCCAGCTGTAGGTAGCAACTGATGGTTAGCGGTGCGCACGTGCGGAATGGTAGTTGAAGGTTCAAGATGGCAAAAGTAACTTCTACACGGTGTCATGTGCATGCTCGCACCCGTGTCTCCGATCCAGATGTCTTTCTCCTCCAGAGTGGTTTCATTCTTTTCTTTAACTCGCGTATTTTCTTTGCTCTCTCTTCTTTGTCCATCACCGTCGCACTATTGATCTTTCCATCGTCAACGTTTTTCATTCTCACGGCATTTACTTGTAGGGCAAGTGCAGACATCTCCTCCTTCAACTGTTTAAGTCGCTTGTCCTCACGAATAATTTTCACAAGGAGATTCTCAAACTTTTGGTCATTTTTAGCCGTGCATTCCCATGCCATTCTAAATGCTGAAAACCTCAGTGTTAAGCTGTTTAATAACTTTGAGATTTTAGATTTTTCAGTGGGCTTCTCATTTTCACTCTCAAGCTTGTTGCATATGCTTTCTAAATTTTTCAATCTGCCCATTTACGGGCTCACTATCGGTAATCTTGAAATCATAGTACTGCTGCCATGCAGTAACTGCTGCATCTTCACTCGCTTCTCCGTAGAATGCACGCAATTTGTTCCAAAGGGCTTCAGGGCTCGTGCAATTTATTAGGTTCGGGTGCAACAAAAGGTACAGGTATTACAATAGTTGCCACGTGCTTGGCAGAGCGGAAGACAAACGACAACGATAACGGTTTGTTGCAACAGCCATCAACTAAGTATACGTATTAGACTCGGGGTGTGGGCTCGCCTTTACCCCTGACCGATGGTGGGGTACCGCGCCTGCGCGCTCGCCGTATTCCCGCCTATTCCAAGAGCCATGCGAGTTGCTCTCCCCTTCCGATTTGAGCTCTCGAGCGAGTCATACGCGTTTTCCCGCGTTCTCTTAGTTCCACGGCTCGTATTCTATAAGTGTACCTTTACTAGTAAAAGCTCCATACATCACTCAGATGCTAACACGTTAAATACTGTTCTTCTTTGATATCGCTGGCTGTTGTCCGTGCGAGTAAGTGACGTGAATAAATCAATTGTGGTAAATCTTATTAAATTGAACACGTGGAGAGGATGTAGGCTCTCCATTCTCCTTCTGATTCCACATCGGGTATCAAGAGTATCCCACATTGGTGACCCCGACGTGATATCGTCCCGACGTGATCGGGAAACTGATATCGGTGACCCGACAGGAAACCTCGATTTTTTCTACACGTCGTGAGCACATGCATTGGCACGCTAAGAAAATTGGATTCCTGTTTGCTGTGTTCCTGGAGGTCGTCAACGGCACTCGGACATTGTGGAATTCCTTGAAGGAGCTGATCTCGACTTCCATCGATTAACGAGTCAACGGGGACCATCATCCGGCGTTTCCACGGTCGATACGGCACAGAAGAGGTTCCTCGGTACACTACGACACGTGGTTGGCCACTCCGGTCCAGTAACGGGCGTGTAGCGTTTCATTGCGGCCCCGGATACGTCTGATCTAGACGCTTAGAGATTCGGAAGGGCAGCCGGCATAATCTTGCAGTTTTGGTAAGAAGCCTGCTGTGCTCTTGGCAAAAACCTTTGTGTCAGTGGGTATCTTTACCAATGCGTGAGTTTGGCGGCCATTTTCGTCGTTCCACCGTTGCCAGCCAGCTCTGGGCACCAAGGTCAGCCTTGTTGATGATTTTCGTCACCGCTGCCTGTTACCGAGCTGTTCGCCGCCATAGGTTGCGGCCAAGGACAACGTGTGTTGTCAGTTCCAGCATCGTGCCTGTTGCCAAGCTGTTGCTGTTTGCTGGTCGCTGTTTGCCAAGGACAACTTTGTTGTCAACACCTCGACATCGGTCCTGTTTCCTAGCGAGAGTGTCCTTGAGGTGTCATCAGCCGTACTGTACATTGACACCGGTGCCTTGTGACTGTGTGCGTGCAAAGCTATATAGACACTGAACTGCGTGAAGTTTGCGTGTAGTGTGCATATGTTCACGTTCCTCGAATTTCGTGAACCGCGCGCGTGTGCTCGCGGTTGTAACCGTTTTATTCTCCTTTTTTTTGTTTTACTGCCGTGTCTTTATACGCGGTCGTCCCGACGCGTCCGAGCGATCTCGCCCGCTATATCGAGGTCCGTCGCAACACCCGTACACGCTGCCGATCTCTCGGGAGGCGCACACGAATGCCGACTCGTGCGAGGCTACGATCGCTCAGCCAACCCTGAGAAGATCATTCGCGATCACTTTGCAGCGGGTCAGAATGATCTCCGGTGATGGAGGAGCGACCTTGACCGCATCCAAACCTTGTCGTCCCGACTTCGCCGGACGACTGGGGTCGTCGTAACACCCATACACCAAGCCGAGGCTTCGGGGAGTATGCACGGATGACGACTCGTACAAGACCTTAGCTCACCCGGCCAACCCTGAGGACTGCCCCGTCGTCACTATTCAGTGGGTTCGGGTGCACTCCGGTGTTGGTGGAATGAACCAGGCAATACGGAACCCGTCCCCGACCGGCCGCGCCTCCACGCGAGGTCGTGGACGCACGCAGACCACGCGCACGCTGTCGCCTCCACACGAGGATGGTGCGTGAGAGAAAACGTATCAATGTTGAGTTTCCGATAGAGAAATAGGGACGGTTACGACCCTAGTAAGATAAGGTTCGTGCCTCCAGGCACTGGAAGACGGGGAGGTTCAAACTAACTTTGAATCATTCGGAGACGATGTTGGAGGTAGAAATAAGATATATTCTGGTTTTCGTTATATGTACAATAACCGCAATATGACGGTTGCTAGATAGATGCTGTTCGCAATTCGCGCCTAATCTATCGCGACTTCGTACAATCGTGCCATCGCGTAGGCAGTTACCCGAGCCCTGTCCTGGCTCCACGTCTGGGTCCCTTTCTTATAATTCCATCGTACGTTACTCACGTCACGCTGTCCCGGAGGTTACGCGTTCTCGTCGTGATTCTCCCGAACGAACGTGAGTCGTCGTAGCATACGAGCACTCGCTGCTCACGCAGGAAAAGTGCCCGAATGACGACACGTACGAGGCGTCGGTCAGACAGCCGATCCTGAGGATCGCCTCCGTCGTCACTAGTCAGTGGATTCGGAGGCGTTCCGGTATCGGTGGAAAGACTTTAACCGTACTACTCTGAACACCGCGTCGCGAATACCCGTATGGACGTGAGTCGTCGTAGCACACGAGCACTCGCTGCTCACGCAGGAAAAGTGCCCGAATGACGACACGTACGAGGCGTCGGTCAGACAGCCGGCCCTGAGGATCGCCTCCGTCGTCACTAGTCAGTGGATTCGGAGGCGTTCCGGTGTCGGTGGAATGACGTTAACCGCACTGACTCGGTACGAAATATACCGCGAATCTCCGCACGGAAGTATACCGAAACGAGCAAGAAAATTAACTTCCCTCTGTCGAGAATTCGACTCGAGACCGATACAGTTTCCTTCGTCTCGTTGTAGTTATTATTTGATTAATCGCTACGGCCGTTGATTGCCGCCTGTAGGACTTTATGGACCTGTGTCGTGCGGTTTGTACGACACTTCCTCAGTTTGAGGTTATCACGAGATGAAGGAACGCAGTCGGTTTGACTGTATCGCTCCTGAGTCGGTTTGACTCGCTCGCTGCGTACCGGACAGCCCGAAATTCCAAGACCCGAACAAGCTCCCGCCCAGACGTAGAGTGTCCTAGTTTCGTCGCGCATCGACCTCATTCGATCCGTATCGCGTGGGGATCGATGCGCGCGCACGCTAATTAGTGGGGGATCCTGCGATCCTTCATTAAGAGAAGGATGACAGGATGACCAGGAACGTCGTGGTGGGGGTCCGCGTCGCTCATGCGACACGCCGCCCGATCGATATGTAATCGATACGGTTACACGGTGTTTCACTTCGAGGTTAGGTTCGGTTATCGCATGACAGTTTGCGCATGCTACGCGATCGTTTTGGAATCCGCGTCATCCGCGTATATTTGTGTCATTATATTAACGCTTTCGAAGCGATTTCCATCATTGGAATTTCAAAGCTAGCTACGTCTAGGAACTTTGTTCGTTCGCGTTTCCACCGCGATAATTTTTTTAGTGCAAAAGTTGTAACGCGCCTGTGCGCGAATTTAGAAAGGTTGTGATACGCTCGTGCGTAAGGTTAGGTTAGGTCCTGTTGCATATTGCAATCATGATGTCAGGTTCCGATACCGAAAACAACGCGTCCACTTTGATCGCATTGCAGCTAGCAGAGGTGTGTCGCGAGTTAGCCGCGCTTGAAGCCACGATGTCTGATATGCCTACCTCTCGGATTCCAAGAAGATCGTTGAGAGAGCGGTCAAATGGAATTGCGAGGCGAAGCGTGCCTTTCGCAAAATCGAAAACGATATTGCTCCGGCTACCCTTCTGGTGTACCCCGTGCCGGGGCAGAGCTTAGGTTAGTTGTATATGCGTCGTTGCGCCGTGCAGGCGTATATTCCGAAACGGCGAAATTAATTTAAAAGACTTAGTAAATAGTCAGAAGGCGGACGGTGAACTGGCGGAACTCCGCAAGTCAATCGCTCATTCCCTTACTTTAAAAGATGTTTTTAGAGGAACGCTCCGAGCATATGCGTCAGGTTCGTCCTGTACCTGCAGCCCTGGTCTTATAAGCGTCAGGGACTTATATCATGGTATAACCCTGTCGCACCAACCCCTCCTTCACGTGATAGGACCTGGACACCTTCGGGTGACTAATGGGGCTCTGGTAAGAGAGTTCCTGCGTGAGTTCTTGCCCTGCGACAACCGCAGCTCTCGAAAGAGAGCTCTTGCGGAGTTGTCGCATCGCGAGGACCGCGGCTCTCAGAGAGCTTTGCGTGAGTTGTCGCTCTGCGACAACCGCGGCTCTCTCACAAAGAGAGTTCTTGCGGAGTCATCGCGGCTCTCAGGGAGCCCATGCGCGTGTTATCGTTCACGATAACCGCGGCTCTCACCCGGAAGACTCCCCTCTGCCGCGACGACCCACCGGATACATCCGGTGGTATGTTGCAGAGCGGGAGAAACGTGGGGCTTACCTTAACCGGTCGGCCCAACGGGGAGGCGAACCCCTTGAACAAACCCTTAACCTCTAAGCTGAAGAACGCGGTGAGAGAGGTCCCGTGTTTTACACGGGCGGTCTGTGGGTCCACCGGCCATTAGCGTCTAACCTCAGGATACCAGGCGAAACCTGAGAGAAATAGCCTTCTCCCCGGAAAGGGCGTCACCCGGGGAGCGACCGTCTTTCGTCCCAACTCGTGGGAACAAACATGAATAAAATGACAAAAACATTAAACAAAAAGAAGAAGGCGGGAGGAAAGAAAGGAAAGAAAGAAGGAAAGAAGACGGAGGTGAAGAAGGAAACGACCCAGGCACAAGGGGACACAGCTAGTGCCTGGGAAGACGAAATGGACTCAGGCGAGTCAGACCCAGAAGTGGGATTTGAGGACTTTTCATGGGGAGACATTCCCATAAATAGAAAAAGGAAAAATAAGCACTTAAGTGACTCGTGTGACGAGTCACAACTAAGACAGCTGAAAGAAGTAAAGATTGAGCTGGAGAGGTATGATGTACTGCCACCAACCACTGAGGAACTTCTTAGAAGTTTCCTCAGGGGCCTTACTCAGCCCCAACAAGACAGAGGTGAAGATCTCCTCAATACCCTACTCAGGGAACATGAGGAGACCGAGACAGAAGCCAGGGAGTTCAGAATTGAACTCGCCAAGGATAACAAGGCGCTAAGAGCAAAATTAGACGCACAAAGGGAGCAGCGCTCCGTGCAAGACACTGTCATAGACAAAATAACAGAAAAGCTAAATGAGCTTTCTGCTAAAATAGACATGCTTACGTCCGAGAAGAGTCGTGCCCAAGAGGCCCCATCCTCCAAGCCGCTCTTGTACTCGGACATAATTAAGGCAAACAAGACAACTAAGCAGCTGGCTAAAAGGACCCTTGTAGCTAAGTCCAAGCCAGCTGCAGCCATCTACCCTGTAAAGGGTAGTAAAATACAGAATAGCGACGAGACCAAGAAGGTACTGTCGGATTGTATCAATCCGACAGAACAGAAAATAAGAATCCGGAACCTGAGGAAACTCGGGAACTCCGGTATTCTTATAGAAACTGAAACAACCGAGGACCTTGAGCAAGTCCTCGGAAATAAGAAACTACAAGAGAAAGTGGATATTGGTCCCCTCCCCAAGAGGAGACCAAAAATCATAATATTTGGAATCCCCTCGGAGACATCTGAGGCGGAAATCCAAAAAGCAATCAAGAATCAAAATCTTGATCTTGAACCAGAGGCAAAATTAGAAGAGGAGTTCAAACTCCTCTTTAAAACCGGCAAAAAGAACTGTGAAGCCACCAACTGGGTGGCGGAGGTGTCAACTAAGACCCGGAAAATCCTGCTGGACAGGAACCGGGTCTTTATAGGGTTCCAAGCCTACGGGCTCAAAGATTACATTGCTGCAACGAGGTGCTTCAAATGCCAGTCATTTGGGCACGTTGCAAAGCATTGCAAGGCAAAAACCGACACGTGCGGGCACTGCGGTAAAGACGGGCATACGTATGACAAATGCCCGTCGAAAGAAGAGAAACCTTCTTGCATAAACTGCAAGAGAGCAGGCAGACCAGCCAACCATGGTCTGCGAGACAAGAATTGTGCGGCGTTTAAACACGCAATAGAATTATGCCTTAGTCGCACAGACTTCGGCACTTAGAGAAATAAAGGCAAAATAACCCTGACGATCCTTCGCAGGTAATACCTCAACAACTGGGTATTCGGGATCGTAGGGTGAAATAGTCATGAGAACGGCTACCACACCGTTGAAGAAACCTGCGAGAGACCGAGCGCTAAGTTGGTAACTCCGCCTCCTCGTGGCCCCCGCTGGTAACGCTCCTGGGTCGGCGCAAGCCGATTCGGTAGCGGCTAAGCGAGTTACTTCCTGTATGGGACGGTCTACCTTCGTGATGATCCTTAATTGGTGAACGAGGGGTTTTTCCAATGCCCAGTCCACAACACCTACGGGCTGTTTCCTTTGCAACTGATGGAGTTAGGGGTAGAGAGCCAAACATGAACGGCTGACTTTTCCGGTATGGGGCGAATCCCCGAGGTACGGAACTCCCCTCACGGGGAGTGGTCAATACTACATGTACCTGCAGCCCGTGGCTATGACCCAAAAGTGAGTATGACCGGCAAAGTCCGATCAAGACTGGTACGCGTTTCATCTAGGCGTATCAGCGTAGCGGCAAAATGCCTATATTATGGAGAAAAGGCTGAAGGCATCATTTACTGCCAAACCTTCAGCCGCTGAGGGACACGGCCCCGGCAAGAAAAATGCCCCTACAAAAATAAAGCAATACGTGTCTAGGAGGATTTACTAAGGGATGAGCTCTATTCCTCGGAGAAGCCGGAGCTGTAAAGGGGCACTATATGTCCTAGCTGCGCTTGCGCCTCCACGTGGTCCCGCTGGATGGCAGGCTCTTCGGAGTCGAGCGAACTAAACGAACCGCAGTGGAGTGAAGGAGACAACCACTCAAAGTCCACGTCTCCCACGTGTTTGCCGTGCGTGGCGACCCTTGTCGTCAGAAAAGAGGATCCTGGGATCTGAGGGGGCCCTCTCCTGCGGGAGAGACGTCGCCAACACGTACCTTTGGCCATCTGTTTCGACTAGATGGGCGGCTAAGCGAGAAAAGTAACCCTATGCTTAGTCAATCGGCTTGGAATATCATGAGCTATTAGCGAGTGGTGTTCGGCTTGGGCGAGGAAGTGGATGGTGTTCGAGTAATCGGCGCCAATATCCGCGGACTATATTCCGGGTGATGTCCTAACCTAGCGGGATGCAGGTTCCATTTGAGGGTCCGAGGAGGCCGGGACACGCAGCGGAATGAAATTACACTATGCTATATGGGTAATAAAAAGAATAACAAGCGAGTCAAGTCGGTGGGTCCAGCGCCCGGCACTGCCGGGGGTGAAATCACCGCAACAGAGGTGGAAAAGGTTGTTATCAACCAAACCACCCCTGTGTCCGATACCAAAATCGAGAGGGCCGAGGTAGATGACGACGTAGACGTTCTGACACCTTGCGTGCCCCTCGTAAGGTGCGATGCACTACTAGAGGTGAAGGTCGAGGCTGACGGGAAGAAAGCGGATGTACCGCAGCCAAAACCGGAACCGAAAAAGAAGACGACCAAGTCGTCAAAAAAGAAGGGCTCTTCCTCTACGTCCGGGAAGAGCTCAAAAGGTCAGGGGCAAGGTTATAACCTTGTCTCTCACAAAAATGGCACGGCGCTCAACGGGGATGAAAACCTAGAGCGCCAAGAAGACCATAATGAAGGAGGGGATAAGGAACCGGTCCCCTCCAAAAAGAACAAACTCGACACCGAGCCAGCACGAGGCAAGGTGAAGAGAAAGAAAAAGGGAAGGAAGTCGAAGGACGCGGCTTCCGGGCCCAAAGAAAGGACCCTCGATCTCGTAAGAGAAGAGGCCTTTCAAGAAATCTTAGCAGTCACAAAGATCTGCACGAGCGCGAAATCGCGACTTGCAAAGATCACGGCTAAAGAGATTATCGAACATGCGAACGCACTCAACGAGCTGGTGATGGAGCTCATTCTTCGGAATGGCTACCTCGAAGGGCAGCTCATAGCGGCTAGAGCAGAGAAGGCTCGAGCTGCTGTGAGTGCAAAGACTGTGTCGCTGACTGCCCCGCGGTCAATGCCGACCGGTCAAGCTGGTAAGCGCGTGCAATCGACCTACGCCGATATGGTAAAGGTCGAATGCAAAAAGGTTTCCCAAGACGCGGTGAAGCCACCACAGCATGTGGTGAAGATCTTCCCGCCGAAGGGCAAGAAGCAGGACAGCGAAGCGACCAAGCGGACTGTCCTCTCCTTGGTGAAACCCAACAAGGAGAAGATCCGCGTGAAGTCGGTTCGGCGCATCCACTCCGGTGGCATAGTCGTCGAGACTGAACGCAAGGAGGATCTTCAGGCTTTTACGGGGAGTAACAGCCTTAAGGATGCAGGACTCTCTGTCTCTCTGCCAACCAAGAGGAACCCGTCACTAATAGTGTACGACGTTCCTCGAGAGTTGACGAGAGACGAGGTTGCTTCCAGTCTCTGGAAGCAAAACCTCTCCGAGATGACCCAGAAAGAGTTTGCCTCTAACCTGAAGGTCGGCTTTCAAGTCGGTCCCAAGGGCAAGGAGGCGGCCAACTGGGTCATCGAAGTCAGTCCGCAGGTTCGCCGGCGGCTGAAAAGTGGGGAAGGCCGAGTTTACATGGGCTGGTCGTGCTGTCGTGTACAGGACTACGTCTCAGTAACTCGGTGCTTCAAGTGCCAGAAGTTCGGCCACACGGCCAACCGATGCAAGCACAAAGAAGATGTATGCGGTCACTGCGCCCAATCGGGGCATACCTTTGCCTCGTGCAAAAACAAGAAGAGCAGACCCGTCTGCTCCAATTGTAAAGATCGAGGCAAGCCGCACGACCATAAGTCGAGAGACAAGCTGTGCGAGTCCTATCAGGTCGCATTACAGCAAGTAGTAGCTCGAACCAATTATGGTTAGACACACCAAAGATAAATGATCTCATAGGCAGATTCGATTTGTGCAGCATAATATGCAGCGCGCTCGGATCGTGACCGATGAAATCATATCTTTGCTGCATACCAGGAGATCCGATGTGTTACTAGCACAAGAACCGTACAGCTGGCGGGGCAAATTGCCCGGACTGGGCTCAGCGAGAGTGTTCACGGAAGAAGACCAACCTATGGCAGCAACAGTTGTCATAAACCGGGATCTAACCGTGGTCAAACTCACGCATCTGTGCGACACGCATCTCTCCTGCGTAAGCGTAAAAGGCAATTTCGGAAACGTCTACCTAGTCAGCCAGTACTTTCAATGTTAGGAAGACATTGAACCAAGTCTGGCTCGACTGGAGAATGTGCTTGCTTGGAGAATGTGAATGTGTTTGTGCGCTAAACCATAACCGAGTCGTGATTGCAGCTGATGTCAATGGAAGATCTACCCTTTGGGGAAGTCCGAAGACAGACGCGAGAGGCCGAAAGTTCGAAGAGTTCATGGACCGACACGACTTAGTTATTTTGAACGAGGCTGGTAGTATGCCAACGTACTCCAGCCCACGTGGAGAGTCCTATATCGATGTCACATTAGTGACTAACGACATGTCCGACAAAGTGTGAAACTGGAAGGTCCGAAGAGACCTAACATCCAGTGTCCACCGAGTCATTGAGTTTTCGTTGCAGTTCGCAGTAGAAAGGGAGAACTGGGGTCAATTGGGGCGGTTCAACCTGAACACTGCGAACTGGCCCAGATTCGAACGAACGCTGCTGGAAAGCAGGAGGAACTTAACCCTCCGGCCGAATGGCCGAGAGGAGGTCGAACGCCTCGCACAGGAAGTCGAGCAATCGATTATCCAAGCGTGCGAATCCTCCATGCGATCCAAGCGGTTTCACTCTAAATCTGTCCCATGGTGGACACCAGATTTGATGAGACGGAAGAAGCGGGTCTACAAATGTAGGCGCGCCTTCCAAAACCCGAGATGTTCGGAGGTCGAGAAGGCAGAACGGAAGACTGAGTATCTCGTGCAGAGAAAAGCCTACACGGCTGCCGTGCGAGCTGCAAGGCTACAAAGTTGGAAAAACTTTGTAACCGAGCAGGGGAACAAAGAACCGTGGGGTCTTGTTTACAAGATCACACGAGAAAAGCTGAATGTTGGAACAGTGATGTCCAACATTCGCACAAATCAAGGACACACGGTGGACTTCGAGTCCCCGCGTCCGCGCTACTGGATGCGTTAATCCCGGACGATTCGTCCGAGAGCGACACTCCAAAACAAGCGCGACTCAGACGGGAATCCACCACCGAGCCGGCGAGTGAAGACGATCCAGTTTTCATGCGCAAGGAGCTTGAAGATGCGGTGAAACGTCTGAAGAGACGCAAATGCCCTGGATTAGACCGAATAGAGCCGGAACTTGTAAAATGCTCGGTCGGAATACTTCGCACCGAGCTGCTTCGGCTCTATAACCGTTGCCTTGAGCACGGGATCTTCCCCTCCAGGTGGAAAGTCGGCCCAATCAGAACTATTCTGAAAACGCCTGACAAACCGGAGACGGAGGTGAAGTCCTATCGACCGATTTGCCTACTATCCGTAGTAGGCAAAGTTCTTGAGAAGCTAATCGCTATGCGATTAGCTAAAGTGTTCCTAAGCTCGGAATACTCATCTGACCGGCAATTCGGATTCAGACCTGGGCGATCCACGGAAGATGCCGCGGTAAAGCTGAGGGGTCTGGTGTCCAGCTGCGAAGATAAGTAAGTCATGGCGCTCGCCTTCGACATCTCGGGGGCATTTGACAATGTCTGGTGACCGAGCATCCTCAGCGAGCTGAGGAGGCGAGGTTGTCCACGCAAGCTTTATCGGCTAATGGTGGACTATTTCTCCAACCGTGTGGTGACCATAGTGTCCAATCACGAAGAAGTGAGGAAAGTCATAACCAAAGGCTGCCCACAGAGATCAATTCTCGGTCCAAGCTGTTGGAACTTAGTCTTTGACGGAGTTCTACAGCTCTTATCGAACACCGGTCTCGATTGCGAGCCCATCGCCTATGCGGATGACCTCCTCGTACTTGTCAGTGGCAACACGAGGAAGGAACTCCGGCTCAAAGGCCAAAAGGCAGCAGATGCGATTTCTGCGTGGTGCAAATCACAAAAGTTATCGCTATCTGCTCCTAAGACCGAGATGATCTTGCTAAAAGGCTCTCTGCATAGAGAAAGGCCGCCTGTGGTAAGGATTGATGGCAGAAGTATCGCCGTAAAGGATACCATTCGGTATCTCGGCGTATACTTTGACAAACAACTGGGAGTTACCTCCCATGTTGCGTACGTGAGTGCTAAGTCTATGGAGACGTGTAATGCGTTTTCAAAGATTGCTCGTTCGAACTGGGGATTGGGACACTGGGCCATGGGTACTATGTACCGTGGCCTATTCGTCCCAATCGTGGCGTACGCTGCTGCGGGCTGGGCAGACCTTCTCACGTTTGTATCGAGAAAAATTCTCATCAAAGCGCAGAGGAGAGATCTCCTTGGCTGCTTCAAGGCCTATAGAACGGTATAGACGGACGCGGTCCCCGTGATCGCCGGTGCGGTACCGATAGACTTGGTGATAGCGGAGCGAATATGCGCCTACAAGATACGAAAAGAACTTGATATCAAGTTTGAGACATGTCGTATTAGTCAAGCCGATCTGGCTTCCGGAGCTGTAACGCCCGCCGATGCACTAGCTGAGGTAAAGCGAGCAGCTCTGGCGGTGTGGCAACGGAGATGGTCATGAACACTGGGAGTGCGGCGAAGTGGAAACACCTAGCCACATCTTGTACGTTTGTCCGCAGTACGCTCAAGCGCGAGAACTCCTACGCCAGGAAGCTGCAGCTAAAGGTCACCAGTGGCCGGTGCAGCCAGCACTCCTGGTAAGCGAAGCTCTATCCAAGAGCTTCCGGGACTTCGCGCGAGACGTACTAAAACTAAAGTGGAATCGAACGCGTGAACTATTGGACACCACCACACGGTTAAGATCCTTCGGGATCTTAACCCCTCGGGCCGGGATTCAAGCCCCTCCCGCTTATAGCGGGAGTTCCTAGAATGGGTTGGACTCGAGGTGGCAGTGGAATCGACGTTGCTTGTCCCTCCACACATAAAGGCAGGCGACGAGAGAGTAGAGCCATAACATCTGGCATGACGAATATGAAGTAGAAACCGGTATGAACTGTATGTTCGAGGTACGGCGCAGCCGGGGCAACCCAAATAGAACGGGGCATGATCTACAACACTACCTGTACCTGCAGCCCATCACAACAAGAAGCGCGTTTATTTTTAAATCCCTGTATCAATGCTGGCATGTTTCCATGCGTAACATGGCCAAAAAGGCTCTGGAGAGACCACACTTGGGACCTCACAGAGTTCTTTCCCGTCTTTCTGATCGGGTATTTCAAATCAACGTAAATGGCACGTCAGAAAACACATCCATAGAGATGCTGAAACTAGCTTTCTGGTCAACCCAGCACTGGATGATTCGATCGATATCGACCCTTTTTCGAGCGGTCTGGCCCCCGCCAATTTAGAGTCCTATTCGCGAAAAGCGGTTTCTTTTAAATCGTAAATGTAACGAGACGCTGACCTAATCGCGTCATGCGCCAGAATCTTGTTGTGGTGGTCATTAAGGATGTACATTGTAATTGCGTTTTGGCATGTTGTTTTGTGTATTTTGCCCCCTTATTTTTGTTACTCGTGCGTAGCACTAGGGGGGGAGTGTGTGGGCTCGCCTTTCCCCCCGACCGATGGTGGGGCATCGCGCCTGCGCGCTCGCCGTATTTCGGCCTATTCTGCGAGCCATGCGGAATGCTCGCCCCTTTCGTTTTGATCTCTCGAACGAGTCACACGTTTCTACCGGCGCTCAAATATACCACGTTACGTGTTAGTTAAGTAATATTGTACTCGCGAAAGATCCGGGCATCGCTTAGATGCGTTATCTTCAATTCTGTATTGCTCGATATCTCTCGCTGCACTTCGAGCGGGGAAGGTAAATAAACCAAGATCGTGGTGAATCTCCTTGTGGTGCTTTTATGACCATTGAACACGTGGAGAGGATGTAGGCTCTCCATTCTCCTTCTGTTTTCCACATCGGGCATCAAGTAGATCCTACATTAGTGACCCGAATTCCTTCAAGGGTGTAGCGGTTTTGCTGCGAGACCGTTACCAAACTCGGATGCCAGAGCATCAGTGATCAGGATCGGAAACACGTGGTGAAATAAAGGCTTACGCAAAGTAACAAAACTAGAGATTGAACTTTATTGAAAATGGCGGCCACATGCGTGGTCGTCCACGACTTTAAGGGGGCCGGCAGGCATTTGGCCTTGACTGTCACGCTATGTTACGCTTGCCTTTTTTTCTAGACATTTTACGTCTTAAATAAGTAAGTAATCAATTAAAAATGCATACCACCGTGTTTGTACATGTCTTTGCTACGTCTGTACAGAGCCTTTTTTTCGATACGAACACTAAATCTCTCGAAATTAAGAGAATCTCACTGCGGCAGCCATCTTGTGACGTCATACTTGCTTCAGAAAGCGAGTTTTCTGCCGAATATTACAAATTACTCCACGATGAGGTAGAAATTCGCAATTTGGGCTCTGTACAGACGTAGATTGGACTTTTAGGAAACACAAGTGACCACTTTTAAACTGCTCATTGCAATATTGAAGCGTCAATTTGTCAAGATTTTGACCCTTGCAAGTTCATATACGTATATTGCAGAGAGATTCTCTTAATTTCGAGAGATTTAGTGTTCGTATAGAAAAAAAGGCTATGGACGGACGTAGCAAAGACATGTATAAACACGGTGGTATGCATTTTTAATTGATTACTTACTTATTTAAGATGTAAAATGTCTAGAAAAAAAGGCACAGCGTAACATAGCATGACAGTCAAGGCCAAATGCCTGCCGGCACCCTTAAACAGGCGCGAGCACAAGGTACGTCTGGACTGTTCGAAGACTGAGCACGAAGTGTCCTGCAAGTGGGGAGAGTGTTCCCCACTTACCGCCTTCTTCCTCAACGGTGAGGATGTAGTGTTGCCAACGGCGTGTTGGCGATTTCCCTTTTTTCTTTTTTTTTCCGAGGAGGTAATTTCGTTACGGATACCTGGCCCTGGGGGGGGGGGGTGGAACGGGTTATGTGGGACTCCTCGGCAGGCGAGTGCAATGCCGAGTATACCCACTAACTCCTCCCCGTCCGTCCCTAGACTCCTGGAGCACCGGTGTCCCGCGCGTGTATTTCAATTCGGTGTGCCCCCGCCTTAGCATACCACCCGGGGGGGGCGCGGTCCCCTCCCGTACCTGCTCTATCCGAAGGCACCCCGCAACAGACGACGCGGTGCCTCCCCCCCGCCCCTGTTAGGCCGCCCGATGGTCATCCGGGCCCCCGCCCGCGATGCCCGACGGCCTCCGGAGACGCCGTTGGTGACCGAGTGTAAGGGGATAACCGATCCCCCGCCTCGAGATCATCAAGGGCGTCGCCGCCTGTGTCAGTGGCATCGCAACGGGGGCACGCCCCCGGGGCGTACCCTGCGCCGCCTCCACTCTCATCATGGCCTCTTCCAGCTCCTCAACCAGCTGCGCCGTCGGCAGCCTCCCTCCCCCCCCCCCCCCGACTCGATGAATTCCTCCACCCTCTTGGCTTGACCTCTCTCTGCGCGGTTGCCGAGGACGGGTTCGATCACCGGCGTTGCCGAGGAGCCCTCCCCAGGGTCCGCCTGCACCACCCGCCCACTGCGTGTGCGCTGCCCCCTCTTTTGCGCGGAAAGCTCTAACCAAGCCCGCTTGGGGTCAGTGGCCCCAGACACCGTACCTTGCTTCTCGGCGCCCGCGCGCGACACGCTCGAGCCGATGGAGCTCGGGATGGAGATGACTGTGCCACCCCCATCCGAGTCCTCCCCCGTCGTCACTACTGCCATATCGGCAGCCTGCCCAATCCCGTCAAAATTTTCAGTGTTACTATTACTCTCTACCTGCCTCTCTCACAACCTTTATACCTCATTCCTCTCGCTATAGTTCGAAACAAAATACAATAAAGGATTGCCCTTCGATTTGGTATCGGAAGCGTCGTACGGCGGTATATATCGCTAATAGTTCTCTATCGTATGTGCTGTATTTGCGTTGAACGGAGGAAAGGGTTTTGGTGTAAAAAGCTATAGGCTGCCAGCTATTATTTACGTGTTGCTGTAGTACTGCACCTATTGCGTAATCGAACGCGTTTACGCTGAGTGAGCGATATTTGGGCGCCAAGTATGAAGTGCGCCAGGAGAGTAGCTTGTGCCAGTCCTTCCTTTATCTATATCCGCGGGTTCTACTGGAATCTGATGGTAAGCTTTAACGAGATCTAGTTTTGAGAACATTTTTTTACCGTGTAACATTTGCAAAAAATCCTCGATATGGGGTAACGGATAACGGTCAGGTGTTGTGCGTGCGTTTAGTACGCGATAGTCGCCACAAGGTCGCCACCCATTATCTTTTTTTGGCACTAGGTGAAGGGGTGAAGCCCATGGATTTTTAAATGGCCGAATCACTCCCTTCAGCAAGAGGTGTTGGAATTCTTGTTGAAAGCGGTCTTTCTTAACTGAAAACTGAATGTCTGGCTAATTAGTATGCGCGCTGACTGATGCGATAAGAGAGGCGAAAAGAGAGCGAGCCATCGCCTGTCTCTCTCTTTTATTAACTCGGTCCTTCTGGAACGTTCGTCTCGCGTCAATGCTTCCGGTTTAGCATTCGCGAGTGTTCCAGAAGGATCGCGAAGGAATTTGGCCAATTGCGCCCGTAAATCGGTAGGCACGCAATTTCCGCGCGCCGCTTATTGGCCGGTGTATTGGTCGGATCGCGATGCCTATTTGGCGGGATCGCGCGGTGTCGCAGAGGCAATATGGCGTTCGCGCGCCAATCTCGAACACTTGTTTTATGATTTTTAATCTATCAGGGGCAAGTCTTCTTGGTTTAGCGAAAATTGGTAGCCCGTTTGTGGTTTTAATGTGATGTGTTATGTTATGTTTTATGACTCTAGTTGTTCGCGTCGGACAAGTTATTTCCTTGAAGTCTGTCAAAAGTTTAATGTAAGGTGAATCACCGACGAGCGTTTTTAGTGATTCTATATCTGTAATACCTACTTTTCCTCTCGCGGTGAGATTTGTCACGTTATCTACAAGACGCTTATTCCTAATGTCTACCAACAAACCGAAGTTTCACATAAAGTCAGCACCGATTATAGGTTTCGAAACGTCCGCAATCACAAATTTCCATTTTAAAGGGCGACGCAACCCGAAATTCAAATGCAGAACGATATTACCGTACGTTGAGATGATTGATTCATTCGCTGCATATAATGTATAATTAGATCTTATCGGTCGTACTTTTATAAGAGATCGCAGGTATACGCAAATGTCTGCACCAGAATCTATTAAATACTGCACCTTTGTGTCCCGGTCGATCATGAAGAGGCGGCTTGTCGTTGAATCGGCACTTTCTGCCGCATCTAGTGTCGATCGGCTTCGTTTCCCTGTTGGCTGACGTATGTGCAGGGCGTTATACATCTCGTCGTGCGGTCTCCAAACTTGCGATGGTACCAACAAACGTTGGATTGGGGTGGACTTCGCGGGTTGCTCCTTCTTCTCCACCTTCTCGGTGTTGGGCTGCGAGACCTGCTACGTCGGTACTCGTTGCTGCTGGTTGCATGTTTTGTTAATTCTGCTACATGCTGCGTCAATCGTGCTATCTGCTCGCATAGGGCGTCAAATCTGATATCGGTGGAAGCCACTGCAGCACATTGTCCCGAAGGGTTAAGTTCCCTTATTTTGTCCGCGAGTTCGGCTGTTTTTTCTAAAGGCGCGTCCACTTGTGTTGCAAGGATGGGCTGCATCGATGTCGGCAATCGGTTGATGAAGAGAGTACGCAAAAATTTATCGCTAACCGACCCGCCTGCTAAACTCTTGATGTGCCGAAGGAATTGGGATGGTGTCCTGTCACCGATTTCCTCGCGTTCCAAAAGTTGCTGCATCCGTTGTTCCTCTGATGTTCACATGCGCTGGATTAATTTTTCTTTGACAGCCTCGTATTTTCCAGTGTCTGGGGGGTTTCTTATTACGTCTTCCACCTCCGTCATGCATTTGCAGTCCAGGTTTGCAATGATGTAATGGTATTACATGCTGTCGACTGTAATACCATGTAGCGCGAATTGTCCTTCTACTTGGATAAACCACAGTGCCGGGTTGGTGTACCAAAAGGGTGGTATGCGTATTCCCACCTTATTGATCTCTGTTGAACAGCTAGGAGTGATGTCACTGTTGTTTCTCGACATGGTTGTTAAGGTGGTCCGGACGAAGATAAGGAGAGGAACAAAGACAAGCGACGGTTGACTGTTGTTATTTGCACTCCGCGGGTCGTCACTATTTATATTTTTCTTCGGAAAAGGCGTTACCTACAGGGGTGGAGCCTGCTACTTTCAGGCCGTCCAAGTGGTAGTTTTATTTTTATCACTTCCTCCTGTTCAGCAGGGGAACGGAAATCCCTGTCGCTCAGTTAGGTGACTATAAACATTTTGGGACTTTCCTTGACCGCGCTGGCCGCGTGGCCAGGCGGTCCTGTAGCGGTGCACGGCTGGCGATGTTTCTGGCGAGGCTTCTTTTGTTGCGCACGTAAAACCAATAAAGAAGTAAAGTCATTTTTGACTTTGCAGATGCCAGGGACGGTTTTATGGCCGAATCCTTGACGTCTGCAAGCGGACCGTCCTAATGGTTATTACGGTCGCCAACCGTGTGCCGCACGGTTCTATTATTCATACAGTCTATTATTCAAGTTGAGGTTTATTTTGATCATGGTGTATTTAAGAGTCTGATTGGTGTTGGAGGATGGGAAGGATATTGGTTCATATTTTATGGAGTTTTTGATGATTATGGCTATTCCGCCGCCATGTGTCGCGTCAGGTCTATCCTTCCTAATTATGCTATAGTTCTTGAGTTTGATTTTGTGGTTCGGGCTTAGTTTGGTTTCAGATAAAAGTAAGATATCGTGGTTATGTGTTTGGGGAAATTGAATTAAGTCTAATCTACGGTGGTGGGCAATAATGGAATTTACATTGGTTGCTGCTATTTGGGGGGGGGGGTTCTGGGGGCGGACAATTCGCTATAGCGCTCGAAGAGAGTGTTTAGAAAAAATTCTATTTCTTCGGTGTTGGATGTCACCTGTGTCGCGATGCTTTGGAGTTGTGAGGTGATGATGGTTACTATTTCTTTTTTTATGTCGGCGAGCCAGTTGCCGTTAGGGGCAGTAGAGTGTTTCGTGTGGATGCGGTGTGCCTCTTCAGGGTAGTGTTCGGCCTGTTGGCGGTGTCCTGGTATTTCCGGATGTAAGCGGAAGCTCCGAGGTGGTTGGCTTTGAGTGTTTGCACCATTGCTAGTGACCATTTGCGAATAAGAGATGTTCTGTAATATGGGGGTACTGATCTTGGTGGTTTTGCTGCTTGTAGTTTGAGTGCGTTTAATGTGGGCCTCGCGCTTTTGTTTCAGTGCGAATTTGATATAAGAACAACCTTTATATAAGGCAGGATGCTTCTGCTATCCGATTTGGTGACGGGCAGTTGCCTGGGCCGTGGTTTTGGGTACACTTTACACAACGATAGCTGAGATTGCAGTTCTTGCTTGCGTGGCCTAGCCTTTGGTACTTTTTACATTGGAAGACCTCAGGCTTCCTCAGGTGCTCCCATTTTGTTTTCTGGAAAGCGACCGACTTGATTTTAAAGAGGTTGGGGTTCGGTTGTCATTCGATAGTTAAAAGAGGTAATGAAAGTTTTCCGTGTGGTCCTTATTGTAGATGAATTTGATAATTTTTTCAATCTTGATAGCTTGCAGATTCTTGTCTAGGATTTCCTGCAAGATTTCCTCAGTAGTGAAATTTCCTTTGACACCTTTCAAGAGGATGATTTTGGTTTTAGCTCTTTGGAAGTGTATGTATAGTATTGGGTGCCTGCTTCGGTGAGCATATTGATAATGGATTGGTGGTGTGGAAGGCTTTTAGCGTAAATCGTGTGGTTGCTAGGATCGTTTTATTTGACTCAGAACACCGTTTTGGGTTTCTCGTCGTGTATCGGGGCCAATTTAATTGCCAAATACTTGTCGTATGTTGTTTAGTTGATAGATCCAGCTGAGTAGGGTCCTTGGAGTGGCACCACGCGTGTCACTGTCACAGTTTTGATACACTAATAACTGAGTAAGGACACTATATTCGCAGGATTGCAGAGACCCACAAGAGGCGGACGCTGAGACGCGACTCAGTCAGAGACCATAGCCAGTGCACCAACCGGCGCCGTTGAAAGTACCTTCGAAATATTCGAATGTACCCTGCATAGTATAATTTTCGTTTTTTGTACTACGTAATCTTTAAAGTCTGGATGATGTTTGTTTAAAAATATATTTTTACGATAATTATAACAGCTTTTCACGGAAAAAACGCTGTTTCGAACTCTTCGGATCTTTCACGATGCTGAAAGATTTCCGTCAGTTCGCAGAAACGGGGTGGCAGGAAAGAGTCCGACGAATCGATAATCGCAAGGAAAACGGAGAGAAAAACGCTTGAGAACTGTCGATTGTCGATAATACAGAAAGACTGCCTCGATCGGCCGTTAGATCGATCGCTCCTGGCGCCCGTCCCCCGCGCGCCCCGCGAGAGCCACCGAGCTGCTCGATCCACCCGGGACTCGCGGGGCGCGGGAGGGGACGCAGGAACGACGTCGCGCACGCGCCGTCGATCCAGTCATCTGAGTCATGTATTTACAGATTTGTACAGGGTTGTTCGTTACCGAACATGTTTAAAATACAGAACTATATGTAAAGATTAAATATGAATTCGGAGTTTGCGAACCCGTCCGCCTCCTCTCGATTCCTCGATAAATCTCCAACAAACGCAGAATAAAAGTGGTTTTTATTTTTTTCAACTATGGCGCTCCAAACCCAGGAATTTGAAAAAAATTTAGTATAATACTTAGGACAATATCTCACTGCTAAATTAAATCTGTTCTAGTGTCTCTTCAATTTCCATATGAAATCTGCATTTTTTCGTATTTTTTGCTTTTTACAACCAGAGTTTGCAACGGAAAAATCTGAAAACGATTCAAAATATGTGGCTTGGTATCCGAAATGTGTCAGATTTTTTTCAGAATTTTTCATTTTGTCATTAAATGGGGAAAATGGGCCAAAAACTGGATTTTCGATTTTCCTCTATAACTACCCTTACTGATGAGGTATCGAACTGAAACTTGGCTGAAAGGTCTCTTTTTTGGTAAGCTATCGAATGGTTCAAATTAGATTAAAATAGGGCCGGGGGCGAATTTGTTAAGGGAATGTTAAGCATAAAATTTTGAATAATGCAATAAAAAATGTACAATAGATAGAAATAGAAACATTACAAATATTTTACAATGTTAAATGAAAATAAATTAAGTTCAATATCTTATAAGCTAGCGTGAAGTTGTTAACGTGAGAAAAGTTATTTCTAATACGCTCCTTTTACGATGAACGGGCAGAAAAGAGCCTCTTCGCGATTGCGCTGTTCGATAATTTTCGGTTGTATTGAAAACTCATAATTTGACAACGTTGCGTATTTTAGACTTGACAACGCTGTAGAAGTGTAACATGTAGGGGCTACATGCGTTTCCGCACCTTGCCGTGGCGCTAGTGTTGCCGGCATTAGCCGCATGCGAGCGGCAAGAGATAGTCGCCTCTCTAGACTCTGCGTGGTTGAAGAGTCGCGGCGGATTTGCCGCCTTTTACCACTTCTGTATAAGCCTTGGTAATAGATACACGCCTGAATAAAGTTTTATACCGTATCACCGACGAGATATTTAGAAAGACTGTCAGCCCCCGTGTTAAACTGCAAGTCTCAAAGTGGGTGCCAGGTGGGTGCTGGGAGCGGTCGGTAACGGCCCTAATGTCGAGATATTCTCGTCGGTAGTGGAACTAAGAACGTGGAACTATCACCACAGACGAGGTATAGGAGTAGACCAATCACCATATGGGGTTTCGTGTCTCACATGTAAACAACTGGTTTTCTTACGCCCTCTACGCTGACGAACGATAAATGTTGTAACTGTATCGATTACATATCAATCGGGCGACGTGTCGCATGATCGACGCGGGCCCCCACCACGACGTCCAGCCGTCCTGCTATCCTCGTCGTAATGAAGGATCACAGGATCCCCCACTAATTAGTATGCGCACGCATCGATCCCCACGCGATATGGATCGAAGGAGGTCAATGCGCGACGAAACCGGGGTACTGTACGTCTGGGAGCGATCTAGCTCGGGTCTCGGGAATTTCGGGCGGTCCGGTACGCGGCGATCGAGTCAAACCGACTCAGGAACGACACAGTCAAACCGACTGCGTTCCTTCGTCTCGAGTTAACCTCAAACCGAGGTAGGCACGTGCAAACCGCACGACAGCAGGCTTACAAAATCTTGCAGACGGCAATAAACAGCCGTAACTGATAATTAAATAGTGAGAACAGTTATAACGAGACGAAGGAAAGTCCATCGCATCCGAGTCAGATAGACGATCGCAAATAACGAAACTCGCGCGTGTTACGACGGAATAGTATCGTGCCGGGTACTCGTAACGCGGCACGCAGTAAGTTAGTGCGGTTAAAGTCTTTCCACCGACACCAGAAAGCCTCCAAAACCATCGCAAGGTGACGACGGAGGCGATCCTCAGGGTCGGCTGTTTGACCGACGCTTCTTACGTGTCGTCATCCGGGCACTCTTCCTGAGTAATCAGCGGGTGCTCGTATGTTACGACAACTCACGTTCGTTCGGGAGAATCACGACGAAACCGCGTAACCTCCGAAAACAGCGCAACGTGAGCAACGTACGATAATCGTATATGAAAAAGGACCCAGACGTGGAGCCAGAGCAGGGCTCGTGTAAATGCCTACGCGGTGGCACGATCATACAAGGTCGAGATAGAATAGGCGCGAACGGCGGATAGCGCGTCGTCGATAGAACACTGCGCAGCGAATATATAAACATTTCGAATACAGCGCAACCGCGTCGTTAATAAAACACTGCGCAGCGGGTGTTGTAACAGTTTCAAAGACCAGAATATATCTCAATTCTACCTCCAACATCCGAATGATTCACAAGTAGTTAGAACCTCTCCGCCTTCCAGTGCCTGGAGGCACGAACCTTATCCTACAAGGGTCGTAGCCGTCCCTATATCACTATCGGAAAATCCATACAGACACGTTTTTCATCGCACGCACTCCTCGTGAGCGAGTGACAGCGTGCGCGTGGTCGGCGATCGTCCACGACCTCGTGTGGAAGCGCGACCGGTCGGGGACAGGTTCCGTACTGCCTAGTTCACTCTACCAACACCGGAGTGTACCCGAACCCACTGAATAGTGACGACGGGGCAGTCCTCAGGGTTGGCCGTGTGAGCAAAGGTCTTGTACGTGTCGTCATCCGTGCACACTTCCCGACCTCTCAGCTTTGTGTACGGGTGTTACGACGACCCCAGTCGTCCGGCGGAGTCGCGACGACAAGGATTTGGTGCGGTCAAAATCGCTCCTCCAATACCGAAGAACATTCTGATCCACTGCGAAGAGATCACGGATGTTCTCCTCAGGGTTGGCTGAGCGATCGTAGCCTTGCACGAGTCGGCATACGTGTGCGCCTCCCGAGAAATCGGCAGCGTATACGTGTGTTGCAACGGTCCTCGATAGCGCGGACGAGATCGTTCGGACGATCGCGAATAAAAGTACGGGCAGTAGACGATAGTTGAAATAACACGGTTACAATGTTGGAACTAGATCCACAAAAATGATCAAATCTGGTCAAATACAAATGATTGACGAGTTATGTACATATCTGATGTTATGACTGTATGTTCAAATTATATTTTTTTATTTGATGTCATTATGTTATATATCTACAATTATCTTTGTCAATACAGTATTAATAAATATAGATACCACGTTTCCAAATTATAGAAATACAATATTCATAAATCTTGATCGTAAATAACATTTCTCCATTATTATTCGCATTTCTACAATTTTTTAACACTATGTAGGATCTCGGGAAAAATGAGGGCACCGCCGCCGCGGGAATCGAACCCCGGCATCACTGGTGGTAGCCGATCGACTAACGCGCTCATCCACGGAACCCTCCTCATTTTTCCCGAGATCCTACAATTGGTGTCAGAAGTGGGATTGGGGGAACACCGATCGCCGCACGATGGCGCTGTGAGTTTGTGAATTGTTACGAGTTGTGTTTGGTGGCTCTGTGTATGGCCACAGCACGAAAATAGACGATGAGACGACGCTGTGACGGACATTCGAGGGCGAATGCCGTTGCAGGATGGCCGAGTGTGGGATCAGGACCCCCAGATCAAAAAGTATGTAGGAGATCGGGAAGAAGGGGAGGGTTCCGTGGTCGAATTTACTTGTACAGTACTGAAGTGTTTAGTAATTTATTAAATACGAACAAATTTAATAAAGTCAAATATATTTTGGATAATGATACAGCAATTTTTAGGGGCGCCTTACAGTCGTGCTTCGAGTGCTAAGGGTTAATAATGTGTATTTTTTCCAGATTTTCCAGATTATGCAAACATGTTTAAGAAAATTGGATAATTAGATGTCCAATCATTTGAAGAAAGTGCACATTTCGAATTGAAGTTTCAGAGATACCAGTTTTATCAAAATTCAGTAGTTAGATATTATTGAAACAATTTTTCTTAATTTTTTCAGAATTTTTTATAAATTGCATCGTCGTTAAAAAAAACAAAATCAATTGTTGCGATGCCTTCTAATCCTTCTAATGCCTTCTCGATGTTTTCTAGGTGTATTATGTAATATTGAACATTTTTATATTCAGGAAAACAGTGTAGAAACTTAAAACTGCAATATAAAATATTTTATTTGCGTTACATTTCAATATATGACTGTGATTCTCAACAGTTTCGGTTGGCGCAGGCTGTAACATCTCCGGCTGAGAATCTTTTGGTCCGGGATTGAATCCTGCATCGAATGAAAGTTTAAACTTTTAGATTTTTCAATATACCTTCATAAAATTGTGACGAGTGAATTGAGGGGCTTTTCCTGGTGAAAAAGTGTCCAAACTCGAGTGTAATCGAACAATTTTTATTGATACTTAATGTTGATAGAGAATCGCGTATTATTGGCAATTTAAGCTTTTATATTTTTAATGCGAATAATCTTTTTAATACGAATAAGTTGTAGAGCTTATCCCGATGAAAATGAGACCAAAATCTGCTGGACTGTTTTTGTTATATTCATGACGAAATTATTTTAAAATCAAAACATGGAATATAATTCCAGCATTAATCTTTCATCAAGATATTTCAACAATGGAAAAACGTTACAAAGGAAAAGACTTATGTGCGATGCTTGCTGATTACTGCTGGACACTTATTATTGAAAATCGGTATACCAGGAACAAGCGTCAAGCAAGGCGGAAACATTTTTTATTTGTTTACATCAGAAATAGGTAAGTTTTTGTATTCAATTGTCTGTATTAAGCATTTCCACAATGAAATGTGAATATAACTCGTATTTTTATAATCTTTTGTAATGATTGGCACCCAAAAAGACAAAAAACAAATGTATGTAATTCAGCATAGTAATCAAAGACATACTTGAGTAGTACCAACGTCGACTACGCATAGCGGCGGCCCTGACGAGTCGAGAAAAGGCTGCAATGGCCGTCTGGCGCGAACGCATCGCGCACACGCTGTCAATTAATATTTTCTGAACCTTCTCGTATATTAAGGGAACCAAATACTTTTCGTGAATGGTTACTTTACCAGAAATGTCTGTAGAATGCATTCCTGTATAGTAAATTCCTGCTAGATAAAGGATTTTTCATATAAATACAAAAATAGAGCGTACAAAGTACCCGCGTCGGCACATTTTCAAACTGTAACAACCATTTACAACTATTGGGAAGTACATAAAAATGTAATTGACTATATGAATATGTAGCGGAGAGTCCCCTCTATCTCTTGACTCAAATTTGAACTTTCTCGCGTGTTTAGTTTTTGCGTAACACGTCATTTTGTATCAAAATCGGGCATTTTTACAAAAACCAAAATTTTTCGAAAACGTTGCGTGATGGAGCAATTCTGCTTTCAGATTTGGTTTTAGGATGACAAAGTGTATAAGAATCACCCAACAGGTATTGCAAAACGATTTTGGTGTTGGACAGTGTAATCTTATACTTTTTGTCAAAATTTCATTGTCTATTTAAATTAGTTTGTTATTCAAACTCATTAATACTTTTAAATAGTACTTGAAATATTTAAAATGATATTGAAATATGGGAATATTACAATTTGGAATATTTCGTCGTTAAAGAGCCTAGCCGGACGAGATAGTCAAAAATGCCCTTCAACATATTTGAATGACCGTCGCGACATTCGATTTTTGGTCAACTTTTTCCAATTAATTGCATGCAAAAATATTGAAAAAATCTGACGAATTGCGGTTATTGATATTCATATTTGAGAATTTCTGTCGATTTTTCGGTTGAAAATCATATTTACAAAAAATGAAAGACACGTAAAAATTCCACAAATGCAGGTTTTTTTATAGAAATTGAAAGGGGACATCGATCCTATTTTTACAGTTGCAACATATCATTAGAACTTTAATCGAAAAAGCAGCTATTATGAAATAAATTTTTACAACAGAGTCAATAAATTCACGTGTAAAGCTAAATTAAACCAAAAATGAAATGATTAAAAATTTCAAAGGTCTAAAAAGAACTACGATTCATAAGTGTCTACAGTTTTATTCGATCCCCGCTTTGGTCATTGGGCGATACATATGTACAACTACATACATTGTAACGCGCGCGCCAGTCTTTGACTGCTCTGTCCTCGTTACAGCATTCGAACACGGCTCCGAAAATTATTCGAAGTCGAATAAACCGCCGAATAAAGACATAGATGAAAATGAACACTTTATTCAACGCTAAAGATGAATCGCTCAACCCAATGAAAAATTATCTTTATTCAGAACAAATAACAAGTAACAAATTACTTTTTCAACTTTTATTCGCTGTTTGAAATGTCTATTTCAATAAAAATTTGCTCATCTTTGCTCCTACAATTATATTATTTTATATATATTAATTCATCCACGTGATTCTCTCTCAAAACTCTATATTATTCGGAATAGTACGTTAAATAAACGCTACTCTGGTTTTCAACATATTTCTGTTCCCACTGATCGATCCTTGGAACAATTATCTACAAAAACAGTGTAAGGAAATAATGCTTGTTATTGAAACATTTTTAAATTACAAATTAAGGTATCTCATATGAAATTTGAAGTAGAAATTGATTTTTCTAAAATTATGCTTTAATAATTTCTTACGTAAAATATTTTTACGAATTTTTCGTCCTTGATATTAGTTTTACTTTCAATATTTTAAATCTTAAAAAGCAACACTAAAAAAAATATCTTTTTAATTCGAATACATTCGTCGGAGAATGTAACATTTGATAATCGATATGGTTCCGTGATGATTCACCTTCTCACCGACGAGAATTACCTTAGTGGCCTTCTGCACTGACGAGATACCGTCGTTGGCCTTATGTTTCTTACTCCAGGCAAAATCTATCCTAGAGGGTGGTAGACAACACCGTATTTTTCGAGCGACACATTCTCCCGTAAGGCAGTCTTTCTAAATATCTCGTCGGTGACCGTATACGCGCAGAGGTGATCTTCCACCGAGTTTCTGGTTTCCCGGCGGTTGAAATTGGTACGAAAATGCCGGTAAGGGTAGAAAATGTTATGTCGGTATGGTAGAAAATGACAATGAAATGATACAACAATTTTTTTGTGTCGCCAACAATCTTTTTTGGAAACATGTTTTACCCAAAAGTTTGAGCTCAATCCGATTTGACCGATATTTGGAACATTAGCCAGAAACGTGTGTGAGTAATCGGAAGAATGCTAAGGGTCATCAATCAACCTTTGACGTTGCGCTTAATCCATTGAACTGCTACTACGGTGTGTTGTGCCGAAAATTTATCTGTTCTAGAAAGTTCCTTTTTCCATAACCAAACTAACAAAGATACAAGCGAATAATAAATATAACTTTCATTTCCAATTATCAGGTTAAGTATGATTCAAGAATGTGAACAAATAATGTCACACAATCAGTGAATCGAGTAAAGATGCCACAACTGTAAATTATAACGCCTTAAATATAGTATTAAAAAATAAGTAGTTGTAAAGTATGAAATTTTTATTGAATCAATATAATGTCAAAATAATATTATCAACTTTGTTTTGGAGAGCTCAGCTTTTAAATGTGTATCATCAAGATATTATAAAAAATTAAGATAAATGAACCTACTACACTTACGAGTAGGTCTTTCGAAACTTTACATTATTTAATACAACTTTATTATTATTGTTAACGTTATTGTTATTGCATAGTTTTATTATTTCAGTTTCTTCAAAGCGTCCATTAAAAATTGTACTTCGTGATTTACGTTGTAAATAAGTTCTTCGATCTGATGCTTGCTGTCGATTATATTGATAGTCTGAGTATATGGATCGTATCTGGCTCCAAATTTTCTCGGAATACTATCAGCGAATTTACTGCAATTGCAAAAAGAATAACTAATTAGTACACATTAAGTATGCAAAATTTTCTTCTAATTAAATATACGTATAACATTTTTTCCTTTTGGGTATAGATTATACCCTCGCAGTTTGGCCGTTTAAGTTTGTAACACTTTGTATAATTATACAGTTTCGATCATTGTATCTCGTAGATTTGCTTCAGGAGAATATCTCCTAATATTATGAACTGTAATTACTTCGTTGATTCGTCCTGAAACGTATACTCTAGGTCTAGATATAATAAGCATTGGTAGCATTGACTGAACGTGATCAGTTCGAATAACAATTCGTCTCCCGTTATCAGCATTCTTACAATTAGTGAAATCCTCAAAATTATGGCAATGTATGTAATATCTAACGTATAAAAGAAAATTAATATGATTTTAATTTACCGTAAAAGCCAACAATGTTTCAGAGAAGCAGTTCGTGTATATAGACATAGAGATACATTTCCAAATTGTATTAGTCCTTCAGTTTGCCATTCGTATTTTTTTAGCGTCCGTTCTATATGTGACCAAAAGAAAGGCTTGTTTACATGTTCTGAAACAGGCCCGGGCAACTTCTCCGCTGTCGCTGCACGACTCCCATTACCAGTGTATCGGTTTCCCCACTATCAACTATTTCATGTTCTGCCTCGCGTGACCGCGTGACTGCGAATATATGCGTGTACATCTACACTCTACAGAAGTTTGGTAGGAGGACCCAGGAGTAGGAAAAGGAGTCCTCTGTGGCTTGCGAGCCGTAAGTTGCTCAAGCCCGTTTTGGAAGGGTATGTTTCACCGCGTCTCTCTGCAAGTCATTTTTGGAGTCATCAGTTTTACAGCTACCTAATACAAGAGTAAAGATGGAGAAAAATAAGGTGTATTTTCGATATTTGATAGTTATTTATCCCCGAAAGGGAAAGAACGCTGCACAAACAGTAGGGAAGACTTCTGGCGTTCATGGAGAAGCTTCTGTACCTGAATGCAGTGTAGCCAGACAGGGGAGATTCAGGAGAATAGAGTTTCCGTCTCTCTATCATTACCGGATTAAGGCCGATTTAAGGTAACGTATTCGTAACGGCACCGTTCCGAATAACGGAATAGAGAATGTCAGACAATAGAATGTCGGAAATAGTAGTATAAATACTATCCGTCGAGGCACTGACAGTCGACTGACATTTACCATCGAGGCACCGACACACAATAATAATTTTTGAGTTGAAATTAGTACAAACGTGTGATTTTATAGGTTTTTATGTGCAGAAATCGAATTAATAATCAGAGTTGACCTGAGTCGAAACATATAAAAGTTATAACATTAAATTTGTTTTTTAAAGCGTTAATTATGAATTTAACGATAGTTATTATTAAATATATCATTTTATAAATTATATTTTATACTCATCTACTACATTAATATAAAGTCTGTATAGTTTTCTTGATTTTAATAATATTAAATTCACTATTATATGTATAGAGTTTGGCAAAAAATAACTTTTATTTCAGAGCCGGTCATTTTAGCGGTATGAATAGATATACAAAAATCTCGGTACATTTATGGTTAAATACGGGTAAAGAACTTTCGCGCTGCCACGATTGTGTCTGTGTCTGTACGGTGCCGGAACGTGTGCATACTATCCGCATCGACACGTACCGGACTCGGCAAGGCATAGCACCAACAGAGTATTCTTCGCGAGAATGTTGGATAGTCGGATCGGTACCGATACGTGCCTGTGCGGGTTAGTATAAAGACTTCTATCTAAATGTATCCGAGAATATTTGTCGGGTCGGTTACGTTACGTGTCTGTAACGGTAGTATAAATCGGCCTTATCTCACGCGTCCTCTCTGCGAAGCTTGCTCAAACGCCTATTATGACACGACGCTTCGTGGATGTGGATAGACAGCATAAGCCGCGAATATGGTCGGCTACGGAGGGATACACGAGAGGAGAGACAAAGGCACGAGGCACCGCTGCGCAGCGAAGATGCGCGCTGCACGAAAGAGACGTTGGTGGAGGAAGCAGGTAACTCAGGGGTCCCTACCGTGCCCACCACTGATGTAGATGGTAAGAAGTAGTAGAACAAAATTTAGATCTTCCTATTCTATTTATAAGATTTAGATCTTCCCAGCCAATCTCTCCCGGATTATATTGTAAAACGCGTAAGTGATACGGATCACGTAACTTTGTGCGCGTATAAGGGCGCACAGCCCAAATTACTTCTGGGCCAAGATAATTGGTCCCTAATAGTTACTCGCGAGTTGCAGGAGATAAAGAAGCATGAGCTCGCGCTTTCAAAGTCTCTTCTAGGATGGGTCTTACACGGTACGATACAGCCGCAGGGGGCAGTTGACCGAAATTCGCCGGTGTATTTAGCTAACCGCGACGATACATTAGACAGCGAGAAGCGCGATGGCCGCCAAGAACTCGACGAATTAGTCAAGTTTTATTTTCAACTGGACGATTTTGGCGTCCGCGTTGATGCTAAACCGAGAAGTGTTCATGATCACGCCTTGAAGACGTTAAAAGAACGCCTCGTGAGATCCGTGAAAACCGTATTACGTGTGATATTGCGCGAACAAGTTCCTACGGAAGAAGTGTTATATATGTACCTTGTTGACCGAGATAGAACACTCCGTGAATTCGCGCCCGTTATCACAGTACCATGTGTTTGCGAAAGCAATGGAGGATGGCGCAAAGCTTTGCCGACGCCTTCTGGAAGCGTTGGCTACTGGAGCATCTCCCATCGATAATAGCACGGTCAAAATAGTCCAAAAGGACAGACCCGCTAAAGCGGGGCGACCTCGTTGTCATTGTCGATTTGCTATCGCCGCGAAACGAATGGAAGAAAGGGCCGATTATCCAAGTATACCCTGGGTAAGATGGAGAAGTTGAGAGTGGCGAGGGTGCGCACTCCGTTGGGTGACTTTATAAGGCCGGAAACTTGTGCGATTATTGAAGATGGATGAAGTATAAACCCTGCGATTTATACGAGGGTGAGGATGTTGCGGATAGAATGGCGTTTTTTTGTGTTCTTGTAGTTTTAAGTTTCGTATTGGTGTGCGCTAAAACAAGCGTAAGTGTCGCTGAGGAGGGGAAATCGCGACCATCGTCGTGAAAGAAGCAATTCGACTCGGCAGTGTTTTCTAAGTAAGCGAGCGAAACGGATAAAACTCTCTTCGCGACCTTTCCGAAATTACAAACAAATGTTAATTTTGTCTACGAATAAAGCTAAGTTTATAACGTTTGTTTGGATTCAATTCTATCCTGTGTTGAGATTTAACTCAATCCAATACATAGAAGGAAAAAACACTTTAGAAAGTAATGTTACTCGATTACATATTCTCAATCACTATAACTTTCAATAACTTTTGCTAATTTGAAACATTATTCGTTATTTTAATTGTCGATCATTTGCTCATTATCTAAACGGTAAAAGATACGATCCAATAATATTTACCGAAGAAATAAATAAGCTTTATTATTTTCGTGAAAAGGTAGGGTAAATGCCGGTAATATGGAATAGCACATAACAAGGAACATCGTAAACTCTCGATAAAGAAATAGTGAACTCTGAAGGTAATTATATATTAGTTTCCCAGAAGCAATAAATAATCACACCAACCGATGATCATATCAATCAAGCATCTGTTAGGCATACTGTTCACGTGTCTAACTCTTCTTTTTAAAGAAATGGAATATATTTATTTATTCGTATCATCTATTTAGCACGTAATTTCTACTTTTAGTTCTTTTACCAAAAGTTCAAAATACAGGGTGAGTTACCTAACGTTTGTACCGCAAATATCCTTGTTTTTAAAGATACATTGAATGTCTTGAGGACAAAGTCTAATAGTTTAATGGGGCTCACGCGATGCCATAAGAATTGCGCGAATAAAGTTTCATAAGTGTCTCCACCTCGATATGCGTGACTTCTTTCCAAAACCTACACTCTACGGATACATATAGATCAGAGCCGGTAACTTTTTACCCGCTGTCGCTGTACGATACCCACCATTAGTTTGCCAGTTCTCCCACTCTGCAGCACCACTCCTTACTTGCCTTTATCTTCAAAGTCGGGGAACTTTGTCCCACGGGCCATACACTATTTCTTTTATAGGATACCAATCGAATGGTGGAAGACGCTGGTAGACAGTAAGAACAAGCGAAAGAAACAGTGTGCGGCCCATGGGCCGTCAGTTTTCCGGCTCTGTCATAGATAGTGCGGTGAATATCGTTTTCGAGACTCAGAATATTTCTTCGTTAATACTCCACGGACTTACAATTAGTTGGAATATTCACATACTTAGTCCCTATAGTGTAGTGCATCATTTTAAAATCTGATGATAGAATAGTGCGTGCGACACCTCTCTCGTTGGCGATTCTGACCCGAAGTTCTCGGGAGCGCCTAATTGCCCAAGCATGTCTTATACGTTTCCTCTGTCTGTAACCTTGAATGACCTTGAGTAATTATGGTCACTGAATTTCTAATGAAAGAAACTATCGTTGTGGGTGTACAAAAAACTTATTATAATAATGGGCGTACAAAAAAATTAAGTTGATCTTGATATGTATCTCTAAAAAATAAATGGCATAAAAACAATAATTTTTATAGGATCGTGTGAGCTCCATTAAAACATTCAACTTTGTCTGCAAGATGTATCGTTTCTTCAAAAACAGCAAACATAGTCGAGGTACAGACTAGTGATGGGCACTATCGACTAAATTCAACTATTGACTACTTACTATTTAGTCGCGACATACTATCGATTTAAATAGTCGACAGTTTTCAGTCGACTGAGTGCTTTACTGGTTATGTTCTCGATGTTCGATGACGTTGATGAAAAGCTTTTCTATATTATTCATCTTTTAGGAGAATATTTGTAGTAATTAATTGTATTTAGTAGTAGAACAATTGAATATACATACATATGTTTTATGAATTAATTAATTTGATAGCGCTAACGAAATAAACAATAGGGTAGTAAAGAGATAGTAAATCTCATGATCGGATCTGATCGATAATCACGCTTAAATTCAGTTGATAGCTCCGCCCGCTCTACCGCTGCATAAATCAGTCGATAGTTCAGTCAGAGAGGAAATCTTTGGTTCAGTAAAGCAGTGAACTGTAAATAGTAACAATAGTAATACCCCACCACTGCAAAATTTAGTCGATAGTTCAGTAAAATCAGTCGACTGAAAATAGTAACAGCTACTATCGACGTAGTCGATAGTTTTTAGTCGATAGTGCCCATCACTGGTACAGACGGTAGATGATTCACCCTTTACAGAAAATTTTTTCAAATTTGACTCTATAAATACTATGATATGTTAATTCCTTCGTTGCATTACATAGGTTTCACTAAAAAGAAGGCAAATTCCTTTACTTTTAGCAAACTTTTCAAATCAAGAATTTCATATTACCAGTTTTTACTTTATACGCAAAACTTGAAAATGCACGTACTGTCTAGCATAAAAAATACATTTCAGATACATTACATCATTTTGTGTTTTGCATCTTCGAAGTCCTCGGCCACGAAGTAGACAGGTTGGTATTCTGTTATCGGATACTTTTGCAACGCTGTTTGCGCCGGGTCAAAAGGTCTCAGTTCAGGTTTACCACTCAAGCAATACTTCAGCTCGCCAAAAGAAGAAAGCAAGCCGGCACCATACGCTTTCAATTCGCCATTTTGTCGACAGAGGCCGTATTCCACAGTGAACCAGAAACACTAATATATCCACAATTGATTGTCGCTTTGTTAATCAAAATTGAAAAACTATGTGTTGAAAAATGTGTATTACCGTGGCAAGTTTTTCAATGTATTCGTCAGGAACCCCTAGAGATGCCAAACCGAGAACTTGACAAAATTGGGCGAATGAAGGATCAGCGAATAGTGGTACGTGACCCAATACTTCATGACATACGTCGGGTTCGGGTGTATACAATGGTTTACTGTGATGTCTTATGTATTGTGTAGAATGAAATACTCTGAAAGCTAAACCATTCAGAAAGTCTCGGGAAGATAGTAAACCGGCTACAGGGCGGAGAGTAAAACCAGTACAATCTGTAAAGAGTTTAAAAAATACATTAAACTTAAATCCAATAATTACTTACCATTTAATAATATCTAATAACTTTGAAAAACTATTTCATTTAGAATTGCTTCAAGCTTAAATAAAGATAACACGACTATCCGTTCAAAATTGGTCAAATAATAGAAATAATTGTGATCATCGCTGTCAATTAATAATCAAGAATTTAAATATATTTAGAGCAACCAAATATAGCAACATAAATAGGAGAAAATTTAACATGTATGTAATTTCTCACGATAATATAAAGTTAATATAGAGGGATACTGCACGATGCTATTTGTAAATCTCAATCGTAAATAACTTGGAAATATACAAACTGCAATTTCCTATTCATAATATTCATTGTGTTAAGCTTTCTCCCACTTGCCGCTGAACATCCTGTGAACAATGAATATTAAACATTGTAATTTTTTAATAAATGACTTAAAATATGTAGTACCTTTAAGAAAGTTTGATATATCTTGCAACTGAGGAATATTGTCTTCTCTGTAATTACAATTTTCGATAAGCAAAGGAAAATTGTGGTTGTGCTCTTTGCAGGCATATTTTGGATACAATTTTGTCAGATTTCTAAAAACTACACCCCACGTCTCAATTTCTTCTTTCGTGTACTCCACTCTCGGGATAGGCTGACCACTAAAACAGTAATTTAATTATTATAGTAATCACAAATAAGCTAGTAAACAAATTTACTCTTTTAAATATTTTAAGAAAAAAGTTTGGGATTAGATATTTTTGACCTTTGCGCTTTGAAAGCATTATTTCCGAGAAGATTGCATTTGAAAATTCGCATATATCACATATTTAGTATAATAGCTGTCATAGGAAGACATCGTCTTATTTCATGTTTCGCACTATGTTATTATTAATATTCTATTACGTGAAGAGAGGTGTTAATAAGAAGGGGGCTCGTAGTCCTTCGTTTGGAACGTGTTGTAAAAGGAAACCGACACCGTGCGACAAAGCGATGCGGGATCCTTTGATCGTTGGAACACATGCGGCCGATCGTTGCTCGGATGTTTCGGCCGGCCGAGCGTCGCGCGAGGCGTCTTCGGATGGGAGTCTTTCGACAGTCGTCATAGGGTCGTGCTCTGACTCCCGTGACAGAGTACTTGATACTCTTGCGAATTATTATTATTCTACACTCCTCTTACATACGTTATTTCGTTAAAATTACTATCTCCAAAATATTTCAAAATGATGAATGAATTTTATGATATAAAATTTACTTTACTGGGCCATTCCGGCTTACACGAAACTGATTTAATATTTAATGATGGCATTGCCAAAACTGTCGTCATCGATGGTTATGCGAACACTGAGCTCCTAGTCGGTGTTTCTTGGTTTATAAGCAACGAGAAGCATTTTTCGGACACCTGTCGGTATTCGGTCCTAAAGGTAACTTTATTTATTATAATATTTTTCAAATTCTTTTATATTTATTGGATATCAGACGCTTGAGCCTTTTTATGACTTCCACACCATAGATCTCCAGATATCGCAAATGGCCGCAGTTACTCGTGCATTTTGCAATTCCAGTAACGAGTACTGGAGTATATCCAATAAGAAATAAAAGGATCTACTAGGTTCCAAAGAAATTGTAGCGACCGATTGAAGGACACACTTCGCGAGTCCGCGAGCGCGTGACGTAATCGGCCGCTAGACAAACAGTTCGTGACCCCTCGTGCGCAGACGCGGATCGGCGATTCACGAACGTTCTGGAACACGAGGTGGATATACCTCACAGCGATTCGGGGAATCGATCTCTGTTTTCCGCGAACTCGGCGCACGTACGTACTCAGGCCACGCACACACGCACGCACCGCACCGCGCTCGAACACGTGGCCAGCTCACAGAACTTTTCGCTATAGATTTGCCGCAGATTTATTCCGCGCCGCGTAGACATAAGTTAGCGTAATTATTTAGCCGTAAGTGTAAATAGTGTACATAGTTAGTAGGAATAAAGTAGTGTATACGAGTGCGGAGTTGGTGGACCTTTCTCTACAAAGTCTTACACAAATTTTCAAATTATTGAATATAGTACAAATTACATCAGTTATCTAAATAACATTTTTGCTATTCCACTACGTTCAGGTCATATTTTCAGTTTCTTAAATAATTCGGAACATATTCAGTTTAGCAAAAGAGAAATATGATTATTAGAATTTAAATATTTTCCAATTATTTGAATTTTCTTATCAAACAACTCATCAAACACGCGTATTAGATATTAATGAATCAGATTATACAATAATTTTCAATTTCTAAAATAATTTGTCTATTTTTGTCTAAGATTTTGATCTGATAAGTACGAAAGATATAGGTCATTGGATTCGTCTTGACGTCAGCTATACCAATATGTAATAAAAAATATATAGTGGCATTTAAAAAATTAAGATGACCATAATTCTTCATAAAAACAATTTTTTGTAATTTTGCATATTGAGACTGTGGCGGCGACAAGCTGGCGCTACGTCTCCGCTATGTGTTTAGTTTTAAGACAAAGTATGTTTGTTTGAATGGATATCGGGTTGGGTGCTGCGCGATAGCGTCGAGTGGATGTTTAGATTACTGGGTCGAGTGTCGCGTAGGGTGAGTGTGTTTAGTTTAGTGAAAGCAGACCGTGAGAATGAAGAAAGAGAGATTTTCGAGAATGCGTCCGCGAGCGAACGGTTAGTTTGTAAGTTAGTTCTGTAAGAGAATTCGTGGAGAGCGGACACGCGGGCCACGCGATTTGTAGCATCCCTCTCCGAAATAAAGACTAGTCCAGCTTCGAGCAGTATACACTTTAGTACCCGTCCATCATTCCCGACATAGAACCTCCGCAAGACTTACAGACGACTAAATATCGATTGACTTTTGTTCGAAATATTTTTGTCAGATTATTGGAAATGCGTGAAAAATAGAAATGAAAATCTAAGAAAATGGACTTTTCCGATGTGGGGGAAGACAAATACTTTTGGTAAACGTTTCGAAGTGCTACCTCCTATCCGATTTCAATGACCTTGAAAAATGTTGTGGATATCACCATACTGAACAACATTTCCCTTTGTAGTTTTTGGCGCTCAGCTTCAGTTTATGAGATACTTACAGAGAACTACATTTGGGCAAAATAATTATCTTCATAAAAATTTCGAATAACGATGAAAGATAAAAAAATTTTTATTCGTTATTCGAAGGTACGAATAAAAAAATATCTTTATTCGACGAGTATGGAATAAATAATTAATGATTAATAATTTTATTCAACGAGAGTTTATCCGACGAATAAAGATAATTTTTTTTATTCGAAGCGGATTTATTCGAACTTCGAATAATTTTTTCATCTTTTATCTGTATCTTTTATTCGCAGGCTTCGAATTTGAGAAAACTTTACTTGTAAATGCATGGAGTAGGTCTGGTTTAGGTCTGGATTACGTCCCCAAATCTTACTAGGACTAGGATATCTCCTCGATCTCCTCGTTAGGAGTGGTCGAGAGACGCGCGGAAAAGCGGTTTGAGCCCCAGCCGAAGCTGGGAATGATCACAGACGAGGTATAGAGTATAGGAGTAGACCAATCACCCAATGTATTTTCCTGTCTCATGCTCGGGGGGCTCTAGAGCCCCCGTGCCATTCCGTGTTACATCCTACCGTATCATCCAGAACTAATATTGTGGAACCAATATTTACAATGGCGCTGTTGCTGATAGAATTTTAAATCTCATGTCGAGGATTCTAGTTTAGACACCGCGCGGATGCTAGGCCTATATGATGAATGAAACTGTTAGCGTTTATTAAAGCAGTGGAATGTTGCAATATCGCGTGTACAGTGCGACAAAATAAAATATTTTATATTGCAGTTTTAAGTTTCTACACTGTTTTCCGGAATATAAAAATGTTCAATATTACATAATGCACCTACAAAACGGTCAGAAGGCATCGAAACAATTGATTTTGTTTTTTTTTTAACGACGATGCAATTTATAAAAAATTCTGAAAAAATTAAGAGAAATTGTTTCAATAATATCTAACTACTGAATTTTTATAAAACTGGTATCTCTGAAACTTCAATTCGAAATGTGCACTTTCTTCAAATGATTGAACATCCAATTTGGAAATTTCCAGATTGGAAAATCTGTAAAAAATACACATTAATAATCACGATGAGACACAAATAACATAATAACATAAATGTGGTCAACTGAAAACTTCGATATAAAATCGGCAATTTTATGCTTTCGGATGAAGGAATAGGGTTATGGTAAGGCGAATGCCTTCGAATACTGTTCCAATCAGGTTTTGTGACTGAGTTGTTTATTATTACAGAGTGATGTCGCGACAGCGTCTGGGGTAGTTCAACTAAAACAGGCGATTAAACTCGACTCGCGATTGAACTCTGACTCGGCTGTGACTCTACAGTGTCCTCCCCCCCCCCCCCCCGGGACGGTGTCGCGCGATTCTGACATCATGACTGAACGAGTCTGATCGAGCTCGATGAATGCGGTAGTGTTCGTATGTGTCGTACTGTTGCGTTCGTCGTTTATTTTCTCACTACAAACGTGAAAGAAAATAATACAACTACGTTCTGAGTCAGTAATTAAATAGATTGACATCTCGCAAAAACGATCAACTACATAATTATTGATTAATTAATTCTTAACTCTTTCGAATTTCACAATTAATATTAATTGATATTTTGCATGATTCTTTAAAGCTAAAATTTATGTTGTTTAAATGAAATATACATGAAAATATATAGTAAATTTCAATTTAATTTCTTTTTCAAGTTCAGTTACAAAATATATTCAAAATGGATGCGTATTGATAGTGTTAAAAAATTGTAGAAATGCGAATAATAATTATACGTATGGAGCAATGTTTATATGGAGCAAGATTTATGAAAATTGTATTTCTATAATTTGGAAACGTGGTATCTATATTTATTAATATTGTATTGATAAAGATAATTATAGATATATAACATAATGACATCAAATAAAAAAATATAATTTGAACATATAGTCGTAACATCAAATATGTACATAACTCGTCAATCATTTGTATTTGACCAGATTTGATCATTTTTGTGGATCTAGTTCCAACATTTATTGTTCGTCAGCGAAGAGGGCGTAAGAAAACCAGTTGTTTACATGTGTGCATGTGAGACACAAAACCCCATATGGTGATTGGTCTACTCCTATACCTCGTTTGTGGTATGACCTTGAGGGCCATCAGTCCGCATATCGGCGCCGCACAGTGGGCAATTTGGACAAAATCGGATTCAAAATCAAAGAACTTTCGATAGAAATGAGGTAGAGCGATGAAATTTTTTTAAATTCAAGCTGAAACTTTGTAGAATATGGAAAAAATAGGGAGATTATTACCATCCAATCATTTCAACGAAAAAATGACTTCATTAGTTTTTGTCACAAAAATCTATTTTTTGCAAAATCCTGAAGTCGTAGACACATTTTGAGACCAGTTTTGAAATCTGCGTGAACAAATTTTTTCCGCGCGTGGTATTGGAAAAACTAAAATTTTCTTGAATTTGTGCGCGTTTAACGAATTTTCTCGAGGTTAAAAAACGTTCGTACCACAATCTCTCTATTTTCCCATATTCTACAAAGTTGCAGCTTTCATTTTAAAAAAATTTCATCGCTCTACCTCATTCCTATCGAAAGTTCCTTGATTTTGAATCCGATTTTGTCCAAATTGCCCACTGTGCGCCGCCGGACAAGTTAGACGAGCCTGACGCGGTCAGGTTCTCTCGCTCGTCGCGATAGGTTCTGCCGTCGGTCGAGGACCTCACTACGGAGTGTAAAGGTTGATTTTCCTAGGTGCGTCTGGACGCAGCGTTTTGCGATGCAAACTCCATTCGTCGTAACTCTCTGCTACGCGTTTGGACGCACAAGTTTGCATTCGTACAATGCGGTTTGGTATGTCTTTCCTTGTTTGTCGCTTGAGAAGGAAGAGGAAACAGGATCGTCCGAACCCAAAAACGTGTGTCTGTCGATTTACTGTAGACGCTCGACGCGTACGTTTTCGTTTATACCTACGCTTTGAGACCTCCGAATGGTGCTCCATACGCAGACACATGTTTTGGGCCCATTGCTTCCGAAGCAGTCGAGACGCAGACACGCGCGTTTTGCAACTCACAAAAAATGAACGAAAAACAAAGATTTCCGATTAGTCCATGTTTCTTAATGTTAAACAACTTGTTTGAAAAATTATTTTTGGCTGTTAATATTTTAAGCTATGTATAATAATATCTCCGTAAAAAAATTTCTTTTAAAATCAGACTTTGGATCACTATTAGGCTATACAAAAATAATTTTTTTTTATAGAATCGAAAATTTATAAACTTGATTATGTGCCGCCCGGCACCACTGTGTGGCATCCGGCGATTCAGGTAGTTGTACCGACCGATCGGCCGCTATTCATCGGTAGGTTTGAAAAAGCCAATGTCCCTTGTACTATGCATGGTTTTAATTAAGTTGTAAAATATATTAACCGAAACTAACCGCAAGAAAGAGGTCTCAAAATGCACTGAGTCCAGGAGTGATCGCGCACTTACCGAAGCTATCTGTGGCCTGTGTCAAGCTGGTTTATTTAATTTATTGCCAATATGACACAAAACAAAATCCACTTGTTCACATTATTCAGTAAATGCTTTTGTATTAATATATTGCCATAAGCCTCCTCATTTCGTTTTTTATATATACTTTTTATTTTTGTTCTTCATTATTTCATCAACATTCTTAGAAGAATTTCGTCATCTTCTGCTTCTTCCTTAAGATACATTGTATACATTAAAGTCGGTGAACCGATCGACGGCGCCTACGCGCCGGCAGCTACACTGCGCCCCGCCAACTCCGCGAGATACTCGGGTGGATCTAGCAGCTCAGGGCTCGCGGGGAACACGGGGACGGAGGAGCGGCGTGCGCGTGGATCAGACGTGAATCGATCAGTTGGTGATTAACCGAAATTCGGAAAGGTGCTTCAGTTTTGATCCCTGTACGTCTCTTCGATCCTTCAACTCCGTTCTTCCTTCAAAAGACTTCGAATCATTGTCGCCTCGAACCGGAGAGTGTTTAAACACTATTTCACGTGAACCACGGTATGGTGCGCGCCGAATAAGGCCAAGTTTTAGGAACGTGCTGTGTGCACCACCAACTCTTACGACGACGCCAAAGGGCGCCTGGCTTCGTGGGACCGCCCGACGACAAAACCATGGCCACTTCGTGGAAACACCCCGTGTGCACGGATAATTTCGAAAAGTGACCACCGCACCGGAAAGCGCCGACGCGGGACAAAGAACCACTATCGGACATCCGACTTTTCGCGGTCCTTGCGCCGCCTCATCCCGCCCAAAAATTGGGACATGGCGTGGGTGGTGTGGTCGTACAGTGGGGCGGTTACGAACCTCCCAGGTCACGAGGCGCGGCCGTTATGGTATTTCGCGATATGATCCGGAGCCCGAGGACCACTCGAGGGTACGGTCCTGCAATCTGGGATTTCACGCGCGCGGCGCGCCCAATTAGGCAAACCGCGTATAAGGCGTAGGGTGGGGAAAACAAGAATCAATCGCTTCTAGTAGTCGTGTTAACAACTGTAACGGAAGTACGATTCCGTGTCACGACGAAATCACCGAGAGGCAAAGCTGTCCCAGATCGAGTGTTAGGGAACGGGGCCCGTTTTCGTAGGCCATACATAACTGACCGTGTTCGAAGGCCATTTGAGAGGCCCTCAAGATGCTCGCAACAAAGGCTAAGTGCCGCGCACCATTGGAGTTGCTACCAGAACCCCAGAACCGTTTACTCCCCTCTTAACCCTGAGGATCCTATGCCACAGCCTAGGTGGTGATACGAAGTGTTCTTGACGAAGAATACTCAACGACCCTGAACGCCGCACAGTGGTGCCAAGGCGGCAAAAAATCCTTTTTATAGATTGTCGATTTTTATAAAAAAAAATTATTTTTGTATAGCCTAATAGTGTGTGTATGATGTGCCAAAGTCAGATTTTTGAAAAAAAATTTTTTACGGAGATATACGCATGGTAAATAACCATTTCCTCACTCCTGGGAATTCATCAGTTTTCAGTGCGATAGTTATGTAATTACTCCGCCTATAATTGAATACTTAGGGGTCTACAGATCATATGGGTTATTGCAAATGGCTTCAACTATTAACTGGCAAAAAAAATTTTCCAAACAAAGTTATTTAACAGTAAGTAATATGGACTAACCTGAAGCCCCTTTGCGATACGCTCATTTTTTATTTATGGAGGAATACAAAAAAATCCTTTGAATAGCTTCGATCTGGAACTAATCGTTTTGGCAAGTTATAATATTGATCTAGCTTTGTGCAAAATTTCATGAGATACTTCGAGATGCTTTCATCGCAATTTAAGTTCAAATATCAACTTTCGGAATTTCCAAGATTGAATCGCGCGGAAGTCACGATTATTTGATGTTTCAGGTAAAATTTTTAAGGGATACATATCAGATAATCAAAAAAATGTGACATTCATACATATAAAAAAATATTTATATATCAATTTTTTGTCAAATAAACAAAGTTATTAAATATTTTTTTATACATCAAAAATTAATAAATCATATGCACTTCACATTTTTCTTTTTTATTTAGAAATATTCCTAAAAAATTTCGCCTGGAACATCAAATAATCGTACCTTCCGCACGATTCACTCTTGGAAATTCTGAAAGTTGATATTTAAACTTAAATTGCGGCGAAAGGGTCTCGAAGGGTCTCATGATTTTTTGCACAAGGTTAAATCAATATTACACCTTGCCAAAACGATTAGTTCCAGACCAAAATCTATTAAAGTATTTGTTGTATGCTTCCATAAATAAAAAATGGGCAGAAAACAAAGATTTTCGATTAGCCCATATTACTTAATGTTAACAACTTTTTACAAAAAATTTTTTGCCAAATAAGCGTTGTACGTGTGGCAATCTCTCCACAAATTTTCAAACAAATTCGTTGGATAGTTTCGTTTTTACAGATTTCTTGCCGCTTTTTGGCCATTTGGCACCACTGTGCGCCATGGTGTGGCTGCACGAAGGGTGAAAAACATTATAAATGCTGTATTATTTTAAAAAACTACTTTACCGATGATAATGACCTATGAATCGAATCTCAATGGATTTTTCGATATTTTAAAAATTGTTGATTTTAAAGACGTGTAAAAAAACGTGTCACCATTTTTCCATTAAATTATAAGACTAGAACTATCACACTGATGAAAATGAGTTTTTGGGAGCTTATAGTGAAAACATAAGTGTCTACTAAAAATATTGGAAAAAATGTTTTTTCACCATTTATTTGGCAATTATTTTAAACAAATGCAATGCTTTCATAGCATGTACCTTTCTAGAAATTTGAAGAAAATGAGGTTATAGCCCCAAATGTCTCCTTTACGGACCTGTTTAAAAAAAACGGACACTTCCTCCCGTAGTCCCAATGTATTGGCTTTGACGTTACGCGCTACATAATATGTGTGAACACTGTAGTCAATATTTCGACTGTAGCCAAATGCAATCAGCCGCGCACTCGTACCTCTACTCGGTACAACTAGACGAGGCAGTGAAGTACCAGCGTGCGTCCTTTGCTAATTATTTTGGAAGGATAACTTCAACTCTGTCGCACTCGAGTAGCTAAGTTTACGTCTACTTCCTCGTCTCATTGGACAAGATATAGATACGTCATCGCATTCCTGCCAGGGAACCTTCCATCTAACCATTTTTAGATCATTATGGACAAGAATTCAAAAGTAGTGGTGAATAGCGGCCGATTGGTCGGTACAATTACCTAAATCGCTAAACGCCGCACAGCGGTGCCGAGGTAGCACAAAATTCAGCTAATAAATTTTCGATTTTTATAAAAAAAATATATATTTTTTTATATTGCCTAATAGTGAGGGTATAATGCGCCGAGGTCCGATTTTTTAAAAATTTCACCCAAAACATCAAATAACCGTAACTTCCGCGTGATTTATTCTTGGAAAATCTGAAAGTTGATATTTAAACTTAAATTGCGGTCAAGAGCGGCCGTAGCTGGCTGAGATTTTTTACACAAAGTTGTTTCAATATTACACCTTATCGAAATGATCAGTGCCAGACCAAAATCTCTTAACAGATTTTTTATATGCTTCTATAAATAAAAATGATTAGCCCATATTACTTAATGTTTAACCACTTTTTAAATAAATCATTTTTGCCGAATAAACGTAGTATTTGTGGCAAACGTTCCAAAAATTTTCAAACAAATTCTTTCGATATTTACGTTTTCACGGATTTTTTTCCGCTTTGTGATCAAATGGCACCACTGTGCGCCATGTCCTTTGTTGGCCTGTCCCGCTCGAATTTTTAGGCGACCCCAAATTAAAAAATGGAATTTTCAAGAGAAACAATAATACAGTGCGGTCACATATTTCCAATCTTTGTCAAAATTTTTGTACAAAAATGTTTCCACATTTTTAATATTTTTACACTACAAAATTACATTTACATGCTAACTAATAATTGATGCTAATTATTTAAAAAGAACAGTTTTTCCCGATGGCGTTTCAAAAAACAAAAATGTTTCTATTCTTAAAGATAACTGTGATATAAATTGTTTTGTGAAGGTTGTTTTCGTAAAAACTCATTTTCATCTGTTTGTTAGTTCAGCCATTATAATGTAATGGAAAAAATATTGACACTTTATTTTACACGTCTGTAAACCAAGAATTAAAAAAATTTGTATAAATCCTCTAAGATACGTTCATATATCACTAAAAACTACAACATATCCAAATTTGAACAAAATTCGAAACAGTACTTCGAAAAGTATCCGATTTCGCGTAGAGTGACCCTATATAAACAATTACTAACACTTTCTAAATAAAATTGAATGATGCATATAGTGTCTACAGAATGCCACAGTATACTTTAAAGGATGATTTAATCCACAGTTTAAATATTCATACGGCTTTTGTAATTACTTATATAGTTAAAGTAATTTCAAACTTACTGTCTGTAGTTGTAAGCTATGTCAGCGAAGTATTTGCGTCTCTGTCTGTAAACCGGGTCCGTGAATCCAGGATGATCGCTATCCAATTCTGCGCCGTATGACAGAATTTGATTGGCAAACTTATCCAGATCTCTGATTCTCTGTGGGAACCACGGCACAGTTTCCACGTTATCCTTGTGATTTCTGTAAAAGAAAGTAAAGATGTTTATCACACTATCAACGAAGAACGTTTTTTAAACTAATCAAATATTTGTTCTAGAAATGAATTTGGTGCAATTTGCGAGTATAATTTGTTCCAGTATCAATGTTCGAAATATTTGTCGATTGCCAACAATTTTCAATGATTTAAAGTAGATGACGGTTTTTATGCAAATAATGTTTATTATTTCATAACCAATAAATGCCGTTTGTCTCTCAATTTCATTACTCAAGTGTTTCAACTATTGTTTTTAACAATCACTAGAGTTCTTTGAGTCCAAATATGTTTGCTTGACCATGACGATCTCAACCAAAACGAGTATGATTGCCGATACTTTGTGGTAACATTTCTTGCATGTTCTATGTGTCAGTCTACGTTAATTTCGTTCAATTTTATTTGTTTATAACTTTGTAACGAAGCGTTTCTGACCGAACTTCAAATAACATTTTTTTCTTATTTCTACTCGTAGAATATGCTCCCGTAATTTTACCGGAAAAACTCGGGACAACCCGTACAGTGAATCCGCGTTTTATGTCAGCAGCCCGGGTTTTGTCGTCATAGGGATATCATTCTTTGATGCAGTGCCAAACGTAGCAAAGGACAGCGAAGCTCGAGAACTTTGTTAGGAAAGTTTTGCGTAGGAAAGAAGGACAGCGTATGCGAAAGAAAGAGACGCGGAGAGTCCAAGCGTTCGGGAAAGATGAAAAACTGGCGTGAGCTAAGGCCTTTAAATCACTACTTAAACTTTTTTATTATTAATTATTTTTCTATGAGATTTTAGCCAATCTATTTGTGGAATTTTTCTCATTAAAATGATACCAAACAGGATATGATTTGGATCATATTTACACTAATTTTCCGTTAATATAATTTTAATGGAAAGTAACTTTCATCGTTCATTACACAAGTATATATCATCAAAATTATATCATATTTGGTATCATTTTCATTTAAAAATGCCAAGAATATGTTGGTGAAAGTCCCATAAAAAAATTATGAAAAATAAAGAAGTTTTGTTATTGGTTTAGTAGTGGTCTCCTAGTCTCACACCGGTATACCCGACCCATGTTATGTTTACGCTCCTCGGTGACCGAAGCCTGGGCAGCGAGCATCGCTGTCCTTTTCTACGTTCGGCGCGAATCAAAGAATAGTATGTCCAGGACGATACACGACACCAAGATCTGTGTTGCTGACATAAATCGAAAATTCACTGTATAATAGTTTTGCACTTCACTTCATAAAAAGACTTAACGAATTAATTTCTCCATCAAATAAGTAAGATATAATGACCTAGAAATAATCGAAAAGTAACTGCTCTGTTCACGTAAAGTTTCCACTACCGCGTCAAGGTTTCCACCCGGTGCACACTCGACCATAAATTCATAGACGTCTGCACAGCGAAGAGAGCTTCTGGATTCAATATGTAACAAATTAACTCCACTTTTCTGAAAATAAAAGCAGTCGAATGAAATTTATTATTTATTTCATTTGCGTCGCAGAATTGTACAGGAATGTAGAGCTATTCCAACAGATTATAAAGAAATTACGAACTTCCTCGCAGTATAAGTATGACTCGCTCTACTTCTCTTTAAATATCTCCGAAACTAGTGCGCAGATAAAAAAATTATACTACTATCTGGTCTTTTTACGTACAATAAAATCCCATAATAAAAAATGTAGGTTTCCATTTGAAAAACAAAGTTGACCTTCAAATGACCTTGAAAACGCCAGCCAAATAAAAAACTGATACTGCCCCCCTCTTTCCCCCTCGAAATCCCTGGACACGTGTTTTACACTTTTTTAATATGTTTCATGCTTTTCGAGATATTCCGCTGGAAAGTTTTCGAATGAACACCCTGTATACGTACAGTATAGACCGTAAATATTATTAAAAACTAAAAAACGTATACATATATAAAAGAAGGCAAAGAATTTATAAGTAGCTGACAAAATAAGGAAAATAAAAATTACACCAACAATTACCAAATAGCCTTCTATGTATAAACATGATAATCATTATAATATCTTTTGTTGGTTCAAGAAATATAAACACTTATTTGTTGTTAATCTTTGCATAATGGTCTTAGGAACGAAGAATCGAAGTCGATTCGAAAAAAATATCGATAGGATTTCCTCAAAAATATTCTGCCTACGCAGAAGTAACATTGTGCAAGGAGCGTTTTAATTATCTGCGTCTTTTAAAGAAATATTGTTTGACTAAATAATGGTTTTCCAACATTAATGCTACTACTTACCGAGTGTCAGGGAGATCTAGGGACCATTAAAATTTCAATTTAGAAAAAGGAACTGTGAGGTAAAAAAGGTTGAGACACGATGAACTTCTAAATGGGTCATTCCACGTGAAATCGAACACTTTTTGGAGTAATGTTTCGGATTTCGTTTAAATTTTAATATGGTGTAGTCTTTAGTGACGTATGAACGAATTTTAAAGGATTTTCCGATATCTTACAAATGTTTCATTTTACAGACGTGTAAAGAAACGTGTCACCCTTGTTTCATTAAAGTATGAGACTAGAACTAACAAACCAATGAAAATGAGTTTTTAGGAGCTTATAGTGAAAACATAAGAGTATCTACAAAAAATATCGTTTGAAAAAAATGTTTGTTTCACCATTTATTTATTTTGCAATTGTTTTAAACAAATGCAATGGTTTCATAGCAGGTACTGTTTTAAAAATTTGAAAAAACGAGGATATAGCTCCAAGTGTTCCTTTTATGCACCTGACTTTAGAAAAGCGGACACTTTAAAATTGACGAAATTACAATTATTTGAAGTGAACGCTGCACCGCGATATGGTAGCGGCCGGGTGGCTGTATGCAACAATTTTTAAGACATCGGAAAATCCTTTAAGATTCATTCATACGTCACTAAAGACTACAACAAAGGGCCTAGCCGATTAAGATGGTCAAAACTGCCCTTAGAGGTTTTTCAATGATTAATGAACCATTCGAAAGCTGTCCCAGAAAAACCCCTCTCAGCAAAATTTCAACCCCCTATCTTGCCCGTGAGGGTAGTTACAGGGTAAATTAGATTTCGCGCTTTTCCGCGCGTTTCCCACACTCTGATGCTTCCTAAAATTCTGAAAAAAATGTGGCATATTTTGGATCCTAAGACAGATTTTTGAGAATTTTTTCAGATTTTTTTCTTGCAAACTGTGGTCGTAAAAAATCAAAACCTCAAAAAAATCGGAAAAATGTACATTTCTCAAAAATATGAAAACATGCTATTTTGCTGTTTAGTGCCCCGATAAAGTACCATAACAGGCAGTGTCGTCAATTTTTTTTAGATTTTTCGTTGTGGGAAGTCCTTGTCAAAAACAAGAAAAACCGAATTTTTTCGCCGTTTCTGCTATTAGGAGGAAAGTTACACTTGTTGGTTTTACCGCAGATATATATTAAGTCATTTTAAACATTATTACATTGAAACAAGTAAGTGTTTGACCTAAGAAATGTTTTAAGAGAAAAAATGAATTGTATTTTGTGCGGCATATACCAGAATGTTCGTAAGGTTTACAACATCGCCGGTTGGCACATCGGTTTAGGCGTCGGACTACGGAGCGGATACGCTGGGGTTCGAATCCCGTCGTTTGAAAAGTTTTTTTCCATACATCATCTTTATTTTTTCAATTTCTTATATGGTTCATTCATGTGATTTTAACAATATTTTTTTAATGTTTTAAAAATATTGAGGTAACATTTTTAATTAACTTTTATTTATAGTACTCCGATTTTACTTCGAATTTAATGATATTATTTTCTTGGATTAGGCAATAAATTAATATTTATATTATTGTGGCGTTATTGCGGGCAGTTTTGACCATCTTAATCGGCTGGGCCCTTTGAACAAAATCCAAAACATTACTCCAAAAAGTGTCCGATTTCGCATAGAATATTCCAAATAGAGATTCTGACGTTCCATGCTAACAATCAAAATTGCGAATTTTGATATTTAACAATCAATTGATGACCATGGCTAACATTAAAAATAAAGTAATAAATAGAATACTTTACTTTCATAACTTTTTACCAACTTATATACTTACTGCAAACAACTCCAGATATTTTCTTAGCGCTCCAACGGAATCATCTTCTTTTGGAGAGAAAATCAAGCAGGTACTTTTGGCAGAATCTCTGCCTTCTTTAATGTAATTGCCTCCATGTATTAGCGTTGGCTTTAAAAATTAACAAAACATTGATTATTTGATTAATTGTTCCTTAATTAACTTATTTCTTATTTATCGTTAGTTAAATTTTAAGTTAGATTTTCATTCTGCAGCTAGTGTTCTTCTGCTTTCTTTTTAATATTTTCGTAATTATTTTATTTTGTGATTCGCTTAGTGACCCCTTTATCTACATATTGTAGTACGCCTTCGTTTAATGTAGTTCATAAAGTGTTGAGTTATGTTTTACATATTTTCAGAATTTTTTAATTTAATTAAATGAAGAAAATTTTGGAAAACCCGTAAACCTGATTTTTCCTTATAAGCACTACCTCGACCAAAATAAAAGATTAAAACATCGTGCAAAATTTTCTGTTGATAAACTATCGAATGGTACATCGATTGTTTAATTTCCTTCGAGGATGTATTTTATCTTCTCAGCCGAATATACTCTTCGAATAATAGAAACGGAAGATATTTCAACCTTATTGTGTAATATTTTTTTGGTTCCTATTATTTTAGAATTTTGTCTGAATTGTTATATTCGTCCAGATAGTTGGTCGATTATTTAAGTTGATATTAAACTATCATAATTCGAAATTAGATTAAATTAAATTTGAATTTCAACATAAAAGTAAATTCGCAATCGATATGAAATTTTAATGAATAAACTAACAAATATGAATTTAAAGTAAACTAACATTATACTGTTTTTAATTTAACACAAAGAATAAAAACAGCATAGTAAATAATATAGTTAACGAAACTGGAAAAATGTTATCATAGTGATTAACACATAACCTATAACCCTTCTGCATCCCTCAATCGTAATAAAATTTAATTTTCCCCAATATATTGCAGTAAAAATTAATCATCTATATTGTATACCCAAATCGACGTGGCAGTCAATGTGTTAATAAAATAAAACAAGTTTTATTGAAAATCCTTACATCCAACATTGCTAACGAGGTCACGATAATTACACAGAAATTGATAAAAACGAACTCAATCGTTTTACACAAACGTCTTATTACTAGTGAGGAGGTTTATAGAAACTACTCTCCATTAACGCGTATCGCATCCGTTTTATACAGACCGAAGCAATCCCCCCTCCCTTCGTCCTCACTTTGTTACATTTTTCTTAAACAGATCGAAAAAAACGGGACTGCTTACACAAATTTTACCCAGTGATCAATTATAGAATTTCTCGTGGATGTTCGGCGCGGAAAGAACCGCTATGCCGCCTATCATCCAATTGTTTTCTTATAAAAATGCTCATGAGTACGATAAACATAAACATCTTACAAATATCGAGCGTAATTTTCGAAGGATTTGCATCATGCTAATGAAATCCAGCTGTTTGGATGTCAAGGTCGATTTCACCGAACAAAAGTGTTATTGGCCCGACTCATAGTGAATGTACAACAGTGTGTTTGGGTCAGCTTATTCAGAGAAATATCTATGCATCGTCTATACATTATTCGACCGAATTTGAGGAGTAAATTCTATTCGTCGTAGTGACGTAGTACTTATGTAATTGCATTATGAAATTACCATATTACTGATGATGTAAGTCGTAGTCAGATCTATTCATTTTTACCACTTAGTTATGACAGATAAAGAATATCGACCTTTATCTTTTATTATTATGCAGATACTAAGAATTATAGATGTAACTTATAATTAGACATTGGAAAAAAATTTTAAATAACACATTTTTAATTTTGTTTTTCGACGAAACTTCTTCCCCAAATAATAATATTTAGCATTTTTTCAGAGCATAACATGTAAATTAATTCAATACCTATATTAGGACAAGTCATTTCAACAACATTGTGTTACAGATGCAAACTTGGATTTAACTAGCTAGCTGTTGCGACCTCTTTGAAAAATGTGTACCTAAATTCAATTTAGTAAATTGCGTCGCGAAAATTAACCAGTTAGCTATTTTGACGAGTATACTCGTCATAATACAAAATATTGCCATTTCTTCATGACGAGTATACTCGTCAAAACACTTTTGGGAATAAAAACAAAACCGTACATGATGAAATTTTTTAAAAATCAGCTGCTTAATCAATGCAGTATTTATCATTGCAGTATTAATCAATACTGTATTTTGAAAAAAGTTAAGATTAATTTTGTATGTTTTTCAGTCAAACAAATGCAAAAATAATTATGTATGTACAGTTAATTTCCGATATAAGTCAGTTTCGCGGTTCTGGCGAGTGACATTTGGACGAAATCTGAGGTTCTCGCGGAACGTTGCATTTTATATTTCACAGTGCATACTGGAAACGTCAATTGTCACTATCCGTTCATATGTCATAAACATGTGACAAATTGGCAGATAGTGACAAGAAGACTGGGAAAATGTCTTTCTCTGATACAATGTTGCATGTATTTAGAAACGCACAGCGATGCTCGAGAGCCGTCGCCGGCGAGGAGTGTAACATAACACGGGTATATCGGAGTGAGACTAGAAGACCACTACTAATTCAATTACAAAACTTCTTTATTTTTCATTACTTTTTTGTGAGACTTTCACCAACATATCCGTGGCATTTTTCTGATTAAAATGCAACCAAGTTTGATATAATTCCGATGATATTTACTTGTGTAATGAGCGATGAAAGTTACTCTCTATTACAATTATAGTAACGGAAAATTAGTGTAAATATGATCCGAATGATATCGTATTTGGTATCATTTTTATCATAAAAATTCCACATATACAGGGTGGCCCACATAACCCTTAACAGCTTAATATCTCGAAAACTATGCCATCGATTTTAAAGTTCTTGATATTACATAAGCCTTTCTAATTACATAAGCATGAAGTGGTGCCCCCCTTTCCCTTTAAAGGGGGCCGGGGTACCTTTATAATTTTAAATGGAACCCCCTATAAAACGTTACATATTTCGATTCTACAGGAAAAAACAAATAAATTTTGTCAGAAACATTTTTTTGTCAGATACTTCCATGGTGAGATATGTCGCGAAGGTGTACAAATCTGCCGGACTGTTTTTGTTATATTCATGATGAAATTATTTTAAAATCAAAACAAGGAATACAATTCCAGCATTAATCTTTCATCAAGATGTTTCAACAATGGAAAAACGTTACAAAGGAAAAAACTTATGTGCGATGCTTGCTGATTACTGCTGGACACTTATTATTGAAAATCGGTATACCAGGAACAAGCGTCAAGCAAGGCGAAAATATTTTTAATTTGTTTACATCAGAAATAGGTAAGTTTTGTATTAAATTTTACGTTATTAAGCATTTCTACAATGAAATGTGAATATAACTCGTATTTTTATAATCTTTTGTAATGATTGGCATCCAAAAAGACAAAAAAAAATGTATGTAATTAAGCATAGTAAGCAAAGACATACTTGAGTGGTACCAACGTCGACTACGCATAGCGACGGCCCTGGCGAGTCGAGAAAAGGCTGCAATGGCCGTCTGGCGCGAACGCATCGCGCACACGCTGTCAATTAATATTTTCTGAACCTTCTCGTATATTAAGGGAACCAAATACTTTTCGTGAATGGTTACTTTACCAGAAATGTCTGTAGAATGCATTCCTGTATAGTAAATTCCTGCTAGATAAAGGATTTTTCACATAAATACAAAAATAGAGCGTACAAAGTACCCGCGTCGGCACATTTTCAAACTGTAACAACCATTTACAACTATTGGGAAGTACATAAAAATATAATTGACTATATGAATATGTAGCGGAGAGTCCCCTCTATCTCTTGTCTCGAATTTGAACTTTCTCGCGTGTTTAGTTTTTGCGTACCACGTCATTTTGTATCAAAATCGGGCATTTTTACAAAAACCAAAATTTTTCGAAAACGTTGCGTGATGGAGCAATTCTGCTTTCATATTTGGTTTTAGGATGACAATGTGTATAAGAATCACCCAACTGGTACTGCAAAACTCGAAAAAAGTTTGATTTTGTTGGACAGTGTAATCGTTCATTACACAAGTAAATATCATCGGAATTATATCATAATAGGAATTGTATCATTATCATTAGGAAAATGCCACGAATATGTTGGTGAAAGTCCCATAAAAAAATAATGGAAAATAAAGAAGTTTTGTTATTGGATTAATAGTGGTCTTCTGGTCTCACACCGATATATGTACCTGACCGTGTTATGTTACACTCTTCGGCGGCGGCGCACAGTGATCTAAAACGCGAAATTTAGTGACATTTTGCCAAAAAATCAACTGTCTCATATTGATTTATGTTGAATGCTCATTGCTTTCTAAATATCCATCAACCTTCAAAATGAAAAAATTAATAAAATTTAATAAATACTATTATTGTAATAAACGGTTAAAGTTGGAAGTTTTGAAGATAGCCTTTCTCGTGGAAAAAATTGTTTTTCTTCTTTGAGATGCCCTGACGATCCTTTTTAATATTTTCCTTCCAATTTTTTTAAAATGAAAGGTTTATCTTTAAGCTGAAAATTACCATTGTCGATTAGAAATTTCTATTCATAATGTATGTGTATTCACATGTTATGTCAAATGCAATATAGAAAATTTTCAAAATTCTTAAGACTTCGCAAGGAATATCTTCTGTATCATACGAGATCATAGAATTTTACAAAATGGAGTATTTTCAGCATACTTTGTTCTATACAATCATGTAAGAATTATTTCCCATCTCGTCCCATATCACAAGTTATTATTGTTTAAAGTCGCCCGCGTCCGTGCGGTTATGCACATAGGTTCTCGGATACCGCAGTATACTTTGTCGTCGGCTAACTCAGAAGTCTAGGCGACGTATAACCCGTTTTCACTGTACTTGCACGGGCATGAAAAATGAAAAATAGTGATTTTTGTCTTTTTTAACTATGTGCTTCCACGTTGGAAAATCTAAAAAATTATATGTTAAAAATCATAACGAGATGCTAAAGCTGTGAAAATATAAAGTTAGTATCTTATAACTTTTACAAGAAATCGGCATTTCAAAATTTCATTATTTTTTAAAATTCGGTGTCGAAGTTAAAACTTCTGAAAAAATTCATAGATGTGCATTCTAATAGTTAAAATATGTCTGATTTTTTTCAGAATTTTCGATTAAAGAGAATAAGAGAAATTACGGAAAAACCTGATTTTCTTAATCATCCCATTACTACTCCCTCATATCGACATGTATGGTTGAAAATTAGCACAAAGTATTTTCTGTGGATAAGATATTGAATGGCCTATTGCAAATTCAATTTGGTTCGAGGTCATCTTTGACCTCCTTAGGGTCGACCCATACAAAACGGGTCTCACCGGGACCGGGAACGGGGCACGTTTTCCCTATGCCATACAGACTTGAGAGGCGCTCAAGATGCTCGCAACAAAGGCCAAGTGCCGCGCACCACGGGGGTTAGCTACCAGAACCCCAGCACCGTTTACTCCCCGCATACCCCTGAGGATCCTATGGTAGAGCCGACCGGGCCCGGGCCGGGGTTTCACGAAATATTCTTGCGAAGAATACTCAGCGACCCCGGTCGCCGTGGCGTGGTCGTGGCGAAGGGACAAAAACATTATAAATGTTGTATTATTTTAAAAACTACTTCACCGATGATGATGACCTATCAATCGAATCTCGGAATCACTCGGAAAAATAGCAGAGGGACATTAAAAAATTTAGAAGGAATGAGGATATAGCCCCAAGTGTTCCCTTTGCAGACTTGTTTGTAAAAAAATGGATAGTCTAAAATCGACGAGTTCAGATTATTTCAAGCGAACGCTGCTCCGCGGTACACCGCCTCGAACAGCCGACGTGCTCACTCTTCAAATAATTCTAAATTCGTCGATTTTGAGGTGACACCACTTTTTTTTAAACAAGTCACCATTTTCATTAGATCGTGCTCATTCTTATGTTTTCGCTATAAACTCCCAAAAACTCATTTTCAGCGGTTTGTGTAATGAACATTTTTTTCGCTATCAAAGAATCCTTCGAGATTCGATTGATAGGTCAAAAAGTGAATATCATAGTTCTTTTAATATAATAGTTACAGAGCAGTACTTCGATGATGCCTCTTTGAAATTTTGGTTTTTAATTTATGGAGCCTCCGAGGTTTCAATCAGGTAAAACCAGGTAAGGACGCGACGTTCGGCGATTCAGGTAGCCAATTGTAAGTGCACGACTGATCGACCGCTGTTCTCCGACAGGTTTGGAAAAACCAATGTCCTCTGTGCTAATGATGGTATTTACCTTTCCTGTACACTCCGACTGCACAATACCCCAATAAAATACGGACCTCTTTTCCTGTTTTCTTTCTCGTTGCTACGTGAAAGTTTCAATTTTAGGACAAACTCTGCGAACCCCCACTTCAGAATGTTTAAAGAACATTATAAACGTTGTATTATTTTAAAAAATGAGGTTATAGCCCCAAGTGTCCCCTCTACAGACCTGTTTTTAAGTAAGTGAATACTTCAAAATTGACGAAACTAAATTATTTCAAGTGAACCCGGGCCCGGGAGGCCATAGGCCTAACAGCCTCCCGGGCTCTGCTTCTACCGTGCGCCAACCGTGCTGCTAGGCTATGTATCGCGGTGCAGCGTTCACTTCAAATAATTTTAATTTCGTCAATTTTGAAGTGTCCGATTTTTTAAAAACAGGTCCGTGAAGTGAATTTCTCTAACAATTCATAATTGTATTAGATCATGTGGCAGTCGCGTATGTACATGGTGTAAGGACAACAAGTACAGCTGCTCGGTTGCTGCTCGTAAACGCTCGTCTGCCGTCAAAAAGAAGGCAATGTCGCGGTGCAGCGTACACTTGAAACCATTTTAATTTCGCCATTTTTAAAGTGTCACCATTCTTGAGAAGCCCACCGTTAGGTATGCCTATCCCCACCACAGCTGCGCCCGTAGTCCCATTGTTTTGGCTTCGACGTCACCCGCTACATGGTATGTGTGACCGCTGTAGCCAATATCTCGACTGTAGCCGAAAGTACGCCTGAAACGAGGCCTGTCCCTTGCACTCTGATCCAATCGGCCGCGCATTCGTACCTATGCTCTGTCCAACGAGACCAAGGCAGTGAAGCACCCAGCGTGCGTCCTTTGCTAATTGTCTTGTAAGGGTAACTTCAACTCTGTCGCACTCGAGCGCCTATGTTTACGTCTACAGTCTCGTCTCATTGGACAAGATATAGATACGCCATCGCATTCCTGCCAGGGAACCTTCCATCTAACCATGTTTAGGCCATCATGGACAAGAATTTAGGAGTTTTCCATATACATACATTTTTTCGCTGGCGACCCTTACTTCAGAATGTCTAAAGAATATCCAGCAATTTTATGAACCTAAAATAATGAATAGTACAATAAATAGTTTTGCGGCTCCGCGAATTACAAAACGAAATTTCAAAGAGTAAGATGAAGAAACGTAAAATGCAGCCATATTTATTCAAATTTTTTCACACTTGAACCAGTGGTAAAATTTGCAAAACAAAGATATTTCTAATATTTTTTAATTAAGAAATGACATTCACCAAGGAAAAAATAAATTATTTGAGAACAGCAGTCTTTTGTGATAACCCGGCTCAACCCCCGCCTCCCATTTTCTCTTGGACCACAACATACTTCAATGTCATCAAAATTCGAGACATAGTCCCCAAAAAATGATCGAATTCACATGGAATGATCCCCTTCCTAATGTGGATATTTCCTTAAAAAAAAAGTAACAACTATTCTCGTTTTTGCAATATATGTATGTATAATTTACATACAATACAAGGATGTATGATGTTTCACCAAGAGGCAGGAAGGTTTTCTATTTCCATGGTATTGTAAAGGGGAGATACCGATAGTTTACCGAAGGAACCGTGAAGGCCCTAAAAACATTTTTTTTGTGCCATGCACAGCAGGGAACTGTCAACGCGCTCCCGAAAGGCCTTCTGGAAATGGTCAAACGCTCGAGATAATGACCCAACCGGGGCGAGCAGAAATATAGTTTGGAACACTGAAGCCCCGTCGACTCAAACCCTACACCATGGTTTCGAATCTAGTAGCCAAACGTCCCCGGTCCCGTCCCGGTCTTGTATGGGTCGACCCTAAGGGTCGACTATGCGGCTACAGCCTTTGATACAAAATATATAATTAATGCAGATCAAACGGGATGTCAGTATCAATCAACCTTCGATAGAACCTTGGCAATAGTAGGAGAAAAAGCTATTTTCGTTAATCGAAAATGCATTAATAAAACAACGTATTAATACACAGCCCAGTATTCTATGACAATGTCAGGAAAACTGTTGCCTCATGTATTTTTGTGCATGCAAGAACCCAAGGAAAAAAGTAGCTGAATTGGAAAAAAAATGTAAGAACGTAATTATATCATGTCCGAAATTGGGCAAGCTAACAAGTAAAATATACAAAACCTTTTTGATAGACCCTTTTTGAGCCGCATGTAAATTAAGAAAAATTTCTTTTGTTAATTGATTCTTGGTAATAGCGAACAGATATATAAACGTACGATGATGATGTGTTTGTAACGGATGAAGTACTATGCACTTGTACTATTAAAGTGATTCCGTCCAAGTGTACGTCGCTAGTTCAACCTTGCGACGTTTATTGTTCAGGAATAGTATGGTCGTGGACGGAAGTAGAAATCAACGGCACTAGAGTATTGAGAGTAGTGTTGACCAATAAGTGTCAATGTCGACTTTGTTACGAGCCAGGCTGCGAGCAACGCGAGAGGCCGGCGAGGGGTTGTTACCCCAGAAATATGGTTTCGCTTGTTAGGAATGTAGGGAAGGGAAAAGGAAAGTGAGAGAGGAACTAAGGGGATGGAGGAAGAAGGGAGGGGAGGGTAAGAAATTTAAGGAAGAGAAGAGAAGATATAAGGAGTTGTGTGAAGAGAAGAGAAGATATAAGGAGTTGTGTGAAGAAGAAGAAGAAGAACATAGACAGAGAGAAATGGGAAAGGATGGTGGAGGGACTAAAAAATGAGAGTCAGATATGGAAAGTGGTGAATATGGAAAGGAAGAGGGGAGCGAGGATAGACGAAAGGATAAAGATGAAAGAATGGGATGAATATTTTAAAAAAATATTAGGAGGGGTAGATAGGTGGGAACGAAAGGAAGGGGTGGGCAGAAGGAAGAGGGATGGGGAGAGGAAGCTAGATAAGTCGGAGGTCAGCAGGGTGATTAGGGGTTTGAAGGAAGGGAAAGCTGCCGGGGGGGGGCGGTATACCGAATGAGGTATGGAAATATGGAGGGAATGAGATGGAAGAATGGTTATGGAGAGTCTGTGACAAAGTTTGGAGGGGGGAGGGATGGGCGGAAGACTGAGAGAAAGGGATAGTGGTGCCAATAGCCAAAAGGGGAGATAATAGTAAGGTGGAGAATTACAGAGGAATAACGCTCACACAGACAGCTTATAAAATATACGCGTCAATATTGGCGGAGAGGCTGAGAGAGGAGATAGAGAGAAAAGGGTTACTACCAGACAGTCAGGCAGGTTTTAGGAAGGGGATGGGGCGTATAGATAACGTGTATGTACTAAATTATTTGATAAACAGACAGGTAAGAAAGAAAACAAAAAAGAGGGGGTTGATTATAATGTTCATAGACTTAAAAGCGGCCTTTGACTCGGTAGACAGGGAGGAGCTGGTGAGGACAATGAGGAGGAGGGGGTAAGGGAGGGACTAGTAGAGAGGTGCGAGGAGCTGCTGAAGGAAACGAAAAGCAAAGTCAGAGTGGAGGAAGAAGAAGGAAAATGTTTTTGGACTGTAAGGGGAGTGAGGCAAGGGTGCCCACTAAGCCCACTACTATTCACGTTGCTAATGGCAGATGTAGATGAAGAGTTGGAGAGGGGAGGATGGGGGGGGGTAAAAATAGGAGGGAAGAAAATTTATACGCTAGCGTACGCTGACGACATAGCGATGCTGGCGGAGGATGAGGAGGGGATGAGAGGGATGATGGGGAAGATGGAGCGGTACCTGGAAGGGAAAAAGCTTCAGTTAAACGCAGAGAAATCCAAAATGATGAGATGTAGGAAGGGCGGGGGGAGATGGAAAAGGGTGAAGTGGAGGTGGAAGGACAGGGAGATTGAGGAAATAAGAGAGTACAAGTACCTGGGGTACGTGATACGGAGGAATGGTGGGCAGGAAGCGCAAGTGGAGGAAAGAGTGAGGAAAGGAGCAGCAATAATGGGGAAGGTGTGGGGGATAGGAAAAAGGAGGTTTGGCAAAGATTGGGGTAGGAGAGTATGGCTTTTTGACAAGTTAGTATGGTCGGTAATAAGCTATGGGGTGGAAATTTGGGGATGGAAAGAGAGGGAAGGCATGGAAAAGCTGCAGGAGAGATATCTAAGGTGGGTCCTGGGAGTGGGAAGGACAACGCCGGGATACATGGTGAGGGAGGAAATGCAGAGGGAGTTATTGAGGGGAAAGGCAGGATTGAGGGCGTGGGGATATGAGAAGAAATTAGCTGAAGGGAAACGGGGGAAGCTGGCGCGGCTATGTTGGGAAGAAATAAGAAGAAGGGATAAAGGGGAGGTCCAAAGGGTAGGGGGGTAAATGTAAGGCTATTAATATAAGGTCTTTTGTATATAGAATTCTCTCTCTGTCTCTCTATATAGTTCATAAGCATAATTAAGTTATGTATAAGCTAGGTTAAGTCATAAATATAAGGTCTGTTGTATATAAACTCTCTCTTTCTCGCTATATAGTATATAAGTCTAGTATAAGCTAAGTATAAGTATAAGTTAGGTTAAGTTAGGTTAAGATAGGTAAGGATTAAGTTAGGTTAAGTGAAGATGGAAAGACGGCGATAGAAGGAGAAGGTGATGTAAGGAAAAAGAAATTGTAACCGTTAGGGAAGGCAAAATAAAAGTATATATATATATATATATTGTAACCGTACAGGTTACATATCGATACACCCCATATATCGAACGTCGATGTCAACCCCACCGTAACACTCGGTGACGTAACCCGCGAGTCCTGACGGAGAAAAGGACCGCGAGATATCGCGACACTTGTCGCAATGCGCACGCATCGATCCCCACTCGATACCGATCGAAGGAGGTCGATGCGTGCCGCAGATAGATCACTCTACATCTGGAAGCGGTTCTAGCCGCACGCTTTCGCGAAGTGTCCCATCGGCGAAACACGGTACGCGATCGAGGGGTCAAACCGACCCGATAGAACAGGCAAACCGACTGTTCTATCCTCGACGCGTAAGCGCCTCAAACCGAGGAGTCACAGGTGCAAACTGCGCTGTGGCATTGCCGACGATTAAGACGCAGTTTGTGTTCTGTGGAATTATCACGGGTTATTTAGAATTTATAAATCGTTCGTCGTAATCGTGGTACCGAGTGGACACTTCGTCATCGTAAATTTCGTGGTTCTCGTTCGAAATGCCCATCACTGCTTCGGTAGGATTTGCACGGTCGTGATCATTCTGCCGCTATCAACAAGGAATACGTTCGGAGGCCACGTATCGTGCTGAAGAGCATAGTCCTTGGTAGCGTGGCGTGACCTACGGCTTGGTGTGCGTCTCTATCCATACCACTCATACGAGTATTCGGACGAGTGCATGGATGGTCTGACAAGTCCACAATCGTGCAGTGCGTCGTACGCATACGGATTGTTCGAACGAACTCACAATTTCCCTTCGGGTCGATTTGATACGACCGAACCCTGCACAATCCTTGTCATTCTGCCGCTACTTACACGGAGATTGCTCGGAGGCCACGTATCGTGCTGAAGAGTAAACTTCTTGGTCACATGGAGTGCCAGGGGTTTTTAGTGTGCGTCTCCACTTGGGCCATTTGTACGAGAATTCGGCAAGATACTTGGATGGTCTGACAGGTTCGCCTTCGATCGGTGACGAGGTCGAAACGAGTCGTTCAACCGTCATTGCGTCGGGCACACGGGTCGGGTTAGAGCGAGCGGACTGTGCACGATTCTTGTCATTCTGCCGCTACCGATACGGAGATTGCTCGGAGGCCACGTATTGTGCTGAAGAGTAAACTTCTTGGTCGCGTGGAGTGCCAGGGGTTTTTAGTGTGTGTCTCCAACCGGACTACTCGTACGCATTTGCGGCCGGGTGCACGGTTGGTTAGACAGGTCACGAATTCGCATATCGCGAGGCGCGATCCACATTCAAATCGTTAAAATCGTTCATTGAAAAACCAGGTGTAGAGGCAAAGCGAGCGAACTGCGTGCGTCGTAACACGGTATACATTGCGTGTTTACGTGTTACGAGAATTCGATGCGGATTACCGATACGCGGTATTCAGCGCGTCATCATAAAGGAATTTATTGCCCCGTACGTCGGGAAAGATCACGGGCCGTCCTGTAAACAAATAGCTCGTCTCCGAGCATATCGGAGAGATTGCTCTTCGAAAGTATAAATAGTTCCTCCCAGAATATACTGCCCTTTTACCAGAAATTTGTCTACAAGCTTTATTTGTCTCGTCCAAACCTCGCCGCTTTCCAGTGCCTGGAGGCACGAATCCATCTCCTTCGCGAATTGACACGCGTAGGGAATTGGGGGTAGTAACCGGCCCCCGTGTCTTAGTATAAATAACCCTTGAGTCGTCGGGACATGGATAAATCGAATCAACGCAGTCGAGAAAGGAATGTACGGTTACAATATATATATATATATATATATATATATTGTTGATTATGGCTTCGTAGATTTTGCTCAGATTGGGTGTTAGGCTGATTGGTCGGTAACTTGAGGGGTTTTCATCTTTCTTAAGTATTGGGAGAACTTTTGCTTTTTTCCAGCAGGTTGGGAAGTAGCTATGATTGATGGAGTTTGTTGAGATCGCCCAAGGGTTGTCGATGCTCGCCCCCCGACTGGGGAGGACGACAGCCGCATTGGCGCGGCTGCTGCCGCATGTCGGGGGGCCGGATTTGAAAGTAAGCCGCCTCTATATGGAGGTGGTGCGGTCCATAGCCCTGTATGGGGCCCCCGTGTGGCACCGCTCGCTCGGGGCCAGCACGCCCAGCCGAAAACTCTTAGAAAAAGTGCGGCGGCGGCTGGCCCTGCGGGTCATACGGGGGTACCGCACCATCTCCACCGAGGCGGCGGGACTCCTCGCCGTGATTCCACCCTTCCATGTGGTGGCGGCGGAGCGGGCGAAGCTATACCAGATCGCACGCCCCTTCCGCCGCCCGCCGGGGGTGGAACTCACGCGCGAGGAGGAGTTGGAGCTCGAGGGCCAGAATCGCCAGGCCCGGACGGAAGCTTTTTCGGAGTGGAGGGCGCTGTTGATGCCCTTCACACGTCCGATTGTCCGGGCCCTCCTGCCCATATTTTATATATGGTGCAGGAGGCGGGGAAGGTTGACCTTCCGCCTCACGCAGGTGCTCTCCGGCCATGGCTGTTTTGGAGAGTACCTGCACACGATGGGGCAGGGGCCGACCGCGCAGTGCTACCACTGCGGCGAAGATGCGGACACAGCGCGGCATACTCTGGAGGAATGCCCAGCTTGGGCCGAGCCGCGCCGTGTCCTGAGAGCCGCGGTGGGCGGGTGGGAACTCGCGCTGCCGGCCGTGGTCGACCACATGGTCGGCGGCGTAGGGTCGTGAAAGGCGGTGGCCTCCTTCTGCGAGGAAGTGATGAAGCAGAAGGAGGCCGCCGAGCGGGCCCGGGAGAAAGACCCGGGCTCCGCGAGAAGTGTGTGGGCGCGGGGGCGACCCCCGCGCCGACGTGTGGCCCCCACGAGGGGGTCGGCGAGGGTGGGGATGACGCGGGGGTCTCCCCCGCGTCAGCAGGTGCCCCCGAGAGTGGGGGGCGGAGTGGGGTTGGCGCGTGGTGCTTCCCCGCGCCCTGTTATGCCCCCACCATTGGGGGCGGTGAATTTGGGGGCCCGGGTTGTGAGCTGACCCCGGCCCCCGGGGGGAGCATAGCTCCCCCCGTGATAGGACGACACCCCCCGGGTTAATTTCCCGGTTTGGGGGGTGTCGGTCAGTCCCTCCCTTAGGGGAGGGGGATTCGTGGGGGGATTTGGGTGAGGAAGGGTCGGGGCGTGCCGGATCGCGCCTCCGACGGCCCTTCCTTCCGGTGGTGGCGTCTTCTTGCCTCGGCCGGGGCTGGTTCCTTCGGGACACCGGCCCCGAGCGGGGCACGAAGACTCCGGGAGCTGTGGGTGGACCGAGCTGGGGCTCGGGAAGCCCAATCCGAAGGCTCGAGGGATGGGGACACCAGGCGGGTCCCTCCGCCCGGGGTCTTGTAGCGTAGGCAGTGGGGGAGGTTAACCCTGGGGGAGGTGTCCTGTTGAGTAGACGCGTGATCCAGGCACCTCCCCTTTAGCTTATGTGGGCGTGGGTTTTTAGTGGGTAGCCTTCTGGGGAATTTTCTCCAGGGATAGTCCCACATAACCCCGGCTTCCCCCAGGGAGCCGGGGTATGCGAAAAGCATTTTCCCACGGAAAAAAAAGGGTTGTCGATGCTCAACTGGTCAATTTCGACATTAATGAATCTTGACCTCGTCGAGATAAAATATAATACCGTTGTTCCGTAAAAAGTTTATTTAATCAACAAAAAACACTATCAACTAATTCATGAGTGACGCACAGCAACTATATGGTATATCGCGGTCGGTACAGTCCATCTTGTTCAAAGTTGCCTCGAAGTCCCCTTCGTTCCACCCCCGTTGATGAGGAAAAATCTGACGGGGATGACCAAGGGCAAATTCATTGGTTGATGAGACTTGGAGGAGGAATATCTTCTAGGACCACCTCCTGACGTGGAGGTGGAAGGCTCCCCTCCAAGTCCCAATGGAAATTCCTATTGTATGTGTCGGTACTTCGAGACAGCGCGAAAATAGACCCAAATGGCCGCATCTATTTGGGCTTATGCTAAGGGCCGCGCTTGCCTCGCTGACCTGACCGTCGTTCGGAGACGGTGACTGGGCTTTGATGGTGGTCATAAACGGAACTCGAGGGTCCCTAGTGGTAAAACAATATTTTCTTTTAAAAAAGGTAGAAAATTCGTGGTACGATGGTCGGCCCGCGTGCACCCCAGCAGTTGCGGAATTACGGTAAGGGTCCGTCTTTGTTCGCCCGGATGCCTTATGAATTACATGGAAATACCGTTGAGGGTTACGACTCAACAGAGTTGTTGAAGAGGATTGTGAGGTCGGATATCATTTTTCGAGGGATATATTTCAGTAGTATTGGGGGGATACCGTCGAGACCACAGGAGGTTTTATTCAGTAGTTTTTTAATGATGTTTTTTTATGGTAAGTGGGCAGCAGAAAGGTGATATGGGGATGTCGGGTGTGATGGGGGATTTAGCGTTTTCGGTAGAGAACTGTGTGATGGTAGTGGATAGTGTTCTGTAAGAGGAGAATTCTTGGATTATGGTGGTTATGAATTCTTGGTGGTGATGTCGATGATGGTTTTGAGGCGCGTGCCTACATTGAGGTGTCTGGGGAAATTAACGGTTTCGTAGAATTGAGTTGCATTGAGTTTGTCAGGGAGTATAGAGAGTACGTGGCGGTTGTTTATTTTTTGTAGGGTGGTGGTGTTGTGGTTGATTCTGGGGAGGATTGTTTTGTCGTTTGTTTGTATTTGGATGTCGTGGATGGTGGTTGGTTTTTTTCTGAATACTGTGTTGATTTTTGGGAAGAAGGAGTCTGTGATTTTGTAGTCTATTTGCTTTATCAGGTTCGTCCAGTAGTTGTCAATAGCTGAGCTGAAGGCAGTTCGGAGTGATTTTATTATGTCTTTGAGCGTGGTTTTGGCTAGGTTTTTGATTGGGAGTTTGGAGTGTGGATCGATTAGATGGAGGGTGTGTAGGAGAGAGACGATAGTTTGTTTTCTGTTTTGGAGTTTACGAATATGTTTGTTGATGTATCTGGAAGTGTTGCAGGTGTTGTTGTAAGTTGGGGTATGGTTATTGATGACAAATTGGATGGTGTCAATGATATGTTACAGGTGTTTATCTATTTCGGGGATGGTGAGGTTGCGGTCAGAAGGGGTGGGGTTGGTGCTTTTTTGCGAGGATTTTGTGAGTTTTTTCCAGTTCGTGGCTTTGAAATTATGTCTTATGTTTTGGAGCGGTGAACATGAGTGCAAGCTGGAGGTGCTGGGGATGTCAAAGTCTAGGGACACAGCAAGGTGGTCACTCGGGAAAGGCAGGGTGTTGGCTTTTCCTGTGGGTTATCGTATAATGTTGGTCTGGTGTCGGTTAGCCAGATCTCAAGAAAAGATAGACCTGCTTTGTTGATGGGAACAGCCGAAGTTATTATCTTAATATTGGTTACTGTTTTTGTCACCCCAGTCCTTCCGTCGGGCGTTTAGGTCTTCTGCTATGATATAATAGTTGTTTGTGTTATGTGCCGTGGTTCTGTGCACATTTTACGCAACGGTAACTCAGATTAGAGTTTTTACTAGCATGGCCAAGCCTTTGGCATTTCTTGCATTGAAAGCCCTCGGGCTTCCTGAAGTGCTCCCATTTAGCTTTCTGGAATGCTACGGATTTGACTTTAAAGAGGTTGGCGGTGCGGCTGTCATTCGATAGCTGGAAGAGGTAATGGTAATTTTCTGGCCGGTCCTTGTTATAAATGAATTTGGTGATTTTTTTCAATTTTGATGTTTTCCAGATTCATGTCGCTGATTTCCTGAGAGATTTCTTCAGTGGTGAAGTTCCCTTTTATTCCTTTCAAGAGTATGGATTTCAGCTTAAGTTCCTTAGGGGTATATGTATAATATTGTGTGCCTGCGTCGGTGAGCGTATTGATGATCGCTTTGTGGTGTTGCAGTTTTTGGCGTAGATTGTATGATTGGTAGGGTCATTTCCATTAACCAGGAAAGCCGTCTTTGGGATGCTGTGGTCCAGTATGGAGGAGATTAGTGTGTTGATGTTCGTGTTAACATTGAAGATGGGTGGTGGTTTGTATGATTTAGCTGGAGAGGGGGAGTTTGCTGTTTTGTTGGCGGTGATGTTGTTGTCCAATTCCATGTTGCTGTCTTCTGTTTCAGAAAGACGCTGGAATTTATTAGTCGAGTTGGCGTTTTTTTCCGTGGGCTGGTTGTTATTGTGTGTTTGGCTGGGTTTTCGGGTGAAATCCATGCGGCGTTGTCTGTGGGTGTTGCTTGCAGGGAGCGAGAAGATTCGTGTGGAGGTGCGGAGGAATCTTTTTCTGGCCACTCCGAGATTGGGCTGTATTTTTTTGTGTGTCGGTGTTTGACCATTTTCCTTGAGAAGCTTTTTGTATAAACGGTCTAGTCGTAAAGAGTTTAGTTTAGGGGCTCTAGCGACGCCAGGTAATGAGCTCGGGTCTTTAGGCCCGTTCTCTTCGTTGTCCTCTTCTGTGGAATGGCGTCGCTAGGGACGCAGAATGAGGGACGCCGCCATTGGGCTCGATACCGCGCGAGGGTTGCTAGCCGTGTATCGGGACTGATTTAATTGAGAAATCCTTGTCGTATGTTATTTTGTTGGTGGGTCCAGCTGTGTATGGCTCTTAGGGTGGCACTATGCGTGACACCGTCGCAGTTTTGAGGCACTGGTGATTGATTAACGACACTATATTCGCAGGATTGCAGAGACGTACAAGCGGGTCGACTGCACTCGGCGGATGCTGGGACGCGACTCCTCTGGTACGTTGACGCCATGTCATGCATTTTTAATTAAGTGTTTAAAGAACTATGTATTGAGTGTTGGCACATATGATCATATAAAATCTACAAATGTGCAAACTTAGAATTAAATCGATGACTCGAAGGACTTGCTCTCTCCTTGTTAGATCGTACAGTTCTACTATTCTTTTGTAACCTCACCGACCGCACCGAACGTAGAAAAGGACAGCGCGTGTAAACACGTACCGCGCAGCCGAAGGCGCAACAAAAAATAGCGTATCGAAGAAAATGCTTCATGCAATGAGTGAAACTTCTTTATTTTTACTTACTTTTAATTAAATTTTACGAACATATTTGTGATACTTTTCTGATTATAATGATTTAGCCCATATTTACTGTACATGATGTATCACTTCAGAAATTTATTGGGAATGGTTTCATAGCAGAAAATTAAATATAAAAACGTTTGTATTAATATTGTCCAACAATACGTTTGTGGCGACCGTCGTCCGCCGACACTTCGGCGAAAGGAAAACATACGAAGGCACGCAGCCTCGCGCACGGCGATCGTCGCCCGCCGAAACTTCGGCGAAGGAAAAATATACAAAGGCACGCAGCCTCGCGCACGGCGACCAACGATCGGCGATGAAACATTGTATGTCGGTACCCGCGTCGTTGAGTCGCCGAATTCCTTCGCCGAAGAGCAGTTCGTCGCGAGACGCTCAACGAGACACACCGAAATAAAAACTGCTGCAGCGAACGATATTGTGTGGTGATTTATATCCCGACTACCTCGTCTACCGATCCCACACGTTGATAGACAGGCCTTTTATCGTTCCAGTGTACCTCGAACGCTCACGCTCATTGTCAATCTCCTGTTTGCATTTTTTGGGTCAGGGCCGAGCAATTTCTTCCCCGCTGTCACTTCACGACTCCCACCACCAGTGTATCGATCCCCCTCTATCAGCTATTTCATATTACTTTTACCGTGCTTTACCTTACGTCACAGTGCATTATCAGCATTATCTAAATACAAAATTATTTAAATAAATTTTAGATAAAATATGCTGTATCTTTTGTTTGTTATTCGAAGACGAATGTAGCGCGAGAATTTATCTGTAACTTTCATCCCTCAAGAGCTTGGTTTGTAGTGTTTATTCGTCCGTCTCACCGAGAGATTTCTCGTTATCTTCAACTCTTATTCGACAGTTGAATACAGCGTCACCATATTTCTTACGGTTTTATCTGTCACAACTTGGTGGCATAATAAATAGTTTATTCGTCAGATTTTATTGGAAGGAGTTCATTCGTAACCTTGTGGGTTATTCGAATCCAGATATCGCGCAAGATTTAACCGTTATTCGAAACTCGATATAACCAGATGATTTATTCGACGCTTTTATACGAGACGAGTTATTCGGAAAGGATAAAATCACATGTATTTTTTGTTCGTTATTTTTATTTGGAATAGAATAACTTGCAACGAGACGTATGTGTCTCGTTGCGAACGAAGTCGTACCTTGGCCCGCACCAATCACCGACTAGGGTCAGCCGCGCGCCAATCCGCGAAACCGGCCCGGGCGCGGACCAATCGACGTGCGCCGAAGGCTCGCGAACGAGCACACGAGGTCCGCGCTCGGGCTATAAAGATCGCGCCGAAACCAGCCAGAACCGGAGTTGGTCTGGAGCAGCTCTCGGGTGAACACCCGAGCCCAGATCCTCTCGCAGCCGCGCTGAATCGTGCTAGCCGCGGTATACTATCGGGCGACCACGACGAAGCGCTGGAATCGGCAGAAACGTTGGGTTTACGTCCCCTACGTGAAACCGAGACCGCGACCGGATCCTGGGAGGCAGTCGATCGCCGGCTTGCTCTTGTCAGAGCACCGAAGGTACGACACTCCGGACCGTCATCCCCACCGCTCGGACCTGTTCCCGCGTCCCGCTCTCCCCTCTGGGACCCTGCGTCGCGCTCCGCACGTTTAGTCGTCGACCGGCCGCAGCAGCGTGTGGAACTCGCCTCTCGGTATACTACCGGAGACGAGCGACCTCGCCGGTTTCGGGCCGTAGGCATTAGGTTTACGTCTGTGCCTACGTGCTCGAGCCGCGGTCGGGCGGGGACGACGGGTGGGGTGTTCCGCGAATTCCATACCCCCTCCTCTCCGCGCCCCGCGTGCCCAGCCCACGGAGGAAACAAGGCCAATTCACTATAGCTCGCTGGGCCGCGGTGGTAACAACACCTCGAGAGTCGGGAGAGTTCGGGATCGCGCCGAGAGCGCCCGACTCAGGCGCCGCTACAGCGAGCACGGCTCGCCCGCGCTCCCCGCGTACCACGCTCTCTACGCGTACCGCGATTTTACCCGAACCGCGCCGAGGGCGTCCGAAGACAAGCACCGTTCCAGCGAGCACGGCTCGCCCGCGTCCAGCGCGTATCATTATCCGCGTACCGCACCGAACCTCCGCGAAGCGTACCGAAACCGACAACCGTACCGGCGCCCCGCGGTTAACCTAGGCTAGTTCCCGCGTAATTAGAATAAGTCAATCAATTAGGTTAAGCTACCCGTGTCGGGCATCCACTCTTACGGATCGTTTATTTTGTTTGTTTGTTTGTTTAATTATTATTAGGCCGGTGGAGAGGCAAGCGGCCATCGCCAGCCCGTCGCCGGACCATCCGAGAATCCGAGCGATTAAACGAGCAGGCCGCTCCCCGTTTCTTTTCTTTTATCTTGACAATATATATATCTTATTTCTTTTCTGCCATTTCGATTAAATTAATAAACTAGTTTCGTTCACTAACGGAGAGTGATTCATTTAACCACCTCATCCTCCCTCCCCGAAGAACCTTGGTCGCTGAGCGAATCCAGGGGAGGGCACGCGCGCCTCGCTCACGCCACAACGCAAGCGAGACGCCACCGTTACAAAATAATTAACGCATTTGAAAAGGATGTTTTGGGAAATCACTTCGGAATAAATGCAAAATCCAGAGCCGACCTCATTTTAAATGAAACAGCGTACGCACCACGGAAACTTTTTGAAATAAAAGATTCTGAATTAGTAGTCATTTTTGATGGAACATATGTTAGACGCGAGAAAAGTAAAAATAATGTATATCAAAGGAAATCATATTCTGGACAGAAGAAAACATCATTATGTAAACCGTTTACAATTTGCACAACAAATGGATATATTATTGACACGGCAGGACCATTTAATGGTACCATGAATGATGCGTCAATCATGAAAATCTTATTAGTAGATCCTAACGGAATAAGTTCATTTTTACAATCCAATGATTTTTGCGTTGTGGACCGTGGTTTTCGAGATGTTGTCGAGCATATAAAAATAGAGGATATAATGTTTTAATGCCAGCTTGTAAAGGAAATCGAGCACAATTGACAACAGCAGAAGCAAATTCATCACGCTTCGTAACAAAAATAAGATGGATTGTTGAAGCTGTCCATGGCGATATTGCACAGAAATATCGTTTATTACACCACAAAATGGACAATAAACTTCTACTATGTCTTAAATCATTGTGTCGAATAGCATCCTTTCTACACAATGAATTTGGTAAAAGATTAGATACAGATCCAGAAATAGATTTAATTATTGATTATATGAAGAATCAACGGATAAAAACAAACACGCTTCAGGAACTAGTAGAAGGAAAAAAATTAAATCGCCGTAGAAAACCATTTACACGAATGACTGCCAACGTTGTAATGGATTTTCCAGAAATGACTGAGAAAGATTTGAAAATCTTGTTCACAGGTAACATACTTTCTTGCATATGTATAACATTATCACATATAAAACTATATGCTACTTATGTAATATTATGTACAGGTACCTCAATTAACCCAGGCAGTATACTATCTAGCGGAGTTAATGAGGAATGATGATATTTTAAATATGGAATATTTAAAGGAAACTAAAAATATTATAAGGGTGAAAGTTCATTCGAGGCATATTAATCGCAAAAGTTATCAATGCTACATTGAATATGTACCACATTCGATTAGTTATACTGCTATTACACGATATACATGCGACTGTGCTAATGGCAACAGAACAGTAGGTTGCTGCTCCCATGTCGCTACCATTATTTACTATTTATCTCATGGGCGATTTAAATCGAAAATTGTAAAACAAGCGGAGATATTAACCAATATATTTGATACGACACATACTGTACCAGTAATTGAGGAAAATAGTGACGAAGATTGAATAAATCTATATTATGATTCCTAAACTTTTCTTTTACACCTACATAATGTCTATTTATATTGCAAATTCGGGAAGACAGGAATAGAATATAATACGATGCGAATAATTGATCAAGGAGGGACATAATCTCCTGATAAGAATTATTAATTAATAATTAGTCGTAAGAAACACTGCACTACACATTATACTATTATAATGGTGTAATTTCATTTGTTTTTCAATATTTAACTATGTTCCACCAATCCGACGATCTTGAAACTTTTGTACGTATTAGATAGGTAACAGAACATTGTTCTTGAATTTTTTGGAAGTGGTCACTCGAAGGGTTGCTTGCTACCCCCACGCCTAAAAAAAAATTAAAAATTAAATAATTTTTTTCTAGTCTTAATAATTTAATTACAATTATGAAAAAAATATATGATATGAAGGAAGTAAGTTCGAATATTTTCGATTTTATTTCATCTCAATATCTTAATTAACAACCGAGAAAAAAAATGTTAAAGTTGAGGGTGTTTACCCTCATATCACCCTTAAATGAAGGGTTAGCGACTTAAAATTTTAGGGGATTGTTTTTCAACCTAAAATGATGGTTTTCCACACAATACCAATAAAATTCCCGCCGGGGCCGCTAGACCTGTCTTATCCACCTAGACCCTTTCATCCGTTCCACATATCGCTCCATCAAGAATTGCACGGGAATGATTTTCAAAATAGAATTAACTTTTGTCAATGGGGATTGCTTCAAAATCATTCATTTTTTTCTAATGTCTTGTTTACGGACGAAACAACATTTACTAATCATGGCTCAATTAATCTACGGAACGCCCATTATTGGTCTGTGGATAATCCGCACTGGCTGCGAGAAATTGATCATCAAAGACAATGGAGCGTAAACGTGTGGTGTGGTATTTTGAACGACAAAGTAATTGGACCATATTTCGTTAACGGAATGATGACGGGACAGAAATACGCTCAATTTTTGCAAGAAGATCTGCCAATTTTGTTAGAAGATGTCCCTTTACAAAATCGCTACGATATGTGGTACCAACATGACGGTTGTCCTGCTCATTATGCACGAGTAGCAAGAGAAACGTTGGATTCTCGATATCCAAACCGATGGATTGGACGAGGCGGAACAGTTTCATGGCCAGCACGTTCGCCTGATTTAAATCCACTGGATTTCTTTTTATGGGGTCTGCTAAAAGAGACCGTGTACACGGATGCTCCAACAACAGTTGAAGATATGCGTCAGCGTATCATCACAGCATGTACGAATATCACGTCGGATACACTTATCAGAGTTCAACATTCCTTCAGAGCTCGTTTACAACAATGTATCGACGCAGACGGCCATCATTTCGAACATTTATAAAATACAGGTATTCTGCTTCCATATTTTAGTTTTATACGTTTTTTCTGTCCTTGACCTTGAATGACCTTGGACTAATTATAGTCACTGAATTCCTAATGAAAGGGACTATCATTGTAGGTGTTTAAAAAATGGTGGTTCCATTTAAAAAAGTCAAGGTGACCTTGATATCTCCAAAAAAATGACATAAAAACAAAATTTTTTTTTGCATCGTGTCAGCCCCATTGTACCATTCAACTTTGTCCTTACCATATTTTACGTATCTTTAGAAACAACAAAGATATTTGAGGTGCTAACGTTTGGTGACTCACCCTGTATATGATCTGAATGGGCAGGGAGACAATGACTTGGTACGAGCCTAGCGATAAATGTCGCTTTCGTTCGTCTCGAGACACGCCCACGATAATGTACTGCCCCATCGACACGGTACTGTAGTAGTAGGCTTTCGTCTATACACATAGCTACACAAAATCAAATTTTGCAAGATCTTTGACAGCTTATATCTCAATAACTATTTGTTTGCGACATATGGTTCTTTTCAAACTTTTTCTCTTCTCGACGAGGAAAAGGTGTTGATGTAAAAAAAACGTTTAACAACAATTTTCTTTGTTAGAAACGATTTTGCGACAAATATCTTTGACAAATGTCCACCGATCCAGAGGTGTAGTTTCACCCCTAGGACGGATGACCATTACTTTTTATACACCCGGTACATATTATTATCTGATAACGTCGGATCAAGATGTCAGTTAATTGAAGCCAAATAAAAATACGAATAAAGATACATGTGATTTTATCCGTTTCGAATAACTCGTCACGAATAAAAGCGTCGAGTGAATCATCTTGTTACATTGAGCTTCGAATAGCTTGTAAAGATTAAGATGCACTGGTTCAATTGAAATCTTACAGATAAACTTCCGTAGCCAGATTCTGATGGACACAATCGTAAGATACAAAGTGGCGCTGCCTTCGACTGTCGAATAATGGTTAAAGATAGGGGAGCGTCGCGAGACTCGGCCGCACGCAGATCGCACCCGCTTCACTCGAGTCTTTTTTCAACAATTTCCCGGTACTTCCGTTGTTTTCAGTGCAACAATAATGAGGACATTAGTGTATATCGTATTGTGATCAATTCCACCGACCCAGACCCACCCAGGTCCGGGTGTTTTTCTCGCATGGGCGCTTTTTCTCGTGCTTGGCGTCACTTAGGGCCCCCAAGATGGATCCGTCTGACGAGCCTAACCTACAAGGCCCACAGAAAAGCCTCTCCCTAGAAAGTTCGAATAAAGAAAACGATCCATCCAACTACCAACTCAAACCTAGAAAGCATAAAGCTCCAAAAATACGCTACCTAGAGCTGGATGTAGATTTTGGAAATTTTGATATTTGCTAAAAGAGAGCGGCAACAACAACTCCAGAAAAAACTCACCCACGCGCCTAACCTCAATGCCGCCAGGAAAAGCCTAACACAACCGCCTCCTACGGACAAACTCGCAACACCCATAAACCTCGAGAAAACTCCATTACCGACGAATGAGTGGGAAACTCCCCCAAAAAACCTGCAAGAGATTCACCACGCTCTCACCGGCACCAGAAGACAACTCAACCGACACAAGTAATCGTTTCCACCCTCTACACCCCGACGTAACCATGGACGAAGAGCCTAACACAGCCGCTTCATCGGAACCACTCCGCACTACCCAACAAAACACAGTCAAACCACCTCCAATAAAAAGCCTGAACATCCCCTATAAGGCTTACACTATAAAAAAAGGTCAGCCCTGACAACCATATTATACAGGGTGGTCCGTTTAAGTGAGGCCACCTAAATATCTCTTCAGGTTATTGTGATGCAAAAAATATTTGTTACGGAATGTGCATGGTGTCAAGGGACCAAATATCTGGTAAGAATATTTTTTTCAGAAGGTCATTTTTTCGGAGATGTCAAGGTCATCGGTGTTTTTTGATACATAACTACATTTGTTTTTATTGCATCATGTAACTGATCGATAAATACATTCAGATATGTATAATAACATGACCTTGAAATGACCTTGATCTTCGAAAATTAAAGTTTTACCTAGAACTGATGTCGAATATCTTTGGCCACGACTCCTGAACCTGTGAATGCGAAGAAAATATTTTTCATCACACTAAAAATGTCGATCAGCAGATGTGTGTGTGTTAACTGTTAAAACAACACTCACTTTCTCTTAAGTTATCATCAGAGATGTTAAAAATTGTCTCCTACGGTGATACATTCCATGAAACGTGCAATGACCGACTGTACAGATCTTTCAATTGTTTCGGAATTAATATCAGCACAAACTCTAACTATTCGATTCTTCATGTCGTCTGGTGTAATTGGTTGTTCATTATAAACTGTTTGTTTCAATTTTCCCCACAAACAAGTCCATTGGTGTGATGTCTGGTGAACGCGATCACCATCTTACAACTCCAGTGCGATCAATCCATTGATTTGGAAATTTTAGATCCAAAATTTGTTTCACAAGACTTGTAGAATGTGCCGGACAACCATCATGCTGATACCAGATTCTTAAACGGATGTCTAGTGGTACATCTTGTCCAAGTATTTGTGGCTCATTTTCCAAGAATGTTGCATACTTTTCTCCGTTTAAAGTATCGTTTATAAAGCAAGGACCAATTATTTGATTATTTAAAATGTCACACCAGACGTTTACACTCCACATGTTTATTTACATTCACGCTCTCGATTGTAGAGTCTTGGTCAAAGCCTACGATCTCGATAGACATCAGTTCTAGGTAAAAATTTAATTTTCGAAGATCAAGGTCATTTCAAGGTCATATTATTATACATATATGGATGTACTTTTCGTTCAGTTACACGATGCAATAAAAAAAAATGTAGTTATGTATCCAAAAACACCGATGACCTTGATAACTCCGAAAAAAATGACTTTCAGAAGAAAATATTCTTACCAGATATTTGGTCCCTTGGCACCATGCACATATTTTTTGCATCACAATAACCTGAAGAGATATTTAGGTGGCCTTACTTAAACCGACCACCTTGTATACGTAGATTCACCAGACCACTACCACGCGGTCACCGCCCACCTCCCGTAACTAAACATACAATTCTACACATTCACCCCAAGGAACCTCAGACCCAAATCTCTACTCATCAAAGAGATAAGGGCAACTTCACCGAGGAAGAAATAAAACAAGAATTAACGGATCTACAACTCTCGAACATCAAAATAATAAAACTTATCAGGTTCATATTTGACAAACTACACCTCGACCGATTCCGTCACCTCATACAGATTTTTCCAGACAGCACAACCAACGAGTTATTCAATGTAAAAGTACTGACCTACCAGAATATCAGGTGGGAACACCTAAGAAAGCCGCCCATCTTCCAATGCAAGAAGTGCCAAAGGCTGGGACACTACAGTAGCAACTGTTTCCTGAAGTACAGATGCGTCAAGTGCGCACAAACCCATGAACCCGGTAAATGCAGCATCCCCCTGCAAGATGACAGATCCGCCTTAAGATGCGCCAATTGCAAGCAGACCGTACACCCGGCCTCCTACAAAGGCTGCCTTACATTAAAATTGCACTTCAACAAAAAAAAATCCATCTTAAACGACCGCCGCAACACAACAACCAATAAAATCGTATCACTGGCCTCATCAGTACTCAGGAACAACACCTCCTACGCACAAGCCGCCAGAAACTCCAGACCACCACCGCACCAGGCAACACCAGGACCACCCGGATACACCGCACCCATCGATCACCAACCACACCAACACCAGCAGCACCACCAGTCCCAGCAATCACCGCCATGGTTACTTGACTTCAAAAATAAAATAACCAAACTAGTTAGTATGCAACTACAAACACTAGCAACCCAAATAGCAGCAAACTTCCAAAAAATAGAATACATTTCCAACTCCTCCTCAACACCGACATCCAAACCAAATCAGAATTGCCGCCATCAACGTAAACTCCATCATAATCAACCATAGAAGACTAGAGCTCCTCCACTTCCTCAGCAAACACAACCACGACATAGTCCTCCTTTCCGAAACCAAACTCTCCGCCAAACACTGACTAACCTTCCAACATTACGACATCATCCGCACAGACCGCCCCAACGCAACCTAAGGTGGTGGTACTGCGATACTTATAAAAAAAGACATACCTTGCGAACCGATCTCCCCCCCCCCCCCACCTACACCGACGTACAAAATACTTGAACATTCCATAGTCAAAATCACCCTCAGTAACAACACCCACCTCTTCATCCTCAGCACCTACGCCAATTTTGCCAATAGAAACCTATTCATAACCGAACTAAACAACCTCTTCGACTCCCTCAACCTTCACCAGGATAACAACTACTACATCATAGCTGGTGACCCCAACGCCCGCCGTAAAGCTTCGGGTAACAAAGCAGACAACCAACGCGGCAGGTATAAGCGACAATGGGAGGACTCCTTCGGAACTAAATACAAAACCAGAATCATCACCCCCTCTCAGCCGACATACAAACCGGCCCAATTCTACCTGGATATCTCTCTCACCGACGCTCGCTTCAACCTGATAACGCCATAAACGGAAAATACAAAACGCTCCCCTACGATAGCGACCACGCGGCCATCTTCCTCTCCTTCGAACTAGCCAACGTCAATTCTCCCCTCTGGTTCCTCCGCTCCCACCATGCACAGATATAACTTCAAAGCCACCAACTGGTCCCGATTCACCGCAAAGTTAGCCAAAAATTACAATACCCAAATCCCACACAACCAGAACCTAACCATCCCCGAAATCGACACCCACCTAAACCAATTCACCGCAGCTATCAACACCGCCATCTCCAACTACGTTCCCAGACACAAACCCTCCGACAACACACACAGATATCTAAACCGAAAAATTTCAAAAATCCTCAAAACCAAATCCTTCATCATAACAGCACTGCACAAACTCCAATCTATAAATCCACATCACAGATTACCCCTAACCTCCGCCTGCAAACTCCTAAAAGAACTGAACAAAGACCTCCAAAACGAAACCAAACTAGCCATAGACAAATACTGGCCCAACACAATCAAAAGGATAGATTTCCGTAACTCCGACAAATTCTTCCCCAAAATAAACTCTATTTTCCGCCCCAAACACCCCATTAACATCAACCAACTGCACATCCCAGCCACCAACATCATCATACACAGAAGCACCTGCGACACTTCCAAAACCTAATAATCTCGACTGCCAATTTGGCTTTAAACACCGCCACTCAACAACCCACGCACTCCACAAACTCCTCCCCGACATCAACCCCATAGTGGCCAAAAGTCACTTCGTAGGGACAGCGCTCCTCGACCTCGAGAAGGCTTTTGATTCAGTCTGGCGCTTCTCTACGAACTTATCAAAAAGAAATTCCCCACGTGACTGACATACACGATCTGGGACATAATCTCCAATAAAACTTTCTCCACCTGGAACGGCAAGCATCTGTCATCCCAAAAATTCACAATAACTGAAGGCCTCCAACAGGGTACGGTCAACTCACCGATACTCTTTAACATCTTCCTAAGCAACCTACCCAAACTATTTAACCTAAACACAGACGGCAAATCCTTCGCTATAGCCTTTGCAGACGACTTAATTATCTACACAGCCGGCAATAAAGTCTCCATAGTCCGCGACAACCTCGAAGCCCTCACGGAAAAAATAAGTAACTACTACATGACCTGAAATCTCCGCCTCAACCCCGGAAAGAGCGAAACAATCCTCTTCGGAAAACCCCTCTACAACCCATCCTCCAAACTCAAGGCAGGCAGCGCAGATTTCCAAATAACCACCTCAATACCGGGCACTAACTCTAAAATGACCATCCCCCATAAAACAGTCGTAAAATACCTAGGGGTCCACATTGACTACCTGCTGAGAAGAAACAAACACATCGAAACCCAACTTGAAATGGCGAGACTTGTCTTTCTCGCCAACAGCCAAATCTTTTATAATAGACACCAATCACAAAAAATAAAAATCATTTTATACATGTGTAGTAGATTTAGGCCAGATGTCGTTGGGTTCTCAATGGCAGGAAGAGGGCCGTAAAACGTCGAGGACCGACGAAAGCCAGACCCAAAGAAGAGGGCCATAAAAAAACGTACCCGACGAAAGCCAGACCCAAGTGAAGAGGGCCATAGAAGGGAAAGTGTCCCTGACGAAGACCAGGCCCAAGGGTAGGCTGGGATTTTCGAGGGACACACACAGGATTTGGGGATGAGTGCGGGTGTGTGAGTGACGACTAGAAAAGGATATTTGGGGAGAACAGACAGATTTGCGTTGACTGCGGAGAATGAAGAACGTGTGCGTTGCTTGAGAGTTGAAATTGTTGTAATTGTTTCCGACATCGAAATTATCTATTCAACACCTTTTTTTATATTTTAAATAAATATTTATTCTAAAACATTGCAACGAGACACGTACGTCTCGTTGCGAGCAAGTTTTCGACCAAGCCCGCACCAATCACCGACTAGGACCAGCCGCGCGCCAATCCGCGAAACCGGCCCGGGCGCGGACCAATCGACGTGTGCCGAAGGCTCGCGAACCAGCACACGAGGTCCGCGCTCGGGCTATAAAGATCGCGACGAAACCACCCGAGAGCGGAGTTGGTCTGGAGCAGCTCTCGCGCGAACACCCGAGCCCAGATCCTCTCGCAGCCGCGCGGAATCGTGCTAGCCTCGGTCTACTATCGGGCGAACACGCCGAAGCGCTGGGACCGGTCGAGGCGTACGTGGGTTTACGTCCCATACGCCGAAACCGAGACCGCGAATAGGTTCTGGGAGGCAGTCGATCGACGGCCTGCTCTTTTCAGAGCACCGTAGTTTCGACACCCGGACCGTCATCCCCACTCCTCGGACCCGTTCCCGCATCCCGCGCTCCTGTCCGAGATTCCGCGCCGCGCTCCAGTTTAGGAGTTTAGTCTCCAACCGACCGCAGCAGCGTGTGGAGCTCGCCTCACGGTATACTACCGGGGACGAGCGACCTCGCCGGTTTCGAGTCGTAGACCCTAGGTAGGTTTACGTCTGCGTCTACGTACTCGAGCCGCGCGGGGACGACAAACGGAGCGTTCCGCGAATCCCGCACCTCCTCCCCGCGCCCCGCGAGCCCAGCCGACGCAGGAAACGTCGCCAATTCACGATCTCTTGCTGGGCCGTGGCCGTTGCGACCATCTCGCCGAGGCGACCGCGCGACGAGAAAATCTTGGGGGTTCGGGACCGCGCCGAGAGCGCCCGATCGCCGTGCCGACGCCAAGCGAGCCCGGCTCGCCCCGCGCTCCTCGCACCTCCGTACCGCGCACCGTACCGAACCTGATTCCGGTTTTCTGCCGTCGTCCACCGGCGGACGGCGCCCACCGCGATACTCCAGACCACCGGGACCAGTACCAGTACCGGAGATACCGACGCTCCGCGTGTAAAGTAGGATTAAGCCGCGTTAATAGTAGATAAGGGCGTTAGATTTAGGTATTCCATCGGTTAGGATTAAGCTCGCGTTATTCGACCGTAATTTAGGTCCGCGCCGTTACCGGGTGTCCACACTCACGTTTCATTTTTTTCTTTGTTTCTTTGTAACCAGGCCGGCCGAGAGACAGTCCCCCGCCGAGGCTCCGTCGCCGGACCAACGGGGAATCCGGCCACCGAGACTAATTAAAATAAAACATTATCATTTCTTTCATTATTAACCGAGCGTTTCTCATTTAATCACCTCGTTCCCCCTCCCCAAAGAACCCTGGCCGCTGAGCCAATCCGGGGAGGGCTCGCACGCCTCGCAGCGCTTCCCGCAACAAGGCATGCACCGTTACAACATATACCACACATGTTACTGGTCCTCCCCATTGTCACATACGCCTCCCCCATATGGTGGAACTGCAATCACATCACCATGGAAAAACTCAGAAGTTTCGAGCGCAGATGTCTCACTGCCTGCCTCAAACTCTATCGATCCTAGCACTCCGAATGGCAACACTTCATCAGTAATCAAACAATTTACAACAGAGCCAACATCCCTAAAATAGGGATAAATCCTCCTTCATAATCAAACAATCCAGAGATTACTTCAGCTCAAACCCCAAAATCGACAACAACATTCTACAGTCCATCTCGTGTCAAGACCCTTCCATCTCCCAAACCAGCTCGCAACAGGCTACATCTCCCCACAGGCATTCATCTCCCCACAGACATTCATCCACTGCGACAAGACAGGACTTATACAAAACGCTGACAATATCAACATCATCTACCACAGGAGACGCAACAAAGCCGACAAACGCATCGCATACCACCACTCGAACCCCAGCACCTCCCAAAACAACTTCAAATACTCCCAAGTCCTTCCCACATGCGAGCAATTCGACTTCCACCGACTAAACCACAAAAAATACTGGTGGCTCTCACGAGAAGACGCCCATATATCAAACCTAATGAATCGTAGAGCAGCACTACGAAGATCTCCATACCAAGCTAGAGAAACGTGCTAAGGCTCACTTCCAAGCCTTCTGTAAATATGTAGTTGTAGATATTATAACCCTCTGTAAATAATTATATATACTGTACATTCAACCCCCTGGGCTTAAGCTAGTTTTGTAAGTTAGCCCTTAATTAGTTACTAAGGCCAATCCAAAGACTGAAACATGGGTTTTTCTTTCTTTTATAGTATTTATTCCTGTTTCTTTTCCCCTTGTACTTTACCAATCAGCCGTAAGTCCTACCCGACTGCAATATTACTAGTCAGTAGCCACGTTCCTAAATAGCTAGACATAAGACGCCGTATATCCGCGAGCTCCGTTTGCGAACGGACCAACGGACACCTACAGCAATATTATTTGGTAGTTTTTTTTCAAATGTTTATTGTTACCATAAAACCAAAGAATGTATACTAAACCGTCAATAAACAATGTTAAAAAAAAAGTAAATATTTAAAAATAAGGATAAGCTAAAACCTATCAGCTACACTGTCACGGATAATGACTCTCGAATAACGTCTCGCCGCTAGAGGCGTTGAATACGTTTATTGGAGCTTCGAATAGACCATAAGTGACGAATGAACTTCCTGTAAGACAATCTCATAGATAAACTATGTCGAATTTATTCTTCAGAAAACTAAATACGAATAAAGGATAACCGAAAATTATCTTTTCTCAAAAATTTTAGATAAAAAATTGCCCGTCACTGTCGCGTCCTCGGGTGCTGCGAATGTATGCATGTATTAGGTCGTCCCATAAATTCGTGCCGAGGATATGTTTATATTATTCACCATTGAAAAGTGTTTTAATGAACAACCGCAGAAATTTTATAATGATGGTATGATGTCTTTGCCAAAATGGTCAGAAGAGGTTGTGGAATGAAAGGGTGATTACATATTTCATTTTTAGAATTTAAATGGTATAAGAGTAAACGGCACGAACTTATGGGAATTTGGTGGGGAGGACACAGAGGTAGGGAGAGGAATCGTCTGTGGCTCGCCAGCCGCAAGTTGCCCAGATTTTGATTACAATTAGATCGTACACTGGAGGGCTTATTGTATAACAAGTTTGGAAAATGAAAATTATTTTTTGTTTACATAAACACCTTAACAGCCCGTTGAAGCATAGCGCGACCTGCTGATACGCAGTATAACAAAAATTTTAATAAAGGTTGTATCAGAAAAAAAATTAAAATAAAAAAGTTAGCATCAGATTCGTATTTTAAACAATACAATACGTTTTCAATTTTTTCCGACCATCGCGATCGCTGTTTCTCTTTCTTTTTCATTCGCTTTCCTCTTCTACGTCAAAAATTTGCTACATACCGTCAATTAAACCATTGACACTAGACCTAAGGAGTAATAAATGCGACTGATGTATATTGCTTTGTAATAATGACAAAACTGCATCTATTCAACCTTTTATACAACCTTTATTGTAATACAGTGAATCTGGGATACACGTCGACAAGGCTTTCAAGTTAGCCGTCGCGGAATTATCGTCACTACCGCGGGATATACCGCGTGAGGGGCCCAGAAGCTCGAGATCCGTTGCCGCCGAGGAGTGTGAACATAACACGAATCGGGTATATCGGTGTGAGACCAGGAAATCACTACTAACCCAATAACAAAACTTCTTTATTTTTTATTATTTTTTTATGGTACTTTCGCCAATGTATTGGTGGAATTTTTCTGATTAAAATCAAACTTCATATCTTCCGGAGTTGTTGGTGTATCTCGATACACAATATTTTTCAATGTTCAATGTATTTCTTAATAACGTATCATATTTTTGACCAGTAAAAGTGCCGTCAATGAAATAAGGCCCAATTATTTGTTGCCCTATGATTCCACACCACACATTAATGGTCCAGCGTCTTTGATGATGAATTTCTCGTAGCCAGTGAGCATTTTGTAGTGACCAATAATGCGTGTTATGTAAATTAACACGTCCAGTGCTGGTAAAAGTAGCGTCATCGGTAAATAGTATTAAAGAGAAAAAAAGTGGATTGATTTGTAGCTGCTCTTGAGCCCATCCACAAAATCTAACACGATTTACATAATCCATGTCATGTAATTTCTCGTGAAGGCTAATGTGGCACGGGTGATATTTGTTTGAGTGAGAATTCGTGACGCACTACTTTTGCTGACTTCAGATTCACGCTGAATCTGAGGATTATGATGTACCATTGCAACAACATTAATTTCATTATCTTTATCACTACATACAGGCTTTTCACGATTCATCTTACGAACAGCGAGACTTCCAGTTTCTTTTAATTTTTTACACAATCTTTCAAAAATCTTGTGTGAAGGGCATATGCGGTTTGGATATCTTTCACCTTACAAATTTCGAGCCACAATTGCGTTTCTCTTACTTTGTCCATAAATTAGAAGCATCTCTAATTGTTCTTCGAATGAAAATTTCATATTGACTATCTTATGTTCACTAACTGAGAAACTGACTGACACTAAAAGTAATGGGATAAAAACAGTCAAATATCTCAGCAACGGTAGGTTTTAGAACAAATACACAATACAATACAATACAATTTAGTCTTTATATACTCAAAATACGCCAATCTATCGAAATCGACCATAAATATTGGACATTTCATTAAAAAAAAACAAAGGTGACCTCTATATCATCTCTACGCCTCCACTTGCAACAATATAACTTATACCATATTATGTAGGTTCTTAAACCCTACAAGTTCTGTATGTAACATTTTCTCGTATTGTTTGAAATAACCAAGATATTCAAGTGGACAGAGCTCGTGGGACACACTGTATATTGCGAATTCACTGTAATAGGCTACCGGTCGGTAAAGTGTTAAGCAAACACAGCGTAGGGTAAATAACGTGACCGAATATTTTTGCGACATAAAATCTGCATATTATTTCATTTATCTATTATTATTCAAGAACATATATTCATTAAATAAATAAAGATTATGTTTCTTCTAACTACAATGTTCGCTTTAATGCATGATATCTCCATTAACCCGTTAACATTATTGAAAGGAAATATAACAACGATAATATCTTATACATCATAGTGTCCGAATATTAATGCGAGTCACGGTATGTTAATCGTCTTTAATTTCATTTATGCACATAATCAGTTCTGTGTAATCTTGAGCGTGATATCATTACACGATGCTAAATAATTCTGTAATAAGCGTACCAATTTTATCTATAAAAGATTCCAATTAATCACAATCCACAGAACTGTAATATGTACATACATATATCTCATTCATCTACAAGAGAAGAGTTTCTCTTATCAATGAAATAAGAATTCGAAATTTCTTTTTTGGAAACCAGAAAGTATTTATTTCTGCATTACTTGATAAAATTTACATTATACATTCTTGCATTGAAATTTTACTTTAAGATTTTGTTCAGTATTCTTAAAGTCAAACATATTCCGTAACATGAGAATTAATATATCTATAGTATATATGCGGATTAATTAAATACGTCGTAAGTTATATGTTGATGTTGTAATCTGCTTGAAGTGTTCAATGCTATACAAACCACGTTAAAAAACCGCGATAACCAAGGCTACAGTTATTGGTAGTATCATGCAGTAGTTCAGAATTACCACATTTTTCGGTTTGCACGTTAACTTCCGTTCTTCACCACCACAACCTCCATGGAAATGCACTAATAATAAATTTATCGGTGAAGATTAATGTGAAAGAGATTGTATGTATGTAAATACCAGAGACCATAATTATTATAACGAAAATTCTAAAAGTTGTGGCATAAGAGTTAAAATTAAATGATTTTGGTTACAAATAAACATTATGAATGACTAAAATTTTTCTGTTCATTAGTAACTATTATCGATGACGGAATTTATTTTTGGTTACGCATAACTGTTATTGACAACGAGAATTGTTTTCGTTTACGAATAACCATTATCGTTGATAAGAATTACTTTTTGGTCACCGTTAACCATTATATTATATTATATATATATACCATTATTGATGGACGCAGATCTCTATGCAAAATAAAAATGTTCTACCCGAATTGCAGTAAACTCGAATGAAATAGAAAATTTTCTTCCTCAATATGTTTAGTAGGTTGAAAATAATATAACAGTATTCTTAAATTGTTCTAATGCTTTTGCTGTTTTAAATTACACGTACTTATTTTTGTCATAAATGCATCAAATCCGCTGTCTAATTATCGATAACACGAGTTTCGTTTTGGTTACGAGGTAAAAGTGCATATTTGATATTTTAAAGTTCCGATAGGAGATTACTCTCTTTCCAAAAACCAACCACGGGTGTTCCTTTGTTTTATTTGCGCAACAAATATAGTCCTGGATAAAAAAGGAAGGTACGTAAAAAGTGTGCGTTTAGTAAGCTGACATTTTTTACACGTTTTATTGACCAAGTAGGCAACTTCGCCGCACTATTAGAATTTGATCATCAGAAAAAAGTTTTTTCCGCTCCACCTTAGTTTGTTAAGTATTTTCAACTTTATAATAAGCGTTCAAATAATTTTAAAATATATTTGGTTAGCTTCTTTATTTAGCTTCGGAACAATGGCAAATTAACGCAAATGTACTTTCTCGAAAGTACAGCAAATATAGCAGACATGAAGCGAGTGCTGCCACAAGCGGTCTATATGTATATTTTTCCGAAAGTATTGTCTACAAAAATGTACATAGTTACTTCACTCAAATAACAGGATTTTAAAAATTATGTACATTATTTGATCATAAACACATACATTTATATTGACACGCAAATGGACATAAATATTATATAACTTTCTTTTTCACATATTAGTTTGTAAAAATGTTCCTCTTCTGTAATACATGATTAAATTGTTAGTAAAGCGATTGTAAGTAATTCTGTTGAGCAACATTTCATGCACAAATTCTTCCTCACCTTGTCAAAGGGTGAATCGTCGAGATTGTTCGTTCCCTCTATGGTTTCTGTTTTTGAAATTGGTTTTGCGTACATTTTACAACCCTGATGATGTAGTATACAAAGCGTTGGAACGTGATCGGAACTGTTATGATTTTCACAAGCCGAGTGTCTTAATGTGACTGATTTCTGCAGCGTCGCGTTAGTTTGTTTTAATAAGATACCGCCGCAGCCTTTGAAAAAAACGTTCCGGCCTATACTACAACGAAATAAACACTTATTATTGATTACGCAATACAAAGGTTGTTGTTTTTTTTAGATAAATATAATTATGCATATCTATTAACCATCAGATTTTAAATACTGAAAGATTAAGATCTTTTTAGCGTCTAAAAAGAGATCAAAATTTTAATTCTTAAACCTACGGTATGTCTTTCGAAAGAAGTTACCTGACATCATAACTTCTTACAGTTGACTTAGAAATTTCTTATTCTGTACAAAGATGTAGCAGTCTATTCATAAGTTGTGTTCTCGTGATTCTATCGCGTTTATGTATGACATTTATGAAACGTCTTGTATAATATAATTTACTCTAAATAATAGAACGGACATCAACATTTCATAATATTTTACGTATTGCGAAGATAAAACAGACACAATTTATTTTTAACTTGCTGTTTCAACCAAACCTACCTCTCAACAAGTATTTGTGTAATCAATGACAGTGTAGGATATTGATCTTGGAAATAAATTTATATTTGGTAAGCAATTGTAGATTATATTATCTAATAGTTATTGTCATTTATACTTAGAAAGTGTTAAAAATTTCATAAATTCATCGCTCATATTAATCGCTCATAATCGAAATGGCGAAATTTAAATTGTAATAAATATTACACTCTTCACTCTTCGTGTAGCTTCACCACATTTGAATTGTTTGAATAAAATTGATATATTACATTTGTCATATGCGACATAGGTATGTATTTCGATATGAGATCAAGTTGTTGAATAAATTTGTCTTTGTCTTTTCTAATTGCGAAAGTTTTCCTGTTCGATGGAGGCTACTCGTTGAAACCATTTCTTCGTCGTTTTCCAACGTAATTAAGGAAATTCTACCGAAGCAACGGCTGACGAACAGCTGTGTATCGTGTATCAAAGCAAATGTACAGCCAAATAACTTGATTGGACGACGTAAAATCGACCTCTTATCAACAGTTGACCCTCGCATCGCTTCTTCGTCGCGATAGGTCCAGCGAAGTTATTAACGTTACTGTCGTAATAACTTGATGATGTCTGTAGTCGTGTACCAATAATATGATGATAATAAAAGAACGATCTTTCCTTTGAGAACCAAACAGCTCGTACTCAGTAATCAATTTTATCCGACAAGTGGTGTGTACCGAAAGCTTTCTTTCGTCTGAATTGAATATAAAAATCAACAAAAATCGAAAGTTCCATGACTAAAGGAGATGAAAACGTTCGCTAGTATACCTTTGGAGATGTAGCGATGACTCACTATTTGGTAAGTACCAATTGCTTGTTAGTTTAATTACACAAAATAAATATCCATTCACCAGAAATGTTTGATTCCATCAGAAGCTTTTTTTGAAGAAGCATTATAAAAAACATATTTCTCATTTGTACTTGTATCGTAGACAGAAGTACGAAGACAGAGAGAGGATCAATCTTTCATGGATCGACCTTCTCTACCTGTGAAACCGAATCGATCTTCAACTTGTTTGTATCTTAGTGCACCCGTAAACGACGTAGAACACATTTACAGAAGCAGTCATTTTGAAAATACGCAGTCGCTGTACGGGTGGAAGAAACGCGTGGGTATTACATCAACAAGAAAATGGCTCTTGACTTCATCGCTGGATGTCTGGGAGGTAATTCTGGAATACCAGTACTGTGTATTATGTATTGTGTATTATATACCAACTCTAAAATCATATGACAAATGAAAAGAGTTAACATTTTAAATGTGAAAATTAAAGCAGGATTTTTATTCTCAGAAAACCGAAATGTACGGGTTTATTAATTGATTATTTAATCGATTTATCAATTAACATTCGTCAATTACATTTATGAATAATGAATTATAGGATTTGCCGGTATTGTGGTGGGATATCCTTTGGATACGATCAAGGTACACATGCAAACGCAAGACTATCGAAACCCAAAATACAAAGGCAATTGGCATTGTTTCCGTACAATCATTACGAAGGAATCGGTAATTATATAATTATACATATAGAACTCGATGATAAAAGAATTACAGTGAATCTTACTATTACTAATATTATTGAAAAAGTTACACATTTTTTCACATAATAGCCAGTTAGATGGTGTATATGTATATTTAAAAATTTAAGCGTTAATAATAATTAAACACATAATATTATAAACTGTAACGAATAGAAACTGACAATAGAATTATGCAGAATAAGCAGGCTTGTGGGGGAACCCAAAATCTCGGAATTCCCGATATGAACTCGGCTCGAGAACGACTGGGCGAATGTATGATACTTTTCGAAACCCCGAAAGTATCCGGCTCTTAGACCATATAGGTATACTTATAGACCCGGCTTCAGATAACATGCACTGTCCCATATATCATCTACCAGATGACGGTTGTGGGTAAAATGCTATAAGCTGTAGAGAAGTCGCATTACAGCCAAGCTGTAGTGTCATGCCGGGTCCACACTGAGTAGATCTGTTCGCGAGCTGTTCGCTAACAGTTCCAGGTTTGTTCGCTTGGTGATTGTGGACAGTTTGTTGTAGATTTTGCTGGGTGCACATACGAAAATTATAAAATATGTCTGAAGAAGATCTTTTACTTGTATCAGCTGCATGTTTAGCAATATAAGAAGATAGTGTTAAGAAAAAAAAAAGCGACAATGCTGACAAAGAGAAATTTTCGAGAAAACGCGTTTCTGGTGGAATATGTTTAACAAATGACTTATTAAAAAACAAAACGGGATTCAGAAATTTTGCAAAAATATTATATAAAGACTGAAAAATTACTCGGTATAATTGGACTAAAAATATAAAAAGATGATACAAATTTTCGAATAGCGATTTCTGTCAGAGATTATTAGTAACTTTACGATTTTTAGCATCGGGTGATTCCTACTCAAGTTTAATACATTTGTTTAAAATATCAAAACAAGTAATTTCTTTTATTTAATAAAAACTGAAATTGTTTAAACTTTTTAAAAAAAGATTGTATGTTTTTTCATCATCTGATAGATTCTCATATGATCTTTAAAAAAGTATAAAAGATCGAAAATGTTCTTAGATCGAAAATGTATTAGTTTAGGAGTTATTAATTCTGTCCTGAAATCCCGTATACTCTATATCAGGCCTGGTAAACGATGGTTCGTGGAACAGATCTGGCTGCTCCTCCTCTTCGCCTGCTCGGCCAGTCAGTTCCCACCAAGTCCACTCCGACTTTTCCTTCGGCATGTATATGTACATACATGAATACGTCGTAATGGTGAGTAACCTGCCGATGAAGGGATCATGTGCTTCGTGCCGAAGGAAAACGCAAAGTGGACATGGTGGGGACTAACTCGCTGAGGCCTACTCTATACCATCGAACACTGTGGTGTTGTTACAAACGCGTCCATATAGACCCGCGAATAGTACCTTTGGTGTACCGCTCAGCGAGCGAACACGCTGCAGCCGGCGAACACAAGTGTGGACCCGGCAATAGAGGGGAAAGTGGAGTCGCTGACGTATCTCATTCTGTATAAATATTTTATTTTATTACTCGTACAGTTTTACTTTACTCTTATTATTTTAAATAGTGCTAATTCATTTTGTCAATTATAATTTCGAAAAAGTTATCTCTTAATGTAGATGTTGATAATATGAAATCTGTATTTATTTCCTCATAACTTTCTTTATTAAAAAAAAAAAAGAATAGTAAAAACAGTATACAGGGTGAGTCCGAAGAAACAGAACACCTAAATATCTCTGTATACGAAGGTAGCAGGAATTTGGAGACTGCGCCTTCTCTCAATGAGTATTAGTCACTGAGCACCTTGTTCGATTGACTGGCATACACGAGGTACTATGTACACTAATCACAATTTATTTAATATCAATATGTACAAAGTGCGTTGCGAAATTCCGTGACGTATTGTATTTAATGACTTCGACGTGGCGATCTGTAGGTAGTGATCTTAGAGCGTTTTGTTCGAGTTTTTAAAGGATCTGCTCGTGTCTCGTTACGTTTCGTCTAACGTCACCTCGGTTGTGTCGTCATTGGTCGGTTGTCGCTGTAGATGGTGGAATGTTGCGTTTTTTAATTGGTCGTGGGTGTGTCTTGGGAAGTTTGGAAATCGGAGGGGGAAGCTGTCAGGAAGCTTGTCTCGTCTTGTCGATGTCTAAATTTATGGTGGCGTTCGTCGCTGTTTCTGTCCTGTCGCACGTGGTGTCCGGCTGTTTTATTGTAGGGTCTCGGTGGCCCTAAAAAGCTGTAAATTATAAAGTTCGGTACCAGTCCGTAGGGTTTCTGCGTCTGGTGTCGGGTTGTAAATCGCGCGGCCTAAGCCGCCGTACGGGCGTTTCGGCACGCGCCGTTCTTCGTTGTTGCGATCTGCAACATGCCGCCCCCCTTGAACGATTATGTTCAACTGGAGTCCCTGTCTATGAATACAATGTGTACGCGATGTGAACTATGTACGTCGATGCTTAATCTACATTATCCTATTTACATGTGTTATACGTTACGAGGTTTTTACACTAATATATACATATATAGCGCCTTATGAATATGTATAATATAGAGTATGAAATAAACTTAAATACTATATCGGTAATGGTGCTAGACATTTAATTGATCTTTTATATTCGCCGCTCGCGGTTCGTATAGTGACGACTCTGACAATATCGTCTTCTCCCGGATGAAGTTGTGTTACTCTAGCGAGAGTCCACCGCATCGCTGGTAAATTGTCGTCACGTACAGTAACGATGCTGCCTATTTCTATTTGCTCTGGTTTACGAGTGTGCCATTTTTTGCGTGTGGTGAGTTCGTGTAGATACTCCTTACTCCATCGTCGCCAAAAATGTTGTCGCATTTTCTGAACGTGTTGCCACGATGACAATCGACCAGTAGGGATCTCTGACCAGTTATGATCGGGTACAGTAATTAGTGTGTCGCCTATCAAGAAATGTGCAGGTGTTAGGACGGAAAGATCGTTTGGATCGGAGGATAGAGGTGTCAGTGGTCGGGAGTTCAAAATAGCCTCAATCTGGTTAACATATGTTAATAACGCCTCATATGATAGTAGGGTTTCGCCTATTATTCGCGTCATGTGAAATTTGAGTGACTTTACGGCCGCCTCCCAAAGTCCCCCAAAATGCGGCGAACGTGGTGGAATGACGTGCCACTGTATGCTTTCGTTGGCTAACGTGTTTGCGATACTATTGTTTATCGATTGAGATCTTACAAATGCGTACAATTCTTGCAATTCTCGTGTAGCGCCCACAAAATTTGTCGCGTTGTCCGAATAGATATGAGCGCTTTTCCCTCTGCGCGCAAAGAATCGACGTAGCGCCGCGAGAAAGGCTTCCGTTGTCAGATCGCTTACGATTTCTATATGTACCGCCTTTGTCGCAAAACACACGAAGATGGCCAGGTACACCTTTACTTTCCCGCGATTTCGTTTAATTTTTTCTTTTATGAATATTGGGCCACAAAAATCAACGCCTGAATGCAAAAATGGTCGTGTACAATTGACTCTGTCTTTTGGTAGATCTCCCATTAGGTAATCTATTGTCGTGGGTTTAGCGCGCCGACAGGTAACGCAAGCGTGAATAATGTGTTTTACCGAATTTCTGCCGCTCGGAATCCAGTACCTTTGTCGAATGGAATGAAGAGTCGCTTGGATTCCGCTGTGAAAGTTTTGCAGATGATGATGCCTTATAATCAAGTTTGTGACGTGATGGCCCTTTGGTAGTAACAATGGATGTTTTTCTGAATATGTTAGCTTGGAGTGTGCTAATCGACCGCCTACTCTCAATAATCCGTCCTTGTCTATAAATGGATTTAATGGGGATAATGCGCTACTGCTATCGTTCTGTTTGGTGATGCTATGAATTTCCTTGCCAAACCCTTCCTGCTGTGTGAGCTTTATTATTCGCAAAACGGCCTTGTTTATCTCGTCTGTTGTGAGTCCAATTGTAACGCGTTCCTTGCGCGAGCTGTTAGTGCGAAACCGAAGGCAATATGCTACGACACGTTGTAGTTTCAAAAATGATGAGAATCGCTGTAATGTTTCGCACTCTGTTTGTTGAGTAACGAACGCTTTCAGGGGGCGCATTTCCGGTATTTCCGTTGCAGTTAATTTAGTAGTTGGCCACTGACTTTCTTCAGACGACAGCCACGTGGGCCCAAATTGCCATAATCTGTCTCCTATATATTCTGCAGTTGTTAAACCTCGCGATACTTTGTCCGCTGGGTTGTCGCCTGAAGGTACATGTCGCCACTCGTATTTACTCGTGATAGATTGAATTTCCGCTACGCGATGAGAGACAAAGGTTTTTAGAGCATGTGGGGATGAATTTATCCAATTTAGTACTATTGTTGAATCTGTCCAAAATTTGATTTCGTTAAATTGTAAATGACGTAAACTGTTTAATACATTATTAAATAACTTAGTCATCAGATGTGCAGCACATAACTCTAGTCGCGGTAACGTCAATGTTTTCAGCGGTGCTACCCGCGATTTGGCACATAGCAATTGCGTTTGTATATCCCGACAGTTCCGCGCTCTTATATAAATGCATGCTCCGTACGCTCGTTCACTAGCATCACAGAATCCGTGGAGTTGTAGCGACGTGTAGTTGTTAATTACTACTTTACGTGCTATGTTTATCCTTTTTACGTATGTTAAGTCTTGACAATAGTTAATCCACTTTGTATGGAGTTCTATCGGTACTGATTCATCCCACTCTAATTTGTTTGCCCATAGCTCTTGCATAAGTATTTTTGCTCGAATTATGATCGGTGCTAGCAGTCCTAGAGGATCGAATAACTGTGCTACCTGTGATAATATAGTTCGTTTTGTTATGCGTTTTGTAAATGTGAATTCTCTGTTCGCGTAGCTTATCGAATCCTCCCGTGCGTTCCACTGTATACCTAGAGCGTTTACTGTTTCGTCTAGGTCTAAGTTAAGGTGAGCCTCCTCACATTTATCTTGTTGGCCGTCAATTAGTTCGGGGACGTTGGATGCCCATTGTCGGAGTTGAAATCCTCCCTTTTGACAGAGCGTCGTGATTTCCTCCCGAATTTTGATCGCGTCTTCGTACGTTCTCGCGCCCGTCAGCAAATCATCAACATAAAAGTCTGTACGAAGTATTTCCGACGCTATTGGGTGATTCGCGGCTTCATCCCTTGCTAGTTGGTGTAATGTTCGGATGGCTAGGAATGGAGCGCACGAGGTTCCATATGTTACTGTATTCAACTTATATGTTTTTATGGGTTGATCTGAAGTTTCCCGCCAGAGAATTTGTTGGTATTTGCGATCGTCCGGATGAATTTCTATTTGTCGGTACATTTTCGCGATATCTGCTGTCAGTACATAAACGTGTGATCTAAACCGAATCAATAGAGAAAATAAATCGTCTTGGATGGTGGGCCCGGTCATAAGTGTCTCGTTCAACGATATACCTGTCGAGGTTTTGCATGACGCATCGAACACAACCCGCAGTTTTGTGGTGAGGCTGTTGCCTTTTATTACCCCGTGATGCGGCAGGTAGTAACCGCTATCGGTCGCGGAAGACTGTGTTACGGTCATATGCCCTAAGCTTTCGTATTCTCTTAAGAATTCCGTATATTGAGATGCTAATTGAGGGTTTCGGTTAAATGAGCGTTCTAAACTATAGAACCGTTTTACTGCTACATTGTACGACTCGCCGAGTCTCGTGGTACCCTCTTTGAACGGAAGCCGCACGGTGTATCTACCTGTTTGTGTATTACGGGTACTTGTTTCTTGGTATCGTTTTTCGCATTCTGACTCTTCCTTTGATAGGGGGGACCGTTCAGGACTGTCTTCCACCTCCCAGAATTTCGCGATTTGGTTATGAAGCGAATCTAGCGCTAAATTGCAAACCCGTGAGTTTAATTTATTTGTTGTCGGTAAGTTGCCCGATACTACCCAGCCCAATCTGGTTTTTTGTAGGATAACAGACGTATTATTAAGGGTGATTTGACCGATCGCGAGCAGTTTGTAAAAAAGCTCGGCTCCGATTAAGCCGTCAATTCGCGAGGGTTTGTGGAAGTTGGGATCCGCTAAGCGTATGTTCGCAGGTATTGCTAGTTCCGCGGCGTGTATCGCTTGATTCGGGATGGATCCGCTGATCCGGGGAACTACCAAGAAATTTAGTTTGGCGGTGAATATGTTCATGCGCGATTGTATCGTGGTGCTAACAGACGTTTTAATTGTCGAAACGATTTGATTTATGCCGGTCACTGGAATGTTTATTGGATCGCGCCGGAGACCGAGCTTGGCGACTAAGTTGTCTGTAAGGAAATGCGATTGAGATCCAGAATCTAGCAAGACGCGACATGTATGAAGCTTGCCGTGTTCGTCTGCAATGTGAATCAATGCAGTCGACAATAGTACTTCCGAAGGTGAATTCATTGAACTTAGCGTGGTAGTTGGAGACAGCGAGGGTTGGTTCGATTCTTGATTGTCTATATGTAAAATTGTGTGGTGCTTTCCCTTGCATTTTTTGCACGTGGTTGCTTTACAATTTTTAGTCGCGTGATTTGAACGAAGACAGTTATAACAGAGTCCCGCTTTCCGTACCAATTCAATTCGTTGTTCTACGTTTATGTTTACAAGCTTCGGGCAGTATTGCGAATAATGACCTCCTTTGCATAAATTGCAGATACACGGAGATGTTACGCTGCTTGGATATGCGAGTGACGATTTCGAATGATTATACTGATTCTGTGGTGCTGATGTACGTTGTATGGGCTGATACGATTTTCTACATATTTCTTGTTGCGACTCTTCTAACAATTGACAACGGTCATGCAAAAATTCTAATAATTCTTTCACGGTCGGAAATGTTTTCCCCTGTGTATGTTCCTTCCATTTGATGCGAGTTTGTTCGTCTAGTTTCGAGACGATAGCATATACTGGAAAGGCTTCTAAAAACGGTTTGTCTAAGGCCTCTAGCGCGCGGTAATGTTTGTTAGCTGTATCTAACAGCTCTCGTAAGGAATTTTGTTGCGTTCTAGTGACAAGAGGCAATTCAAACAGTGCCTTTACTCTATTATTTATAATAGCGGTGGGATTATCGTAACATTTTTCTAAAATGTTCCACGCGACCGAATAGTTGGCTGCAGTGGTTTCTAATGATTCTATTTTTTCCGCTGCTTTACCTGTCAGACACGAGCGTAGGTACATTAATTTCTGTGCGTCTCGAAAATGTTTGTTATCGTGTACGGCTGATTTGAATGTATCTGAAAAACCTGGCCATGCTTCGTACGACCCGTAAAACTTAGGCAGGTGCATTGTAGGCAGTTTTACATGTAATTCGTCCGTACTCTCAGTTACGGAAGATACCGGTTGGCCCTTGCCTGACGTTTCCTCAACCTTTCTCGCCGCGTTATCGATTATCGTTTGTGCTTCCGCAATTGCCTTAAAATAAGCGTCTTCGAACTGTGTTCGTTCTTGTAACCGCGTCTCAAATACTTCCGGCCCCGCTATTACTTCTAGTGCGTCTTGAATCAAATCGAATGATTTAAGATCCTCCTGCATTCTCGCGATTCGCGTCCGCAGCTCATTGCTCGTGGATTCTTCGGCTTTATTACATTGATCTAAGTATTTACGAAACGCAGTTGCCTTTGCTTTTAGGGAAGCGCGTTTCCTAACTAGTTCTGATTCGCTCATTTGCTTAGAGTTTGACATGTTGACTAATTACGTTATATTATGCCGAAACCGAAAAATATAAAACGGAACGGAAATATGCGACTAGCGACTTACGAATCTCGTCGTTCCCCGTTGTGTACGCTGTGATTCGGCAAGCTCCAGATGAGATCCTCCTATAGATGTTTCCGCAGTTCTGCTTCCGTGACTGGTAGTCGCGATGGTTGATGACTCTCGATGATCCCGATGCGCTTCCTCGGCAGCGATGATCTCGATGTCAAATGGTCGATTGCAGTCGGCGGATGTGACGCTCCTGACGTCACCGAATCTGCTCGCTGCGGTGCGGATGTTGTACTCCAGTACAGCCGAATCCGTGATGATGATGTTCCGGACGTTGTGTCTTTGCACAACCGAATCCGGTGTTGTTGATAGGGAGGCGATGCTACAGCACCGTTGAATCCGTACCCTTTGTTCTGGATGCTGCAGAGGTGATGCTCAAGGCACGACCGACTCCGCTGCTCCTTGCACTTGCTCTTCCGAATTTCGCGATGCACGTATACTGATGGACACAGATACCACGGTACTGTGTCCGGCTCGAAGGACCAAAATTATGTATACGAAGGTAGCAGGAATTTGGAGACTGCGCCTTCTCTCAATGAGTATTAGTCACTGAGCACCTTGTTCGATTGACTGGCATACACGAGGTACTATGTACACTAATCACAATTTATTTAATATCAATATGTACAAAGTGCGTTGCGAAATTCCGTGACGTATTGTATTTAATGACTTCGACGTGGCGATCTGTAGGTAGTGATCTTAGAGCGTTTTGTTCGAGTTTTTAAAGGATCTGCTCGTGTCTCGTTACGTTTCGTCTAACGTCACCTCGGTTGTGTCGTCATTGGTCGGTTGTCGCTGTAGATGGTGGAATGTTGCGTTTTTTAATTGGTCGTGGGTGTGTCTTGGGAAGTTTGGAAATCGGAGGGGGAAGCTGTCAGGAAGCTTGTCTCGTCTTGTCGATGTCTAAATTTATGGTGGCGTTCGTCGCTGTTTCTGTCCTGTCGCACGTGGTGTCCGGCTGTTTTATTGTAGGGTCTCGGTGGCCCTAAAAAGCTGTAAATTATAAAGTTCGGTACCAGTCCGTAGGGTTTCTGCGTCTGGTGTCGGGTTGTAAATCGCGCGGCCTAAGCCGCCGTACGGGCGTTTCGGCACGCGCCGTTCTTCGTTGTTGCGATCTGCAACAATCTCAGTTACTCTTCGTTGTACGAAAAAACTTCTTAGGACAAAGTTACACTGTTTGAAGGGCCACATGTAACGGGGTAAGAGAAAAAATTTTCAAGGTAAGATGGAAAGAATTCATCCATGTAACACAACATGACCTACAAATGACCTTCAACCCAGAGAAATGGAATAAATAAAATTCAACGTGTAAGATTCATTTGCTTTATTTCTGTCACGCAAAATGTTCAAAAATATTCCCTCTCGTTTCACAATGCGTTACTCGAAGGAAGATAAGATTGACATGATTTTCATTTATGGAGAAAGTGGACAGTGTTTAAGAGAAGCAGTGCGGTTGTACAAGGACCGATTTCCTAATCGTAATTGTCCATCAGTTTCCGTTTACTCCAATTTGATAAATAAATTCCGTGAAACTGGTAGTGTTGAAAATAAAAAATGTACGAAGGTGAGAACTTCACGGCTAAATGAATGTATAGCAGCTCAAGGGAATATTTTTTAACATTTTGCGTGACAGAAATAAAGCAAATGAATCTTACACGTTGAATTTTATTTATTCTATTTTTCTGGGTTGAAGGTCATTTGTAGGTCATATTGCGCTACATGGATGAATTCGTTATTTTGTCAACTACAACATTACGTTAACGAAGATATATCATTCCATTTAAAAAAAACATCGATGACCTTGAAATCTCATTAAAAAATGACCTTGAAATTTTTTTCCCTTACACCGTTACATGTGGCCCTTCAAACAGTGTAACTTTGTCCTAAGAAGTTTTTTCGTACAACGAAGAGTAACGGAGATATTTAGGTGTTCTGTTTCTTCGGACTCACCCTGTATATGTATTGTATCGAACACACGATCCAACATTTGAAATTATCTTGTGACGTCAGTTAAAGGCGCCAGTACAGTGAATTCTCGATGTATGTCACAACACGGGTCTTGCCAGCGTAGTGTATCGTCCATTTGTTCGTTATCGTGGAGTAAATTGTAATATTCGGCGGCATACTGCCTGACAATGACAGTGGCATTAGTAGTGAAAAATGTTGGAAATACGAGGTGCAGTTTCAGACGCCTCATGACAGGCAGTATGCCGCCGAATATTACAAATCACTCCATGATAACGTACAAATAGGCATTTTAGAGACCGAACAGTCCTAAACTGGACTTTTAGGAAACCAAATTGATCACTTCTGAATTGCTCATTGCGATATTGAAGCGTCAGTTTGACTCCCCGTGAACGCTTGCAAGTTCGTATACGTATTTGAGTTTCTTCTATGTGTATGTGGTTACACAGAATCATCAAGGCGGCAAAGCGGTCCACGCGCAGTTCATATGGTACAGGCCTGAGGTGACTCGAGAACTAGGACCGTCAGAAGGGGCGTAGCAGTCGAAAATGCCTCGGAAATTGCTATTAATTCCGAAGCCTGTCTTATACCTATGCCGGGTCTATAAGTATGTATGGTCTAAGATCTTCCGGCTCCGTATGTCTCTTCGAGATCCCGAAGCTATCCGACTACATTAGTACAAACGTATCGAGATCCCGAAAGGGCGTATCAAGAAATGATCTGACTATCTCCGTATATCTATACAATACCATACATATACAGTGAATCCGCGTTATATGTCAGCAGCTCGGGTCTTGTCGCGGCCGGGGAACTATTCTTTGATTCAGTGCCGAACGTAAAAAAGGACAGCGATAGTCACCGCCATTTACAGTTCTCCGCGTAAACACGTCGTATGGGAAAGAAAGAGAAACGGAGAGTCGAAGCGTTCGGGAAAGATGAAAGACTGGCGAGAGCTCAGGCCTTTCAATCAAAAGTTAATCTTTTTTATTATGAATTATTTTTTTACGAGACTTTCACCAATATATTTCTTAAATTTTTCTGATTACAATGATACCAAACATGATACAATTCGGATCAGATTTACACTAATTTTCCAATATAATTGTAATATAACTGTCAATATAATTGTAATATAATTATCAATATGGTTGTAATATAATTGTCAATACAATTATAATGGGAAGTAACTTTCATCGTTCATTACGCAAGTAAATATGATCGCAATTATATCATATTTGGTATTATTTTTATTAGAAAAATGTTACGAATATGTTGGTGGAAGTCCCACAAAAAAAAATAGATGGAAAAGAAAGATGTTTTCTTATTGGATTAGTAGTGGCCTCCTGGTCTCACACCGATATATCCGACCCGTGTTATGTTCACACTCCTCGGCGGCGGCGGCTCTCGAGTTTCTTGGCCCCTCACGGGGTATAGGTATAAGGTAGTGAGGATAATTCCACGACGACTAACTGGGGAATCTCACAAGTACGTACATATTATTATGAACATACAGGCATATATGTTATATATAAATTATACATACATGTACGTGTGAATTCAAGAATGGAACACAAAGTGAAACAATTTTCGCTATTTCTATGAATCATTTATATGCGGTGAAGTTTTAATTACTTATTTTTATTTTAATATTACAGTGAGGAAGGAATGTTTCGAACATTTAAGAAAAATCGAAACCACTTCTATCAGAAAACGATCGGTTTCAAATAATCAAGAAATTAAAAAAGATAATACAATCAATGAATATACACAATGAAAATAATCTACTTCCGTCATGTACTTGAATTACCATTAACTGGACTGCGGATCTTTATGCAAAATAAACATTTTTCAAGCGTTGTGAGACACAAAAACTAGACAAAAGTGAATTTTATCTGTTAACCATTTTAGTAAGTTGAAAACTGTGCAATAATACTCTTAGATTCTTCTAACGTCGTTACAGTTTTGAATTACATATATTCATTTTTGTTATAAATGCATAAAATCTGCAGTCTACTAATAACATTATCATTCCGAAATTACAAGATAATGATTTCCGTAAAGTTGTGTATGTACAATACAATTTAAAATATAATATTTATTATACTCTATATACATATAATTACTTGTACATTTTTTAACTCACACATGTACAATTTGTATATAATACATTTATGTATATATCTGTATATTCATATTAATATGTAAGCATTGTGGGATTCCCGATACATCGCATTGTATGTATACTGTCACGTCGACCAGTTTTCGTTCCTGTCAAAAGGTCGGAAAACTGAGCGACACCGGGTATTTGCAGGCCGGAAGGCTGGGCCACGTTCGGTCCACTTCGGTCCACGTTTGTCCAGGACAAACGACTTCTCGCAGATTCGGTTTTCGCGAAAGATTATCGGAACGATTATTAGACACCCAGAGGTGCCGCGCAAACGACTTCCTGAGAATCGCGAAACACGAACGGTAATTCCGAATCTGCGAGGGCCGCGCAATATTCTGGAAGTCTCGCGAACAAATTCAGGATTCTACGCGGAAGGAGCTCGGGGTATTGCCCGCGGTGGGAAGGCGCTCGAAGTTGGTGCTTCCCCAATCATAAAATCGACAGCGGTGCGAGCCTCCCACGAATCCGCGACTCCGCGTTACAATCCCGGTAACGTACAACCGTCTCGCGACGGCCACGCGGCCCTCCGCTGTCCGACCGAATTCGCGTTCCCTCGACTCGCGACCTACACGAACGTTCTCTGCTCGCGATTCTCGGCCCTATCGAGATCTCGTCGTCTCGCGACGCGAATTATGACCCACGAAAACGCTACCCGAGCCAACACGAAATTATCAAAATAGTACGAAAGCTTGATCGGCGCTTACCAACGGCAACAGCTTGTGACTGCGGTTCTTTGGCAGCTGCCTCTCGCTGGTTCCTATTTTTCGGCAACGCAAACTGACTTTATAATTTAGACAATCGTTAAACGACTATTACTGACTATGGCCAACGACACAGTGCCCTACTTTTCAGTGGCTCGGGAACGCGGAAGTGGGGCGTCCCTCACTTTCCTCATTCTTTTGACGCGACGCTCAGGCCTATTAGAGCCGCTATCGCGGCAGGGGCGGATCCTGTGTTACAGGGTCCCTCGGCATCCGGTGAATTGCGATCCCTTTGGCGGTTGTCCCCGATGATTGGTCACTTCGCGCGGAGGAAGGTTTCGAGCCGGTCCCGCGCGGGTCCTGGTTTATCTCAGGGCGAGACAGCGACGGGGTGGAGATGATCTTGTTCGGTGTCTCAGTGCGGAATCTCCTCCGGAGCCGGTCCTGTGAGCGTCTCTGTGAGGTTCCTCGCGTTCCTTGGGGTGTTACGGTCCCGAAAATTCGCGTCGCGCCAAGTGGCGCGGCGTTCAAAACGCGTTAAATCTCGTCCCTTGGGTTTCCGGCTCGCGACTGCATCGTTTTCGCATCGGCACTGCCAGAGGGCAGCCCGGCCTCTCTTTTGTGGGGCGGCGGCACGGTGGCGCGTAGGTTGCACGTTGTGCGCCTGCGCCAAGTCGCATGCGGATGGAACGAGTCGCGTTCGCCGTCAATTCTTCCTTCTTCTCTGGGGCTTCTTCGAGAGAACCTCGCTGCGCACAGACGCGTCTTGTCTTCAAAAAGTTTACTCTGCGGCGTAGTACCGCACGACCGTGCCGGCTCCGGACATTGTTGTCGCGATTCGTTCTCGGGTGTCGCGAGCTCTCCTTCGGAGTTTGTTCAATAAACCTCGTTATTTCGGTTGCTACCCGACGTGTCCATTACTCGTGAGGAGTGGGCCTCACGCGCATAACCTAGTTCCTCCTTGCCGCGACCACGTGGCGCGTCCATCTTGGGCGCAGTTCGTCGGGACATTTATTCCGAGCGTTCTCGCGAGAGGACGTGTGGCTTCCGGCCACTGGTGACCCCAATCTCTCGTTCGTTACGAGATCTACGTTCCTGGTCCCCACATTCGTGGAGGACCGTCGGAATACACCAATACGTACATCGGTACGCCATAAAATCCCCACACTTTACCGTTTCGGAGGGACGTAGGCAAATCTTGCCACGTCACAATACATAGTACTGTGGAGAGCAGCAATTGGGACAAGACCGTCCACACCATAGCGTCCCCTTCCAGTAAGCGTCGTTACCATGGGGTGCAAGCAAGACGCGAGACACCAGCGAACGCGACGAAAGTTCGTACTGCATGAAAGAGAGGTTGGTGGGTGAAGTAAGCGTTTGAGGAACCCCTACCGTGCCCATCATGGGTGTAGAGTGTAGATATTATCACGTTCCTTATTTTTCCGGGCCTCTTACAGAGGGGGGGGGGCGATAGGCAACTCCGGGTATTTACAGGCACGGGGGCTACGCACGCCCGCACGTAAGGCAGTCCACCCGGGATAAAACGTGGGCTCGGAAGCGTCGGTGACACGACAGAGTCGTTCGCGGTTTCAGGCGCCATACACCACTGGGTGTCATACGAAAGTACCGGATCTGGGACAATACCTCCGAGGGCACGGTCGCGAGGGCTGAATGAGCCTGCTACGGGTGCAAGATTCTACGTAGGATTGAACGGGCCGTACCCCGCGACGGGAAGGGACCTCGTAAAGAAATTGAGACCAGTTACCAAACTTTAAAGATGTTAAAAACAAACAAACAAAACATCGTCAAAATCGTCAGAGGATGCCGGTTAGAAGGCCAGCAGCAGACAGGTCGAGCGAAGCGCGTCGTTACAAAACAATACGAATACGGTACATGGTCGGCACGCTCGTACTTTCGGTTGATTACAATTGCAGAGCTCACGGCAACAAACCGTCAGCTCGATTTGGACCTGACTGCCCACTTGGATTTTCAGAATCGTTCGAAGCAACTAACAGTCAGAGCGACTGTAAACATTCGGGGCAACAAACGGTCAGCTCGATTTAGACATGACTGCCCACTTAGAGTTTTTAATCTTCGGGGCAACAAACAGTCATAAACGTTTCATGATATGAACGTACGTGGCACCGAACTATCGAAAGAATTTGTTCTTTTACAGTCACGTCGAAATTGAGCTGACCGTTTGTTACCCTGAGCTCTTCAACTTTTTCCCCTGATCTGACCATGGCACCCGAGCATATTGATGCCGCTGCTCGCACGGACTCCCCAGCACGAAAAACAGCTTTCCGTTACGCACCTCCCGTCGTTGAGGGGTTAATACTAAACCTACCGACACTTCTTGTAGACCTATTCCTGCGTGTGCGGTCAAAATGACCGGTCCTTAAAAAAAGTTATTGTTAATATAATTAAACGTAGATAATAGCCAATTTGTTGCTGACTGAATTAGTAGATAAATAACTTCCATAAAATGACGATACATATTTATTTTTATATAATTTTAATTATTTAAAAAATAATGCGATGCTTTTCCCTCGATTTGCAAAATTGTACTGTGTCGTCCACCTTTGCAGTTTGGATGTATTTGTCATGAAACGTGCGTAACTTGATAGCGTCTCATTCAATAAGGCGGCTCATTTATTTTGAGTTCGCCATGCCACATTGAGAATAGCCTTTCTTTTATACGGATTGTTTAGGTTCAGAGGAGCTATTAAATTAGAAGAGCTATTAATAAGTCCCAGTTTTTTGTAGATGAGCCTACAATTTTTTACACCTTTCTTTTAGACCAGGCCTATCCAACACGCGGCCCGCAATCTACATTTAGCCCGTTCTCCCAGTTCTTCATGCCGCTAAGATGAGAAATGACGTTCTCCCACTATTTGACACGGTCGTATCGCCAGAAACGCATGGCATTTATTTTCATCGCGGAACTATTCATATCGTATATTATGATATATGAAGGAGCCTGGGTGATGGCTTAAGTAGTGGGGGAACGGACAGATTTATGATAAGGACCGTGTGTGGCCCGCAATGAAGAAAAAGTTAGACAGGCTTCTTTTAGAGGATATTGAGACGAATTCGGCAAGGTATCATAAAAAAATATTTTTTTCTGAATCTAAAAAGACTGAAGAAAACTTTTAATCGGAAGAATTTTGCAAGATTCTATTAACACATTCGCGACGGGATATACCACCGGTGGTACATTCTTGTCTGTCTCATGGGACGGGATGAGCCACCGGTAGTACATACACAATTGTCTCATCGGTACGATAAACAACCCCGTCCCACGGCGGGAACACTAAATTCAGGCCCCGTCGCGAACATGTTAAAGAGGAATATTAAGCTACACTATTGTACATTTTTCAGAACTGTTAATAGATTAGCGTTAGTCATTTTTTACTTGATCTCTCGCGTACTGTTTGTAAACATTTCGTTCTGTGCTATGAAGCACATTATGCAATGGCAGCACGTCAAGTATTCGATAGGAAATTTCCTAGATGCTGGATCGGTCGTCACAGTGTAGTCAATTGGCCAGCTCGTTTTCCCGATCTTCGTTAGGTTCATTTTCATGGAATGCATTGAAAGAGAAACTTTATAAATAATCTCCAACAATGCCGGAAGATATGCGACAGAGAATTGTAGATGCATGCTAAACCACTAATGCAGACGTCATAGAAAGAACTAAGCAGTTGCATCTTAACCGTATACGCGATTGTATTACTGCTACTGGACACCACTTTGAGTATCGATTCAATTAAGGTAAATGATATTTTTTTAATGTTCCCTTGGTTTAGATGAAGAAGAAATACATTTTATGGTGCTTGCCGAATTCTTCTTAATATCTCCTAAAAGATGAGTGTAAGAAATTGTACAATCATCTTAAAACTCTCTTTGAACCATGTTATTGTAACTAAAAAATATTCCGATTGAACTCTCGCATAGCTCGCAGGCACAGCTACTTGCATAGCTACGGACAAGTGTCCTAGTGGAGTGGAGGTAGGCCGTAGCACAGTTGTAGCTGGCCACGTAACTGTGACAAACATGCAGTGTGACAAATAAATGCAGCCGTGCCCGCAAGGGCGTGGCTTAGTGTCCACCGTTTGGTGTATGCCCAGGGCAAGAAAATTGCTGCCCGTACGGACAGACGCTGAACAGCTCTGATATAGATAGTCAGATCGTTTCGACATCCCTATTTCTCGATACACTTTTTCCGGATCTCGATATGTTCGCATGTAAATAGTCGGATAGCTTCAGGATCCCGAAACGTATCATACTTTCGGGGGCCCGGTCAGTCTCGCCCGAAAAATCCCGACCCGACCCGAACCCGAAATCTCGGGAACCCGTACACGCCTGAGAATAAGTAATTATCTTACCTCATTCTTCTGAATGCGAACTAATACTTGTCATTTTAGGTAGCAGGCCTTTATCGAGGTATGACGTCGCCAATGACAGGCGTAGCAATGGTGAACGCAATCACCTTCGGTGTATACGGTCTGACTCAAAAACACATGGCCAACAGAGATTCCCTTTCATCGCACTTCATCGCCGGTACCATAGCTGGAATTGCCCAAAGTCCTATCTGTAGTCCGATAGAGTTGGCTAAAACTCGTATCCAATTACAGACGTCGAGCGGCCAATTTTCTGGACCTCTACAGTATCTGAAACATACTTATAAATACGAAGGTTACCGAGGAGTATTCAAAGGATTCAATATCACGGTTCTCAGAGAAGCTCCCAGTTTTGGCGTCTACTTCCTAACATATGAAGCAATAACAAGATCCTCCGGTAACGAACCAGTTTCAACACCGTGTATGCTACTAGCCGGAGGAATTGCTGGAACCGCTTCTTGGGTGCTAACTTACCCTCTAGACGTGATCAAGTCTAGAATCCAAGCCGATAACAATCGTTACACGGGAGTGGTTAATTGCTTTAGACAATCGATCAAAACCGAAGGTTATTCTTGTTTGTACAGAGGTGTGAGTTCTACGATTCTCCGAGCCTTTCCCACGAACGCCGTAACATTCACTGTGGTCACGTGGATCTTTCGAATATGTGGTCAAGAAACTCATGAGACATCCCAGACAAAGAAACTTGAAACTGTTCAAGCCGTCAGAAAAATGTCCGACGTACCTTTCCTTGAGAAATGGAACTCGTTTCCCATAGATGCTTCTTACAGTATAATAGTCCCTAGATTTACGTATTCGACATTATCAATGATGTGCATTGGTAATTCCGTATTTAAACAGCCTGTTGTGGCACAGTTTAGTAGAGGATCAGAGACGGGGATTAAACACAATGCCGTTGAACACGTTCGAGGCGATAAATGCACTGAAATTACGGAGACGTCAAAAGAAAGAGAAGATGTTGATACAGGATGTAACGAAAAGAAAGTTGAACGAAGCATTGGGAAGTGTATTATAGATACGTCTGGACTGTTGAACTGCTCTTAAAGACGCAAAATATATTGTAATGCTAAACAATTTGGAATAATTTATTTAACAATTAAATATCATATATTTCTCAGTGCAGAGATCGCAAACTGTACTTTACATTATATGCATATGTATACAGTGGGTCAAAAAAGTTTCTGTATACATTAATTCATCTCATTTATTATTAAATAGTTTAATTTATATTATTATCTAATCTAATTTCTTTTATATAAAAACATTTTAGACCAGTAATTAATAAAAAAATAAAATATATATGTTAAGTTAATCCTACTGTTCTTCTCAATTGAGCCGTAAGTTTACAAGCCAATTTTAATGAAACTTTTGTGAAAGGTAGTTCTTAGATATTCGACAATTGTCTTTTTTTATTGGTGATCGTCCAAATCGAAAGGGTGAAAACAGCACTCAGACTTGAGAGTTAAACATGTTTTATCGAATAACTTGGAAACTGTTAGAGCTAGAGGAATGGTTTAAATGGAAAAGTTGTGTATTTTTTGTAAAAATAGATCCGTGAAGACAGATTTCAAATATCACTATTTATTTAACCAATACCTTAAAAACTTTAGCTATTTTCCTTTGTAATTGTTATTCGATTTTTATACAATTTATACACATGTTTTTTGATTTTTTTCTGTAACTTAACAGTAATTATTAAATTCATAATATTTTCTCATCTCGTATGAACGCAAGGACGTGGCAGAATTTTCCACATCTCCGTCGACGGACAGTGGAGTATTTAAGCAATGTAGAAAATTTTCACTTAACTGGTTTAAAATTATTACGTCACTTATTTTTCCGGGCTTCGGACGAAGAGGCGGAACGATAGGCGACTCCGAGATTTTACAGGCGTTATGGCCAGACTATGCGCGGCCGTGCGATGCATAGTCCGCCCGGGATAAAACGTGGACTCGGAGGCTTTGATAGCGCGATAAAAGATCGTTCGCTAGTTCTCGGACGCCAGACACCGGCTAGTGTTGCATGAAAAATCGGAATTTAACATGAAGCCTCCGAGGGCACGGTTGCAAAGGCTGCACTAACTCAATATGAGAGCAGGATTCTACGTAGGACGCTCCTCGCGGCTGGAAGGGACTTCGACCTGGCGACATTCCAGGGCTCCTCGAGCTGCTTCCGCAGGGGACCATCGAATTTGCGGGGCGAGGCATCCGCGGGACATCGAATCAGCTGTTTCCTGTATCCCCTTGGTCCCTCTTCAGCGCATCCAGGTTGCCCGTACTCGGGATTCTTTTCGTTCCTCCCCGGGGAGATTTCCGGTGGTCAGGTGAAGCGGGTGTCCCCAAGTTGCAGCAGCAGAAGATGTTATTTTGGAGAAAAGGCATCCGGGCTCCCTGGGCCCAAGATACAGTCCTGAAACTTGTCACGCGATCCGACGCGACACACGAAATGTATTATTATCTCGCTTCTTATTTTCTCTGTCATCCCTGTGAGAGTGCTTGCAACTATTCCTCGGACAACTTCCACCAGAGGGTGGTCCGATCCTTCGTAATTGAATGCTAGAGACTCCTCTTCAGCTTCGGAGGGATCGTGGCAATTTTTCCACATCATAAAATGTACCTATTAACTTGTTTATAGTATTTTAACTTAAAAAAAATAATTATGAACAAATGAAAATGCTTAATACAACATTAAGAATAATATTTTTTAGTAATGTATTAATAAGAATTAATGTACTTAGTCTGAAAAGGAAATTTATTAAAATACGCTTGCTGGTAATGTAATCATTTATAAATAGGTAGCACTCCATTTTCGCTTGCTGCAGTATACTGTAGGATGAAGCCAATTTCGTCATTCTCTTCCTGTTCCTCTTCAACTTGGAATGAAATATCGCACAGTGGTGCCAAGGCGGCAAAAAATCTATTTTATAAATTTTCGATTTTTATAAAAAAAAAATTATTTTTGTATAGCCTAATAGTGCGTGCATGATGGGCCAAAGTCAGATTAAAAGAAAAAATTTTTTACGGAGATATACGCATGGTAAATAACCATTTCTTCACTCTTGGGAATTCATCAGTCTTCAGTGCGATAGTTATGTAATTACTCCGCCTACAATTGAATACTTAGGGGGCTACAAATCATATGGGTTTTTGCAAATGGCTTCAACTATTAACTGGCACAAAATTTTTCAAAAAAAGTTGTTTAACATTAAGTAATATGAACTAACCTGAAGCCTCTTTGCGTTACGCTCATTTTTTATTTATGGAGGAATACAAAAAATCCTTTGAAAAGCTTCGATCTGGAACTAATCGTTTTGGCAAGTTATAATATTGATCTATCATAGCTTTGTGCAAAAAATCATGAGACCCTTCGAGACCCTTTCGCCGCAATTTAAGTTTAAATATCAACTTTCGGAATTTCCAAGAATGAATCGCGCGGATGTCACGATTATTTAATGTTTCAGGTGAAATTTTTAATCGTAACTTCCGCACGATTCACTCTTGGAAATTCTGAAAGTTGATATTTAAACTTAAATTGCGGCGAAAAGGTCTCGAAGGGTCTCGTAATTTTTTGCACACAGTTAGATCACTATTACACCTTGCCGAAACGATTAGTTCCAGACCAAAATCTATTAAAGTATTTTTTGTATGCTTTCATAAATAAAAAATGGGCAGAAAACAGAGATTTTCGATTAGCCCATATTACTTAATGTTAACAACTTTTTACAAAATTTTTTTTGCCAAATAAGCGTTGTACCTGTGGCAGTCTCTCCACAAATTTTCAAACAAATTCGTTGGATAGTTTCGTTTTTACAGATTTTTTGCCGCTTTTTAGCCATTTGGCACCACTGTGCATCGTCCCGTTGTTAGCTCGCGTCGCGACCAGGCCCGCGCCAGTCACAGCTAGGCCCGACAGCGCGCCAATCAGCGAGCGCCAACGCCTGCCAATTGCCTCGCGACACGAGAGAGCTCTCGTTGTGGTCAACGCTGGCCTATATAGATCCGGCCGGAACCGGTAGCAAGCGGAGTTTGTCTTTAACAAATTACGGGTCACCGTACTTAATTGGCGGTGACTGGAACGCCAAGCACAGGTACTGGAAAAATGCCAGAGCAAATCAGGCTGGTATTACACTATACAACTTCATGCTTAAATCCAACTTTACAATAATCGCACCTGGCTCGCCACTCATTACGCGCCGCGGGTTTCACCCACCATCATTGATTTTTTCATCGCCAACTCCACAGCGTCATTTAAATGCGTGACCCTTGACATATTCGGGACGGTACACAGGCCAGTTTCCATTAAAAGAATTGCTCCTACGGACCCCTCCCAGGGTTCATTATTTCACCAATCTGTTGACTGGGAAAAGTACAAAGAGGTTACCTTGAGCTGGGGCATCGTCACTTACTTACAAACCCCTGCCGATATTGATTTATGCATAGAATCACTCACATCATTTCTGATTGGTTCCAAATGGGACTCTACGTCCAGGGACCCGAACATGGAAAATTCTCCTGTTGCAATCAGAAGAAAGTCAATAGCAAATGATGAACGTCTAACTGCCCTGTTGAGGACCAGGCGGAGACTACGGCGACTATATCAAATCTCGTACGACTCTTATTTCCTCCAGCTAATGAAGGAAATAAATAAAGAAATACGAACCCGAATCTATAAAATCCGGGAACTAGCCTGGGCTAAAATGCTACAGAGCTTTATAAAACCTGATCCTACGTTTTGGAGTACGTACCAAACGTTAGCTAAAAAACGCCAGTTATCCATACCAGTCCTCAACGTTGAAGGCAGAACTTTGCACTCTGACCATGACAAATCTGATGCTTTAGCAAATAACTTTGCCAAGGTCCACAAGGACGCGGCCCTGATTGCCTCACGACATGAACAGTCCGTCAACAATTTTTACAATCAATTTGACTGGGGGGAGGTGAGTGACTGTGTCCCCGTCAAGGTACCCTCACCCAAGGATATATACGATCTTGTCCGAAAAATGAAGGCCAAAAAGGCCCCTGGCCCTGACAAAATTACCGTTCCGATGTTGGCAAACGCCTCGCATAAAATCTTCTGCCAATTTCATTACATATTCAAGGCTTCACTTAAATATAACTATTTCCCCAGGGCATGGAGACTTGCAAAAGTGATCCCGGTTCACAAACCGGGCAAACCTTCTTCTGATCCTTCCGGCTACCGGCCGATTAGCTTATTACCCATCCCGGGTAAACTCTTAGAGAGAATAATATTCAATCTCATACTGGATCACGTCAAAATGAACAATATTATCATTGGTCAACAGTTTGGTTTTCGTGAAAAACATTCTACCCTGCACCAAGTAGGTCGTATATCGCAATACGTAGCACATGCGCTCAATGTAAAAAGGGAAGTTGCCATGGTCTTACTAGACCTTTCCAAGGCATTTGACACTGTATGGCATAGAGCCATTCTATACAAACTCTATGAAATGGCACTACCTCACTCCATATTAAGATTACTAAATTCATACTTGCTTGAGCGTACGTGCTACGTATGCTTAAACTCTCATAAATCCGTTATTTACAACTGTCAAACTGGAGTACCTCAGGGCTCCATACTGGGACCATTACTGTTCATTTTGTACATCGACGACATCCCCTCCTGTGTGAAAAAGCGTTATATGCTGATGACACAGCAATATACTCTACTTCTACGAGAAAGGGTCGACTGACCCACCTTGATACCTTGATTGTGTAATACAATATTTCAGTGACTGGAAACTAGTACCTAATCCTTCTAAATCAGAAGCCATTCTTTTTTCAAAGGCTCTGAGATCTCGTACGGACGCTTTTAAAGAGCAAAATCAATTCATGATAAATGGTGAACCTGTGAGATGGGCGAGCCAGGTGAGATACCTGGGTGTTATCCTGCATGACAAACTATGGTACTATGGTCACCTGCATTGAAGGATCGCACAAATAAAACTCTACGCGCTTTCGCTACATTAAAATCATTTATTGCGCCTTCTTCGCATCTACCACTCAAGCTTCGCTTAACCACCTATTTGATGTGCCTCAGACCCGTGCTCACATACGGGGCTCTCATTTGGTATTATGCCACTCCTATTTCTATCCAGATTTGTCTACAGCGGACTCAGTCTAAAATCCTGAAAACTATCCTTAACAAGGATAAACGATTTCCCACAAAGCAATTACACCAATTAACATCCATACCGCTAATTAATAATTTTATAAATAAAATGATAGCTAACTATAATGTCTCCGAGCATGAAAACCCGTTAGTCAAACTAACGGGGAGTTACACTGTAGACAAGATACCGTACAAAATTAAAGTTTCATTTCCTCTCGCATTCTAATCTCATCTAAACTATTTTAGCATAATATCTCCAGCTTATCATGCTCCCTTCTTCCTTCCTTATGGGTGCTACTTTATAAGGTTATCACATCATCTTATAATCAGATAGATGCACTCCCGACTTCCTTGGGCTTGTTACACAAACCCTCCGGAACCAAGGGAAAAATTCCTATTACAGCCCTTCGGGGTTATACTCCATGGCTTTCGCCACGGATGTTCAACTCATCCTTCCTTGCAATCTTACTCAGGTTTTTGCAAATTTGCTGAGTCATAATCAGGTAGCTTAGGCTCACCAACATCCATTGGTAATCCCAATCCTACTCTATTAGCCGATAAGGAGGCAAAGGCCTCCAGGTGCGGCTAAAATAGGCCTAGAAGTGTCTCACCCGGCGAGCCTCCGGCTCGCCGGATAGAGACCCCCCCTCCTTCTCTGTCCTAACACTCCTTTTACAAAAAAAAAAAAAAAAAAATAGCAAGCGGAGTTTGTCTTCCCCATTCCCTCCACTGAACTCATGGAGAAAATCGAGTCCCTTGGGCTGGAAATATCCTCTATAACGGAGATCTCCCCAAAAAATTCCCCATCTCATTATACCATCTATAAGGCCATTTTCTCTTCCTCCACCACCACAGCTGCCATCAATAAGGTGGGATTCATATTCAATACTCGGGTTTATTGGGAAAAATTCCTTTCAAAACGAGCCTACACACAGTGTTTTCGCTGCCAGACCTTCGGGCACTTAGCAAACAATTGTAATCTTCCTGCACACTGCGTCAAGTGCGCAGCGCATCACTCCTCTTCCGACTGTAACAAGCCGTATGAAATTTCCCCTACTTGCGCAAATTGCAAGGGTGAACACACTGCCAACTATTCCCAGTGCCCGGCCTTGGCTGAATATTTGGCCAAGAGAGAGCTCCGGAACCACAAAAAACCGCTCTCTTTGCTAAACCTTTACCGACAGAACAAAATAGAATTCCACATGTAACTGCTCCAACTAAAAGTCTCACACCTTCGGCTCAAGCCTATACATCATATGCTCAGGCTGCTAAAGCCAGATCCCGTACGGGCCACCCTAGCTCAGAGGGTAGTCACAATGTCAATATAGTCCCAAACTTGACTAATCCAAATCCAAACATACATAAATTCATTCAACTGTCCGACACTATCCGTGACATCACAAAATTGTGTGATCTCAACTTAATGCTATCAACTGCTGAAATCCTTGCCGAAAAACTAAGAGCATGCACCACAAACTCTCAGAAGTTCCAGGCATTTCTCCAGGTCATGTCGACCCTGGACTAATCAACTTTACTTCCTTTCTCCAGTCTTTATAACTGGGTGCTTCCCCCCCCCCCTCTCCCAGGGCTTGTCCTCAGCAAGCCCCCCGGAAATTCTGGGGAAAACATCCAAGTCTTACTCTTTAGTGCAAGGGAACGAAACTCATGGGCATAGTCCACGGACAGGTATATCCTTTCCTATTTATTTACCCCCAGGTTTTTGCCAATTTCCTGGGCATTAATCAACCAGTTCTCATACCCTTCCATTTCCATAGGTAATACCAATCAATCAGTCAGCCGATAAGAAAGCCAAGGCTTTCCTGAAAGCCTACGGCTCGCCAGCTTGAGATTTCCCCTCCTCTGCCCTTACTCCGTAATAAAAAAAAAAAAAATCAGCAAGCGGAGTTTGTCTTCATTCCATCGCGAGCCGCGCTCGAGTGCGGACGTCTACTCAGTCGCCTCTCTCGAGTCCTATAGTTCGCGCCTTACGCCAGCATTGGCTAGTGTTTCATAGTACAATCATATACTTCGCATATCTTTCGAAGATTTCTCCACTTCCTCCACTTACTGAAAAATCTACAGAATTTAATCAATCAGCAAATATTATAACTCATGATATTCCGCTCACCTTTCACCGTCTAACTACCGACAACATCAGACTCTTTAATCAGGAGGACCCTGTGCTGGATATATCCAAACATCCGCAGATAATCCCTTCCTCCTGTAGGGACTCCACGTCCCAAGGCAATAATCTCGTGCCCTCGGACGAGGACGATTACCGGGCTGTCCCCTCACCGAAAAATAAAAAATCCAACAATACTAAATCTCCTCCTTTAACGGAACCAACTACAAACATGTCAACTGACAACCCAATAGTATTATCTAACAGGTACCAGGTCCTGTCATCGTTCACAGATAACCCGAATCTCACGGACCCCTTGGAGTCCACTAGAATCCATAGACCTCCTTCACCTCCAAACCCTGGAAAGCAAACTACTGACCACAATCAGCAGTCAGATCAAAATTCCAACCAACGGCTGACCCATCAGCTCCACAAGAAACCCAGGCCACCACCCATATACCTATCAAATTTTGATCTTAAGGGCCCGGGTCAGTCACGTGACTTTTCAAGATTCGGTGGTCGGTATCTGCCGTACAGTTTCCTTTACAGAAATGCTATTACCAGAGAGGAATGAGAGTGCTCACGCCCGGGTTTTCGGCGTTCCCGATATAGTGCTGACATCTGCTCAGCCTTAGCATGGCACAGAACCGGTCAGTCTTTCCTAGAACAGAACCGGTCAGTCTTTTAGCATGGCACAGAACCGGTCAGTCTTTCCTGGGACAGAACCGGTCAGTCTTTTAGCATAAAACTGAACGCACATTATTTTTTTAACCAGGATTAGAACGTACAGCTTAATTGTTGTATATGAAATATGTAACTAACATGTAAATCTTGTGTACAAAATCTCTAATTAATATAAATTAAGAATAATATTAATTGTAATTATACGTATTTTATTTTTTTTCCAAGTTTGTAGTTGCAAACTTTAGTTGTAAAAAATGGAAAATCCGGAAAAATTCGAACAAATACAGATCTCATATCGAAGTTTAAAAGCGACCATTGTCATCAACACTATCTTAAATTTTTTCATATATATAGCTACTGTTATTATTAATTGAAAAAAATTTTCTTTCATGAATAAATATTTTTTCCACCTCAGCACCATAAGATTTTTACTAGATGACTTTAAAAACATATTAGAACTATTTTTAAATAATTTTAGTCGAAAACATTCTAGTTTACTCTTTATTTCACCGTTCTACTAATTTTTTATGGGCTGCATTGCAGCTCTGTTTAACACCCCTTTACAACCCAATACCATGGTACCATCTATATTCAAGGAAGAACAATTTTTTGCGACGATCATTGAAAAAATAAAAGTGTTTCCTTCATTTCAGTCCTTTAGTGCGTTGGTGACGTAGTGCCCAGCACACCTACCTGTGTTCTGTGTCACATTTGGAGTTTTATGGTACGCTTGAGTCGCAAGCCAGACCATACAAACGAATGCATCCACAACATCCAGAGACCTGCCTCCAAAACTAATTAAAGGAAGGCTAGACATGCAGTGTGTACTAAACTCCTCAAAAGAGGTGGATTCCAGTCGCTCGTGTCATAAACCGCATTCGATACTTCATCGACAGGGTGATCTTACATATTTCTGTAACAGTTCCTGAACACATTATCATTCATCTGACACTGCTTTGTACGACATTACACACGCCACATAATTTTTATTTTCTAATTTTGTGAAAGTAGTATATATAACAGAATCATACAAGTTTCTACAATTACTTGAAATCCAAAATACAGAGCGTTTCTTCCTCTGCGACTGTAAAAAAAGGACTTTAAAAGAATGTTTAGATAACAGGTGGGCTGTCCTTCCAAAAGGCACCTGTGGCCAGAGTTGGGCATTATTTAGATAGAAAATTATTTAAATAACGATTCGAATAAAAGATACTTTATCTCTATTCGTTATTCCAAGGTTCGAATAAAAAAAGTATCTTTATTTGACGAGTATCAGATAAATAATTTTCTTCGACGAGAATTTATCCGACGAATAAAGATAATTTTTTTTATTCGAAGCGGATTTATTCGAACTTTGTATAATTTTTTCCTCTTTTATCTGTATCTTTTATTCGAAGGCTTTGAATAAATCTTCGAATAACTTTTGCCGAGCGCCGAGCATCAAAGACTCGGCGACGACAGAAGACATACAATGTAAGCGGATGGAGAATCGCGCACGAATGAAAGTTTAAGCTTTTAGATTTTTCAACATATCCTCATAAAATTGTGACGAGCGAATGGAGGGGATTTTCGAGGGAAGCCTTCGAATAAATCTACGGATAAAAATGCTAAATACAGTCCAATTTGTACCGTGTTTAGTGTCATTTTAATCAGAAGAATGCCACGAATTAGTTGGCGCAAGTCCCATAAAAATATCATGAAAAACAATGAAGTTTTGCAATTGGATTGGTAGTTGTTTCACACCGATATCTCGGGACTCCGCGAGCTCGGAACTTCAAAGACCAGCGACCGAGCAACAGCCTACAATGTAAGCAGACGGAGAATCGTGCATTATTGGCAATTTATGCTTGTATGTTTTTAATCAGAACAATATTGTTAAGACGAACGAGTTGTAGAGCTTGTTCCGATCGAAATGAGTCCAAACACGACATCATTTGGACTGTCTTTAATGAGATTGTAATTCTTATCGTAACATTACATATCAGTGAAACTTGTTCGATTACACTCGAATTTGACCCCATTTTCATCAGGAAAATCCCCTCCATTCGCTCGTCACAATTTTATGAGGATATGTTGAAAAATCTAAAAGTTTAAACTTTCATACGTGCGCGATTCTCCATTTGCTTACATTGTATGTCGTCCGTCGTTGCTGGGTCTTTGAAGCTCGGCGCTCGGCAAAAGTTATTCCAAGATTTATTCGAAGCCTTCGAATAAAAGATACAGATAAAAGATGAAAAAATTATTCGAAGTTCGAATAAATCCGCTTCGAATAGAAAAAATTATCTTTATTCGTCGGATAAATTCTCGTCGAATAAAATTATTTATCCGATACTCGTCCAATAAAGATGCTTTTTTTTATTCGAACCTTCAAATAACAAATAAAGATAAAGTATCTTTTATTCAAATTTTCATTTAAATAATTTTTTATCCCAAATAATGCCCATCTCTGCGAGGGCCGTTAGCACCGTGAAAGATTTACTTAATATTTAATTGAATTTAATAATTACAAAGAGGGTATCATGAACAAAGTGCATGCACTTGGAACTGTTACAGAAATATGTAAGATCACCCTTTCGATGAAGTATCGAATGAGGTTTATAACACGAGCGACTGGAATCCGCCTCTTTTGAGGAGTATAGTACACACTGCATGTCTAGCCTTCCTTTAATTAGTTTTGGAGGCAGGTCTCTGGAAGTTGTGGATGCATTCGCTTGTACGGTCTGGCTTGCGAGTCAATAGCAATTGTTAGCGTACCATAAAACTCCAGATGTTACACAGAACACAGGTAGGTGTGCTGGGCGCTACGTCACCAACGCACTAAAGGACTGAAATGAAGGAAACACTTTTGTTTTTTCAATGGTCGTCGCAAAAAATTGTTCTTCCTTGAATATGGATGGTACCATGGTATTGAGTTGTAAAGGGGTGTTAAACAGAGCTGCAATGCAGCCCATAAAAAATTAGTAGAACGGTGAAATAAAGAGTAAACTAGAATGTTTTCGAGTAAAATTATTTAAAAATAGTTCTAATGTGTTTTTAAAGTCATCTAGTGAAAATCGTATGGTGCTGAGGTGGAAAAATATTTATTCATGAAAGAAAAATTTTTTAAATTAATAATAACAGTAGCTAAATATATGAAAAAATTTAAGATAGTGTTGATGACAATAGCTCATTATTAAATTAATATTCAGGTTGGTCGCTTTTAAACTTCGATATGAGATCTTTATTTGTTCGAATTTTTCCGGATTTTCCATTTTTTACAACTAAAGTTTGCAACTACAAACTTGGAAAAAAAATAAAATACGTATCATTACAATTAATATTAGAGATTTTGTACACAAGATTTACATGTTAGTTACATATTTCATATAAAACAATTAAGCTGTACGTTCTAATCCTGGTTAAAAAAATAATGTGCGTTCAGTTTTATGCTAAAAGACTGACCGGTTCTGTGCCATGCTAAAAGACTGACCGGTTCTGTTCCAGGAAAGACTGACCGGTTCTGTGCCATGCTAAAGCGGCGATGTCACGAAAGTGGGAACGCCGAAACCCCGGGCGTGAGCACTCTCATTCCTCTCTGCCCTTAAGGGCCAGTTTTCCTACGTGGCCTTGAGTCGCCACGCTCCAAACAGGAACTAGGAGAAGCTTCCTAGCGATCTTCACGCTACGAACGGCCGCATAGGAGAAGCTCAAATGACAGTGTGTGTGCCGTGTGCGTGCCGTGTGCGTGTGCCATGGTTTGCTGCACACAACGCTAGATCGTACAAGGTTGCAAGGGTTCGGGAGGCCACGATATATGGCCCGATAATGCAAAGATCGGGCTTTTCAAGGGTGAAAAGCGTTAGATAAAAGATAAATCTAGGTCGCTTGACTACCGGCAGGTCCTACTTTTGCGTTTTCTAGGCGTAATTTGCAAAATTCGGCAAAATTTGCACATAAGGACAATTTTCTTAAATAACCGGGTTCTTATGGAGACCGTTGGACTCAAGCGACCTAGCAGTGACATATACAATGTCAATGCAACCTTTATTGTATTGTATAATTACGTATTAAACACAGGAATCGTGGCCCCCGAAAACCATCCCGCACCTATTATTTCAATTAAATATAGTTCCGGCATTTTTCGCTACGAGCGCTGTATTCTGTTTCCGATCATTGTCGCATGATGCCTGTCAGAGAGGCTATCTGAGCACGCGTGGCCGACATCATAAACAACGGCGCTGCCGTAGCTTCGTTCGAACAGCCGTGCCGCGATGAGAATAGCAAGGTTTCGGGAGGCCGCGATTCCTGACTCTATAATACAAAGGTGGGGCATGTCATGGGTCAAAAGCGGTAGACGAAGGATAAATCTAGATCGCTTGACCACCGGCAGGTCCTACTTTTGCGTTTTCGAGCAACATTTTCCATTATTCGGTCGCATGACGCCTGTCAGAGAGGCGATCTGGGCACGCGTGGCCGACATCGTAAACGACGGCGCTGCCGTAGCTTCGTTCGAACAGCCGTGTCGCGGCACTCTCACACACCGCCAAGTCGGCCTGTACGTGTACCGATGAGACTAGCAAGGTTTCGGGAGGCCGCGATTCCTGACTCTATAATACAAAGGTGGGGCATGTCATTGGTCAAAAGCGGTAGACGAAGGATAAATGTAGATCGCTTGACCAACGGCAGGTCCTACTTTTGCGTTTTCGAGCAACATTTTCCATTATTCGGTCGCATGATGCCTGCCGTAGCTTCGTTCGAACAGGCGTGCCTCGGCACACTCACACACCGCCAGGTCGGCGCGTACGTGTACCTACGAGAATCGCAAGGGTCCGGGATGCGGCGATTCATTGCTCGATAATGCAAAATGGCAGAGTTGGGCAAAATATTTATCTAAATAAAAATTAGATAAGTAATACAGCCCATAGATGACTAAAGGTTGAAAGTACTCCAAAAATATTTTTCCGGAAAATTATTAAAAAATAGTTTAAACATAGTTAAAAAATGTTTTTACAATAGCGTAACAACAATCGTACGGCTAGAAATAGAATAAATTTATTCTAGTTGCTCTTAGATTTCCATATGAAATCTGCATTTTTTCGATTTTTTTCGTGTTTTTCGATTTTTACAGCCAGAGTTTGCAACGGAAAAATCTGAAAACGACTCAAAGTATGTGGTTTGGTGTCCGACATGTGTGAGATTTTTTCAGAATTTTAAATTGTCATTAAATGGGGAAAATGGGCCAAAAACTGGATTTTTGTTTTTCCTCTATAACTACCCTTACGGATGAGCTATAGGGCTAAAACTTGGCTGAAAGGTATCTTTTTTGGTAGGCTATCGAATGTCGCAAATTGGAATAAAATCCCTTCCGGGGCCGATTTGGCCCCCAAAACCGGCTATAGCCTTTATATTCCTTATTCGAAGGTTCGAATAAAGAAAGTATCTTTATTCGACGAGAATTTATCTGACGAATAAAGATAATTTTTTTTATTCGTAGCGGATTTATTCGAACTTCGAATAATTTTTTCATCTTTTATCTGTATCTTTTATTCGAAGGCTTCGAATAAATCTGCGAATAACTTTTGCCAAGCGCCGAACGTCGAAGACCCAGCGACTGACAAACGACATACAATGTAAGCGGATGGAGAATCGCTCACGAATAAACTTTTAGATTTTTCAATATATCTTCATAAAATTGTGACGAGCGAATGGAGGGGATATTCCCGATAAAAATGAGGGCAAATTCGAGTGTAATCGAACAAGTTTCATTGATACGTAATGTTACGATAAAAATTACAATCTCATTAAAAACAGTCCAAATGATGTCGTGTTTCGACTCATTTTGATCGGGGTAAGCTCTACAACTTATTCGTATTAACAATATTGTTCTGATTAAAAACATAAAAGCATAAATTGCCAATAATGCTCGATTCTTCATCTGCTTACAATGTAGGCTGTTGGTCGGTCGCTCTGTCTTCGACGTTCGGCGCTCGTCAGTCCTCGTCGGACGTCGTCGTCGTTTATTCGTCGAGTTGGCAAAGCGGACAGAGAAACTCGAGAACCGTCGTCGCCGAGGAGTGGGCCACACATTGTCGGCTATATCGGTGTGAGATCAGACGACCACTACTAATCCAATTACAAAACTTCTTTATTTTTCGTTATTTTTTTATGAAACTTTTACCAACATATTCGTGGCATTTTTTTGATTAATTTTAAACCAAATATGATATAATTCCGATGATATTTACTTGTGTAACAAGTAGGCATGTGCGGGCCGCCCGATATTCGGATTCGGGTCGGGTCGCAGACAGTCGGGCGGGCTCGATTCGGGCGTGCGATACTTCATGACACATCGGGCTACTCGAGAGTTTCGGGGGGCCCGAGCATTTCGGGCTACCCGAGAGTTTCGGGCTGCCTGCTCGACTTTGTCCGGCGGGTTCGGAAAGAATCGGACAAGTTCGTGCGAGCGAGCCGACCTGGCGGTGTGTGAGTGTGCCGAGGCACGGCTGTTCGAACGAAGCTACGGCAGGCAGCATGCGACCGAATAATGGAAAATGTTGCTCGAAAACGCAAAAGTAGGACCTGCCGGTGGTCAAGCGATCTAGATTTACCCTTCGTCTACCGCTTTTGACCACTGACAGGCCCCACCTTTGTATTATAGAGTCAGGAATCGTCGCCTCCCGCACCCTTGCTATTCTCATCGGTACACGTACACGCCGACTTGGCGGTGTGTGAGTGTGCCGCGACGCGGCTGTTCGAACGAAGCTACGGCAGCGCCGTCGTTTACGATGTCGGCCACGCGTGCCCAGATCGCCTCTCTGACAGGCGTTATGCGACCGAATAATGGAAAATGTTGCTCGAAAACGCAAAAGTAGGACCTGCCGGTGGTCAAGCGATCTAGATTTATCCTTCGTCTACCGCTTTTGACCACTGACAGGCCCCACCTTTGTAGTATAGAGTCAGGAATCGTCGCCTCCCGAACCCTTGCTATTCTCATCGGTACACGTACACGCCGACTTGGCGGTGTGTGAGTGTGCCGCGACGCGGCTGTTCGAACGAAGCTACGGCAGCGCCGTCGTTTACGATGTCGGCCACGCGTGCCCAGATCGCCTCTCTGACAGGCGTTATGCGACCGAATAATGGAAAATGTTGCTCGAAAACGCAAAAGTAGGACCTGCCGGTGGTCAAGCGATCTAGATTTATCCTTCGTCTACCGCTTTTGACCAATGACATGCCCCACCTTTGTACCATAGAGTCAGGAATCGCGGCCTCCCGAACCCTTGCTAGTCTCATCGGTACACGTACAGGCCGACTTGGCGGTGTGTGAGAGTGCCGCGACACGGCTGTTCGAACGAAGCTACGGCAGCGCCGTCGTTTACGATGTCGGCCACGCGTGCCCAGATCGCCTCTCTGACAGGCGTCATGCGACCGAATAATGGAAAATGTTGCTCGAAAACGCAAAAGTAGGACCTGCCGGTGGTCAAGCGATCTAGATTTATCCTTCGTCTACCGCTTTTGACCAATGACATGCCCCACCTTTGTATTATAGAGTCAGGAATCGCGGCCTCCCGAAACCTTGCTATTCTCATCGCGGCACGGCTGTTCGAACGAAGCTACGGCAGCGCCGTTGTTTATGATGTCGGCCACGCGTGCTCAGATAGCCTCTCTGACAGGCATCATGCGACAATGATCGGAAACAGAATACAGCGCTCGTAGCGAAAAATGCCGGAACTATATTTAATTGAAATAATAGGTGCGGGATGGTTTTCGGGGGCCACGATTCCTGTGTTTAATACGTAATTATACAATACAATAAAGGTTGCATTGACATTGTATATGTCACTGCTAGGTCGCTTGAGTCCAACGGTCTCCATAAGAACCCGGTTATTTAAGAAAATTGTCCTTATGTGCAAATTTTGCCGAATTTTGCAAATTACGCCTAGAAAATGCAAAAGTAGGACCTGCCGGTAGTCAAGCGACCTAGATTTATCTTTTATCTAACGCTTTTCACCCTTGAAAAGCCCGATCTTTGCATTATCGGGCCATATATCGTGGCCTCCCGAACCCTTGCAACCTTGTACCAGAGAGGAATGAGAGTGCTCACGCCCGGGTTTTCGGCGTTCCCGATATAGTGCTGACATCTGCTCAGCCTTAGCATGGCACAGAACCGGTCAGTCTCTCCTGGAACAGAACCGGTCAGTCTTTTAGCATGGCACAGAACCGGTCAGTCTTTCCTGGAACAGAACCGGTCAGTCTTTTAGCATAAGACTGAACGCACATTATTTTTTTAACCAGGATTAGAACGTACAGCTTAATTGTTTTATATGAAATATGTAACTAACATGTAAATCTTGTGTACAAAATCTCTAATTAATATAAATTAAGAATAATATTAATTGTAATGATACGTATTTTATTTTTTTCCAATTTTGTAGTTGCAAACTCTAGTTGTAAAAAATGGAAAATCCGGAAAAATTCGAACAAATACAGATTTCATATCGAAGTTTAAAAGCGACCAACCTGAATATTAATTTAATAATGAGCTATTGTCATCAACACTATCTTAATTTTTTTCATATATTTAGTTACTGTTATTACTAATTAAAAAAAATTTTCTTTCATGAATAAATATTTTTTTCCGCCTCAACACCATAAGATTTTTACTAGATGACTTTAAAAACACATTAGAACTATTTTTAAATAATTTTACTCGAAAACATTCTAGTTTACTCTTTATTTCACCGTTCTACTAATTTTTTATGGGCTGCATTGCAGCTCTGCTTAACACCCCTTTACGACCCAATACCATGGTACCATCCATATTCAAGGAAGAACAATTTTTTGCGACGATCATTGAAAAAATAAAAGTGTTTCCTTCATTTCAGTGCTTTAGTGCGTTGGTGACGTAGCGCCCAGCACACCTACCTGTGTTCTGTGTCACATCTGGAGTTTTATGGTACGCTAACAATCCCTATTGAGTCGCAAGCCAGACCATACAAACGAATGCATCCACAACTTCCAGAGACCTGCCTCCAAAACTAATTAAAGGAAGGCTAGACAGTGTACTAAACTCCTCAAAAGAGGTGGATTCCAGTCGCTCGTGTCATAAACCGCATTCGATACTTCATCGACAGGGTGATTACACACGTCACATAATTTTTATTTTCTAATTTTGTCAAAGTAGTATATATAACAGAATCATACAAGTGTCTACAATTACTTGAAATCCAAAATACAGAGCGTTTCTTCCTCTGCGACTGTAAAAAAAGGACTTTAAAAGAATGTTTAGATAACAGGTGGGCTGTCCTTCCAAAAGGCACCTGTGGTCAGAATTGGGCATTATTTAGATAAAAAATTATTTAAACAACGATTCGAAGGTTCGAATAAAAAAAGTATCTTTATTCGACGAGTATCAGATAAATAATTTTATTCGACGAGAATTTATCCTACGAATAAAGATAATTTTTTTTATTCGAAGCGGATTTATTCGAACTTCGAATAATTTTTTCATCTTTTATCTGTATCTTTTATTCGAAGGCTTCGAATAAATCTTCGAATAACTTTTGCCGAGCGCCGAGCATCAAAGACTCAGCGACGACAGACGACATACAATGTAAGCGGATGGAGAATCGCGCACGAATGAAAGTTTAAACTTTTAGATTTTTCAACATATCCTCATAAAATTGTGACGACCGAATGGATGGGATTTTCCTGGTGAAAATGAGGTCAAATTCGAGTGTAATCGAACAAGTTTCACTGAATCAGAACAATATTGTTAATACGAATGAATTGTAGAGCTTGTTCCGATCGAAATGAGTCCAAACACGACATCATTTGGACTGTCTTTAATGAGATTGTAATTTTTATCGTAACATTACGTATCAGTGAAACTTGTTCGATTACACTCGAATTTGACCTCATTTTCATCAGGAAAATCCCCTCCATTCGCTCGTCACAATTTTATGAGGATATGTTGAAAAATCTAAAAGTTTAAACTTTCATTCGTGCGCGATTCTCCATCCGCTTACATTGTATGTCGTCTGTCGTCGCTGGGTCTTCGACGTTCGGCGCTCGTCGGTCCTCGTCGGCCGTCGTCGCCGTTTATTCGTCGAGCTGGCAAAAGTTAAAAATGCTAAATACAGTCCAATTTGTACCGTGTTTAGTGTCATATTAATCAGAAGAATGCCACGAATTAGTTGGCGCAAGTCCCATAAAAATATCATGAAAAACAATGAAGTTTTGCAATTGGATTGGTAGTTCTTTCACACCGATCTCTCGGGACTCCGCGAGCTCGGAACTTCAAAGACCAGCGACCGACCAACAGCCTACAATGTAAGCGGATGGAGAATCGATCATTATTGGCAATTTATGCTTTTATGTTTTGAATCAGAACAACATTGTTAATACGAATGAATTGTAGAGCTTATCCCGATCAAAATGAGTCCAAACACGACATCATTTGGACTGTCTTTAATGCCGTTTTGATAGTGTAAAGGCTATTCGATTTCAAATTCGCCAATTTCGAAACGCCTTGATCAAAATTGGCAACAACGCATCTGACAATAAATTGAAAATTGAGATTTTGTCTATTATGCGCAAGATAAATGAATTTGAATTTATTACCAGTTTTATCATTTGGTACGAAATATTATCAAAAATTAACATCGTCAGCAAAGTATTGCACAATCAAAAGATGCACATCGATTTGGCCACGAAGCATCTGAAAGGTCTTAACGTATTCTTTGCGGAATACAGAAATGAAGGATTTAGCAAAGCTATGATCGCAGCAAATAAAGTTGCAAAGGAAATGGACATAACACCAGATTTCAAATCATCATACCTTCTCGGTAATTTTTGTATGCGTTTATTACAAAAAGACTTCTCCAATTTGTATTTTACATATTCCATAAAACATTACATGTGTGAAACATAAAAAAAAATACATATAAAATACATATTTAGAAAGTAAAAAATAGTTCGGAAGTTTATATTTAAACAATTACGTTTTAATAAAAAAGATCCATGAGAATTAATTAAAAATTATTGTTTAACAAAAAATGCGATCTGCGATCCAGGTTTGTACATAGAGTAGCTTGCTGAGACGGCAAAATTTTCCGGGTTTTCACCGGGTGTGTACGCGTTGCCGAAGACGGGCGGGAAGGTTGACCCGAACCCCAGTACATGGTCGTGACCAGCTGTTTTCGTGGCTGTAAAATAATTTAGTTTGTTTTAATTTGGAGCCTTTCTTGTTCCACGACGGAACAATGAGCGAACACAGAGTTAATCGTGTTCGATAATTGAGAGAAGATACTTCCTCAGTTACATATCCAAGTAATTAAAATATTCACTTGCACTGTTGTTTATATATACGTAAAGGGTTCCATATTTATATTCTATAATCTGCTCTGTGCTAATTTTTCTATATCTATGTTCACCTTTTGTATTATATTTATTTTCTCCTTAAATTAGATAACGTTTCTTATTTTATTACATTCATTGTATTGTTTATTATCTGTATTATATTTATTACTTTATTTAAATAAGTAGATAATACTTATTATTTTGTTGTTCGAATGACAGTAAAAAAGGATTGTTATCAAGGTTTCTTGGAATAAATAATTCCTGAAATTTAAAAAATAAAGTTTAAGTAACTTTAGCCCGCTCTTTCTAGAATTTAAGAACCGTTCCCATACAGTTAAAATGGATTACATTAACCTTCCTTGGTTAACCCAATTTAACCCCTTGGTTATGGTTAAGCGACGGTTCGAACCCCTGTTAACGAATAACAGAATTTACGGTACGAGCGACTGAAATCCAGTGTTTTTGAGGATTTTGGCACACGGCATTTTCTGTGTTCCTTTACTTATTTTAGCCTTGGAGTCAGGCCTCTGGAAGTTGCGAATGGGTTTGCTTGTACGGTCTGACTTGCAACTCAATGTCGATTGTTAGCGTGCCATATAACTCCAGATGTGACACAGTAGGGATGTGCGGGCCGGCTCGTGAATCGGGCACTCGAATCGGGACACGTCGAGAGGCCCGAGCCTTTCGGACGACCCATGACCCGACCTCATCGAGCGCGTTCGAAAAGAATCGGACAAGTTCGGGCGAGCGAGTTATCGCAATACCCAAGATTCAACTCTGCGTTCTTTTTGAAATAAACAATGGTAATAATAGTATTTCATTTGTAACTTATAACGGGATTTTTAATATATTTGATTTTTTAAATAACTACATTAGGTATATTCGGCAAGTATGTGCGTAATCTTTATTTGTATTAATATTTGAAATAATTCACGTGAAAAACTTAAAAGACAATATTCCCGGCATTCTAACGAATTTGTTTCGAATGAACTTACATATGAATCGATAATATCATTAAAATACCCTTACGGAGTTACATACACATAGAAGGTATATAAATATGGTAAATCATCATAATTTTTTGGAGGGTGATGTTATTATTAACTGCTATATGGCTTGCTTAATATCGTGTTATTTAACTTACTGAACTATCATTAACCTTACGTAAATTGTGCAACGCCTACTGACGCCGTGAATTCATTTTCTCACGTAAGCCTTGCAGGATACTGCACAAAGATCCCTTGTTCAAGGATCTTTCCCCGAAACTTGTATCGCCTTACTCCTGAGTGTCTGCCTGCGATGTGTCAATTGTCATTGAGTGGAGTACGGCTGGTCTGTCTTCTTGTTTCTAGACCCGTACCCAAGCCCGTAACAAATTCTTAAGGCCAAGCATGCCAATAAATAACTAAAAAATTACAGTGTCCCACTCATTCGTAACACAGACTCAGACATGATGTCTGAGCATGGGCAATCATGATGCCTAAACAATTCTAGAAAAATATAATATTAAATTCCCTACATTTCAATTTAAATAAGATAAGTTAATTTTTAAAGTAAGTTAAATTACAATCAAAGTAAATACTTTTGTCTACACGTATAACTCCACACAATCAAATTGTACAAAAATTTTAACAGCTTACAGCTAGCAAAGATTATTCGAAGAAAATTATTCGAAGCGTTTGAATAGCAATACACATCAAATTATATCGTGTTTAGTGTCATTTTAATCAGAAAAACTCCACAAATAGGTTAATGGAAGTGCTATAAAAAATAATGAAAAATAAAGAAGTTTTGTAATTTGATTGGTGGAGTTTCACACCGATATACCTGTTCTCGCCTCGGTCGCGCGGCTGCCGTTTATTGCATCGCTGGGCGACCGAGGCTTCTGGGCCTGGGCCGACGGGGCTCGAAGCCGCTTATTCGAGCTGAAGAAATTATTCGAAATTCGGAAGAATTAGTCGTAGCCTCCGAATAACAGTACAGATAAAAAATGAAAATTTAATTTGGAGCTTCGAATATAAAACAGTATTTTTATTCGTCGGATAAATTCTCATCTAATAAAATTATTTATTCGACACTCGTCCAATAAAGATGCTTTTTTTTTATTCGAACCTTCAAATAACAAATAAAGATAAAGTATCTTTTATTCGAATTTTTATTTAAATAATTTTTATCCCAAATAATGCCCAACTCTGCGAGGGCCGTTAGCAGCGTGAAAGATTTACTTCATATTTTATTGAATTTAATTATTACAAAGAGTGTATCATGAACAAAGTGTATGCACTTTCGATGCAGTATCGAATGAGGTTTATAACACGAGCGACTGGAATCCGCCTCTTTTGAGGAGTTTATTACACACTGCATGTCTAGCCTTCCTTTAATTAGTTTTGGAGGCAGGTCTCTGGAAGTTGTGAATGCATTCGCTTGTATGGTTTGGCTTGCGACTCAATAGGGATTGTTAGAATACCATAAAATTCCAGATATGACACAGAACACAGGTAAATAGGTGTGCTGGGCGCTACGTCACCAACGCACTAAAGGACTGAAATGAAGGAAACACTTTTATTTTTTCAATGATCGTCGCAAAAAATTGTTCTTCCTTGAATATGGATGGTACCATGGTATTGAGTTGTAAAAGAGTGTTAAACAGAGCTGCAATGCAGCCCATAAAAAATTAGTAGAACGGTGAAATAAAGAGTAAACTAGAATGTTTTCGAGTAAAATTATTTAAAAATAGTTCTAATGTGTTTTTAAAGTCATCTAGTAAAAATCTTATGGTGTTGAGGCGGAAAAAAATATTTATTCATGAAAGAAAATTTTTTTTAATTAGTAATAACAGTAACTAAATATATGAAAAAAATTAAGATAGTGTTGATGACAATAGCTCATTATTAAATTAATATTCAGGTTGGTCGCTTTTAAACTTCGATATGAAATCTGTATTTGTTCGAATTTTTCCGGATTTTCCATTTTTTACAACTAGAGTTTGCAACTACAAAATTGGAAAAAAATAAGATACGTATCATTACAATTAATATTATTCTTAATTTATATTAATTAGAGATTTTGTACACAAGATTTACATGTTAGTTACATATTTCATATAAAACAATTAAGCTGTACGTTCTAATCCTGGTTAAAAAAATAATGTGCGTTCAGTCTTATGCTAAAAGACTGACCGGTTCTGTTCCAGGAAAGACTGACCGGTTCTGTGCCATGCTAAAAGACTGACCGGTTCTGTTCCAGGAGAGACTGACCGGTTCTGTGCCATGCTAAAGCGGCGATGTCACGAAAGTGGGAACGCCGAAACCCCGGGCGTGAGCACTCTCATTCCTCTCTGCTTGTACGATCTAGCGTTGTGTGCAGCAAACCATGGCACACGCACACGGCACGCACACGGCACACACACTGTCATTTGAGCTTCTCCTATGCGGCCGTTCGTAGCGTGAAGATCGCTAGGAAGCTTCTCCTAGTTCCTGTTTGGAGCGTGGCGACTCAAGGCCACGTAGGAAAACTGGCCCTTAACACGGGGGCTGGCAGTCTTTATATATATCTCGTCGGTGATTGGGGCCATTACCGACCGCTCCCAGTACCCACCTGGGACCCACTTTGAGATACGCAGTTTAACATGCGGGCTGGCAGTCTTTCTAAATATCTCGTCGATGCCCTGGGGTCTTGTCCATGATAAGGCTGAGCAGATGTCAGCACTATACCGGGAACTGTGGGGAGTATGGCGCTGGTGTCGTCATTCCACTAGGTCGCGCCTAGGGAGATCACCGTCAAGAAGTTGGCAGCCCTACTCCCAACCGTCTCTCGTAGCGACCGTTACGCGAGGCTTCCCTCGCACAATTCAAAATAGTAATTCTTTGCGATCGGACGTATCTGAACTCTTCCAGTTTTACTGCGTTACGAGACTTACCTCGTGGTACATATTCTTCGTCGTACCGATACGACGGATGTAATTATAGTTACAAATAAAACACAGTTAAATGGTTCTCGTTGAACTAAAAATTCAGTGAGTTTATTAAAATCCTAACCACGTGGTTCCGTGTAAACGTAGAGTAGGCTACGTTTTTCGGTACCTTTCCCGAAGTTTTATATATTCTCCGTGGGAGAGGTATATACTAATCCTACAGAACGCCGAAAACTCGGACATGAGCACTCTCGTATCCTCTCTGCATGCGTACACCCTACGCCACCGCCATTGTATCGTTCCATTATTTTCAAACTCATCTTCGATGACGGATGAGAACGACTCCAATAGCGAGCCACATTTGAAACACGTGTTAAGGCGGCAAAATTCAAATTCAAATAATTCGATTCCGTGACAATCACCGGAAATACAGGGAGTTCGAAAAACAACGAGACTCAATCGAATTTCCATTATATTCAGCATCAGAGGCGAATAACACAAAATACAACCAAACACAATTTACATTTCAATAATTATTATGTATAAGATTTCACTTTAATTTTCTATCAGTACTTTAATAGTAATATTCGTCTCAACACTTTCCGTATCAACGTGTCACGTGCGCAGTACTCTCTCTCTCTCTCTCTCTCTCTCTCTCTCTCTCTCTCTCTCTCTCTGTCTCTCTTTCCCTCTCTCTCACACACGCACACACACAATGTTCGACGTTCATTCATCAGGCTCGTACATTTTTTTCTGTTATCGATTAATTCTTAAAAATCAGGTAAAAATTCGCAAACCGTTATCGTCGCATCGAGTCAATTTGTTCGCGTACGTATTTCGAGCAGACTTGAGAGGGGAAAAAATCGTTAGCAAAATTCATGTTGATGACACCGTACTAATTGTGCGGCAACTTCATCAAGATCAAAAAGCGTTCCGAGGTCCACTTTGTACAACGAAGGGCAAACTTTGGCCGTCGTCGACGTACAAGGCCGAATTAAGGTAATATCGTGAGTGCATAATAATCGTGTAAAATCTATATGATCGATCGTACGGACACACCAGGCTCGCATAAGTACAATCGAAATCATTCATCACCGACACCTGCCCTACGAAACATTCTCGCGTAAACTGTTTAGTGCGATCCTAACGCAGAACGAACACCTCGCGTTTAAGCTTGCACACGTACGAAGCTAATAAAGTTTCTTTTTTTTCTTCAAATACCGTTTTTTTCGTTCTCTTTTTCTGTCTTTTCGTCTTCATTGAAATTCAAGCGATCGATCACGCTCAATACGGCCGTGTCGAGGAAAGTTTACGACGATACTAATCGCGATGTCGCGAGTGCCAATAATCCTATGAGCAGAATTGCATTGCTAACCTTACTTCAAAGACTTTTTCCCAAGCTATAAAATTCTCGAAGCGAAAAACCGTTTGAAAAAAAGAAACGCAAAATATTATTAATATATTCCAGTTTCACATCTTCTCAGTCAGGCATAAACATACATTTATAGGCATTTGCACATGCGCACAGTATTTCCGTTTCTCTCTCTCTCTCTCTCTCTCTCTCTCTCTCTCTCTCTCTCCGTCTTCTTCTCACACACGCACGCGTCCGCACACTATTTTTCGCTGTCTTTCTGTCCGATGAACTAGAAAGAACTTCGCGGAGAAGTTTCGTCTTGTCGATTCTGTTTTTTTTTTGATTCTACCCTCTTATCCCGTACACCACCCACCATTAATTGAAACGACAATGAAAAAAGAAAACCTAGATGTTAGAGGGCCATGAAGCCGCTACGTAAGTTTCTTCAACCCACTCTTCTTTACCTAGCGTTGATACATTCATCTATATGCGCTTTGCTAGCTCCTACAAATTTTGCTCATCGTGCTCTCCTCCGCACACAACTCGCATCTTCCCTTCGATTATGTTGTTTTTTTTCCTGTTTGGTTAAGCAAAACTTGTCAGACTTTCGTAAACAAATTATCGATCGATTTTATGAGGAACGTACACCGATCGAGAGACGATCCGGTTCGCAGATTGAATATACAATACATTGTCGGTGACACATTTGAATTATTCATCGAAAGAAAATGTACGCCGAAAGTGCACCTAGGTATCGATTGTAAACGAGCAAGTATTAGCGAGATACGACACGATTCGACTAACGAGTTCTATCACGGACGCGACAACGTTAGTCAAATTAAACGGTACTCTTTCTTTCCCTCTGTTTTTTTTAACATCTTCTCTTTTCGTCGATTTACTTATTATTTCCTTAGAGTCTTCCGAGCTCTTGCGTTCAACGCTGAAATATTTTCGTTTGTTTATCGATCGCGTACCATGCATATCTGACGTGAGGAAGGCAACAGCGATAGTTATCGATGGTGCATATTACGCGTATGCATACTTTATATCACAGTACAAAAATACTGTGGGAAAATATAGTGTAATAAATATCCTTAATAAAAAGTAAAAGGAAGTTTCCTTTCTCACGTTTACAATGTGTTTTTTTTTGTTTTGTATGTGTTTTTTTTTAGTTATTCGTTAGCAACCGTTTTATCTTTATCAGACAATTTCTTACAACGACGAAGTAGAGTAATTCGAGTGTGAGTTGAATCGCGCGCCATTAACCTGATAACCAGAGACGATCTCTATGGATTCAAGAATCTTTGCGTAAACAGATGGAAAGAAAACATTGAAAATTTATAAATATAGGTATAAGATATACGTTTGAACACCGATCACCATTTAACTTTTGTCCACTCCGGTTAACAGGCTAAATGACAGAGCATCGTTCTAATGTCAATGACAAATCTTCCTTGTTCGAAATGATCGTATCGATATATTATTATACAAACTTTCGCCATCTTGGGCCTCTATCTACCTACAAGTCCTAATTTATTATTAAATACTAATAAATCGATTATAACGATAAGAAAATTGTATCGCGATAAGAGCGTAATATATGAGAAATCATTGTATTCGATCGCATCTCGAAAGTTTCTTTTTTTCTCTTCTGATTACTTTCTCGGCCTTGCGATTATTCATTTCCGTCTTTTTATATATTTTGTTTGTTTTTCTTTTTTTTTTTGCGTTTTTTGTCTCAATACGTGTGCATACTTGCGAGTGATGAGAGTGATCACTAGACCACGCCACTGTAAATAATTTCTGCGAAAAATCACTCAGTTGAAAATACGACGGAGATGCCCGAGACCGAATGGAACGTTTCGCAGTCTAGCGATCATCATCGATCGTCGATCGTAAGAGGTAGGCAAAGTATCCTTTTACCACAAGGATATTCTACAATCGTTCGAAACAAAACTGCTATTTGAATTTCTACAAGCGGGAATCTTTTTTATTCGACGAACAGAGCGGATAAAAAATTATGTGTAGATAAAAGTTTTGCCAGTCTCTACTGTCCGCTTCCGGTATACACACGTGCGCGCGAATACACTTGCTTGAACGTATATATAAATATTTCATCTATACGCACGCGTATATATAGTAATATTTGTGTATATTTATGCGGTAGGCAATGATAAGTAAAATAACGGGACAATTTTTCGTCGAATAGAAAAGGGGTTGAGATTTGGGAGAGAAAAAAGCGCGCTTTTTCATCCTCTCCGATTTTTCTTGTTCGCGTGACGAGATCGAAAACTATGGCGCCATGTTCATGGAAATTCGTTGTCAAGTTCGCCCTCTTTTTCGTGAAAACCCACTTATCTTTTCCCAAAAACCATTCGATACAATTGATCGAGAATTCTGGTACGCTCTCTTCTTTTCCAGTGGCGGAATATTTATCCATCGTAACGAATGACGCAGTAATTGCTATCAATATATTTATCCCCGGAATGGTATAAAAATTTACTAGAATGGAAGTGAAAGAAACTACGTATTTGCAATTATTTTGCAATGCAGTATCGGAAATTGGTATACAGAAATTTTGTCTAGGATCACAATAAACCCGAAGGTACCGTTCCAGGGTTACTCGTGTAATGTAATGCGTTTATTTGTTTCCGTTCGTAATTTCAGATGACAATTTCCAAACTTTATTCTGTCCTAGGCTTTTCGAATGCATAATCCACCACTGTTACTGCATCCCGAAAAAAGCGGGAACATTTCGAAACGAAAAGAGAGAAGAGAGAAGAGAGAAAGTTACGACGATACTCTAAGGGATCCTTTCGTTTTTACGAATAAATATACATATACATATGTATGTGTACATATTTTATATGTAACGTAAAAAGCCGTTCTGCTTTGAAGATTACGCCGAGATTTGAATTAATCGACGAAGTAAATGAAAAATCGGTGACGATAGCGCAGCGTTCCATTGGGAGGCGGCTGTAATTATTAGGTATCGGAAAAAGCTCGTATAATCAATTCTCATTAAATTTGGTTACTGTGAAAACGAATTGTGCACTTTTTTCTGTTAATAAATCGTTTAATAGCGATAGCAGTTTCTTTTAATGTTCAGTTATTAAAAAGTCTGTCGATAGACTTCCAGTATTTAAAGCGGTAACAGTTATTTTAAGAAAGTTCAGATTTCTTCGAACGAACATTTTTCGTTACCTAATAGATTGTGGGTTTATTGTGTTGATTACAAAATATTTAGTTAATCGAGACACGTTGTTTTCAGCGAAAATTATTGCGGCTCGCCGGAACGACCGCAGCGTAATACTAATTTACGAGTAATCGGACTGTTGCTCGAGCTTTTTGGGATTCCGGAAGTGACGTAGAAACAAGGGGAACGCAAGTTTGCTGCGGACAGAACAGCGGCACATTGGAATCGTGAAAGAAAAAAATGAAGAGGCGCAGCACGTGCTAATCGTCGACTTTATATGAAGAAAGTTGAATTCGATACATAGGAAAGTCGGAGCCACTGTCGATGCTCTCGTCGCATTCGTTTTCTCTTGTCGATCAATGGGAATTGAGTTTCGTGTCGCATGCTCGCGCGGAGTCTTGCTTCGTTCTGATCAAACGCTGACAAAACGCTTTTTCCCCTCTCCGTCGAGTGTAAGTAACTCTTTCTCCGTAATCGACACCATCTCTTCCGGTGTAGCGAATGATCTTGCGTTTTTTAGTATCTTCTAACAGCAACGATTATATCCGTGTTTACATGTATTTATTACTGCGATAGAAACTAATTGTTTACCTCGCATAATTGTGTACGCGTCCCAAAACCACCCGGTTAACAAATTGTAAGACTTTTTTTAATTGTAAAATCGACACATCTCCGAAAGGTTCCCTGTGAATTTTATCAGGCAATTCGTGTTAAGGCAGTTAGTATATTATCTTTTTTTTTGTTCCTCCTTGTCTAGTGGCCTTTTCTCCATTTTTCTTGTCCTCTTTTTTTCTCGCAGTGTTAATTGTTAATTCACGAATCGCAAAGTACACGAGAATACGATTAACAGGGGATCAGACAGAAATTCAACAAAAGATTCGGGAGGATGAGAGAGAGAGAGAGAGAGAGAGAGAGAGAGAGAAAGAAATAGAGAGACAGAGAGAAACGAAACGTCTAGTCTTTCAACACCTTTGGTTATTCGTAACGTTAATATGACAAATTCGATTACGAATTTGAACGTTTAAAAAAGCCGGAACACGCGAGAGCATGTAAAGACAATTAAAAAAGTAATTGTAATAATGAAAAGTCACACGCTACATACTTTATATAATTTTTTATCAGTTTATATGTATATGTATAAGTGTGTATATATATATATATATGTATAATTTTACTTTGTTGTTTTCATCATCCACGTCTGGCAGATACACCCACAAAAGAAAAAAAAAATAGTTAAAGCAACATAAGATGAGAAATTAATACAAAGAAAAATTAATTACAAAACGAAATGTACACAAATGGATTAACGAAGAGAACCTATGCGGTGAAATTAAAAAGAAAGAGCGGTAAGGGGCTGGTGGGGTGAGTGGAGGGGATCGTGATGGCATCAGGTGGTTGTTAATGACGGAGGAAGGAAGGGAGGCATGAGGATGATCGAAACATAACTAATTTACTCGTTTTAGACGCGAGCTGGTTTGATTGCAGTTCTACTCTCAGTAGAATCGCCGCGTCGGAGAATGTCCGCGCAATGCATTCGCAACGTGCGTCACACGCACGCGTTCGATGCATCTTCTCTTTTTCTTGCATTTTTTTCCGTCGCCTTCAAGATTATAATTTTACTATTTTTCCTAGTTAAAACGCAAATCGACCAATTCATTCGCCGAACAAAAGAAAACAAACAGAAATTCAGATGAAGCCTCTTACACCGAAAATGAAAATAAAACGAAATAAAACACACGTATAAATATATTGTAAATTTAATCTCGCTTCGTACCGTAAAATGGAGCGATTAGATTTGCCATTATAGGCGAAAACGAAGAAAAAAAGACGACGAAATGCCGTGCGAATCGTTTTTTTTTTTTGTTTGTTTTAAGGGACACGCGTATCTAATAAATATCTCGCTCGCTTTGAATTAAGTATATTCGAGGTTTTCTGATTAAAATATAATTTAAAGCTCCGTCTAATCCCTCCATTTTCCAACAGCGATCGCTAGAGCAGCCGTAACATGCCAAGGGATGGCCCGCCAATCTAATTTTGAAGATACACGTGTCGCAGCAATTAATTCTGCAAGCATCGAGATTGATTTGACATAATAATCGCGACCGTCTCGCGACTACTCTTTTCCATTCGATAACTGTAATGCAGGTTTTATGCATATATAGAATATATCAATGTTTAAAGTTCAGTGCAGTTAAAAAGACGATAAAGTTCGACGAGGATCTCGCTTTGTACGAAACGGTTTCTGTAAAATAGTTCTTAAAAATCTACATTTGCATAAACATCCGCACACTATCGAAAGGTCTATGAGTTACGTGTATACGTGATTGTGTGTATGTATGTGTGGCTGTGTACCGGTGTATGGACAAATTTGTATCGCTGAAACGGCGAGACATTAAAAGTTCTTTCATGGTCGATCACTGCCTTAATACGTTCCGTTCTAATCTGGATTTGTCAACCCGTTAACCGAGAAAAACAAGACAAACTCATTATAATTGTAATCGCTAGACTGAGGATATTATGTATTTGTTGGAATCTTGACATTCCGAAACTCTGAGATTTATATTTTATTTGGAACTCAATGAAATTTTTAATAAAAGAATTAGATTAATGTTCGGCTGAAATTTTCTAAAATCCATAGTCTAGTAATCTCACCTATATTTGCTTCCGAACATTTTCGAATTAAAGCGTGTTATGATGTTTTTTCGGCAACATCGACTGTTAGCCGGTTAACAGGTTGAATCGCGAACGGACCAACCCAGGCGACAAATAAATCCCTAATTTTCTATGAAACACGTGTTCCGTATCCTAAAAGCAAACAAAACGAGAGTACAGGATACGTTAGCTGCTAACCGTTTAACAAAGTACACAATATAATCAGTATAGAGGAAAAGAAGATTAATTTCACCAGCTCTCTCGGATCCGGCGTTGTAAAAGCGTAATGCGTACGACGAGCACGGTGCGTTTTCTAAGTTCCTCGAATTCTCTGTATTCACAGGGCTCCCGTGTGATTCGAGATGTACATTTTTGAGTATTCTTTCGCCTTCATCGAACAAGTCCGACTCTGTCCGAAACCGTTACTTATATGTATACGCAGTCACCAGTAAACCATGAAACTTTTAATATTTTTTTTTTTGTCCACGTTGCCGTGCTCTGCGATCCTTTTTACGTTATTCTTTTGCGTTTCTCTCGGCCAGTCCCAACATATATATATCCTCAATTCAACGTGTGTGTCGTGACACAGAATACAACAGAAATGTTTTCAATATGGAAGAACGTGGCAAGACTCGCTGAGGAGCGGTGCACGAGGAGTTTGTGTATGACTGCAAGAAGTGAGTTATGTACATTATTTGCATGTGTCGGCGAATCAGCCCTTGCCCTTGTTCCATGTCACAATAACGACAAAAAAGATGGCGAGATTAGAGTTTCAGTTTTCTTTTTTTTTTTTGTTTGGAAAGTGATAAGATAGGGAGGGTGAGGAGGAGGGCATTCGAATAATTATTAATATATAATATTATAATAATAACAATAATGATGAGGTGTTCTAAACAGTGCTAGGACTAGTGCTAGAGGGTCCTGTGAGGAGTCAGGGTGGGTGGGTACGGGCTAAGGAGGGGTTAGTGTGGGGGCGGAGGTTCCGTAGACTGGTTTCTGCCATCTACAGCCCTAACCGGCTTCCTACGCGAAGAACCTGTTACTCTATGGTACGCTGGTGTCGGGGTCGCCATCGGGTCTCTGATAGTTCTAACTGGTGACACCAATGGTTCACGCAGTACCTGTACGCAAACATTTCAAACGTTCATTTACCAGAAAACCATCTCGTCTTATTATCAGGACAATCTGTTAGTTGAGCAACATTCTGTACCAGAGTTGGGCAAAAGTTATTTCAAATAACGAATAAATTAATTATTAATTACTTCATTTAAAACTTACGTACACTGGATGCAAAAAGTATTTGAACACCAAATACCATATACCTATATTTAAACTGTGATAATTTCGTAAAAAATGATTGCAAGACAATAAATTTGGACTCATTTTAAAGCTAGAAGCCTCTAGTTTCATAATCCATCGTTCATATTATTCTAAGATTTTTCTCACGATGTAGCGCGCGAGAAACTGAAGACGCGTTTTTTTTTCGAAAAAGCTATATATTCGAACGTTTGTGAAAATTTTGAAAGATTTTTTTCGTGACTGAAACCACCATGGAATTAAACATTGAAGCTTCTTCTTTACAACGATACCTTAAAAATTGATGTACGATTCTTTTTAGTCGTTTCATAGAACTTTGATTGAGGGATATACCGCCAACTTTACAGTAGTATAAGTTACAGTATGAGAGCTTTAGACGACTGAACTTGTTCCACATTTTCGTTCTATAAAACAGTGAAAAAAAAATCGTATCAAAGAAACAGTTACTTTATGAATTTAGCCGGTCCCGATTTTTGTCGCTAATCGGCAGACTACAGTGTAACGAATAAAGGAATAACGAATAACAAATGAAAATTTATTAGAATAATGCCCAATTCTGTTCTGTACGTACTATAAATAGCTTTAATATTCGGATACTACATAATTATTTGTTGTGTTCAACGTGTATCTAGAAAATTGATCGTGTAGAATGCTACAGAGAAAAATACAGAATGACGAAATAAACTGTGTAATATCCGTATATTAAAGGGGTTCGTTATAAACAAAATCGGTGAAATATTTAGCGAAGACTCACCAGTGGCGGTAATACACTATGCATCAGTGTTTGAACCCTAGGTGTGTTTTGTGTCGCGAGGTTATTCGAGTTCGGGGGCGGCAATCCTTGAGTCTGTACACCTGTTCCCACGCCGTCAGCAGCAGCAGCCTGAACAGTATGCGATTGTTGTGTAGACGTTTGCGTTACGTTTTTACTCGTCGCTTGATCCCTTTTCGCCTCCTGAGTTAAACTTAATTTCTTCGTAGAAACGGTTGACGAGTTGGCGTTCGGCGTTTCCGGACTGGTAGTGGCAGTAGTTGCACTCGACACTGGCGTTTGCGCTGCGGACTCCTGCTGTATCAACTCCGGCAATGTTTGTGACAGAGTACTGACGATTAATTCGCGCGTGAACAGGCTCCTGTTCGCGCTCTCGCGTTCAATGTTCTGCAGATGTAAGTCAGACAGAGTACTCGTGATGCATCTGGGGAAAATAAAAAGAAAACAACGTCGAACGATTAAATGTCTGTTAGTATCCGAGCTAGTAAACATATGCTTGTTGCCTCATGGAAGTTAAGAATAGCTATACCGCAGCATTTGCTCTCAACGGGATATCTTAAAATATAGCTTTTGGCACCTAATACAATGACCATGATATGCACTTTTACTGCTTTCCGACAAAGAACTCGCATGCACGTATATCATGACGGAATATACGACGGTATAGATGAAAATTTAGTGTATCGGTTTCTTATTTCGTACAGCAGTTATGTAAGAAACTATACTATCCAATCGAAACTTTTTTAACCGACATACCTGGGTAATAGAAACATATAGTTCTGTGAATTGGTAGACAATACGCCGGACGGGTTGGCCACATTGGTTGCATTATTATTACTACTCCCACTATTTGCTACCACATTGGTCAAAGTTGTAGAAGGACCTCCACTGGTACCTCCTCCACCACTCACAGAACCAATAGCCTGTGTCTGCCTCCTAGTATGGGGAGGTAACCGCTCCAATTGTTGCCTAGCAGCCTAGAACCATGTGCCTTATTATTTATACTGCATACCTCGAACGAGTAAGACTTTCGGTTACCGAACAACACAGTGTACATACTCTAAATTGTTGGCGCTCCATTTGTAGCTGCATTTGCAAGTGTTGTAATTGCGAGGGTGTTGATGGGCTCTGACCAGTTCCTCCACCTCTACGAACACCGGATAATTGAGAGAGTAACTCAGTAATCGGATCTATACCATCTCGACTACTCGGACTCAATCCCCCGGACGAACTGAAATGCATGGACCTGCAGGTCCAATGACACACCAATGAGCATTATCTAAGATGAGATGACAATGAACAACTGTTCCTGAAGTCTTATTTCGTGACCCTTAATATTCGGCAGCGATGTATTGCGAGGGTTTAAGAATGAGCACCTAATGAATCGATACATTAAAATCCTTACAGTACAAACGAAAAAACAATACGGCCAAATACATGCATTCGAAGGTGAAACTTCGAAATTAGATGTGTACGATGCACTGACGCATTCGTGTTACTCAACATACATGTTAGCAACCTCGCTTCGTATTGTTCCTCTGATCGAACGCGACCACACCAAAATTTGTGTATTTTGGTTGAAACGTATGGCAATCATTTTTTTCAGATTATACTGCAACGTTCGCCACACACGCTCACCGAAATACATACCTGCGAGGTCGTGGCCCACTAAGAACTCTAGATTGATGCAGTTGTACCCGTCTACCGCTATGTCTACTTGAAGCTGGTTCGTCTAGAAAAGAGATCAGGTCCCTTGGTCCACTACGATGCTCCAAACTTAAATGTGCCGCGAAATCATCAGTCACGCTATTAGGATCTCCTCCTGGAGTGGATGCGCATACAGGACAAACCTACAATGAAGTTGCAAGCTCAGACGTCGTTTACTACTGTAAACTGTATTCGCACAGCACCCTGTTGCACGTACTACAATTTTAATATGACCGCCTATTTGTTTTACATTTTTAATTGACCACCAACGTGTTCTTGAATCGTATACAGTAGTATTTATGTCTCATCCATTATCATCTGATACTTACCACTTCGAAAGAAGTGTCCGGATGATCTGCGGTAACATGCTCTTGCAAGGTAGTCTCGGTGAAGCCCATTCTTGTACAATAGGGACAAGTTAAAGACTGTGGCTGCTCTATACTCACTCCCTCTCCACCATAATACAATTCTATTAGATAGCATATCAAAATGTTAATTGTTATTCGAACGTGAGAAACAAGAGCAAGAGATTTGTATATTTTCTTACCAAAATCAGATCTAGTAAGTATACATTGCATCGGATGATCGGTGAGATGACGTGTACTGCTGACACCTCCTTCATAACAGCTAGCACATAAGTCATAGTCGAAGCACACTAGGCACTTATACCTGCGACCCCGAAAATGACCCTTTAAGCAAGAGTCACAGCTTACCCCTGAAATAAATTCAATAATATGTTATTGTACACCGACTGAGAAATGTTCCACAAAGATGACAGTGGAATCATGACGCCGAGTCTCAAAACAGCGCAAACGCTGTTGTTCCTGCAAAAGATATTTATATATATACATATCTTATGCACAGGTATGTGTGCACTAACCTTGAACCAAATCTATAAAAAGTAACTTGCTTCAGTCTACTTTTAAATTTGAATGCAAGTGCATGCAACTCTTCGAACAAAGATTGCTCCACATTTTTATAATAATATATGGATTTTTTTTAGCTGTTTAATGGCCAGCTGTAAATAGTAAACATGTAAATAGTAAACATCATTATGCATAAATACATAATTTCTGACAATTAACCTTTGTTTGTTACATTAGAAGCACTGTTTATATTTATATATAGAATATCATCACCTATGGCACCACTCTTTTCGCTTTGACATGTATTTTGAATATTTATTTTTTTGCAACATTAAAGATATAGAATAGTTTTAGCGAAATAATATAAATATAAACGTAGTCTATGCAAATAATTTGTAATCTATAGGTATACAAAAGGTAAAAAGAATTTTTTGTAATCTTGACACAGATATCGATACAAGCGTAATATCGACAACACTTTTGTGCTTCAACGCGATATTTGTAACTTTAATTATGTAACATGCAAAGATGTAATGAGATAGAAAAAATAATACGTATTTACATTGCCTGTGCAAATATTGTGATTTTAAATCTACGATTGTATCATTTAGACTTCGAAAACAAATGTACAGAATTGTTTAATACTAGAATTAGGATCTTCCAGGTAAATAAACAATGTTTTGTTATTCGTAGAACAGAAATTCGAAATTGAAGAAAGACAGATGAAAAGACTGGCTCAATGTAGAAGAACAAAAGGAATTCGTTCCAATATGTTTTACAAGTCTAACATTATGAGAAAGAGAAGGGGATTGAAGAAAACTAATTCCAAAGTAGTCAGCTGGTGGAGTATTCTGACAGCCGGCCAAAACGATTTTTTCGACAGAGCTTTTTCGCCTGCGAGGACAAAGCATCGGGAAGGAATGACATCGCAAAAAAGTTTACCGAAATCATCAAAGAAGAACATTACAAATCCTCAGAAATTGGAGTAATTTTTTAATAAGTGCTGCCATCTGGCCTCTGACATTAGACCCTTTGATACAGGGCTCGCGAGAGAAATGTCTCTTGCGAAAAATCTCATGTGTCGCAGATCTCGTAACCTCGACGACGATTCTGCACGAATTATTCATGAACCCGAATTATCGTCGACCCAATCATTTTATGATCAACGCGAAACAAATTAGCGAACAGGGGAATTCGAGGCTGACTTGCCTGGCCAGGGAACAGCGCACACGTACGTACCTTCATGTCGATTCATTTTCCGTTTAAAATCTCATATACGCCGATAGCGCGAGGTCTCGCGATCGAACGGTTCACGAGATACGATTGCCTGCTCGCCACTGCGTTCACTCTTCACACGTTTTGCTCAGCGCAGCGGACACGATGGGAAAAAATGAATCGTCGAACAAAAAATTTCTCGTTAGAATTTCCAGCGTAAACCTAACCCAACTAGGCTACCGTGACGTCACGCTAGACCTACGCTCCCGGAGAACGTTGCGGGCAGGGTCTCTGTCGTTGCGACGTTGCCACTCGCCGTGAAAAACGCGCGCGGGAAATTCAAACGTTATTCAGTATAATTCTTTCGTCTCAACGGTATTATTGAAAATTTCTATTATTTCGAATATACTAATACTCACACATTGACACTAAACGTTACATTTCGTACATAAAACTTTATGTAAATCATAACACAATATTTTCTTTGCCAATTTTAAAAGAACGGGCAAGCGCGGCTAATTCAAATGTTATTGAGCACAAGCCTTTTATTTCAAAGGTATTATTGAAAATTGCTGTTATTTCGAATGTACATCAATATAAAGCTTATAGTTCGTACACAGTTAATATTTCATACACTACTTGTAGTAAAGTAAACCATAGAAAATATTTTCTTTGTTCATTTTAATCGAACGGACATGTGCGATAAATTGAAATTTTTTAGGCACGATTGTTTGTTCTCAGCGATATTTACTGAAGATTTCCATTACTTCAAATATATTAATTCTTATGTGTTAATACGAAGTTTATATTTCATACATAGTTTTAAGCAAACCATAGAAAACATTTCTTTACTGATTTTAAAAGGAGACAGACGATGTGTTGTCTGTAAAATTCAAATTCGCTAACATCCTTTTTCGAAGCCAACGAACAAGAGTTCGCCAGTTACTAACAGAAATTAATGTTAAACTGTATGTGTCACACGATAATAATTTCCAATACAAGTTTAAATACTTTTATTAATAAGTGTTTGATTTTTAATACATTTAAGTAGGGCGTTATTTTGCAATGTGTTTGAAGTTCTTTCTGTTGATGTAATATCAACCACTCGATTGGCGATCTATGATCATAGTTAATGTCGAGATCCGGCAATCCGGCACTCCTTTCACGAACTTTTCCGAGAGTTTCTCGTATGACTTCGTATTATTCCGTATAAAATCGCGCAAACACCCGAAACCTATATCGCGAAGTTGTTTCTCATTTATTGAACAAATGGCGAATACAGTAGGACGCGTTCTCGTATACGGCGGTAGAGGAGCCTTAGGCTCTGTTTGTGTCTCGACATTTAAATCAAATAATTGGGTAAGTTAACTGTACAAAAGTGTTTATTAGAACTAAAAAGATTGAGCATCTGTTTCACTATAATTGACGTCGGTTTCGCTGTTAGAGGAAGTCTCAGCTTTTCCTTATAATTTCGAAGAATACTAACTCTATAAATTAATGACGACCAACATTCTTCACATGAGAATTATTGTAGAACATTAATAGCATGAATTATGACAAATAATTACAAAATTAATAACGAATAATTATTACTTTCAGAAGTATGCGAGCAAAGAGATTTCATTGCGCAAGATTTATCTCAAACGATAGTAATATTCTTTTTACTATAAAAAATGTTCTTTTATCTCTTTTTTCTTTTCTTAAGTTTATCTTGTAGCTGTTTGAAAACTCCGTGCAATGATTAACATACGTTTGATATTTTCTTAAATATATATGATTTCTAAATTTTCGCGATGTGTTTTTTTTTCACATATTATTTTGATAGTGTGCTTAAATTATAATTTAGTATTTTTAAATATTATTTTATCGATATAAATATTACGATTCATCGTAATTGTTGAATAATTCTTAACCATGTAGGACAATTAGATCAAGGCCATTACTGGTAACTAGATCCTTTCACATTATGAAACCTTGGAATTATACTGTCATGATTATTGAAAAATTTCATTTCAAATTTTAATATTGTCTATATTGTAAAGAAATTAAAAACATTATTATTATATGCTGCTTTTATAATTGCAGTGGGTTGGGTCCATTGATATGAAAAAAAATGATCAGGCAGATGTAAGCATAATTGTAAAACCTGAAAACTCCTGGCAGGAACAGGTAATTGTATACTTCTTTATAAAAAAATAAATTTATATGTACATGTATGTATATTTTTAGGAAACTGATGTTCTCCAGCAAGTCACCAATATTTTAAATGGGGATAAAGTAGATGGTGTGATTTGCGTAGCTGGAGGATGGGCTGGTGGAAATGCTGCCCATTCTGATTATGTAAAGAATAGTGATCTCATGTGGAAGCAGAGTGTATGGAGCTCAGTCATCGCTAGCAGTATCGCTGCCCATCATTTAAAAGAAGGAGGTTTCCTTTCATTGACTGGTGCCAAACCTGCATTAAACGGCACACCGGGTACATATTCTTTTAAACTTATTTGAAAACAATCTTTTTATATTTTCATATAAATTATATCGTTTCATCTAACTAGGAATGATCGGCTATGGAATGGCCAAAGCAGCCGTTCACCATCTGACAAAGTCTTTGGCATCTGAAGAGAGTGGCCTGCCAAAGGATTCTTTAGTGACTGCTATTTTACCTGTAACTTTGGACACACCTATGAATAGAAAGTGGATGTCCAATGCTGATACCAGTGCTTGGACTCCTCTCGAATTTGTGGCAGAGTATGAACACACCTAATTCTCTTCTAATTGGTTTTATTACCTACTAACATTATTGTTTTATTTGACAGACTATTCTGGAAATGGTCACAGGGACAAGACCGTCCTACTAATGGCAGTCTTCTACAACTGATTACTCGAGAGAACAAAACGAAATTGGTTCCAGTGTAAAAAGGAAATATCAGATACATGCAGGAACAAAAACTTCTGGATGCTTCCTTGACAATACAAATATCTGATGCGCATGATCTGTATTTGGACTTCTGGCCCATTACCTCAGTGTTATGTTTGAAACCTCTATCATTTACAATATAAGCATTTAAGAAAGTTGTTACTAAAAATGTACAAAAATACTTTTATCTTCATTCCAATGTAATAGATCTGTCACCATGAAAGTATGTAACCTGAAGACATCATTTTAAGAAAATGTCATTATAAGTTACACATGATTTTGTGTATTTATTTTTATACGAATGTAATATATTTTTTATAGTAAAGTAATACTTAATTCACGAGAATGTAATATTTTACAATTTTCTGAAAACTATTGTGTTACGTGTATAAAATGAAGGAATATGAAAGATGTTCTACAATATAATATATAAAGAATATATTAGAAAGATATTAATTGATGTAGTTTTCATTTGTGCATGCCTGCTACTATATAGTATACACGAAGTTTCGTTGACTTTATTAATCAATCACGCAGGAATAAATAAAATTTTTCTTTTTTTTAAATCTTACTATTTTAATTAAGAAAAACTACTTTATAAGAATCGATACTTTTACATAATCTAAAATCAATGCACAATTATCTGTCTTTGTAAAATATGCAATTATGTTATGTTAATTTTATGATAATTACATCTTCAATTTAATGTCATTGTAATTTAACTAAGAAAATGACGTATTTTAAACACGTTATATCCAAATGCCTGAATAGCTCAGTCGGTAGAGCATTAGACTTTTAATCTAAGGGTCCAGGGTTCGAGTCCCTGTTCGGGCGATTTTTTTTTCACTTTAAAAAATGAAGAAAATATTTAATAATTTATACGACACGTCATTAACAATATGATAATTTTATTAACGAGTCACAACGAAAATTTGTACGAAGTATGAAAGTCAATATAAAAACGAAGTCTTAGAATAATGCACTGTATGTTATTTTATTTCATAAATAATACAATGGAAAGTTTATGAGTCATGCCCACTGCAAATTCTAAATATGAATGTACACATAATGGATCTCGTTTGATAGATTTATTGACAATAACCATTTACACTAACGCTAAGGCAATGATAAAATTTATTACAGTTTCCCTGAAACGAGATCGTCCAACATTTTCTTTTCAGCTGAAACAGAGGAATATATGATTGATTATAATTTAATAAAAGAGAGCTAATGTATTTCAACATTTTACTTGTTGAGTTATGCGTAATATAGAAATATTATAATAGTAATTTGAATTAATCCTCAATCAGACTGTCTTTTACCTTCTTGAGCACGCTTCCTTTCTTCAGCTAGTTTTGCATCTCGCATAGGCTTCTCAGCCAATTCTTTCTCACGAAGTTGTGCTTCCTTTTTGCTGAACCTGCGTTGATGGTAAGATCCCCAAACAACTCCAAGCAATAGAAAACTCCATCGACTGAACTGTATGAAATATTAAAAATTAGTAAGTTTATACAGTTGCAACTGTTCAGCATTCAGTCAGTAGACAAGGTTAAGAAATAATAGTAAAGTTCATTGACGACCATAAATCTATTAACACGTCAGAGAAAGAACAAATCATTTTCATTTATATTTAATCTCGTGGATGTTGGTTAATAGTTTTGTCAAAATCCAATAAAAATTATGTAATGCGATCAACTTGAATATCCGAAACGGATATTCGTTCGAATAACAAAAGAACGTATGACAGGTGATTAGTTCTCGGAACAACTATTTTAAACAGTACTAGACTATGTTCGTTTTTCGAATTTTAATAGAACAAGTGATGGTACTCACTTTAATAAGAGGAGATACCCGGACAGGTTGCGAACCAACTTCCACGGACGACATTTTGCTAGTGAGTAAGAAGAGATCGTACCGAGTACTGAGAGATTGAGAGTACTGAACGAAAATCTAGTCTATCATCCATAGATTGGTAAAAACGTTCGTTCATGAGCCTCCTTTAAAATACAGACAATAATAATTAACTACTGTTTTTTTTCTTTTTTCTTCAAACAAATGTAATATTTGATTTATGCCTAAAATATAATTTCTTTATTAGTAGAAATCGTGAGAAAAATTCTTTGTTATATTTATGATAATATTCAGTGGTATATAGTACATTTTTGAAAATACAGAAAAAATAATCTGTTTATCATGAGATATTTTATGTAATATTTAATGTTACAACAATATTATAATATGTGTTTGTAACATCGTGTGGCGGTACATATCTATATACCCAAGCTATAGACCAATCAATATTGTGATCACGCCATCAAGTGGCAATAATATAAATTTTAAGCGTTTGCTGAATTTATTAGTAATCGCCATTCATTTATTTAATATACGTTTAAGTTAGTATGTTTATTTGGTATTGGTTCGCAGCATTACTTAAACAAAAATACAAATTAATTATCACCGTGCCTAGAGTTCTTTATGGAACGAGTATTGGTAGTACTGTTCTTAAAACGATAACACGAAACTTTCACTATGTGTATATTCAGCGAGTATCAAAATGGTCAAAGGATGACAATACATAGTTGTCAGTTGAAGGAAAAAAGAGATATTTCGAAAAGAATCGCGGGAAAATGTCTCATATCCAGTATGTAGACGAATTGGTCAAGGAATACTTACTTTTTAGAGGTTTTAGTCAAACTTTAAAAGCTTTCGATAATGACTTAAAAGCTGAGAAGGAGAAAGGCTTTCGGGTAAGTGCACAGCAAAATGCTGTGGAAACAGAAGGATATACAAAAACAATACGTAAAAGACATTGCACATAGAAATCCTTTGTGAATTCATGCTCTATCATCTGTTATTAGGTAGACAAGATTGTGGATCAATTGATGCAATATGTGTACAATTATGACTTAACATCTTTGAGAGAATTATGGGGGCACTTGGATACAAAAATGTTTTCTCGGCTGGAGAGCCATTTTACACCAGCTGTGAGAAAATTGGAAAATGCTGTTTTAAAAATGTATTTGGTAAACGCAGCATTGAATAATAAGCAGGATCGAATTCAAGAATTTTTTATGAAAATGACACCAGAACTGCAGGGCCATTCGGAATGGAAGGAATGGTTCGGTAGGATATCCAACAGCTCCTTTCATTCGGTTCCAAGATTTGTAAGAGATACGATTTATTCTACTTTATTCCCTTTCTATCTTACAGCATTACCATTCGTTAAAAATCCAGAAGACAATCCAGCATACTCTGTACATTTTAGTAGACAGTGGCAAGACACTATGTTACTATCCCTACACAATTTCCTTGCTACTATTTTCCAAGTAGGTGAAAGGTATTTTGCATCTTGCCTCTCATATTATCAGTTCCATGAATCGCTAACATACTAGGTTTTGTGGAAGTTCATAATCTTTTCAATAAAGAGAATTTGTTACAAGTTCTTCTAGAACACAGAAATCATGAGATTGTAAAATGAAATGTACAAAGCATATTTATTTAAATTTTACAGTGTATGCCACTACCAACGCTACTCACTATAGACGAAGATACAAATAAATTAAAACGCTTGCAAGAGGAGAATGAAGCCCTCAGGCAACGATTAAGCGATTCGGTTAAGATCGATAATATAATGGATGTAAATCCAGGACCAGCTCCTCAGCATCCGCCTATTATGGACGATTTTTATATAATAGCACAGTAAGCATTGCGTCTATTGTAAAAATTGAACTATTAGTAGAAAGGATATGTAAATAGCTAATTCTTTTATTTTTATCCGAGTAGAGAATCTCCTTTATTAGAAAACCCCAAGACTCTAAGGAACCTGATACGAAATATAGGTGGAGGTTCTAGTCCCATTTTAAGTAGAAAATCTGCAGCAAGTTCAAGGAAGACGACCGAACCCGAGGCAGTATCTACGAAACGAACGAACACCAAGGGGAAATTGAGTTCAATCAGTAAGTCTGATACTGTTACCAAAAGAAGCATTAGCTGTGATTCAAGATTAACTAGCTCTAGAAAAAGAGACTCGTCCATCGACGCGGTGGCCGAAAGGAAGGCTAAAGATAAAATTGATTCCACTTATATTCTTCTTAGCCAGGTAATACAATTTTACTTATGTTGCGAACGTTTTGCAAATTTCATGTAACAAAAAAAAACTAATTTTCAGGAGGAGTATACGGAGCATAAAACATCGATAATCCAATGTAAAAGTAATGCGAGCGGTTCGTACGTCGCTACGGGCGATGCTGATGGTATTATTAAAGTCTGGACTCCGATACCGTCACCAAAGTAAGTCTATCAAGCTTAGATTTATTTGCAAGCTAATGCTTCGATCTAATATATTTTGTTCTATTTGTCGGACAGGACTGTTACTACATATATCTCTGCTACAGCGAACTCGAACAAAGCTATAACAGCGCTAGACTGGATCTCAAAGAACGAACGTTATTTTTTACACGGTGATAACAATGGTTTAATCCAGTTGCACGATACTCGCGACTGTAAAACTTTGTGGGATATTCAACACGAGAACTCACGAATCATAACTCTGCTCTGCAATCCGACCGAATCCACGTTCGTGTGTTCCGTATCGGATTCGATCGAAGGGAGACTTTTGTTATACGATATTAAAACGAGAAAATTGGAGAGAACGTTACCATTGGAACAAAACGTAACCGCGTTATGCTCTGCGTTTAATCACAACGGTCAACTTCTTATCACAGGGTTATCTAACGGAAATATTTTGATTCACGATTTGAGACGGAACGAAATTATTGATAATATTAGTTGTCATTCAAGCCCAGTCATCGATATAGAATTAATTAACGATTATACGAACATTTGCACGCAAAGCGAAGACGGCAAATTATGTCAAAGAAGTTTGAATCACTCGGGAAAGATCCTTTGGGAGACGAAGATCAAAGTGGAGAAAAATACAGTCCATGGAAAACTGTTTACTTTCGACCAAAGCGGTAATTATATGCTACTCTGTACACAAACCGGAGGAAATATATACAAGGTACGTCATTTTTATCAGACGATGCTACTGAGATCTAATCCTTGCTTTCAATGCATTAGTAATTGCATTTTAAAGTACATACTAAAACGGAAATTACTTTGCAGATGCCACCAGGTGCACAAGCCAAAGTCTTAGAATTGGGTGGTCATAAAGGCACACTCTGTTGCGATTGGTCTACCGCCAATCAATCCGGAACTTGCATAACTGGTGGTGCTGAAGGAAAAGTCCGAGTATCGACGTTGCTTTCACCATGATACAAAAGCAGAATTAGTATCTGTGTGAATTCATAAAACGACTGCAAAGTTCGTCGGATTAGCTCAAATTTGTAGATAGTATTTACTTACTTAGCACATTGAATGTTAGGAAGAGGTTTTACAATTACTATACTAAGGACGAGTTCGAAGAAGCGAAGTCCGGAATTATTTCTGCTGATTCACGTGTTACTCGTCCCGAGTATCAAAGAATGGAATTCGAGAATATTCCGAGCGATACGTTCGTAATATCATAAAGCCGAAGGAAAGATCCAAGTATTTTGTGAAAAGTACAATGAACAGAAACGTATCATACATTAGTTCAAAAATCGACTGTATTATAATTATATGATTATAACTCAAATCAGGGATTACCAAATGTAACATATACAAAAATACTGTAAAAAGGAATACTATGAATCTTACGTTAAAAATAGGTCACATGACTAGAAAATTTTGTAAAAAAAATATATGGGGAACTAGACTAATTTGCGTAGTAACGGTCATGTGTAAAATTAGCGATTAAGTTAAATAGTGTAGGAGGTACAGGAATATGTCAATAAACATTGGTCAATTTTAAAATATTCTATATTGTTGACATGCTGACAAAATCCAACAAAATACTTCCGGTATAAAATACTGACAACGCATTTCGAATTGCGTTTCCTCGGGACAACAAAATTACGTTAACATATTCGCTGCCGATGACGTAAATTTACGTAATTTCAAATTCTATTTCTGATTGCCATGAAAAAAAATAAAAAATTATCGGTTCCTAAAGTGTTAACAGGCGAGAAGTTTTAAATGTGGTTTCCTCATTGACCAACGATCGAACGGGCCTGTCATATCTAATTGCGGAGACCAGAACCTCCTGAGAGCTTCGATAATTTCCGCGGGTGATATTGGTTTTGTTACAGCAACCTAACAAGAAAACATTGAACGAGATTTGTTACAATTTTTCTACGAGTTTCACATGTGATTTTTTCTTAATAGTACAAACCTTGCCATGGTAGTATGGCTTATAAGTGTATGGATTCACATAACTGAGTCTGAGTCGATCTATAGCATCTCCATAAATTTTATTTTGGTCCTGCCTTACCAACAATGATAAATCTACAATTTGTGCTACCGTTTCGTATGCTAAATATCCCAGAATTGTGTATCCTTGTTTTGTTATTGTTATCTCACCTATAAAAAATGAAAGCATACTTAATGCCTGAAGTTGTGCCTATTGGCAAGCATATTTTCAGTTTAATGCTCACTTTCTGGTGACAGCCAGTCGCTAAATTTATGTCTATTTTTATTTGCAAACGACGCGTTCCGGGCCTTACTGAATTTTAAGTATCTAGCTTCATCCATGGATCGTGTCATTATTTCAGCACGAACGCATCTCTGTTGTTTAATCTCGTCCACGGTGGATGCGTCTTCAAAGAGTTCACCGGTGTTGTCAATTTGATTTAAAAAACTATGAAATGGTCCTTTATTTTTGGAATTTTCTGCACTTTCACCGTTTAGAATATCCTCGGGCATATCGCTATCTATAGTTTTGTTCAAAGAAGATTTGTAATCTTTTAATTCTGTAAAGTAAATGTTCAGGTAAGTATTTTTATCCGGCTATGTCCTGGAATTAAATGATAACATTAGACCTGCCTAAATATTTTATAAGTCGCTGTAACTTCACTTTATCTTTGCGTAACAAAAAGATTAGATCTTCCGCACAGATGTTGGTGCCCTTTTTTGAAATTCCTCGTCTTTCGGAAACTTCGCACGCTTTTTTTACGATCGTCCTCATTTGTTGTAAAACTACTTCCTCAACAATTCTTGCAGATTCCATTAGAGGCTCGCTACTATCTCCGAAACCATGCATCATTTGTCGAATTTCTAAAAAGCATTATTTATGTAGCGAGTTAAATTTATTTTACAAATTTAAAGTTATCAATACCGGTAGTGTAATTCACAGGTTCGTTTCGAATAAACTGTGATTCGCTCGCCGATTTCGCGAACGTTGATTCAGCCATTGTCGCTAATTGGTTGTTGATATCTATTATCTGATATCTGACAAATTTTCCAAAAACAATAACAATTAGGTTAAGTATCACATATGTACATTGCTATACTGAAATGTCACGTTTGCTGATTCGAAGTTGACAGAGCTTCCCAGGAAGCGAAAGTGGCGCCACTTGTAGTAAAATGGTAAAACGCTCAAACTGCTAGCCAAATGTTGCCGACAGATCTGTATTACCGACGGTCAGTACGATAGCGTTTTTTTTAAGGGCCAGTTTTCCTACGTGGCCTTGAGTCGCCACGCTCCAAACAGGAACTAGGAGAAGCTTCCTAGCGATCTTCACGCTACCAACGGCCGCTAGGAGAAGCTCAAATGACAGTGTGTGTGCCGTGTGCGTGTGCCATGGTATGCCCCACACAACGCTAGATCCGCAAGAACGAAAAAGATTGCCAGGGTTCAGGAGGCGGCAAATCATTGTTCGATAATGCAAAGATGGGGCTTTCCAGGGGTGAAAAGCGTTAGATAAAAGATAAATCTAGAGCGCTCGCGAACGAACAGGTCGTACTTTTGCGTTTTCTAGGCATAATTTGCAATATTCGGCAGAATGTAGATATAAGGACACATTTTCTTAAATAACCGGGTTCTTTTTTTTTTTTTTTTTTTTATTAATAACATCTTAGGCCATTATTGGCCCATAGATACATATTGAGCTACAAAAATATAGACGCCTGTTGAAATAAACAAATATAGATACACGTTAAGATACCAAAACAATATAAACAGCTTATACAATAATCTCCTCCTTACACATCCCCTTACAAATTAATATCGCATTTCTTACAAAAGTCATAACCGGGTTCTTATTGAGAATGTTGACGGCGAGCGCTCTAGCGGTGACATATACAATGTCAATGCAACGCCTATTATATTGTATAATTACGTATTAAACAAAGGATTTGCCGCCCCCGAAAAACCATCCCACAGCTATTATCAGAGAGGAATGAGAGTGCTCACGCCCGGGGTTTCGGCGTTCCCACTTTCGTAACATCGCCGCTTTAGCATGGCACAGAACCGGTCAGTCTTTCCTGGAACAGAACCGGTCCGTCTTTTAGCATAAAACTGAACGCACATTATTTTTTTAACCAAGATTAGAACGTACAGCTAAAGTGTTTATATGAAATATGTAACTAACATGTAAATCTTGTGTACAAAATCTCTAATTAATATAAATTAAGAATATTATTAATTGTAATGATACGTATTTTATTTTTTTCCAAGTTTGTAGTTGCAAACTCTAGTTGTAAAAAATGGAAAATCCGGAAAAATTCGAACAAATACAGATCTCATATCGAAGTTTAAAAGCGACCAAACTGAATATTAATTTAATAATGAGCTATTGTCATCAACACTATCTTAAATTTTTTCATATATATAGCTACTGTTATTATTAATTAAAAAAAATTTTCTTTCGTGAATAAATATTTTTTCCACCTCAGCACCATAAGATTTTTACTAGATGACTTTAAAAACACATTAGAACTATTTTTAAATAATTTTACTCGAAAACATTCTAGTTTACTCTTTATTTCACCGTTCTACTAATTTTTTATGGGCTGCATTGCAGCTCTGTTTAACACCCCTTTACAACCCAATACCATGGTACAATCCATATTCAAGGAAGAACAATTTTTTGCGACGATCATTGAAAAAACAAAAGTGTTTCCTTCATTTCAGTCCTTTAGTGCGTTGGTGACATAGCGCCCAGCACACCTACCTGTGTTCTGTGTCACATCTGGAGTTTTATGGTATCCTAACAATCCCTATTGAGTCGCAATGCAGACCATACAAGCGAATGCATCCACAACTTCCAGAGACCTGCCTCCAAAACTAATTAAAGGAAGGCTAGACATGCAGTGTGTACTAAACTCCTCAAAAGAGGCGGATTCCAGTCGCTCGTGTTATAAACCTCATTCGATTCTTCATCGAAAGGGTGATCTTACATATTTCTGTAACAGTTCCAAGTGCATGCACTTTGTTCATGATACACTCTTTGTAATTATTAAATTCAATTAAATATTAAGTAAATCTTTCACGGTGCTAACGGCCCTCGCCGAGATGGGCATTATTTGGGATAAAAAATTATTTAAATGAAAATTTGAGTAAAAGATACTTTATCTTTATTTGTTATTTGAAGGTTCGAATAAAAAAAAGCATCTTTATTGGACGAGTATCGGATAAATAATTTTATTCGTCGAGAATTTATCCGACGAATAAAGATAATTTTTTCTATTCAAAGCGGATTTATTCGAACTTCGAATAATTTTTTCATCTTTTATCTGTATCTTTTATTCGAAGGCTTGGAATAAATCTTCGAATAACTTTTACCGAGCGCCGAGCTTCAAAAACCCAGCAACGACGGACGACATACAATGTAAGCGAATGGAGAATCGCGCACGTATGAAAGTTTAAACTTTTAGATTGTTCAATATATCCTCATAAAATTGTGACGTTCGAATGGAGGGCATTTTCCTGATGAAAATGAGGTCAAATTCGAGTATAATCGAACAAGTTTCTCTGATACGTAATGTTACGATAAAAATTACAATCTCATTAAAGACAGTCCAAATGATGTCGTGTTTGGACTCATTTTGATCGGGATAAGCTCTACAACTCATTCCTATTAACAATATTGTCCTGATTAAAAACATAAAAGCATAAATTGCTAATAATGCTGGATTCTCCATCTGCTTACATTCCAGGCTGTTGGTCGGTCTTTAAAAAAAAATCTTTATTCGTCGAATAAATTCATTACGTGTGGAATAGAGATAACATAATTATTTTTATTTGACGCGTAACAAATAATTTTTTTATCTTTTATTCGCTGTTTGAAATGTCTAGTTCAATAAAAATTTGCCTATCTTTGCTCCTACAATTATATTATTTTATATTATATTAATTAATCCACGTGATTCCCTCTCAAACTCTATACTATTCGGAATAGTACGTTACATAAACGCTACTCTGGTTTTCAACATATTTCTGTTCCCACAGATCGATTCTTGGAACAATTATCTATAAAAAAAAGTGTAAGGAAATAATGCTTGTTCATGAAATATTTTTAAATTACAAATTAAGGTATCTCATATGGAAGTAGAAATTGATTTCCCTAAAATTATGCTTTAATAATTTCTTACGTAAAATATTTTTACGAATTTTTCGTCCTTGATATTAGTTTTACTTTTAATATTTTAAATCTTAAAAAGCAACACTAAAAAAAATATCTGTTTAATTTGAATACGTTTATCGGAGAATGTAACATTTAATAATCGATATGGTTCCGTGATGATTCACCTTCTCACCGACGAGAATTTCCTTAGTGGCTTCTGCACCGACGAGATACCATCGTTGGCCTTCTGATTCTGTTTCTTACTCCAGCCAAAATCTATCCTAGAGGGCGGTAGAAGACACCGCATTTTTCGAGCGACACATTCTCCCGTAAGGCTGGCAGTCTTTATATATATCTGTATATATCTCGTCGGTGGACCGGTTCTGTTCCAGGAAAGACTGACCGGTTCTATGCCATGCTAAGGCTGAGCAGATGTCAGCACTATATCGGGAACGCCGAAAACCCGGCGTGAGCACTCTCATTCCTCTCTGCTACGAAACGCTCACTCTACATACACACGACATCAAGGATTCCAATAGGAATTTCGCCTCTATAAGAGTTTTCTGTAGTTAATGAATCCATAAACATAAATAAGGAACTATTCAACCATTATTTCTGCTATTATGTAAATATGCACTGTTACGCTTTCAGATTTTTAAGACATAAACAATGTTTTTAAAAATAGCTAATGCGTTCAATCATTGTTGACTTGTTATGTTACCGAACAAGGTGAAGGCTCCACTTAAAATGCGATTTCGAAGAATAATTTATGTTGATAAAAAAAATGGTTGCACACTGTTTATTATTCGTGACAAAATAACACTATAAGGTATTGAACAATCAGGCTATTTAGAGTTCCAATAAAACTTCAGCGACACTGAGAAAAATGATGCCGATACCTAATTTATTTTGTCTACTATGCAAGAGGACTTTCGACATTTCGTCCTGTATAAATATATTTTGTACAGCTCTCCCTCGCAACGGAGAATTATTAGCGAATTTCATATCAAAAGTGTTGCGTGCAACTCTTTCAGAATTAAATGATTCGTATGTCTGTTCTCAATGCTATAAAATGTTCGAAATGCTAGAACAAGCTCAGAAAACTGTTCTAAATATACGTTGTGAAATTTTAAAGATATACTGTGCTGGTCAGAGAAGAAAAACTATGAAACAATTGATAAACAACGATGCAATATTGAATGCAAGAACAGTTTTAGAAGAAAACAAATTAGACTTGAATGGGAAAAATTTACAACCTTTCCCAATCAAAGAACTGGTTAAACAACAATGTATCAAAAACAAAGTAACAGACCATGTATCGAATCTAGTTGATAGTATTAATATTGAAACAACAAGCACGGAGAATATTAGAACTTATGATAATAATAATAGTCAGAATAATGTGAAGAAGAGACAAATTTTAAAAAATGGTACAAGTTGTCATTCACTATCATTGATTAATGACAACAATATATATAATATTGATTCTTCAGAAGGTAAAAAAACATTATTTCGAATAATGTAAGTATCTGAATTAATAACATTTTCCAAAATGCTTTCAGTGAATATATGTACAGTAAAATTGCATACAGGGGAAAGAAGCTGTTTTTCCTCTGTGAATTCTGGGAGCAAATTAAAGAGTTTAAAAGAATCCAATCCTTTACTTTCTGACAATAAGTTGCAAGTACAAAACATTACAGAGTCCATCGAATCGAAATGTAAAAAAATTGATGAAAATGCATTAGAGATAAATGAAAGTACTGGATGCTCAACTGGTAAGGAAATTTCTAAAAAATTACTTTTTAAACAGTATACTTGTAATTATTGAAATTTTTATACAAATTCAGCATTGAAAGCTAAGAAAGCAAAAGTTCCTGCAAAATCAGAGAAAGCTTCAAAACTCAAGCCAAAATCATTTACATGTTCCACTTGTGGAACGAAATGGAATACATCAGCTGAATTGAAAATACATGTAAAAACTCATGCTTCATTAAAACCCTATATGTGTGAAAAATGTGGTCAGGCATACAAACGCAAACATGCATTGGAAGTACATGTAGGAATGCATAATGGAATTAATCCATTCCAATGCAATTTCTGTAACAAGTGCTTCTCACAGAAAGTAGCACTTATAAGACACTTGCCAATGCACACTGGTGAAACCCCTTATCAGTGTGAGTTATGTGGCAAAAGGTTTATACATCATACGTCTTATAATATGCATAAACTGTCGCACAGTGGAAAGAAATCTTATAAATGCCATGTCCGTAATATTTTCTGTTTATCGCTTGTTTCACATTTAAAAAATTAAACCTTTATTGAAGTCGTTTCCTTATTACAGATTTGCGACTTGTCCTTCCTCTCAACATCCCATTTGAAGAGACATACGCGAGCTCATAGTGGTGAAAAACCATACAGCTGTACATTGTGTGGAAAACGTTTTACGCAACGATATAATTTACTTGCACACCAGAAGATTCATAACCCGTTCGAAAATAAAACGAAGAAAGCTCATGCGGACGGTAACTCTGATCTTAAAAACTCGTGCACAGGCTCTTCGGTTGAACCAGAATCAAACGATTTATCGAGGAACGTAGATGCCGAGGATATGATGCATGAAAAGTGGATTCAAATGAATCATTCGAAATCAGAACAAATCGATACACAAACGAAGCTTGTACTTTTACAAAATCCTCTGCCCGAAATCGACGAGAGTTCCTTCGCAGTCACGTTCGACAATCAGAGGGAGAGTACAAATTATAATGCAAGTTTGCAAGTAATTACACAATCATCGGATACTTCGATTTTTAATAAAAATCTCTCCTCATTTGATAAAACGGCATGTGGCCAATCGTTGAATGACGTTACATATTAAAACATAAGTAATACGTAACTTTAGCACCGTTAAATAGATTTTAGCGATAAAAGAATAATTTATTTTTCAACATTTTTAAGGCAAGAAAACGCTAATTATATTTTATTAACTCAATCACGACTAAATAAATACATTAAGTAAATTGATGATAGTTCCTCGTGCAAAAGTATTTCTGACAAAGTGTGTTCTTATAAGAATAAGTGTGAACTTATTAAAAATAAACTACGGTAAGCTTATAATGAATGAAGTTTATAAATTCTTGTGGTTAATCATCATTGGCGTCGCGACATTTCTTTGAATCGCGGGACATTTGACTAGGCATCAATTTTTTAAATGATGTAACACCGTAAGTTCTTAACCACGTTTTTGTTTGCAGTTTTGACGACGAGAGTGATCTATAAATTTAAATATTCAGAGTCAAGTAAACATAAAAAATTGGTAAAACATATACTTACTGTCTTATTTCTTCAGTTACAGTATTTACCATTGCAGGAATAGCAACTTGTGAAAAGTGTTCAGTTTCAGTAAAAAATTTAGGTTGCTCAGTGGAGTAGCCTGTATACGATTTATAAATAATATTGATCAGTCTATTAAAGGCCAGCTTATATTCGTCTGTCAACAACTACAAAAAGCAATGGAATCTAATTAAGTAAGCATTGCACATTTTGTATCTTCTACTGGATTATGGTAAAAATTCATACCACTAAACAAAAAAATCCTGGATTATTTACATGGTGCTTCAAGTACATTGTTCTTGTTTTTATTACAAGATCAGTGTACATTTCCTTCAAGTATTCTGGATTTCTTGTTTCCATTAGGAACTTGAAATAAATGGCAAAACAACATTGCATTGTGTATAGAACGTTAACATTAAGATAGGAAGAAAGTTTTTAGTACAAACTTGATCGAATAATGTTTCTTCGCTTGACCCTGATTCGCTTAGATTATCTGGGGTATATAATTCTCGATGTAATAATGTACTCCTACGCTGCATCAGTTTTGCTTGATGCCTTTTTCGTTTTAAAACTTCGTCTTCTTCTACGGTCAATCCTTTATCCAAAATTACCTAATCAATGAAACAATTATTTATTCTTGAAACTATTAATTGTTAAGTATCAATGTTTTATACCCTCAAATCGTTTTCTTTATCTAATGTAGAACTAAACGATGGGTCAATGAATTTTGTATCAGTTAATTGTTCTCCTTCAAATTTGATATATTTTTTCTCTTCAATTTCTTCATCACTTTTCTTTGAAAAGACTCTTGGTAATGATGAACTACTTTCATGTATACAAGCTACATTTTTGCTTTCTGCTTCTTCTTGAAAGTTTTCTGCATCCTAACGACCGAAATCTTTGCAACAATAATAATATCATTGTAAAGACAGAGGAATGTGTATATTGTTCATACATTACTCGAATCATCTTCATCTTCGTGTATCACAGTTCCCTCGGATTCTATACTCTCCCCGTTCATACTTTTGCTTTCCTTTGGTGAACATTCTGTACTTTCCTTAATACATGTATATACATCAAACTTCTCCTTAATCCAACTGCGATGAATTTTCTCGCTTTTCGTCAACACAAGAATCGGCTTAGCATTGGAGTACCGTCTACACATTTGTATAGCTGCATGCAAATCCATTTGTGTAATACCAATTTTCTTTTCAGATATTAACGAAGCGATTTGATTGTGATCTGCTCAAATACATAGGGGCAATTACAATTTGTCCATACTCGAATAAAAAAATATCGCTCGCAAAATTTAATATATTTTTAACTAACGAAACCCATAACTGTTTCCTAACATTTCTTGAATCGCTAGAAATTCTCCGCGGCGAGACATATCGTTAAATTCTTCCCTATTTGCAAAAATGTACGACTGCCGTTCTAGTTTACTGTCGCCTAATTCTTTTGTGGTGTACCATGGGCAGTACTTTATCTGAAATTAATTGTTAATCTTAAACGTCCTGGCTCAGCATCTCTATGTATAGCTGTATTACCTTTTTTGAAAGTGTTTGAACAACGTGTTGTGCTAAAGACATTTTTTTTACTGCTGATGGGCCGGTAAGTAGTAATAATGGTGGGCTTGCTTCATCATATGGTAGAACATGGAGATCAATTGTAGGTATATTTAATTGTTCTAATAAAGTTAGTTTCGTTACAGTGCGGGCCGCCATTAAATTTACCGGTGATGCAAACAAAGTTGCTGCAACGATCTGTTCGAATTACTTTTCTTCAATGTGATGACATTATTATATTTCACCATTTAATTGCATACTTTTTCAGACGAATGTACGGGAACACCATCAATTTTTTGTATACTCGGTATGGAGAACAAGAGTACAGCTTTATAATTAGGCCATTCTGTGCAACCATTTCCTCTAAGATCTATTTCATCGGTGAAACCCTTGAAGTTCAGTAATTCCAGTAAATCTGAAATTCTATTAAACTTCAAGTCTATTACACGTAAGCTGTATCCATCCTAAACGAAAATTTTACGTTTAAAACTTTTTACTACCTGATGGATCAAGCATAATATTACAGATATTATTACTTTAAAAAATTCCAAGTTAGAGATTCTATTGTATCCTAAGTATATTTCTCGCAAATGTGGCAAAGTGTTAATATTGTACTCAGGTATACCAGATCTAAATGATGTTATACAATTGCCTTCCAGGTTGAGTTGTTGAATATTCAATTTATCCAAATTCTCGATACATTCGATTAAATTGTACGACAAATTTAAGTACTTCAAATATCTAAAAAGACCACCATGGCTGAACACCACAAATTGTTTTCTTTTTTAAGTAAGCGCGGCAAGTATACTAACTTTAAATTGTGCAAGCCGGAGATTACTTCGATCGCATTGTGAGATAAATCCAAGTGTACGATACTCCAAAAGCAACTAATATCGCGCATCTCTGATATATAATTATAAGACAAATCTACGTAAGTCAAATACCAAGGTGGATCAAAGTCTAAAATTGTGCTCACTCTATTATGCATTAGATTTAGATGCATTAAATAGGGAATTTTTCCCAAAGGAGATAAATTCGATATATGATTATATGCAAGATCAATGTATCTCAAATAACGGTGCAAATGTAACATTGTAATGTTTGAAATAGCCTGTGGGAAAATGGTCCGTATTAAGAGAGATTTCTTTTTGTCAATGATGCTAACAAAGTACCATGTTCCTCATAACGAATTTGTTTAGTACGTAAAGGCCGTTTTCCGGGGACTTAGCCAAGAATGAAGATCCAATTCCTATCAGTCTATCTGTTAGAAAGCCACAGAATTCAAAATCATCGAACATCACTTCTTTAAGATTTCTCAACTGTACAACAGGTGCTCTATCATCATCCCATGCATTCGCGTCTACAGCATAACTACCCCAACTGCTTTCGGTTGCACAATGCACTGCACCTATACTTGTTGGTACTGGCATTTGATCAAGTACAATCGATGGACTAGACTTAGAACGTGTAAGAAAATTATTACTTTGATTTCATTAACAAAGTGCGAAGTAATATTTACACTCGAGCCAGAAGAAATTGAAGAAGAAGACGAAGAGGACCCGTCGTATAAAATTTCATATGGCACATATCTATCCTCTAACGAGCCCCAACTCATATCACTATGTGACAATAAATCAGAATCACTGTCAATGTGATCATTCTCGACATGATCCTTATGTGGTTTTTCCTTTCCAATAGGAAGTGGAATTATATTGGATCCATGCAGCGATGTGGTCGAAGAAAAGAGATATGTAAGCTGTACATAAAATGAGACAGAGGGAATTAAATACTGTAACATTAATCCTAAATTTGCATTACATACTATGTTACCTTTCTATTACTCATTTTTATATTGAAATGATTATTAGCATAGATATGTAACTAATGATCTTCATACATTTGTTAACAGTTGAATACGTTGTCACATATAGGGGGTTTAAAAATAAAGTAATAACTATATACTAGCAGCTAAAGCTTTTAAAGCTGTGTCCGAGAAACGGTAGTGATGCCATCCTTCATCTACAGTCAAGTCTGTAGCTCCCTTAATTTTATAAAACTCTTGTGCAGGGTTCCATTCAAGAACTGAAAAATCTAATCTGCAGCAATTGTTATCCGTGGCTTCCTGTAATGTATGACAAATTTATTAATTATAATTTACTTGAATATTAATGTAATTTTAATAACAAGTTCTTCACATTCGAGAGCTTATACCTTAGCAATTGCTTTCAACAATTGACCACCAATATGTTGTTTTCGATATTCTTGCGTTACATATATATCTTCTAAATACATAGCTTTCCCACACCATGTAGAGTACGTATAATATGAAATTGCATATCCTAGTACATTCCCATTAATCTCTGCCACAAAGCAAATGAAGAAGGGATGCTCCGTATCGAATCCATCCTTTTCTAATGCTAAAATTGTTTGTAAATTTATTTATAACTAGCTTTGTAATGTTACAATGAAAATATTTAAAACAGACTCGTTACTTTTATGATCGATCCTTGGTCCATCTGACATTTTTTCAAAATCCGCAAGTTCCTAAAAAAGGATAACAATAAAAGTGGAAAATATATATATTTTTTATAATAAATAAAAAATAAATATTTTACTTGTATTAAATTTCTTATAGCCTTGCAATCTTCACGCTTTGCTTTGCGGATTATAGCTTCCATATTTGGTAATAAATTTACTGATATTGTTTTGAAAAATGTAACAAGGCTAAGAATGAACTTAACCTCAAAGCATTCAGTGTACGTATATAAATCATCGGTATTGAATGTTAATATATACATTAGTCGTTAATAAAGGGAAGTAATTCTTATCTTCGGCCATAATATTCAAATACTTATTTTTTATTTAAGAAACGTATTTTATTTCAGAGTCGGACAATGTTTAATGCAATTAATTATTAATAATTGCAGTCGACATGATTGATTATCAGTTGTTACACAGTTATGTATAACGTATAATCGTAGTTAATAAAATATTTTAATCGGTCAATGACCAATTATGTTTTATTCGACAAGTAGCTGAACGGTAAATATTCAGATGAATTTTAAAATTTGGCGGGCGATTGTATCGATTTCCTTCGTTCGTCCAATGAACAGAAACTTCCGGTCAGGGACAACGGTGACTTCCTGCCGCTGATGCACCGTTTGTAGAGTGTATTGGAGTGTATTCACTTGGGTTCGGTGCGTCTTGTGATGTCATTTTGTGCGACCGGTGGTGACGTTCGAATGATAATTTCGGGTTGATAGTCGGTTCGCGATTCTCGTCTATTCTTCGTAAAAACTGATACAGAAAAGAGAAAGATTCAGAAAAATGTCAGAGATTGACGCGAAAGTGAACATGTCGCTTGGTAAGTGGCTAGAATCTCGAAAATCTAGCGGTTTCGCCGATAATCCTGGGTGAGCGTACGGCTACCGTTTCTTCTTTTGCACGAATTCAATATGGCGACGGAAAAAATCGTAAGCGTAGATATACCCACCAATTTATTTTCGTTCCGTTTACGCCCGACGATAGATAATGATTTAAAAAAAAGTGGGTTTCAACGACGAGGCTTAATTAATTCCGGCATTAATTTTTAACCACGTTTAATCGTTGTTGAGAAAAGAGAGACGTGTGTGTGTGTGGGACCTTTCGATCACTGGAAGAAAAAAATGTCCTTGGGAGTTTACGATACGTTGGGCAACGTTTATGGCGGTGTACGCATTCCTATTCGGCAAAAAATAAAATAGAAGGAGAATATTGAGACCATTCAGTACAACCATGGCGATAAATGCGTTATCGTGAGTTCGGCGAGTATTAGTGAAAAAGGAGAAAATAGCCGCCGCAAAAGGATTTACTATGATTCACGTAGAATTATAGTGGAAATTGGAAAATTGACGAACATGAACCCGGGACACTATTTTGGATGTGGCCGCAACCGAAGCCGTGACTCACGCTTCACAGAAAAGAAGTCAACTTTCTCGTTGCGTGGGATACGCGTTTGCGTAACTTTCGTTGTATTTTTATCTCTGCTATCATGTTCCTCGAGTTTCTCTTCCTTCATGCGATGAACCTGAAACGGTGCACCATCCACGAGCGTATGCAAAAGCTTCTATACACTGTTAAATTAAATTGTTTGATTTCTTTATGAATGACAGTATACGTATGTATACGACAAGTATCTGTCACTCAGGATGATTACGTTTTATGTTTAAACATGTTCAGTTTGAAAAAATACACATATGTATATATATACATATACATAAATGTTCAGAATGACAGGATATTCTATGCAAATGGTTCATTGTACGTATGTTATTTGAATGATAAAGAACTGATGAAGCGCAGAATAAGCTAACTTCAAGGAGACAAGGAGTCTGAACAATCCTGAGTCAACTATATATATTTGCACAGATACAATGTTTGTGGAAACTTAGTATTAGCAGAGCAAACATAAACGGTCGCTACGGATTCAATTTGAAACAGGAAAACAGGAGAACTATATGGTTTCGATTCAAGACCCATGTCGATATCAGAAAACTTAAAATCATCGTTATTCGTGCAATCAAGTCACCATAATTTAATAGAAAGAGTCATGAAACTAATATTTGCAAACTATTTTATGCAAGCATTCATATCATTTTTCTGGATCCCTTTTATTCAAAGAATAACTAATTCAGTATTTTTAAACAAGCACAAAGAGATAGAAAAAGTAACTGAGCCAAGATACGTGTAATATCAAAGACAAAAAGACAGATTATTAAAAATCATACAGAAGAAGACAACATCTTGATCAGGCTAAATCAGAAATCACAGAAAGTCTGAGAACGCTGAAGATCAATTATTTTCTATTGAGAAATTGGTGGAAAAGACATTCTATGAACTGTTAAGATATAAAAAGGAGGAATCGCGTAGAGTCAAGAGTCAGAAAAATATCGGTGAAAGAAAAATTAAATATACAACTGGATCTACTCCTTGGAGTAACAAGTAACAATGGACATTTAATAATATCTTTAATGGAGCAAGAAGAAGGACTGGTAATGAAGAAAACAATACGTTTATAGGATACTAGTAGAACCTTGAAAATATGGGAAGAAAGAAGAAAAATACTATAAAAATGATAAAGCAGAATAATTGATTGTCGCCTTACACATCAGTCCTGAATGCTTCCTGGATGACCAATAATAATTACATACAAAAACTTTAATAATCATAAATTCATATACCATATGAATTAAATATATTTTATACATTTTATAATTTATAAATTTTACTATAGCATTGAAAGATACCTTAAAAGTTTAAATAGTAGTACATTTTACAGTTAGGAGGGTTTTAATATCTCTTGTAATTTTTTCATTAGAGCAATATGTTTGATTTCGTTGCTATCTTTATTGTTATTATTTTAATACTACACTTAGATAGTTAGCAAAGAGTCTTACACTATTCTCAAGTGATTGGGAAACATTAAACAATAATTCACACACAGGACAGTCGAATGTTATGGTTTTAATATATATTGAATTAATAAATTTATATATAAATTTACTCAATGAAAAACGATTTGAATATGCACGTATACATATATCAGAGGAAAATCAGGGAAGCGGTTAACAAAAAACAGACCAGATTCCATAATGGAATTAATACATTGAGTTTCTCATCTTGAATTATCCTTCAGTGTCATCCGTACAGGAGGGGAGTTTTCACGTATTCCAGATTAAAGCTTAAAAACCAAAAAACAAAAACAAATTAACTTCCAGAACTAAGGCCGTACGCTCACTAAACCTTGTGAATTTTCTTCCTTTTAAGATGAAATCATAAAGATGGAGAAAAAGGAGAAAAAGAAAAAGGCTGGGACCGCCAATGGAAAAGCTGGTGTTAAACGCACACAAGGTAGTGCAAGAGGACGGAATGGACTGAGAGGTAGAGGTGCAAGAGTGAAACGTAACATTGGAACTGCTAAGAAAGAACAGCCCTGGCAAGCTGGACAGAATAATAATAATGTGCGCGGAGGTTATGTGAGAAAACGGTACAAGAAAAACAATGGTCTCACCAGATCACGAAGCAATTTAACATTGAACCAAAAGTCCAACACACGAGGGGCTTTCAATGTTCGCCGTGGTCGAGCCAACAGATTTGGTCTGACTCGCAGTAGAAGTCGTACAAATCTGACTTTTACTCAAGGAGGATTTTTTACCAATAATAAAACACCGTTGAAAAGAACGAACAGTCTGCCGAATTTGCGGGACCCGACTTCAGTCCACAATCGGCTAGGATATCAAAGTCCTGCTCAAATTGCTTACCGAAATCGTGTCAAGAGAGCAAAACAGCTGTTGTTGCAGAGACAAAATCAGAGATTATCTTTGCAAAATCAGTTCAGAGTAAGTATCTCGTTCTGCGCGCAGTCGTGAGCAAGCTGGAAAACCGTAGTCGCATAGAAACTAGAACAATTGTTTTATTGCAGGTGCCGCAAGCTGGAAAATCTTTGTTGTCGCTGCAGCAAAGAAGCGCCATAGAAAGAAGACAGCAGATTTTAACATCTCAACGCCGTTTCACTACCGGCGGATTGCGGTCAGATCAGATTGCCAGAGCACAGAGACGCGCACAATACGAACAGAAATTGATGAGACTAAGGTATGATTAAAGTACCTTTGACGATCTCGTTACGAATAGGTTATGAGCAAAATTTACAAGTAGTTTGTTGGCATTTTTCATTGGGTCAGTGGAGAAGTTCGTGTCCAATTTCCGTATTAAAATACAAGAAGGAATCGGGCACGTACTCCTTTTACACTGACCTAATACATTCTGTTTAGACTTTTAAAGTTGTATCGTCACTTTGGAGACACCTTTTTTTTAAGTGAGCATTGTACATATTTGAGCTTAATACGATGAAACAATGTTTGTAGTTCTCCACGATTAAGTACTAATTCAAATGTGAACTTCATGTGTACCATGGGAAATGAATATACTCCTAGCACGCATCAACGTCCGCTTGCTCTTGCACCAAGCCGAAATGGAAGCGCTGTGAATAGTTTGCGCCAGTTACCCAGGGGACGTTCACCATTCAGACAGAGTCTACAAAGTTTAAATATGGTATGTTTAAATTATAAGTCACAGGGGCGATTTAGGGGACTGTTGTAATAAGATAGCTGCTTCATTAAGGAGGTATTCTGGTTTTCCATTTTCAAGAAATCGATTTTTCTTTCAATATGAGTGCTGTAGGTGTGCAAAGGGATTTTTTTGAATTCATAAAATTAACGTATTTAGAAACGATTGCCACAATATCTCAATTTTTTTATTTCCAATCAGTAGAAAAACCTGAATCATGGCGACCGTCGACCCATGTATTTGCAAAACATATTCATGTAATTTTGATTGTTAATTAAAAATGAATTTCTAGTGTTACGGATACTATAACGTTTTTTTTTTCAACGCAGTTCTAATAAACTGAATGGATTTCAGGTTGGTCGGGCACCTCTTTTCGGTCGACAACGTTCGAGGTCCAGATCCCGTTCCCGCTCTCGTACACGTAATACCCCATCATCGGATGCTGGAGCAGATGTTGATGATCGTACCTTCAGCGAAGTCATGTACAGCTTATCCGGAAACCTCGGCGTCACGGGGAGAACGTTGAACGATAGATTTAGCTTTTGAATTTAACGAAAGGATTTGTTTTGTATTTAGAGTATAAGACTGTTGAGGCCAGAGATGAAAGTTTTATGCTTGAAACATATAGATACAGCAATCTTACAAATTATATTGATGTTTAAGTTGTATCACGTGCAAAAGAAAAAAATGAAAACTAGTTTCTTTGCACGTACTTTTGAATTTTTTCTCATTTCATATTTCAGAAAATATGAAGGTTTATTTTTAAGCTGTAGACTGTAGACGATTTATGTTTCGAATATATTAAGAGAATTAGATATAGATATAGTATATAAATATCTATATCGTTTTTAATAAAATTTAATATTTCTATTATTTTCAATGTTTGACATTGCGTTAAAGTCTTAAAGTATTTTTTATTTTGAATCTCGTACATAGTAAAATGTTCGTTCTTTATTTCCTTCCAACATTTATTTCTTCGCTTATTCACTTACACGAACAAAATTTTGCTGCTCGTGTTTACAAACCTTAATAAATATCTAGTGATGGAATTTTAGAATTTTTATATCGAGACATGTTTAATTTATTATAATCTCGTATGATTCTGTTCGTCTACATCTTGAATATTTCCGGGTTATTTCTAGAAACTCAAGGCCTCGATAAGCATTCTATTTGTTCCATAATTGAGTCATACGCATCATCCAAGTGTGAAGTATAATAAGAAGTAAAACTGAGATACTATAACTCTATACGAATTATCAGAATATTAGAAAACTCGTTAAGGACCTAGTTCCTAAGATAATCGTAAGTCTGATTTAATAAGAAAAATATTGTTATTGAACCGAGTGGTATTAACACATGATCGACTTATCACGCGTATCGAACTATATCTAAACTGACATACCAATAAATTATTATGAAAATAACGTAGTATGAAATGAATTCTCTTTCTGTTAAAATTATCTTAATTATAAACGCTTGTAAGAAAATCTGTAATCCGATTCTACATAGATGAAATTGTAAATTGACTTTTTATATTGTATTGTATTAACATAATGTAATACATGTATCTGCAATGCGTATAAAAGAGAATAGATAAATATCGCAGGTATATTACGATAATCTAAAAGTTCAATCTAACCGGAAGACTCATTTTCTTAATTCGCTGTTTCTACCGATACTGGACGTTGTTACACGAAGAGTGTAAGAAAACAGTATTTTGTAATTACTTTTGACGGTATACATGTTCTGGGATTATCAACTGGAAGCGGTATCAACCGCACATAAATACATACATATACATTTATCGTAATAAGACAAAGGAGCGCCCGCTCACTGCCTACTCAGCTTAATCTAAAGTGTATGCATACAATGAAGTTCATTCTGAAACTTGTAAGTTGAACATTCTTTATGATGGCTCTGCGAATAGATTTGCCTGCAAGATTTATAAGTATCAAAGTATCATTTTCTGTATTCTCGTAAACCTTGCGTTACATCGAGTGAACGGATTCATTGGATCGCCTTTTGCGCAGACTAAGCTGGTCAAACTTTATCAACTGATAACATGTCAATCAGAATATTATCTCTTTTATCAATCGGTACACGGACCATAAAGGGACAGGTAGTTATCTTCGCGTTTTAAATGCTAGTTTCATTCAAACGTATCCTTGCCGATTCATGCGAAAAAAATATATGTTTCAGTGTATTCGTCGATCAAACCTTTTTTTCCAACAAATTCGACGGCTGCAAGTTCACGAGCATGCTGCATATACTTTATTGAAGGAAGCTGGAATTCCGACACCAGTATTTAAGGTAGCCAAAACTCCAGATGAAACTGCCACGGCGGTCAAGGACCTGGCTTTAAAGGATATTGTTCTGAAAGCCCAAGTCCTTGCTGGGGGTCGAGGAAAGGGGCATTTTAAAGGTACCGATGTTAGCGGCGTTGTTATGTGCGACACGTGAGTCTGATCAGAACTTGATTTTAGCAATTGTATGTAATCATTAATTTCAAAAGCGTTGTTCAACTCCAGTAACTTTGCAGAGCCGAACAAGCAAAAGATATAGCCAGTAACATGATCGGAAAATTCTTAGTAACGAAACAGACTGGAGAAGCTGGAAGAATTTGTAATTCGATCATGGTCACGACCCGAATGTTTCCCCGCAAAGAATATTATCTGGCAGTTATGTTGGAGACAAGTTTTGATGTAAGTCTCCCAAATCCCATCATCTCCCGATCTCATCATTCGGAGGCAATCGATCAACGATCGCTAAATCTATCTACAAATTTCAGGGACCGGTTGTAATCGCGTCTAAACAAGGTGGTGTTAATATTGAGGACATCGCTGCTACGAATCCTGAAGCTATATCGTACATTCCAGTTAATATTATGAAGGGTTTGTCAGTTGAACAAGCAAACAAAATTGCAGATACGTTAGGGGTAAAAGAAGAAGACAAAAAGATTATTTCGGCCATCGCTTGCAATCTTTATGAGCTGTTCATTGAAAAAGATGCTTTGTTACTCGAGATAAATCCGTTGGCGTTAGATCTTTGTGAAGAATGTATGTTTAAAAACGATATTAATTAATCCACCGGGCAAGAACATTTGATTAGTAATCTATGTATTTTCAGATTATGCGTTAGACTGTAAATGTTCATTCGATGACAGTGCAGAATTCAGGCAGAAAGAACTGTTTGCTTTGCAAGACTTCTCGCAGATGGATCCTAATGAAGTCCAAGCGAATAAATTCCAGTTAAATTATATAGCTCTCGATGGGAATATAGGATGCATGGTAAACGGGGCTGGATTAGCCATGGCTACTATGGATATAATAAAACATTACGGTGGTACGCCAGCCAATTTTTTGGACGTAGGCGGTACTGCCACGGCGGAAACTGTCAAGGAAGCTTTTCAAATAATAGTTTCTGATGCAAAGGTAATTTTACAATGAAATGGGAATGCCAATTCTTAAGTTCAATTATTAATTATCACATAAGTTGAATTCTTTCTCTAAATTTCCAGGTAGACGCCATTTTTGTGAATATATTTGGTGGTATCATGAGGTGCGACATAATTGCTCAAGGAATTATTACCGCATCGAAAGACTTGAACTTGAACTTGCCGATAATCGTAAGATTACAAGTAAGTTATCAAGAAACTTGATAGACGTTCGTAAAAATCAATACATTTTATGTTTCGTTTCCCCAGGGTACCAACGTGGAGGAAGCGAGAGTGTTAATTCGAGATGCTCAATTAAAAGTGATTTCCGTGGACGATTTTGCTGGTGCATCTGAGGCGGTCGTCAAATTGGCTCTAATGGTGAACTTGGCAAATTCTTTGAATCTCGATATTTCATTTGTAAGCAAGGAGAAATCGAATGACAAAAATAGCAAATGCAAAACGTAAACGAAAAGATAACGAAAGGAATTTTGTAAATGTTTAAGGAAAGAATGTAAAAGCATTGTATGATATCTATTACTTTTAAATATATAGTCTTTTTGTATCTCGCTTTTATTTGTCTAATTAATGACTTTAAAATCATAATTCATAGCCATAATCATATTTCTGTATAGCATATTTATAGGGATATGAATGTTATAAAGAAATAAAGATTGTCTTCACAATTCATAGTGCGTTAACACTTTAGCTACCGAAAGCCTATATACATTTATTAAAAAACCCTCGTTTATCTTCGCTTTTGAAGGACTACTCTGCTGCAAAAGTATTGGGTAAAATAATTTACCCTACTTTCGAAACATATTAATCATTGTTCTCAATTTGGTCGCATGTAGGCGACTGAAACATCCAAATAGATTTAAAACTTTAGTATTCAATATCTTTTACATGTATTTTAATTTTAAAAATACGTATCGCTGGAACAGTGTACGGAGGATAGACGGTGCAGTGTGGTTTTGTATTTTCAGATCTAGATAAAGGATTGCTAAAGAAACGTACAGTAAATAGGTAGCTGAATACCCGGTTGCCTATACAGGGGCTACATTGAAACGATCGAGCCGATAACGCAAATGATTTTTGTTTCAAATAATGATTAGCTTAGTAGAAATGTGGTGCCGCCACCGCGGCTCTTCAGCTGCGGAGTTTGCGTCATGTTTTTGCAGGAAACATCAAGGAAGGTGGGGACATGAAGGCGCAGCTTACGCTCGGCAGTCCACTGCCACTGCTTTAGTAAGATGGCTACCATGTTGTCGCGGTCCATCTCACTTGCTGAGAATCTTGCCCGATTCAACGGGTGCAAGGTACGTTCAGGTCACATTTACTACAGTGTGACCTTCCATCTATTTGTTTTCGCTCGCCTGGAACTAGTCGGTCTGTTTACATACCGAATAAAATTTGTCGGATATGTCCGAATGATTCATACGAAGGGCAACCACCATATTTGATGTCTGTAGTCTGCTAAATTGGGCGCCAGGGTCAGTCGATTCGAAGCCAAAGATCGCGGCCTCGTACTAAACTCAATTTTTTCACGAATTATGTGTGTGACAGTTATGCAATATTTTATATACGCGAATATTTCTATGCCCGCTCGTCCATTCATTGGTCATTGACTCTGCATCGTTCGTTTGTATTTAATTAACAGTGATTGAATTACATCCGAACGAGCACCACTTGTCAAACAATCAACAGTGGTCGTGTTCTGCGAAAATTCAAAGTTCAAACTAATCGACCGACCGATCTCTCTCGTCATTTGTTTTCCTTCTTATCGTTCCCTTTGACTCGTCTTTGGTGATATTTATCAACAAACCGTTATTTTTTAAAAAGATAGCGGTTTTTGTTTTCATTGAAAATGTCACTCACTACTCGGAAATTTAAAAAATTATGAAACATTCAATCGTGAACGGCTACATTCGAATATTAAAGGGAAAACACATTTATTGGTAATGTTTGTCATATTAATCATGTTTCTTACTCATGTCCCACAAAGTTTCGTAATTTTTTAAATTTCCGAGTTGGGGATCTTCCTTTGTTTGTTATCGAAAACAACTCAGGGACAATAGTGATCAAGCGTAACGTATGTGGGTCATTACCAATGATCGATCTCAGAGTTCAGATTATTTTTAAATCTGAGAGGCAACAGAGTATTTTGAGCCTATGAAATGCCAATGACAAGGTGTCAGGCTCTTTGTATTTAAGTCATCTTTGTTCTTGCACTTGAACATTCTTTCTGCCCTGTTAAAGTAGTAATTATATTATTATACGAATTAATTGCCTAATAAAGATATTATTTTTACGGAACATTGCTAATTTTTCAATTATTTGTCTTTATAGATACTAGGATGCAAGACCAACTTAGTAAAGCAACCAGTGAGGAACCTAAACGTGCACGAGCACATCAGCTATAGTCTTCTAAACGAAGCTGGAGTGCCAACTCCAAAGTTTGGAGTTGCGAAAACTCCAGATGAGGCTGCAAAACTTGCCGCCGATTTAAAGAGCAAAGACATTGTGCTGAAGGCGCAAGTTTTAGCTGGTGGCAGAGGAAAAGGCCATTTTAAAGACACCAATGTCAGCGGTGTGAAAATGTGTGAAACGTATGTCATTAGTAATCATATGAATTATCACAATGATTACATTAAAATGTCTATTGCTTTGTAATACATTCTTATTTGATTCCTAGGCCAGAAGAAGCTAAGAAGTTAGCCAATCAAATGTTAGGTAAATTATTAATTACAAAGCAAACAGGTGAAGCTGGTAGGATATGCAATGCGGTGATGGTCACACAGCGCATGTTTCCCCGCAAAGAGTACTACCTTGCGGTCATGATGGAGAGAGCCTTTGGAGTATGTTGTTAAATAAAATACAAAATTCGAATCATTAAAGATCCAATGCATAACACGTGAACTTTTCATTTAAGGGTCCAGTTATAATAGCTTCGAGCCAAGGTGGTGTGAACATCGAAGAAGTTGCTGCAACAAATCCTAGCGCTATCATGTATGAGCCCATTGACATTCAAAAAGGAATTACAAAAGAGCAGGCAGATCGCATTGCCGTTAAGCTCGGTCTGCAAAACGTTAAGGACTATATTTCCAAGATCATTGTGAATCTGTATCAGATGTTTATTAAGAAGGATGCTCTTCTGTTGGAAGTGAACCCTCTTGCAGAGGATATTAATGGAAACTGTAAGTTTAATGTAAAAATTGATAGGGATAGACACAAAGTAATGTTATTTTGTCGTACGTAGACTTTGCTTTGGACTGCAAATGCAGATTCGACGATAACGCCGAGTTTAGGCAAAAAGAATTATTTGCCCTGAGAGATTGGACTCAAGAAGACACTAAAGAAGTCGAAGCAGCAAAGTTTGATCTGAATTACATCGCACTCGACGGCAACATTGGTTGTATGGTCAATGGAGCTGGTTTAGCTATGGCTACTATGGACATTATCAAATTACACGGTGGAGAACCAGCTAACTTCTTGGACGTTGGCGGTGGTGCGTCCACCTCTGCTGTAAAAGAAGCATTTAAAATTATTACATCCGATGCACGCGTAAGTGATACGCTTAAATATTATTCGACCAAGCATACAAATTTGTTGTACAATTAAATTGAATATTTCACTTCCATCAACATAGGTCCATGCTCTTTTGGTTAATATATTTGGTGGTATCATGAGGTGCGATGTTATTGCGGAGGGAATTATAGCTGCAACTAAAGAACTTAGCTTAAAAATTCCTGTCGTTGTTCGATTGCAGGTAACTGAAGAATGATGTTTTTTTTTAAGTTTGCGTCATAAAAATGCAAAGCATTCAATTGTTTTGTTATTTTAGGGTACAAACGTGGACGAAGCGAAAGCCTTGATCGCTAACGCAGGATTAAAGATCGTGCCGATCGACGATCTCGACGAAGCTGCCCGAGTCGCGGTTAAGTTGTCTACGATCGTCAAATTGGCGCAATCGGAGAATCTTAGTGTTAATTTCGAGATACCTTCGATTTCATAGATATAGCGAGAATTGTAATTTACACGCGTTATCAGATAACGAGGAAAATCAAGAATGTATTCTCGAGCATTGTTAAACGGTTGGAACAACATTTGAAAGTAATAACTACATAACAATTTCGAATGTTATTTCTGCGCTTATCTCTTTAGAATCACATTTTCAGTGTTCCGAACGCCGCCGCCGCCGCCGCCGTGCGTGTCGCACGGAGTAGAAAAATATTCGTCGAATGTGTTCTGGAAAAGACTTGTACTTTTCTGTAAGAACACACGGTTTCTTTACGCAGTCTTGTAAATGTTGAATGCTAGAAAAATTATTCAGACTATATCCATTCAAATTCTTTGGTGTTGCTTCTTTTCCAGTGTAAGCACAAACTTACTACCGAGAGAGAAGTATATGCAGACTTCTCCGAGGGTATACATTTATTGCTTACCCATCGCCGGGTCTCTGTGATTCAGTATTAAAACTAAGTTATATGATATATATTTATCAACATAGCTATATTTTTTGCACGGAAGTCTATACAACATCCTTTCAAACATTGTCCACGAACGAACCAATTGTAACATCTCCCACACAAAAAAAGAAATTGTTGTATGTAAGCTATATGTCATCCAAGCAAAGGCCTGTTTAATGTAACATAGACATATATGTAGTTATATGTATACATATATAAATTATTTTACGTAATTTTCATTTGTTTTATTTTCTGTTAACGATTGAGTACGCAACGCGCACGTTTTTCATCACCCTGAAATATAATTTCATTACGAAATAAGAAGATTTTGCTGTGTCAGTATTATACGCACATATGTATATATATATACTCATGACGTGATTCAGTAATGATAATATAAATAATGACACGTTGATTCTCGTATCCAAGATACAGAAATATATCATATAACTGACATATTCCATAATGTCGTTCGTTTATAAGAACTCGTTCAGAAAAAGTTCTCTTTGATAAATATATACAATGTAATGTTACTTTAAATACAATGAAAACTTTAAATAAAACAGCAAATGTTCCTTCATATGTGTGACGCAGTTCGAAAGTATATATTATCGGTTTATTAATACTATGTTATATTTTTCTTAATAAGAATATTGCGATAATGTACAAATTTATGAGAATAGGAATTTGCGTATCAAAATGTTTGAACAACATGTTTATTAACTTAAGACTATGTTTATACTTTTTAATATTTGTTATAAAAAAAAGACAAGAAGGTCGAGCATAAAGATTATGAGACAAAAACATAATTTTGAAATATTTAAATTATTAATTGATATTACAATAAATTATACATAAGAATTTCATAACTTTAAATCTTTTTTAAATTTACTATTTTATGTCATAGTCGTTCTCAGGTTGGCTCTCCTGTCTGGAACAGGTACTAAAGAGTAGGGATGTAGGGGTCTACAATTGGTAACAGAACCGCAGTTGACCGCAGTAGACATATGATTTGAATAACGTGTATTGTATATTGTAACGAAAATTTCATATTTTCTCTTGCAATTCTAATTTATTAAGACCTTTCAGTTTGAGAATATGGTGAGAACAAAAGCAGATCGTGTGCCAAGCAAAGGTGAATGAATTTTGTTGAAATTTCTAACTAAATTCTCGACTTCAGCGAACTCTGAAAATGATTCCTTTGTTTGTATTTGATCTTGATTTCCATTTTCTATTAAACTTTCAAATAAGTCTAATCCTATTTAGAATTATTGTTTGTTCTTTCTTTGTAGTCGTTGGCGGCAAAGCACCAGCTAAATCCGTGAAAAGTACACCCGTGAAGAAAGTTGTGGGAACCAGCAAAGGTAGACAAAATTTATCAGTAATTATTACAAACAAAAATAATATTTATGCACTAGCATTTACTAACAATAATATTTCTTATTTAACAACTATAAAATCACCTTTGGCCCAGTGTTATATTAACAGTTGATACAAAAATCTAGTGGTTGCATAAATATTTTTCTTTCTGTGTATATTATTAATGCTTCAAGTATAGAAATTTCATTTTAGGAAAGAATTATTCAGGTGGTAATCCATACCATCCAAGAGAGACACCTGAATGGCAGAAGCCGATCACGTGTTTCCTTAATCAAAATTCTTCTACAGAATATGTTGATACTTCGGCATCACAGGTACATTTTTACATATTATATAGTAAGATATAACTTGACCAGAAAGTTAGTTTAACATTAATTTATCATCGATAGGAAATTGGAGGCCAGAATGAGGATGAAGAAACTGGAAATTAAACAAATTAAAAACTAGGGGAAACTAGAAACCTAGAAAACTAGTTAAAAGGTTTCCATGTAATGCCATATTATCTCGTTGATACATCCCAGTACAAACATTATTTATTTCTCATAAATAGCATAGGCATAACTTGCTACTAATTTATATTTTCATCGATACATTACAAAAACTTCAAGTTTTTAAACATATGTGATAAGACACAGAGTAGATGAATTTATTAGATTTCTTAGTGTTTAAAACTAGGAGTATTATAAATTATAAATAATTTTAAACTTTTTTTTTATGAGTGATATTCAAAATATGTTCAGTTCATTGCAAGTAGATTACGGATATTCATCTAAATATTAATTTTGTAAGTACGATATTAAAATGTTAATTATTATTTTATTTAAGATAAGAATTTTTAGCTCATTGCATTTTTAGTTTTTCCGGTTATAAGAAGTCCTCACAAATTTCGGAGCTTTAAGACTGTAAAATTTTTAATAAATGATCAAGTATTTTTATAGTTAGATATTGACTAACTCTGACATAAAACCACATACGAGGTATAAGCAGAGAGGAATGAGAGTGCTCACGCCCGGGTTTTCGGCGTTCCCGATATAGTGCTGACATCTGCTCAGCCTTAGCATGGCACAGAACCGGTCAGTCTTTCCTGGAACAGAACCGGTCCGTCTTTTAGCATAAAACTGAACGCACATTATTTTTTTAACCAAGATTAGAACGTACAGCTTAATCGTTTTATATGAAATATGTAACTAACATGTAAATCTTGTGTACAAAATCTCTAATTAATATAAATTAAGAATATTATTAATTGTAATGATACGTATTTTATTTTTTTCCAAGTTTGTAGTTGCAAACTCTAGTTGTAAAAAATGGAAAATCCGGAAAAATTCGAACAAATACAGATCTCATATCGTAGTTTAAAAGCGACCAACCTGAATATTAATTTAATAATGAGATATTGTCATCAACACTATCTTAAATTTTTTCATATATTTAGCTATTGTTATTATTAATTAAAAAAATTTTTCTTTCATGAATAAATATTTTTTCCACCTCAGCACCATAAGATTTTTACTAGATGACTTTAAAAACACATTAGAACTATTTTTAAATAATTTTACTCGAAAACATTCTAGTTTACTCTTTATTTCACCGTTCTACTAATTTTTTATGGGCTGCATTGCAGCTCTGTTTAACACTCTTTTACAACTCAATACCATGGTACCATCCATATTCAAGGAAGAACAATTTTTTGCGACGATCATTGAAAAAACAAAAGTGTTTCCTTCATTTCAGTCCTTTAGTGCGTTGATGACGTAGCGCCCAGCACACCTACCTGTGTTCTGTGTCACATCTGGAGTTTTATGGTATCCTAACAATCCCTATTGAGTCGCAATGCAGACCATACAAGCGAATGCATCCACAACTTCCAGAGACCTGCCTCCAAAACTAATTAAAGGAAGGCTAGACATGCAGTGTGTACTAAACTCCTCAAAAGAGGCGGATTCCAGTCGCTCGTGTTATAAACCTCATTCGATACTTTATCGAAAGGGTGATCTTACATATTTCTGTAACAGTTCCAAGTGCATGCACTTTGTTCACTCTTGTAATGATACACTCTTTAAATATTAAGTAAATCTTTCACGCTGCTAACGGCCCTCGCAGAGTTGGGCATTATTTGGGATAAAAAATTATTTAAATAAAAATTTGAATAAAAGATACTTTATCTTTATTTGTTATTTGAAGGTTCCAATAAAAAAAAGCATCTTTATTGGACGAGTGTCGAATAAATAATTTTATTAGATGAGAATTTATCCGACGAATAAGAATACTTTTTTATATTCGAAGCTTCAAATTAAATTTTCATTTTTTATCTGTACTGTTATTCGGAGGCTACGACTAATTCTTCCGAATTTCGAATAATTTTCGTCAGCTCGAATAAGCGGCTTCGAGCCCCGTTGGCACAGGCCCAGAAGCTCGTGCCACCCAGAGTTGGGCATTATTTAGATAAAAAATTATTTAAATAACGATTCGAATAAAAGATACTTTATCTTTATTCGTTATTCGAAGGTTCGAATAAAAAAAGTATCTTTATTCGACGAGTATCGGATAAATAATTTTATTCGACGAGAATTTATCCGACGAATAAAGATAATTTTTTTTATTCGAAGCGGATTTATTCGAACTTCGAATAATTTTTTCATCTTTTATCTGCATCTTTTATTTTTATCGAAGCCTTCGAATAAATCTTCGAATAACTTTTGCCGAGCGCCGAGCTTCAAAGACCCAACGATGACAGACGACATACAATGTAAGCGGATGGAGAATCGCGCACGAATGAAAGTTTAAACTTTTAGATTTTTCAATATACCCTCATAAAATTGTGACGAGCGAATGGAGGAGATTTTCCTGATGAAAATGAGGTCAAATTCGAGTGTAATCGAACAAGTTTCACTGATACGTAATGTTACGCTAAAAATTACAATCTCATTAAAGACAGTCCAAATGATGTCGTGTTTGCACTCATTTTGATCGGAACAAGCTCTACAACTCATTCGTCTTAACAATATTGTTCTGATTAAAAACATAAATTGCCAATAATGCTCGATTCTCCATCTGCTTACATTGTAGACTGTTGGTCGGTCTTTAAAAAAAAAATCTTTATTCGTCGAATAAATTCATTACGTGTGGAATAGAGATAACATAATTAGTTTTATTTGACGCGTAACAAATCATTTTTTATCTTTTATTCGCTGTTTGAAATGTCTATTTCAATAAAAATTTGCCCATCTTTGCTCCTACAATTATATTATTTTATATTATATTAATTCATCCACGTGATTCTCTCTCAAACTCTATACTATTCGGAATAGTACGTTAAATAAACGCTACTCTGGTTTTCAACATATTTCTGTATTTCTGTATATTTCTGTTTTTCTGTATTTCTGTTTCTTTCATATTTCTGTTTTTCTGTTATAAAAAAAGTGTAAGGAAATAATGCTTGTTCATGAAATATTTTTAAATTACAAATTAAGTTATCTCATATGAAATTTGAAGTAGAAATTGATTTTCCTAAAATTATGCTTTAATAATTTCTTACGTAAAATATTTCTACGAATCTTTTGTCCTTGATATCAGTTTTACTTTCAATATTTTAAATCTTAAAAAGCAACACTAAAAAAAAGATATCTGTTTAATTCGAATACGTTCGTCGGAGAATGTAACATTTGATAATCGATATGGTTCCGTGATGATTCACCTTCTCACCGACGAGAATTTCCTTAGTGGCCTTCTGCACCGACGAGATACCGTCGTTGGCCTTATGTTTCTTACTCCAGGCAAAATCTATCCTAGAGGGTGGTAGACAACACCGTATTTTGCGAGCGACACATTCTCCCGTAAGGCTGGCAAAATTAGACTAGGGGGCAACACTATACCGTGAGCACTCTCATTTCCTTTCTGTCATGATCTACCGCGGAACCATGAATTTGCCGTGTAGACCGTCGATATTGTGGCCTTATATTCAAATGCATCCTCGAAAATTCAGACGTCAAAGACGTATTCGAATGAACAAACAAATCGCTGCTGTTCGGCAATTTCCATTGTTCTTTTTTCACGAAGGTTACCGGTGCACTTTGATTCATAAAAAAATCAATTAAAGATTAGCTTCGATGGTACAGCTCGTGGCGAAGGTGATCTATTGTAATCGATAGATCACCAATTAATCATCTTCCGTCATTGATTATGTCGTAGTCGATTTGCTTTCAAGTGATGAAATAAGAGTTCACCGCGTCGGCGGATTCGGACGTGTTAGACCAAGTGTCACGCTGTTTTTGTACGAGCATATGTATTTATATGTGTGTGCGATTAGATCGTGACTGATAAAGTCCTTTCCATATCCATATGTAACGCCGATAACACCGATTACAAATATTCGGACGGAATATAAAAAGGATCGAGAAGACGATGCCGGTAGAGTGGTAGAATCTGCAGAACGTCGCCGGAAGCGAGGAACTAAGGTATCGCGACTTAGACATCAAACATGCTTAACGCTAGAACTACCGGATCAGTCAAAATGACTTGCTCCCAATTTTTTCGTTTAGAAATAATGGAATTATAAAGATGATTTCAAGAGAATCTTTTTCTAATAAACTTCTCTATCGAAGTAGATATTTAAACAAATCTGGTACGAAATGTATATCAGTTGCACTTGCTGCTTGGTAGTTCTAGTGTTAATCGGGCTTAGCGTGCGTATTCTCGAAACTTGAAGTTGCGATAACTTGTTCAATGATCGACATTCTGCTTCGTAGGATACGTATGTATTCCGTAATCATGCATCTTTTCGCGGAGAAGACTATATCTTCTGAAACATGGTTGTCACCCTAAAGAGTGAAGAAGCTATCGGTAGATAAAGTGTTAAGAAACGAATCTCTTGTTTCCAGATGTTCAAGGTAGCGTTCTTGGTCACATTCATGGCGACAATCGTCGCCAATGTTCAAGCTGAAAGTAAGTATCCTTGTACTTGATAATGCTGAAAGAAAAGCTTTTTACCCAGATGATCGTTTAAGCCACAATATCTACGTTGGCAATCGGTTGTCGGGGCTTTCTATCGTAGACAAGATCCGTGACATTTATTGTATAATACAATGCGCTCTCGTTATTTAGAGAAGATCGTTTGCTACTTCGGTAGCTGGACCGTGTATCGTCCAGGGAACGGACAGATCCAAATATCGGACATCAACCCCAGTCTTTGCACGCACATGATCTACACCTTCATCGGTATCAACACGGACGGCACTGTCAAAATATTGGATCCGTGGGCCGATTTACCGGACGGCGGCGGCAAGAACGGTTTCGGCCAGTTGGTTGCCCGCAGCAAACAAAGCCCCGGTACCAAGGCTTTGATCGCGATCGGCGGCTGGAACGAGGGATCCGCCAAGTTCTCGCAGGTGGTCAGAAATCCGCAAACCCGTTCCCGACTGGTTCAGGACGTGGTCGGGTTCCTGCAACGGTACAACTTCGACGGTTTCGACGTCGACTGGGAATACCCTAACCAGCGCGGTGGTCAACCGTCCGACAAAGAGAATTTCGTGGCTCTGTTGAGGGAGCTGAGACAGGCTTTCGACAGCCGCGGTTACATCCTCAGCGTGGCCGTTGGCGCCGCTGAGAAGTCCGCTTCCCTATCCTACATCATCGATCAGGTGGCGCGGTATGTTCATTTCATCAATCTAATGACCTACGACATGAACGGTTCCTGGAATAACTTCGCTGGCCACAACGCCCCTCTGTATGCTTCAGCTCGTGAACAAGGAGAACAGGCTAAACTCAATGTTGTAAGTGCACGTTGTACAGCTTGAATGTCGGTGTAGTTTATTGTCCAATCACGATGTTCTTTATTATTCTAGGATGCTGCCGTCCGCTACTGGCTCTCTAAAGGTGCTCCGGCCGATAAGCTCGTTGTTGGTATTCCTTCCTACGGAAGATCCTTCACTCTGGCAAACTCTGGCAACAATGATGTAGGTGCTCCAACGACTGGTGCCGGAGCTGCTGGACCATACACCAGACAGCCAGGCATGCTCGGCTACAACGAGATTTGCGAATCTATGCGCCAAGGCGGCTGGACCGTTCGTCGGCAGAATGAGCAACGCGTGCCTTTTGCCGTCAAAGGCAACCAATGGGTCGGATACGACGATGTCCAGTAAGTGTTCTGCATTCCTGTAAAACGCTCTGCATAGTTACGAGTGGAGTACGCGCTAAAAGAATTGTAGATAATTTGTTTAATCGTACGTGTTTGCGTTCGTTTTCAGGTCCGTTGACGAAAAGTGTAACTACATTAACAAGCTCAATCTTGGCGGTGGTATGATGTGGAGCGTTGAAACCGACGACTTCCGTGGTATCTGTGGACCAAAGTATCCTCTCCTGACTAAAATGAACGAGGTTCTAAGAGGCCGTGTACCCAGCGATCCTCAACCACCACCAAACACAACACCAAACCCACCCCCAACGCCAAAACCAACGCCATCGCCGCCCCCACCGTCATCAGGATTATGCAACAAAGAAGGATATGTCCGCGACCCTAAAGACTGCTCCATCTTCTACTATTGCCAGAATATGAACGGACAATGGAATCCGATCCAGTTCCACTGCCCAGATGGTCTCGTCTTTGACCCGTCCATCCTCGCCTGCAACTACAGAGACAAAGTACCGGGCTGCTGAACTATGCCAACCGAATAAATAGACTGTTATACCGAATTATTTTTGTGATATACACGTTTTGTAGTCCGAAAAACATTTTAATAAAAAAAAAATCGTTAAAGAAAGCCTTAACCCGTATTATTATCACGAGATGAACCTATGGTCCAAATTTTGTTACTCTCCTACTTTTCTTACAATCTGTTTGATGTCGAGCGGATTATTTATACAGTTATGTCTGTTGAGGCTTTCGGGTGTAGGCCGTGTCCTAAAGGAAAAAATTTCCCAACGTTTCGCAAGCATTGCAGCTAGCTTCATCAGTGTGTCTACTGACCCCCTGATGAAGCTAGCTGCAATGCTTGCGGATCGTTGGGAAATTTCTTCCTTTAGGACACGGTTTACACCCGGAAGCCTCAACAGACATAACTGTATGATGCCGGGCCGAGAAAGTCTCAAATCTCGGATTATTTATAGATCATTTATGCCGCAAGGTTTTTTGTATTTTTAAAAACTGTTTTGTTAATTCGAAAGTTGGTTTTACATTAACAAGAAACGAAATGCTTAGTAACACGAAATTCTAAGCAGACTAATGGCACAATTTAACATATTAGTGCAAAGAAATAGTGGTTAGCATTATAAATTGCTATTAGGTAGTAATAGTTACGTCTTATCACCATTTGCTACGGATAAGAAATAATTGTTACTGATAAACAAACCTTACAAAGCTCAACTGCGGTTTCAAATGATAATAGATAACGACAGTGTTTGTCTAAAGAATTAAAAGATAGCAATAAAAAAAATTCCAATAAAAATAGTACGCAATTTTGATAACAATAATTCTCTGAACAAACAATGGAAAGTGAGAACAATTTCAAAGAATTTCTAGGATTTTACATTCAGTCTCGATAGCAGTCATTGGTTTGAAAGTGTTCTTTCACATATTTTTCCATAACATTCATATTGTTCAACGATTGTACGTCCGTTGTAAAAAAAAAACAAAAATTATTTATTATACATTTGTCGGTTTGATTTCCATATGTTTTCACATGATCTTAGATACCAATAAGAATGGTTAAATCGATTTTATCTTGAGTAAATATTGGCTAGAGACTATTAAATTGAAGTGAAGAGTACATAGACAAACTTTCGAAAACGAAAGATTATGCATATTATACACTTCGATTGAAGAGTATAATAATTGAATGTGTCAGATCGGCAAACCGTTTAAATATAATTTTGCATTAAAAAATATCTTCGGTGCTATAAAACGTTCCCAGTTAGCCAAATGCCCACTCGACCAAATTGAGTGGAATGTGTGCTGCACACATTGCGAGCAAAAGACTTATGTATTTGGTAGCAAACCCTGCTCGAAGCAGAATTTAGTTCTCATTTGGTATGATTTTGACACCAAAATTTGTCGTCAAATTCCTAGTCAAATGCGGAAACAGATGGATGTCAAAATCCATGCGAAGTCTCCAGGTAAAATTCCATGCGGAATTGGAGCCAAACTTTGGCTTCGTTATAGAGAGCAGGTCCGTCGCACTAAGAACGGACCTTGTTGTAACCTTGTTCTAACAGTAAATATCGGGAAAAAATGAAGTAAATCTTCCGGGGAAAAGGTAGGGTGGGAAAAGGTATTTTATTTAAGTTTCGATGCGTAATAAAGATAAAGTGATGCGTAAACACCACAATGGCCCCTAGTAACAGATTACAAAAGCGGTTCACATCGATCGGTTCACTGTACGCGTCTTAAAACGTCCTATTAGATAGTACATAGAAAAGTTTATCATTCTAATTTAGAAAATGGAGTTGACCTTCATATGTCCTCTGCGCGTCCACCTACCAAGAAAACCATTAACATGGAACTATGCCGCCCTCGAAACCATGCAAGTTTTGTCTTACAGGAGGGTTTACTGTATTTCTGGCGAACAGTTCTTAGGGAATAATTTTATCAATGATATTTTTACCGTGATTAGAACGCCAGCATTCAATATTAGCTCCATCAAGGTGCCCCAGCCAACAAGCTCATCGTTGGAATACCATTCTACTGAATAACCTTCATTCTGAAGGACAACAGCAAACACGGTCTTCGTGCCCCCACATCTGAGCCTTGGAAGAAGGGACCGTTAACCAACGACGAAGGTAACATTGGCTACAACGAGATGTGTGTGAAGCTGAAGAAAGGCGAATGGGCCGTCGTCCGAACTCGTAAGGAAGGTAACGCGTACAAAGGTAACCAATGGGTCAGCTATGATGATCCAAGGTGAGTGTTTGTTCGTAATACTAAAATATTGAGCACGTAAAAAGATTAAATCGATTACGCATAATGTGTATACGTTTGTATAAAATGTCCTTACAGCTCGGTCAGGTTAAAGGCCGAATTCGCCAAGTCTCATAATCTCGGTGGTGTGATGATCTGGAGCGTAGATACTGACGACTTCCATGGAAACTGTGGCCCCAAAAACGCGCTTCTCAAAGCTATCAATGGGGTTTTGAAAAAGTGTGAGTAATAACAAAAAAAAAAGAGTAAACTATGTATTGAACCTGTATGGCAAATATGGTCGATTTGTTTGTAGAAGTCGCATAACATTATCTGGATGGATCGACGACGTTGTTTCCACCTGACGCGTTCGAAAAAAAGACGTGCAACTGCAAATATTTAAATGAAACAAAAAAATAAAATATAAGAATAAGCCAGATGAATTGAAATGCAAATAAAGAATATAAATAGTATAAATTGTTTCCTCCTTTAACCCCTACCCGTCCCTTGCAACAATTTCACACATTTCCACGGATTCTGAGTAAATAACTGCTTATCGTATTGTTGATTGTTAACAACGTGAATAATCTTAGTTTACATATTCCACGTCTTATCGGATTTCTTAATTTTCCAAGAAGAAAATTACAAAATCAATTATTTATCTTTCCATCATATTGATCTTTTATCGTTGCGTCAATTTGACATCAGGAGTTAAATTAAACCTACAGAACAGTAAAATATTAAATGCTAAGTATAAAACACAAGATTTGAAAAGCAAAGTAACCAAAGTTAATGTTTCAACAAATCTATAAATGATTGGATTACTTTCTTGATGGTTTATTGGATCATGACCAGAATTGCCATTGCTGTTGAGTAATTTTTTACGAAATACTCAGCTGCAAGTCATAAACATTTAAAATATACTATATAGACGCCAGTAACTATACGTATATAAATATACGTATAAATATACGTGTGGTTTATTATAATATTGTAAGTACACCTCTATTTTAAAGTGATCTGCTCAAATATATTATAATTCGCAGTTGATTGTATAGCGATTAAAAACTCAAGAGACAGCCTTGCTATAGGCAACCCGGCGTATTAGCTTGTAAGAGGGTCAATTGGAAAACAGGAGTCATGATGGTCTGCCCACAGATGAGGTATAGGAGTAGACCAATCACCATTTGGGGTTTCGTGTCTCACGATCTGAAATACCGACATCGTTAACAACAACTAGATTTCTTACGTCATCTACGCTGACGAACGATAAATGTTGCAACTAGATCCACGAGAAGCTGAGATCATATACAGAGAGGAAATGAGAGTGCTCACGCTCGGGGTTTTAGTATCCCCACTTTTCTGCATCATCTTTTTAGCCTGGACCAGAACCTGCATCACCTTTTTAGCCTGTATTAGAATCTACATAATCTTTTAGGCTGGATCAGAGCCTACATACAAGAGCCTCTTTTAACACAGAAGCACCGACGAGATATATATAAAGACTGCCAGCCCCCGTGTACTGCGAGTCTCAAAGTGGGTGCCAGGTGGGTGCTGGGAGCGGTCGGTAACGGCCCCAATCACCGACGAGATATACAGGGTGGCCCACATAACTCTGAACAGCTCAATAAATAGCGTTATGGAATTATACGCGCTTGAGTCCTTTGCTTATTCATGAAGAAACACAAACAATAATATTTACAATTCTTGAGTTTGACTCACTTATCTGTGAAAACGTTTTCAGTTTAGAGCTGTTATTCAAGCAGTAACATTGTGATTATGGCTACTTTTGACACAGAAGTGAACATGTTATTAACGTTAGGTGAATGCCAAAAAAATTGTCGGCGTGCAGCAGTGATGTTTTTTGAACGTTATAGGATCAAAAAATGTCATGCAACGTCATGATGAGGCCACTTTTATGAATTCAGGGCATGTAAATAGACATAATCTGCATTATTGGGCCGTGGAAAACCCAAATTGGATGCGATGTGTTCCCTTTCAACATCGATGGTCTTTAAATGTTTGGTGTGGCCTAATAGGAGATTTTGTGAATGGAGCTTATTTTTTTCAAGAAACTGTAACATCTGCAAGTTATTGTGATTTCTTAAAAAATCATTTGCCTGCGCTTTTGGAAGATGTGCCACTGCACGTTAGAAGAGAAATGTGGTTCCAACAAGACGGCGCTCCTCCACATTTTGCAATCATCACCAGGCAATTTTTGAACGAAAAATTTGGGAACAAATGGATAGGTCGTGGGGGACCTCGTCAATGGCCTCCTTGATCCCCCGATCTAACACCATTAGATTTTTTCTTATGGGGATATGTAAAGGACAAAGTTATGTTTGAACCACCGACGACAAAAGAGGATATGAAACAAAGAATACGTGACGCTTGCGCTTCAGTGACTCCCGAAATGTTAAAAAATGTTAGAACAACTTTGATGTTTCGAGTCAATAAATGTTTACAAGCCCGTGGTGGACATTTTGAACATTTCATTTAAAGTACATTTTATTTCTTCACGAATAAGCAAAGGACTCAAGCGCGTATAATTCCATAACGCTATTTCCGAGCGGTTCAAGTACCTACAACTCAAAACTTCAAACTGTTATATCTCATCATGGAAGTATCTGACAAAAAAATGTTTCAGACAAAATTGACTTGTTTTTTCCGGTAGAATCTAAATATGTAACATTTTATAGGTGGTTCCATTTAAAATTAGAAAGGTACCTCCCCTCCCCCGTTAAAGGGGAAGGGAGGCCACTTCACGTTTATGTAGTCAGAAAGGCCCTTCAGTTCCATGCAATTTAAGACTAAGAACTTTAAAATCGATGGCATAGTTTTCGAGATATTGAGCTGTTCATAGTTATGTGGGCCACCCTGTATATACTACTTTGACAAAATTAGAAAATAAAAATTATGTGGCGTGTGTAATGTCGTACAAAGTAGTTTCAGATGAATGATAATGTGTTCAGGAACTGTTACAAAAATATGTAAGAAATATGTGAGATTTTGAGGAGTTTAGTACACACTGCGTGTCTAGCCTTCCTTTAATTAGTTTTGGAGGCAGGTCTCTGGAAGTTGTGGATGCATTCGCTTGTACGGTCTGGCTTGCGAGTCAATAGCAATTGTTAGCGTACCATAAAACTCCAGATGTGACACAGAACACAGGTAGGTGTGCTGGGCGCTACGTCACCAACGCACTAAAGGACTGAAATGAAGGAAACACTTTTGTTTTTTCAATGATCGTCGCAAAAAATTGTTCTTCCTTGAATATGGATGGTACCATGGTATTGGGTTGTAAAGGGGTGTTAAACAGAGCTGCAATGCAGCCCATAAAAAATTAGTAGAACGGTGAAATAAAGAGTAAACTAGAATGTTTTCGAGTAAAATTATTTAAAAATAGTTCTAATGTGTTTTTAAAGTCATCTAGTCAAAATCTTATGGTGCTGAGGTGGAAAAAATATTTAGTCATGAAAGAAAATTTTTTTAAATTAATAATAACAGTAGCTAAATATATGAAAAAATTTAAGATAGTTTTTATGACAATAGCTCATTATTAAATTAATATTCAGGTTGGTCGCTTTTAAACTTCGATATGAGATCTGTATTTGTTCGAATTTTTCCGGATTTTCTATTTTTTACAATTAGAGTTTGTAACTACAAACTTGGAAAAAAATAAAATACGTATCATTACAATTAATATTATTCTTAATTTATATTAATTAGAGATTTTGTACACAAGATTTACATGTTAGTTACATATTTCATATAAAACAATTAAGCTGTACGTTCTAATCCTGGTTAAAAAAATAATGTGCGTTCAGTTTTATGCTAAAAGACTGACCGGTTCTGTTCCAGGAAAGACTGACCGGTTCTGTGCCATGCTAAGGCTGAGCAGATGTCAGCACTATATCGGGAACGCCGAAAACTCGGGCGTGAGCACTCTCATTCCTCTCTGCTTATAACCAGAGAGGATAGGAGAGTGCTCACGCCCGGGGTTTCGGCGTTCCCACTTTCGTGACATCGCCGCTTTAGCATGGCACAGAACCGTGTCGTCTTTCCTGGAACAGAACCGTGTCGTCTTTTAGCATGACACAGAACCGTGTCGTCTTTCCTGGAACAGAACCGTGTTGTCTTTCCTGGAACATAACCGTGTCGTCTTTTAGCATAAAACCGAACGCACATTATTTTTTTAACCAGGATTAGAACGTACAGCTTAATTGTTTTATATGAAATATCTAACTAACATGTAAATCTTGTGTACAAAATCTCTAATTAATATAAATTAAGAATAATATTAATTGTAATGATACGTATTTTATTTTTTTCCAATTTTGTAGTTGCAAACTCTAGTTGTAAAAAATGGAAAACCCGGAAAAATTTGAATAAACACAGATCTCATATCGAAGTTTAAAAGCGACCAACCTGAATATTAATCTAATAATGAGCTATTGTCATCAACACTATCTTAAATTTGTTCATATATTTAGCTGCTGTTATTATTAATTAAAAAAAATTTTCTTTCATGAATAAATATTTTTTCCACCTCAGCACCAAAAGATTTTTACTAGATGACTTTAAAAACACATTAGAACTATTTTTAAATAATTTTACTCGAAAACATTCTAGTTTGCTCTTTATTTCACCGTTCTACTAATTTTTTATGGGCTGCATTGCACTCTTTTACAACTCAATACCATGGTACCATCCATATTCAAGGAAGAACAATTTTTTGCGACGATCATTGAAAAAACAAAAGTGTTTCCTTCATTTCAGTCCTTTAGTGCGTTGGTGACGTAGCGCCCAGCACACCTACCTGTGTTCTGTGTCACATCTGGAGTTTTATGGTACGCTAACTCGCAAGCCAGACCATACAAGCGAATGCATCCACAACTTGCAGAGACCTGCCTCCAAAACTAATTAAAGGAAGGCTAGACATGCAGTGTGTACTAAACTCCTCAAAAGGGGCGGATTCCAGTCGCTCGTGTTATAAACCTCATTCGATACTTCATCGAAAGGGTGATCTTACATATTTTTGTAACAGTTCCAAGTGCATGCACTTTGTTCATGATACACTCTTTGTAATTATTAAATTCAATTAAATATTAAGTAAATCTTTCACGGTGCTAACGGCCCTCGCAGAGATGGGCATTATTTGGGATAAAAAATTATTTAAATAAAAATTCGAATAAAAGATACTTAGTTATTTGCAAATAGGGACCAAATGCTGCTTCAAGCATGCTTCTGACACCTAAATGACCAGCTTTTACTCGCAAAGTACGATTACAAACATTGATCAACATTTGCTTGAAGCAATTTTGGCTGACTGAGAGCTGTTACTTAATACATTATTACAATTTGACGGGAAAATACCCGTCCTATTTAGGTCCTAAGATTCCTCTGCATATGTAGAAGTCTCCATGGCACCATAACGACCCGACACTCTCGACGAACGAATGGACGCTCCCAGATAGCACAGAGACGTCTTAAAGACGTCTTAAAGACGTCTGTCGATGGACATTCAGACGTCTTAAAGACGTCTTGAATGTCCTACGAACGTCTTCCGAACGTCTTGTGAACGTCTCTGGAACGTCTTTGTTATAAAACTGTACGTCTTAAAGACGTCTTTAAAACGTCTGTTAGACGTCTTTAAGACGTCTGTTAGACGTCTTTAAGACGTCTGTTAGACGCCTTTAAAACGTCTGTTAGACGTCTTTAAGACGTCTTTAAAACGTCTGTCAGACGCCTTTAAAACGTCTGTTAGACGTCTTTAAGACGTCTTTAAAACGTCTGTCAGACGTCTTTAAGACGTCTCGAAACAGAGGTCTTTAAGACGTTCATAAATTTTAGTAAAATGCAATTAAAGAGGGATTAAATAGGGATTAATTAGGGATTGGGAGAGAAAAATTTTTAAAGAAAAACGAGTTCAAAGTATATTCATTTTATTATCAAGCTCAAACAAATAATACTACATAAAGTTAAACTTAAAATTAAACACACTTAAACAAATAATACTATTTAAAGATAAACTTAAAATTAACATTAAACAAATTAAACGAATAATACAACATAAACTTAATATCAATCAATTAGTTTATTTGATCCCCTCAGGGTTACAAATTCATACCCTTCCCCTCACTTAAACCTAAATCGCTCTTAACCTAATTACATCTAACGCCGCACCCTACTCGCCAGAACATAAACTTAATATTAAATAAGTTAAAGTTAAACTTAAAAGTAAAATTAAAACTAAAATTAAAATTAAAATTAAAATTAAAATTAAAATTAAAATTAAAATTAAATTTAAATTGTACATTTATGGTGTATAATAGTTGTAACTTACCGAAAGTGCTATTTTTAAAAATTTTTACTTTATATTTGGACCATAAATTGCTACTGGCCTCCATTTTTTTAAGGGCTGTGATTAAACGTGCCCTTTGGTACGGTGGCCAATAACAATTCTCGCCCTCTGACCACCTGGACGGAACAGCCTCTACGCTGCCATCCTCTATAAATTGTACCACTGTCCACGTTTTCATCTCCATTCTGTAGTTGCCTAGAATTGGAAAATACAGTCAAAATTTGTGTAGCATGACTGAATACAGTGAAATCTCGTTGTATAACAGTGCCAACTTTACGTTTCCAACGAAGAAGCTCGAGAGCCGTTGCGGCCACAACATTGTCCGATTTCGTATTCGTGTAGGTAAAAATAACGGCGGTACATACAACGAGATTTCACTGTATTGTAGTTCACAGGATTATATAAAAAAAAATATATAGCGAAAAAGCGTAAGAGAAAACACTAATGGTAACAAATAATAGCAATAAAAATACTTACTTGTCTATGTGGATCTCGGGTGAAATAAATGAGACTAAATGAGGCTCGTTGATATGTATGGTTCGTTATTTGTACGGATCGTCGACCGTCCTGTTCCAGCGTACGCGAGCGAATGTTCGTCGTTTGCATTCGTTTGTCCGAACTTTTGTCTCGCCATGCGATTATTTTGCAAACGACGATCGACCTCGGAACCGATCTTCGCGTGTTTCGTTTCCCGAGGATGGTCGCCGCCGCGCATACTATGTATCTGGTGGTTCGTCGGTGTGCTCGTTGCACAGGCCGCCACATCGAATTAAAGGACTCGAGCGCGTATAATTCCATAACGCTATTTCCGAGCGCTTCAAGTACCTACAACTCGAAACTTCAAACTGTTATATCTCATCATGGAAGTATCTGACAAAAAAATGTTTCCGACAAAATTGACTTGTTTTTTCCTGTAGAATCTAAATATGTAACATTTTATAGGGGGTTCCATTTAAAATTATAAATGTACCTCCCCTCCCTCGTTAAAAGGGAAGGGAGGCCACTTCACGTTTATGTAGTCAGAAAGGCCCTTCAGTTCCATGCAATTTAAGACTAAGAACTTTAAAATCGATGGCATAGTTTTCGAGATATTGAGTTGTTCAGAGTTATGTGGGCCACCCTGTATATGGCAGTTGTTGCATGAATAAGGATGCTCCTTACCGATTTTGAAAACAATTTATATAAATATATTGTAACTCAATATTTTGAACAATTTTTGTGTGCCTATACACTATGCATGTTACCGCATTTTTTCCGTATATGTTACCGCATTTTTCCAACGACGACGTCGCTGACCAGGATTTCTTGCAGTAGTATATATACAGTAATAAAGTTTTTCGCAAATATCTCTAAAACTGACCTTTATACATAACATTTAACAATCATCGAAATCGGTGAAGTGTAACTTACTGTACATATATACACTTACTACAATTAAATCTGTCCTAGCCAATTGTAACATTATATTGCAGTTGTGCTATATATACATGTATAAAGCCAGTCAAATTGTGGGACGATAGGGCTACCGGCAAACTACCCACATAAAAAAAAAAACAGCAACGTGCCAGGGGGTAACACCTCAATAGGTGGTAATGGAAGATTACCCATTATATTTGTATCAGGGAGCAAAATGGTACTGAGAATAACAGTTTCCAACTCTTATATTGATCGGTTCTGTTTAAAACAGTTTTGAAGAACCGAAATATTTAGTCTTGAAAAAGACATCGATGTCTTAAAGATTTTTAATAAGACCTCTGAAATGAAACGTCTCGAAAAAGACGTTTTATTTTAGACGTAAAAATGACGACTCCAAAAAGACGTCTTAAAGACGTCTGAAATAAGACGTCGTTTTTACGTCTGAAATAAGACGTCGTTTTTACGTCTGAAATAAGACGTCGTTTTTACGTCTGAAACGAGACGTCTTAAAGACGTCTTTTTCGGGACGTCGTTTTTACGTCTGAAACGAGACGTCTTAAAGACGTCTTTTTCGGGACGTCGTTTTTACGTCTGAAACGAGACGTCTTAAAGACGTCTTTTTCGGGACGTCGTTTTTACGTCTGAAATAAGACGCCTTAAAGACGCCTTTTCCAGACGTAAGACTTTCAGACGTAAAATGGACGTAAAACAGACGTCTTTAAGACGTCGCGTGCTATCTGGGCTATTCTTCGAGAACTGCACCGCTTCCGAGTTCCGAGTCGAGAAAATAGAAAGGAAGGAGAGTAATGAACCGCCAAGACAACTTACAACAGCAAACAATCAACCTTTATTGCAACTCGCGACATCTCGAAGAAGATCGGACGCGCTTCGTTGTCCACGCGCGCGCAATATCCTTATCCAATTTAATCAATATCCAATATCCTTTTTTCCGATTGTAGAGAAAACGCGAGAGAAGGTTATCGCATCAAGGATGTTCAGGTAACCATATGTCGGATGTGCAATCGCCTCCGGGGTACCTGAAACGTAAACGACCACGATATATTTCCGAAAAAATACTTCGCTACGCTTAAAACATTGTGTAATCGTGTGATCACGATAGCAAGTCGGTTACCGCATTTCGTGTGCAAGTAGTACATCATTTTTATCCTCGCCAAAGTCTATCAAAAATTCATTGTCAAGTTTTAAACCACCGTTCTCCGTGTCCACGTCCAGCTTGACCATTACCGATCCGTTCCTAGAACAACGAGGTATCGTACGAGTGAGTTTACGAACGATAGGCAGGAAAATGCGTGTACAATAAGAAAGAGCGTATCTTACTCGACTTGATCGGGATAAAATTGTTGATCCCATGGTTTGAACATAGAAGTGGTCACGTATAAGCGCGTTCCGTCGAGGCTCAGTTGAAGCATCTGCGGCGCGCCGTAAAATCGACGGCTCTTCACGTAAACCGGGCTCGGTTGTTCGGTTAATTCTTCGTCGTGAATCACGCGAACCTTCGAGCCGTTTAAAATCGACCCGCCGAGGAAGATTTGGCCGGTTAACTTTGGATTCTTCCTGTCGGAGATGTCGTACTGTCTGACGTCTCCGTGAAGCCAATTCGAGAGATAAAGATATTTGTCGTCGAGGCTGATCAATATGTCGGTAATTATACCTACGAAACGGTGGATTAAGGGTCGATTCATATACGTCGGAGATGGACCGTATAGCATGGGGACCCTTCTAAAGGGACACAATTAAATCAATCAATTAAAAATGCATCTCTCGAAATTAAGAGAATCTCTCTGCGGCAGCCATCTTGTGACGTCATACTTGCATCAGAAAGCGAATTTTCTGCCGAATATTACAAATTACACGACGATGAGGTAGAAATTCGCAATTTGGGCTCCGGACAGACGTAGATTGGACTTTTGGGAAACACAAGTAACCACTTTTAAACTGCTCATTGCAATATTGAAGCGTCAATTTGTCAAGATTTTGACCCTTGCAATCGTATTCTCTTAATTTCGAGAGATTTAGTGTTCGTATCGAAAAAAGGCTCGAACTCGGCCGAACGAAATTTCCAAACTGGTGGTATGTATATCCTAGTCGGAAAAAGAAGGAAGGATTACCTGGCATTTGCGGAGCGATCCAGCCCTCGACTTTTTTAGCAGGCACTTGAATCACCTTTTCGGTGCGCCATTCGCCTTCCGGTGTTTCGTAGAATCTGTGCACGTTCGAACTGACCGCGCATCCGACGAAACCCTCGCTGGCTTTCGGATCGTGCAGAAACCTGACTTCAAGAGGAGCGATTCCATCGTCTCCCAAGTTAATCGTTTGCTTCAACTTTCTTTCGCTCCACGAATAAAAATTCAAACTTCTGCCGTAAATTGCTGCGAAAAGATAACGTATCAGCGGATTCGATTCGATTCAATTCGATTCGAAATAGATAAAGAGAGAGAGAGGGAGAGAGAGAGATGCGAAGACCAACTTGGATCGGTGCTGTCCGTGATATTGAATCCTCGTTTAAACTCTCTGGGTACACCCCATTCGCTGGCAACGAGCACGTCGTGATACGGCTGGTACCAAAAATCGTAACCGAAAGCCGCTTTTTGCTCTCCCTTCGTCCACACGCCTTTCACCTCGAACGTCTCCGAGTCGATGCGAAGGAATTCGCCTTGCGCGTCACCGTTTGGCTTGCCCATCGCGGAAATCATTATCTCTCCTGTAGGCGCGCAATGGCTTGTATGTATGGCCGATAACCCGTATCCGTGTACCTCGGCCGGCGACAACACCTTCACACGGCGATGCAACGCGACGGGACAACCAGATAGAATAGAATGGGATGGAATGGAAAAGAGAAGAGAAAATAAGAGAAACGACAGTCACGCGAACGTGAAGAAAGGTTTGTAACGCGAACGTGGACAAACCTTCTTGATGGACGGTGCTCGTTCGTTGCTCGTGTCGATGAAATAGACACGGTCTGACATCAGACACGGGAGCACCAAGATGTCCCGTTTACGCGGCTGACCGTGGCAGCTGCTGCAAATGTTCCATCCCGTATGATGAAGTTCGTCGCCGACATACAGCATTCGTAGTTTGTGAATGATCTACGCGAATTTTCGCGATGGGATCGCGCGGAAAGGCGCACGGAAACGGAAACAGAAACAGAAACAGAGATTAGATCGATTGGAATCAGAGTACCGATAGCTTGCACCCTTGTGCAATATGGAGCGTTTATTTTGAAAGTGGTGCAAGTGCATTTTTTGCTGATAAAAAAAAAACCATGCAAATGTACGAATTAACACTAAACCTTCCACAGCCGGTCAAAATGACCGTTCCAGATTTTTTATTTTACAGTTACTGAAATTGTAAAAGTGCTTTCGTGGGAAATGATTAAATAAATATATTTAGGAGAGCATGTATTATAATACGAACCGCACAAAATCCAAATAAATTCAATCTCGTCATTTTTATAAGACAACATGTATTAGTTGCTTTTAAGGCTCGATAGGTTTAGTGTTAAAAGGAAACCTACAAATTAACACTTTGACTGCCAAACTCGAAACTTCAAATATTCCATAAAATCAAAGTAAGTTATTTAATGAAATAAAAATTGAAAAAATTAAATGTATGTGTTACGTATGGAGACGTTCTCCACGTTTATTTCGATTAGAATTTGTAATCTCTTTTCTGAGAACGAAAAGCGTCCCAACAGGCCCCTTTTATTAACGAAAGATACTGTATGCCTTCTTTATATCAAAATCTCTAGACACTCCCTTCTGGCATCCGTTAATCAATATTCTGATAGGAAATAGCCCGGATAACCTTCATTAACCCCTTTCCACGAAAATCTAACTTAGGCCTGCTTTTCATTAGAAGTGACAAAAAATGTGACTGTGACCCTAAACGACATCAAATCTTAAACAGAGTACCCCTTTCATTTTCAAGGTATATAAACCCATTCGTTTTCATCCTCTTTGGTTAGTCGAGAAGCGGTTCAGCCAAGATTCAGACGCGGTTCAGTACTCGTGCAGTCACGTCGCGTCAAGTCTAGTGAGATCGGGTTAAAGTCCCTTTCGAATCAATTCATAACCTTATAGATTCCGTTAGTTCGGTATATATTCTATTTGGCATTCAACAATCGCCATCTAACCCCGCATTGCCAGTGCGTCAACACCGTGCAACATAGGTAACAAATTCTCAAATTGTACATTCACTCGCGACACAAACAACAACATTTGTAATTATCTTAAATCAGAATATATTTGTCTTGTTTGTTAACTCGCGTAATATACAACCCTTAATGATTGCCTAATATCCTAATCTAATAATTGAACGTTCCCACACGATACAATTTTACCGCACGGATTGTATCAATTAAATTATATATAAGTTACGAGGCTTACTAATCTTAAATTCAAATCAACGAAGATTTTTTCCCACCTAGTGGCTCCCCGGTTCCGCATTGGGTGCTTCCACGAAAACTATACCATCCTAGCGGATCCCCGATTTCGCATTGGGTTCTTCCGTATCCTAGCAGCTCCCTGATTTTGCATCAGGTGCGTCTGTGAGTTTTCCACCTTCCTTTCATATCGGGTTCGCCGCGTGTCCAACCTAGTGACTCACCGATCTCGCATTGGGTGCGTTCGCGAAGTTTCATCCTCCTAGTAGCTCCTCGGTTTCGGATCGGGTGCGTCTGCGTTTGACTCCAACCTCCCAGAGGTTCCCTGATTTCGCATCAGGTGCGTCCTCGACGTCAACTATCCTAGCGGCTCCCCGATTTCGCATTGGGTGCGTCCGCGTACCTAACTAACAAATTGAAACCATATTCCTGGGGTAACAACCCCTCGCCGGCCTCTCGCGTTGCTCGCAGCCCTGGCTCGTAACATATGATATTGAGTAGTCCTCCAACTTTCTTGAATTTGACAGATCCTAATCAAATTAGGCACAATGAATATATTAACGTACTTAAATATTCATTTTAAAACCTGGACAAATAATTCCGTCACCCACATATGGGTGACATGGCAGTCAACGTGTTAAACAATTATAAAATTTTAAATATACAAATTATGTGATATCCCATTGTTTTTTTTTTTTTAAACAAATGGACTTACACCACTTACAAAATAAACGGTCCATATGATAGTATGCGGTAGTTTCTACCTTGCAGTAGGTTGGGCTCGCTGGATCCACGTCTACGGTGGAAAGCACATCCGGTTTTTCGGGATCCGTGTGCACGCAAACAACGTACAACAACTTTTCGCGCGGGCCCTCGAGCATCGCAGCTTTCGGCGATTTGTAACCGGGACCGGCGCAGTTCGAACATCCTGACCCTAGAATCAATCATTCTCTCGAAACTCTGCTAAATCGTTTATAAGACTAAGTCCACCGGTTGTCGAAACTTCATGCGTACCTTTGCTTTCCATAGTCCGTATTCCCGTGTTCGCTTCTCGACTGGATCCTGTGCTCGACGAATCGAAACTGATGCCGAGCCAAGAGTCAACACGCCCTATATACGTAGTTTAAATCGTACAAAAAGAAAATCAGGAACAAGTGACAAACGATTTAAACGTAAACTCCGACTGCTGCGTATCAGCGACCAACCGAGAATATCCACGCACACGCGATGACACGTATGTTTGATATAAACCGCTCTCGACAGCCGATAATTGACAACACGTGTAGTGCTCGTCACGGTTACGTAACAAACTTGCTCGGTAACCGTTCGTCGACTAAACTACAGATACAGAGTGAATCATTAATCTTGAGAGTGTTATCATCACAGGCTTAACGGCGACTGCCGTTACGATAAAAACTAACGTGTTCATTGAGTATGTTCGATTCCGACTCAATTTCTAATATTAGTTATCATTTCTAACAACAGTCCGCCTCTTTTCCGTAGTTCGAGACCGTATCTGTTCGAAGCTAACAACGCGATCAACGCAACCGTCATAACAATCGTAAATCTTAAAAGGCTCTTTTGCAACAGCGTCATCGTATTTGGAAGATTTATCGTCGAATATTGTTGCCGTTGCGCTCGACGTTCCCATTTTGCGATTTGAATTCAACTTTGTAAACCTCGCAGGCGCCCCGTCAACTAGTCGACGGTTACAGAGTACTTTTGGTATTCTTCTCTTGAAGAATAAAAAGCTTGTTATTATATGACGCGACGCGACACAAGACAGAGACAGAGACGTAGACAGAGAGAAATAGACCCAAACAAACTCAGCCATCGTGTTACCCGCTTCGCGTTTCCACGAACATATACATACATATGTTTCGATGCTGGAAGGTCGCCACACACAAGACAGGCAAGATGCCGAAGTTGTTTGGGAGCCTAAAATCGCCGCCCATAAGGACTGAGCGTATCCGTAGGCCACTTGAGAGGCGCTCGAGGTGCTCGCAACAAAGGCCAAGTGCCGAGAATCGTCAACTCTCGGAAGGCCAATCTGGAAGCAATAAAACGTTCAAAGTTATGGCCCCAACGACGTTGGAAAAGACTTCTGGCACGAAGACCATTCTTCGGCCGGCAAATTTCTAACCCTTGTTTTTGAATCTAGGCGCCCAAACAACTTCGGCATCTTGCCTGTCTTGTGTGTGCCTGGGTTGGAGGTCATTTGTAGGTCATATTGTGTTACATGGATGAATTCGTTATTTTGTCAGCTACAACATTACGTTAACGAAGATATATCATTCCATTTAAAAAAACATCGATTACTTTGAAATCTCATAAAAAAATGACCTTGAAAATTTTTTCCCTTACACCGTTACATGTGGCCCTTCAAACAGTATAACTTTGTCTTAAGAATTTTTTTGTACAACGAAAAGTAACGGAGATATTTAGGTGTTCTCACTCGTTCTCACTTATGTTCGGGCTCACCCTGTATATGTATTTTTATTTTTGTAGGAGAGTACTAAACACAAATTGCTTTGTAAACATTAAGAAAATCTACTATCAACTATTTCATGTAATAATAATAAAATCTATCTAATATACGCGGGTATCTGATGAGTAGACTGGGGATTTTATGCATTTATGGCAAAAATGAGTTGGTGCGATTGAAAACAATGAAGAAGTTAAAAGAATCTAAGAACGTTGTCTTCTGCTTCTTGTAATTGCTCCAAACAATTTTTATTGTGCATAAAGATCCGCATTCTATTTGTAAGATACCTTGGTAATTTTTGTTTACCCGGGTATCTCAAAAGTAACTTCTCTACTAGCCACTGTTTATTACATAGGCTTGCGTAAAGATAATCTACCTGTCTGTTGAACGGTATCAAGTGAACCGAGTCCAGTCGAGCGTTCGCTCCCGTGGCACCGGAAATCCTAGTGGACGGCGACGAGCATCGTCGACCGAACGATGAGCTTGCGTACGTCGCGATGCTGCACGACTCTTCCGCGTAGTGGTACCGTATCAACAGGAACGTACCATTTGCGAAGAAAGTGTTCAGGCCCGGCACGCGTTTCGCATCTACAACAAACGGAACGAACGAAAGAAACAATTACAATGGACATTAATCGCGAGACGGCTCACGATCGGCTTCTAAGCGACGCGACGGATCTCCTTGCCAAGTATCACGAATTCCATCAGTGAAATATACTCTTTAATTCGCTTACCGGCAAATTGACAAAGTGTAAAGCCAACGATCAACGAAAACATGTTTTCTCTCCGCAATTCGAAGCTATGAATCAAACTATAGAACCATACAACTAATTTGCTCCTCTGTACGTTGCACCAATCACTTTCTCTCTTCGTAGAGGAATATCATGTGAACTGTACAGAAAGATTTCCCTGACAAATTCAACTCGCGTCGAAGTCAACCCCAACCCGGTATTTATCCGTATCCCTTATTCCTTCCCAACTTTCTCATCTCGAACAATTGTGGACGCGACCACTGATCGCGCATTTAGCATGCACGGTGCATAATACATTACTCGCTTTGCATCTCTCTCTCTCTCTCTCTCTCTCTCTCTCTCTCTCTCTCTCTCTTTTCATCCAAACATCCGTCTATTCGACCTCAAAGCATCATCCGTACCAAATCGTTTATACTCCCTCTGTTCCATAATAATAGTAGCAAGTGTATATTTAAACGGGAATTATTGGTGAACACAGCTGTAAGTTATGGTGTGGCGCAAAGCTGCGAAGCCTTCAATCAAAATCAATGTTTCATGATTGGTTTCGACACATCTTTCTATTTTTAGGCTAACATAATTATTACGAATTCTAACTATTTTTCTAATTTTATCCGCTGATCGAAATCAATTGTTTTATTTCAGTTGAATATCAACCTATTGTGAAAGTACGATGGAAAAAAGAGAGTTTGAAGACCGATGGTTCCAATAATTTTAAGCTCACTCATATGGGGAAAGCAAAGCTTCGTAGCCAAGGTATCCTACCTACAAGTTTAAAATGCAGTAACGAAATTATTGAAATATCCAGAAACTATGTGAACACTCAAAATAAAAATTAGGGGTAATATTTTTGATTTGTTGTTTAATTTAATCTAGTTTTTTAATAATGGATGCTCCGTTCAATAGTTATTTTCTCTTGCTACTATTATTATGGGACAAATTAAATTCACCAACTGCTACTATTATTATGGGACAGAGGGAGTATAAGTTTATACCCTCACGTTCTCATACCAGAGAGGAATGAGAGTGCTCACGCCCGGGGTTTCGGCGTTCCCACTTTCGTAACATCGCCGCTTTAGCATGGCACAGAACCGGTCAGTCTTTCCTGGAACAGAACCGGTCAGTCTTGTAGCATGGCACAGAACCGGTCAGTCTTTTAGAATAAAACTGAACGCACATTATTTTTTTAACCAGGATTAGAACGTACAGCTTAATTGTTTTATATGAAATATGTAACTAACATGTTAATCTTGTGTACAAAATCTCTAATTAATATAAATTAAGAATAATATTAATTGTAATGATACGTATTTTATTTTTTTCCAATTTTGTAGTTGCAAACTCTAGTTGTAAAAAATGGAAAACCCGGAAAAATTCGAACAAATACAGATCTCATATCGAAGTTTAAAAGCGACCAACCTGAATATTAATCTAATAATGAGCTATTGTCATCAACACTATCTTAAATTTTTTCATATATTTAGCTACTGTTATTATTAATTAAAAAAAATTTTCTTTCATGAATAAATATTTTTTCCACCTCAGCACCATAAGATTTTTACTAGATGACTTTAAAAACACATTAGAACTATTTTTAAATAATTTTACTCGAAAACATTCTAGTTTACTCTTTATTTCACCGTTCTACTAATTTTTTATGGGCTGCATTGCAGCTCTGTTTAACACCCCTTTACAACCCAATACCATGGTACCATCCATCTTCAAGAAAGAACAATTTTTTGCGACGATCATTGAAAAAACAAAAGTGTTTCCTTCGTTTCAGTCCTTTAGTGCGTTGGTGACATAGCGCCCAGCACACCTACCTGTGTTCTGTGTAACATCTGGAGTTTTATGGTACGCTAACAATTGCTATTGACTCGCAAGCCAGACCGTACAAGCGAATGCATTCACAACTTCCAGAGACCTGCCTCCAAAACTAATTAAAGGAAGGCTAGACATGCAGTGTGTACTAAACTCCTCAAAAGAGGCGGATTCCAGTCGCTCGTGTTATAAACCTCATTCGATACTTCATCGAAAGGGTGATCTTACATATTTCTGTAACAGTTCCAAGTGCATGCACTTTGTTCATGATACACTCTTTGTAATTATTAAATTCAATTAAATATTAAGTAAATCTTTCACGGTGCTAACGGCCCTCGCAGAGATGGGCATTATTTGGGATAAAAAATTATTTAAATGAAAATTTGAATAAAAGATTCTTTATCTTTATTTGTTATTTGAAGGTTCGAATAAAAAAAGCATCTTTATTGGACGAGTATCGGATAAATAATTTTATTCGTCGAGAATTTATCCGACGAATAAAGATAATTTTTTCTATTCGAAGTGGATTTATTCGAACTTCGAATAATTTTTTCATCTTTTATCTGTATCTTTTATTCGAAGGCTTCGAACAAATCTTGGAATAACTTTTGCCGAGCGCCGAGCTTCAAAGACCCAGCAACGACGGACGACATACAATGTAAGCGAATGGAGAATCGTGCACGTATGAAAGTTTAAACTTTTAGATTTTTCAATATATCCTCATGAAATTGTGACGAGCGAATGGAGGTGATTTTCCTGATGAAAATGAGGTCAAATTCGAGTGTAATCGAACAAGTTTCACTGATACGTAATGTTACGATAAAAATTACAATCTCATTAAAGACAGTCCAAATGATGTCGCGTTTGGACTCATTTTGATCGGAACAAGCTCTACAACTCATTCGTCTTAACAATATTGTTCTGATTAAAAACATACAAGCATAAATTGCCAGTAATGCTCGATTCCCCATCTGCTTACATTGTAGGCTGTTGGTCGGTCGCTGGTCTTTGAAGTTCCGAGCTCGCAGAGTCGCGAGATATCGGTGTGAAACAACTACCAATCCAATTGCAAAACTTCATTATTTTTCATGATTTTTTTATGGGACTTGCGCCAACTAATTCGTGGCATTCTTCTGATTAAAATGACACTAAACACGGTACAAATTGGAATGTATTTAATATTTTTATCCGTAGATTTATTCGAAGGCTTCGAATAAATCTTCGGATAACTTTTGCCAGCTCGACGAATAAACGGCGACGACGGCTGACGAGGACCGACGAGCGCTGAACGTCGAAGACCCAGCGACTGCCAAACGGTATACAATGTAAGCGGATGGAGAATCCCGCATTATTGGCAATTTATGGTTGTATGTTTTTAATCAGAACAATATTGTTAAGACGAATGAGTTGTAGAGCTTGTTCCGATCGAAATGAGTCCAAACACGACATCATTTGGACTGTCTTTAATGAGATTGTAATTCTTATCGTAACATTACATATCAGTGAAACTTGTTCGATTACACTCGAATTTGACCTCATTTTCATCAGAAAAATCCCCTCCATACGCTCGTCACAATTTTTTGAGGATATGTTGAAAAATCTAAAACTTTAAACTTTCATTCGTGCGCGATTCTCCATCCGCTTACATTGTATGTCGTCTGTCGTCGCTGAGTCTTTGATGCTCGGCGCTCGGCAAAAGTTATTCGAAGATTTATTCGAAGCCTTCGAATAAAAGATACAGATAAAAGTTGAAAAAATTATTCGAAGTTCGAATAAATCCGCTTCGAATAAAAAAAATTATCTTTATTCGTCGGATAAATTCTCGTCGAATAAAATTATTTATCTGATACTCGTCGAATAAAGATACTTTTTTTATTCGAACCTTCGAATAACGAATAAAGATAAAGTATCTTTTATTCGAATCGTTATTTAAATAATTTTTTATCTAAATAATGCCCAACTCTGGCCACAGGTGCCTTTTGGAAGGACAGCCCACCTGTTATCTTAACATTCTTTTAAAGTCCTTTTTTTACAGTCGCAGAGGAAGAAACGCTCTGTATTTTGGATTTCAAGTAATTGTAGACACTTGTATGATTCTGTTATATATACTACTTTGACAAAATTAGAAAATAAAAATTATGTGGCGTGTGTAATGTCGTACAAAGCAGTTTCAGATGAATGATAATGTGTTCAGGAACTGTTACAGAAATATGTAAGATCACCCTGTCGATGAAGTATCGAATGCGGTTTATGACACGAGCGACTTGAATCCACCTCTTTTGAGGAGTTTAGTACACACTGCATGTCTAGCCTTCCTTTAATTAGTTTTGGAGGCAGGTCTCCGGAAGTTGTGGATGCATTCGTTTGTATGGTCTGGCTTGCGACTCAATAGGGATTGTTAGCGTACCATAAAACTCCAGATGTGACACAGAACACAGGCAGGTGTGCTGGGCGCTACGTCACCAACGCACTAAAGGACTGAAATGAAGGAAACACTTTTATTTTTTCAATGATCGTCGCAAAAAATTGTTCTTCCTTGAATATGGATGGTACCATGGTATTGGGTTGTAAAGGGGTGTTAAACAGAGCTGCAATGCAGCCCATAAAAAATTAGTAGAACGGTGAAATAAAGAGTAAACTAGAATGTTTTCGAGTAAAATTATTTAAAAATAGTTCTAATGTGTTTTTAAAGTCATCTAGTAAAAATCTTATGGCGCTGAGGTGGAAAAAATATTTATTCATGAAAGAAAATTTTTTTTAATTAATAATAACAGTAGCTATATATATGAAAAAATTTAAGATAGTGTTGATGACAATAGCTCATTATTAGATTAATATTCAGTTTGGTCGCTTTTAAACTTCGATATGAGATCTGTATTTGTTCGAATTTTTCCGGATTTTCCATTTTTTACAACTAAAGTTTGCAACTACAAACTTGGAAAAAAAATAAAATACGTATCATTACAATTAATATTATTCTTAATTTATATTAATTAGAGATTTTGTACACAAGATTTACATGTTAGTTACATATTTCATATACAACAATTAAGCTGTACGTTCTAATCCTGGTTAAAAAAATAATGTGCGTTCAGTTTTATGCTAAAAGACTGACCGGTTCTGTCCCAGGAAAGACTGACCGGTTCTGTGCCATGCTAAAAGACTGACCGGTTCTGTTTCAGGAAAGACTGACCGGTTCTGTGCCATGCTAAGGCTGAGCAGATGTCAGCACTATATCGGGAACGCCGAAAACCCGGGCGTGAGCACTCTTATTCCTCTCTGTTATAACTTGTCTGTGATATAGTTATTTTTAATTTTAATTCCTACCAATAACGATGCTGTCAGCAGATTTTAGTTCCAGTTGGTAATATAGGATGTGAGACGAAAATGGTAATGGGGTTACGTGACCCCACAAAAGTGGGCCACGAAAATACATTGGATGACAGATCTATCCTATACCTCGTCTCTGCCATTACCGACCGCTCCCAGTACCCACTTGGAACCCACTTTGAGGCTCGCAGTTTAACACGGGGGCTGGCAATCTTTCTAAATATCTCGTCGGTGGTTACGTGCAGTTACGTGACCCCGAAAAAGTGATCCAGAAAAATACATTGGATGATAGGTTTATCCTATACCTCGTCTGTGATAAAACCTTTTCACGAATATTTTTGCATTTCTCCCGCATTTTTTGGTAATCAATTTGCAGTACGCATGCGTCCTCTAGTAGTCCTCCGAATTCACGTTTCAAATATTGCCGCGCTTTCAAATTGTCCAAATTTCTTGATTCGTTAACATCAAAAATTCCGACTCGAGTTTCGCCTCTCTGATATCTATTTCCCGTGACTGTTATTTCGATGGGTTCCGGAACGCACGATTACCATCAAAATTTTGGCAGTCGAAGTTGCGGTAAAGATTCGCAGTATTGAAATGTTGCGGGCGGTGAAATTTCATTAGAACGAAGCTTTCCTAACAAGATCTTCGACTGAACGAACGGAATCGAATTCAGTGTCACCTGTTCCCCGGAAACTCCGTAATTTTCTGTTCTTTTTGTTGAATTACAACGTAGAAATATTGGGAACGACAACTGTAACCGGCTGTGAAAAAGTTTTCAATCATGGCTAGTGTCTCTTATCACATTGCTAACTTGCTGGAGAAGGTATTTATCATGGTTCCTTTAAACGAATCTTTTTATCAGACCGAACATTACGAATCTTTGCTTGTTATTTTGAAATTATCCCGCACGAAACTGTTAACGTTGTAACCGTTAATGATACTCAACTTTTACATAACCTTTATCTACGTAAAAAGCTTCTGTTGATTTCGTAAATTCGAGTTGATCTTCAATACGAGTACACATCGATCCATTTATCTAAATTGATCTGATTTTTGTTTGAAAATGTATCCACTATTTTTCGCTATTATCTATCATAAATGGAAATTTGTATTGCAATAAGTGCATTGAGATTCAATGAGAATCAGAGTTGCATTTAACTGTCAAAAAAATAGTTTAATGCGAATGTTATCCTATTTAATTTAATAGAGGCTGTTACAGTATTTTTAAACCTTCACATTACATATTTTCATTAATTTTTGTTTATTTTATAATTTTATATGTTTTGAATCATTTGAACGAAATCTAATAGAATGTATTATCTTAGATGACCTCCAGCGACAAGGACTTCAGATTTATGGCAACCAACGATCTTATGAGTGAATTACAAAAAGATAGCATCAAATTGGATGATGAATCAGAGCGCAAAGTTGTAAAAATGCTTTTAAAACTGCTAGAAGACAAGAATGGAGAAGTACAAAATCTTGCTGTAAAATGGTACAGTTGCATATAAATTAAACCTAGACTATAAGACATTGCCTCTATCGTTTTGTGTAAAATTAGCTTACAATGGATATAGATATCCAGTATTTCCTTTATTTTAAAAGACTAGTTAAGCTCTTTCTTGCATTTGCAAGATTTTCTCTGTATTTGGACATGATTACAGAAACGTGTCCGATTTCAGTTTGGGCCCATTAGTCAATAAGGTAAAGGAGTACCAAGTGGAAACTATTGTAGATGCGTTATGCAGTAACATGGTGTCAGACAAAGAACAATTAAGAGACATCTCCAGTATCGGATTGAAGACTGTAATCTCCGAACTTCCTTTAGGATCCAGTGAACTAGTTGCGAACGTTTGTAAACGAATAACCGGTCGTCTTAGCAGCGCTATCGAAAAAGTAATTATGGCCGCTGAATTGCTGAAATACTCGATACAAGTTTCAAAGAAAAACTACTAATTACTATTCACATAGCAGGAAGATGTATCTGTACAACTTGAAGCTCTTGATATCGTCGCTGATCTATTGTCTCGATTCGGTGCTTTACTAGTCACCTTTCACTCTATCATTTTGGCTGCTCTGTTACCACAACTCTCTTCACCGCGTCAAGCAGTTCGAAAACGTACTATAGTAGCGTTGAGTCATCTGTTAACTTCGAGTAACAATTACTTGTACAATAAGCTTTTGGATCATTTGCTTGAAGGTCTTTCCACTCAAACTGCTAAAAATGTGGTACGCACTTATATACAATGCATCGCGTCTATTTGGTGAGTATTTCTCAGAGAACAGTTTTAGCTCACCCTGTATATGATTTTCTACTGTTATCGTTAAATTTCAGTCGTCAAGCCGGACACAGATTTGGAGAACAAATAGGGAGGGTAATGCCTCTAATCTTACAGTATAGCATGGACGACGACGATGAACTTAGAGAATATTGTTTGCAAGCTTTTGAATCTTTTGTATACAGATGCCCCAAAGAAATTACCCCGCATATAAGTAAAGTAAGATATCTCTTTGTACAGTTTTGCTACAGACTCATCAGACTCGTTATCCACCGAGACTCAACAAACATCTGTTCTGTAGATTATAGATATTTGTTTGATGTACATCACCTATGACCCAAACTATAATTACGATGATGATATGAACGATGCGTCCGATGGAGAAGGTGCCGTGATGGAAGTAGAAGAAGATGGAGAGGAAGATGCAGAGGACGAATACTCAGATGACGATGATATGAGTTGGAAGGTTCGCAGGGCAGCTGCGAAGTGTCTCGAGGCTGTTGTTTCTAGTAGGCGAGAACTTCTCCCAGAACTTTACAAGGATGTTTCTCCAGCTTTAATTGCAAGATTTAAAGGTATAGAATAAAATGCCCGATACAAACAATTACTATTACATCTATTACTATTACATCTATTACTATTACAATTACTATTACTAGTAAAATTACAACATATATGTTAACACAGAGAGAGAAGAGAATGTAAAATCGGATATATTCCACGCATACATCGCTCTTCTGAAACAAACTAGACCAACCACTGGAGTGCCACTCGATCCTGACGCGATGGAGGACGACGACGGTCCAATATCGTTACTCCAACAACAAGTTCCGTTAATAGTAAAAGCAGTCCACCGTCAGATGAAAGAGAAAAGCATTAAAACCAGACAGGACTGTTTCTCTCTGTTGAAAGAGTTAGTACTCGTGTTGCCTGGTGCTTTGAATAACCACATACCGGCGTTAATATCCGGTATTCAATACTCATTGGGAGACAAGAATTCCTCATCGAATATGAAGATCGATGCACTCGCTTTCGTGCATACGTTATTAATTACACATCAACCGGAAGTGTTTCATCCGCACATGGCGGTCCTAGCGCCTCCGATTATAGCTGCCGTTGGAGATCCATTTTACAAAATTACAGCGGAGGCGTTACTGGTATTGCAACAGCTTGTACAAGTAATTCGACCACACGGTAGGTTGTGGGAGATCATGTTTAAATGGTTTGATAAAATAAGAAGTTTTAAGATAAATGCTGTTCCAGATAAACCATGCTATTTCGAATTAACATCACTATCTGGCGAGATATATCGTTGCACATTGACGAGACTAAAAACAGCGGACATCGATCAGGAAGTGAAAGAAAGAGCAATCGCTTGCATGGGTCAGATTCTAGCTCATTTCGGAGACATCTTGTCGGATGAATTGCACGTGTGTCTGCCTATATTCCTGGACAGACTTCGTAACGAGATCACGCGACTGACAACCGTGAAGGCCCTGACTTGTATAGCATCGTCGCCTTTGAGAGTAGATCTTAAGCCGATTATGGTACGTGTATTTCATTGTACGGTACGCATAAGCTTCGTGCAAGCTTCATGTATTATCTTCTACTTTCTGTAGGATGAGGCCATTCCAATTCTTGGATCTTTCCTCCGAAAAAATCAACGAGCTTTGAAATTGTGTTCCCTACCACTTTTAGATACTCTCGTGCAAAATTACAGCTCTGCTCTTCATGTAGATTTATTAGATAAGGTAATGGATGCCCAAGAGCACCGTATAATTAAATATCAATTAGACATTGAAATTGTGTGTTGTAAAATAATATTTCATTCGTTAGGTAACCGCGGAGCTACCAGCATTACTGAATGAGACTGATCTGCATATTGCGCAATTAACTCTTAATCTCCTGACCGTTATCGCGATGCTCCATCCCGTCGCTTTGACAAAGGTGTCTGATTACATCCTCCCAGAAATATTGATTTTGGTCAAATCTCCGCTCCTCCAAGGTAATTATAATTAAAAATTGCTGTGCTATCATAATTTTCCTTCCCGTTATCGTTCACTCGTTTACGTTTGTAATTTAGGCGTGGCCTTGACTTCTATGCTGGAATTCTTCCAAGCATTGGTCCAGGCAGACATACCGGGTCTGGGGTACAGAGAATTGCTTTCGATGTTGATAACGCCTGTGAATCAGTCTGTACTTCATAAGCAAGCCTACCATTCCCTTGCTAAATGCGCGGCCGCGTTAACGATCACGTGGCACCAGGAAGCTCAGGCAGTGGTAGAACAATTTTTGAAAGACGTTCAGAAACCTCAGAGCGACGCGCAACATATCTTCGCGCTGTTAGTCATCGGTGAAATAGGCAGACACGTGTAAGTAATATATCACGAAGTGTTTCGGATTTACACCGCGTCTAGAATTGCATTTCGTTCTCGTGCAGGGATCTGAGCAGAATCACGTCTCTGAAGCATATAATTTTAAACTCGTTCTCGTCTCACTCGGAGGAAGTGAAATCGGCAGCCAGCTACACATTGGGGAACATAGCAGTCGGCAACCTTCCGGAGTATTTACCATTCATACTGAAGGAAATCGAGGCACAACCGAAACGTCAATATCTTCTCTTGCACTCACTGAAAGAGGTAGAATACGTTGTATTCGGTCGTCTCGCGAGCAATGTTTTATAAATTAATTAGAACCGCAGAAGTGTATCAGATCATTTTGACTTTGTAGAAAACATTGTACATTTGGAATGTGTGATTTTACAGATCATTACGTGTCAATCTGCTAGTCTGTCCGGCGTGTCCCACTTGCAAAACTTCGTGCCTTCGATTTGGATGTTGTTGTACAGGCATTGCGAATGCACGGAAGAAGGCACGCGCAACGTTGTCGCCGAATGTCTAGGAAAACTTACTCTGATCGATCCTGCTACCCTGTTACCAAAACTACAAGAGTCATTGAAATCGCCTTCCGCGTTCATGAGAACCACCACAGTCACCGCTGTCAAGTTCACCATTTCCGATCAGGTATATCGAAAGTCACATACTCAAATTGTCATATTGCATATTAATAAATCGTAACATCTTTCACAGCCTCAGCAAATCGATGTCATGTTAAAACAATGCATGGGCAACTTCTTGGTGGCTTTAGAGGATCCTGATCTGAATGTAAGGAGGGTAGCTTTAGTCGCATTCAATTCGGCAGCTCATAACAAGCCGATGCTAATCAGAGATTTATTAGACTCCGTGTTACCACATCTTTATGCCGAAACGAAGATAAAGGTACTCCAAGAACGCTTCTGTTGCGAATGTATTAGGTCAGTGCAAAAGTTCCTGCCCGATTCCTTGTTGTATTTTAATACGACTTTTGCACTAACCTAATACTTTTCGGTCGTAAGAGAATGTTAATCGTCTACATTTCGAATACTTTGTATACAGAAAGAACTGATAAGAGAAGTGGAAATGGGACCGTTCAAACATACAGTAGACGACGGCCTGGATCTTAGAAAAGCAGCATTCGAATGCATGTACACATTGTTGGATTCGTGTCTCGACCGGTTGGATGTTTTCAACTTCTTGAACCACGTCGAAAATGGTCTCAGAGATCACTACGACATCAAGATGTTGACCTACCTTATGACGGCCAGGCTCGCTCAACTATGTCCTACGGCAGTCTTGCAAAGTGAATATTACATGCTAATTATTATTAACTAACTATTCTTACACCATTTATTTACATGGCTTCAATACGCAGGGTTGGAAAGGTTAGTCGAACCGTTGAAGAGTACTTGTACAATGAAAGTCAAAGCAAATTCAGTGAAGCAAGAGTATGAGAAACAAGATGAATTGAAACGTTCGGCACTGAGGGCAGTGGCAGCGCTATTAACAATTCCAGATGCCGGTAAATATTTAAATCGTTATATGGATTGCACAAACTCTATGAGCTGATGTATTTTCTTTCAGATAAAAATCCGTCGCTGTGCGAGTTCGTGACACAGATCAAAGCAACGCCCGAATTGCAACCACTTTTCGAAATAATTCAGAAGGACTGCAGCGGAAGCAGTATGAATGAAACCAACGCGATGGATCAGAGTTAAAAGTCTACGAACTGACTTTTTGTATTTCACATTAGACCGTTGTTAGCTATGCATGATCGCGGTCATATTATTCATAGTTTATTTCTATACGTTATTTTTTCATTATTGTCCTCGACCCGAAACGTAGTTTGAAATGAATGTGATTTCATGTAACACGCCATGTATAAATTACGAAAATAAATTTGCCAATTGTAAGCATTTTACGATAACGCATCGGGCTTCGGTTTATCAGTGTAACACGCGCAAACGATTCGTTTCTAAAGAGGAGAATGAAATATTCAAGAAAAGAACCATCTCTCTGAAAATGTTGAATAACGAAAACTTTCAAAGGCCTTCGGAACGTGACTGTTGTCACGTTTGCAAGTGTTCCATTTATGATTGCGCCAATCGACCGCGATGTTTATGATTAATGTTCGATCGTTTTGCGGGCATTCTTACCTCCATTGGCCCACTTATTCCGATCCTTAATCAATTTCTTAGCAAGGCTGACCGAAACTTTCCCTTGAAACATTTATATCTATGATCCTTAAGCGACTAAAAATTCTATTAAAATTTTGTTTGACACTAAACGTTTCTCTCAGTGCCTTCAATTCACAAGGAAACTGGATCAATTTATGTGATATAAGTGGTACCGTTAAATGAGTCGTTTATTATAAGTTCGTGATGTTTCTCTTACGCGTGTAAAGTCCAGACCTTCACCTAATTCCAAAACCTGCCGCGAATCACTTTTTTTCGACTAATTCAAGAAACCAGTTTTCCGTGCGACCATCATTTACATTTTCAAGGGCTCTCGAAGAATTTCTCGAAAGACATATCATTGCCCTAAAGAATATAAAATGTATTTTGGGAGTATTTATTGAAAAGTATTAGCAATTGTAAGAATATATGACGTAACACAATTATAAAATTCCGGCATTCTGAGAAGCATTGGTTTCGTCAGAATAGGAACCGTAGCATGATACATTCTACGAATCGAGGTCTACCCAAAAATTTCTGTCGTTGCTGGGAATCACGTAGGCACCCGTACCCGTAAGCCGAATCGCTTTTAACTCGACGCGTTCGTGTGCGTGCGATGCGACAGAATGAGAAGATGCAGGCTCATCGATTCGTCAGCGTTAATTGCATTTATAGCTCCTCATGAAACGTTATACTCAAGAAGGGGTACCCGCTATACATATATATTTTTTTATTAATCGCGTCCCCTTCCAATAAATTCCTCTGCTACTCAAGAAGAGGATAGGAATCAATTTCAAGAAACGTCGAATCTGTTGATAAAACAAATTTCTATAGAATCTTGAAAAAATAATGTCCAATTCGAACACGTTACAGTTGCATCCTGGAACAATCGCTGACAGATGGCATCTACATAAGCAAAATTTTACGGTCACGTTCCCTGAGTTTTCATTAATAAATACGTCTTGTCAAGCAAAATATAAATTTGCGTGACTCACGGAGAGGTGAGCGATATTAAAGATAATATCAATATTTTCATTGTTTCGTACGACGCAAAGTCAAATTGTGTTTCCGTGGTCGTAATAATTCAGAAGGTTGTGTTCTTAAATAAGAAAATTGCACAAATAGATTTCATTATCGCATTAAATCCCATTAGCGACCCTTAATCTGAAACCACTTAGGCAAAATGCAATCGTTGACAAATAATGCCGAGTGTGGTTTCGAAAGATGCACTGCATACCTTGATTCTTCATGTTCTTTTTCCGTGTCCGGTTCCTTGCAGTAACTTCGGGGTCTGAATTATGCATTGATTTCTTTTGGAGAAGCCGTCCGTATTAAGTGGCCGAATAAATAATAAAACAAGGAAATGCTACAATAAGACAAGAATTAAATTGCGAAAGTAAATACCACACGTACGTATACCTTGGTAAAGGGTCCTAAAAACAATTTAATAAAGATATTTTCCCGCCATTTGGTGGCAGTTTGTTTGAAATTATTTGCTTCTGATTAATACTATATTAAATTGCAACATAGTCGCGCAGTATTAATTATGTGTAAAATATAGGGATGTTGACCCAGAATCGCTATCGCACGAACGCACATGATAAATCAAGATCTTATCGTTACAAAAAACACAAGCATTTCAACGTTTCCTCGTTTGCGTCGAACGCATACAATCTTCAAGATCGCTTTTTCTTTCTGCGAGAAATAGGAGATGAATCACATTGTGTCGATGGCCCCGATCGATTTCCGAAATCGACATAGAAGCTCGACAAAAGTGTTACGAAATTCTGTCCATTTCACGAAATCGTTTATAGCATTTCTAACGAATCGTTACGAGGATTCGGCAATTTTGCAAGGGGTTTACGCGGGGACATTCGAACGCGTAAATTTAAATGTTGTAATTAACATTGCGGGTCTCCATGGATCAGTGAACTTATCCTTTGTGAATTTAGGGTTCCCGAACGGGAAACCCTTTCGGCCGTTTAGATCCCGTGGATTGGCTGATCATGGATCGATGGTGGGGCAGTATAAAAGGGGATTACGTCCACGGAGCAGCGCACTGTGCGATAGCACAAGTTCGCGATCGCGTCGATCTGTATCGTGGTTTCAAAATTCTCTCTGAAAAAGTTTGCGAAAAATTTTATGGTGACGGTACCTATATGGTGTAATTGGCGAGACACGATCTGTTACGTTCCGAAACTGAATTCGATTTCTCTTTTCTTCACGTACGAACTCGACGGTTGCCAAAGGGAGAAACACCATGTGTCTTCGTACATCGCTCGGTATGGAGCCCACGGAGCCGGTAGTGGCGCATCATCAGCACCAGCACCAGCAACAGCAACAACAACAGCAGAACAACAGATTACAAAAAGCGAAAGAGAAGTATATGAAATTGCACGACGAGCTGGTGGCCAGAGAGTTGGACATCATCGAGGAGCAAAAGGCCCAGGCTGTTTTCATTCCTGAACTGGCCGATGACATACTGAGGGCCAGCACCATCAACTACAGCTCTCTTCTGAAGAATTTGTCAAAATATTACGAAGCGTTGCAGCAGACGAAATTTTTCAAGTACGTATCCCTTTGCTGTCTCGTTCCTTTATCCTGTCAATCGGGATACTCTGCCCAGTCCAATTTGATTTTACTTTACGGGTAATTATGTGCTTTGTCTGTTCATTCATGCCACTTGCAATATAAGTGCGAAGCGGATGTAGATGTGACGATCGGTGTGTCGAATCTCTTGTTTGCGAAACTAGGTTATAATAATTCTTGTATGTATCGTATGTACTTGGCAGAATTTTTGAGCGGTGTTTCTTCTAAACCAGAGCCGTTCGGCATGCCTATTAGCGGGCAACGGAGCCCGCCGATGCCCGCGGTTACGGCTACGGGCAAAGCTATGGGCAATTGACTTAGCAGAGTGGGGGTAGGCCTTAGCATAGCCGAAGCTGGCCACGTAGCTGTGACAATGCGTGTGACGAATACATGCGCCCTTGCCCGTAGGGGCGTGGCTTCGTGCCCGCCGTTCTGTGTTCTATGCCCAGAGGAAGAAAATCGCTGCCCGTACGGGCAGACGCTGAACAGATCTGTTCTAACCGATACCGTTCGAAAGATCGCGTATAACGGATTCACAATTCCGCGAATTGATGAATTGTGAAAAAGAAAGTGGAATTCCAGTCGAACGGAGGAATTAAAAGAAACTAAATCATTTTTTTGATGGTGTAATCGTAACAATGCTCGGCTCGATTGCGAAACTTTCGGCGTGGATAATAAGTCGGGGGTCTGATAAGTCGACAATTAACAGTGGTTAATAGATGAGCGGATAAACGAATAGCGTACAGGTGCCGAGATAAAAATACAGCGTCGATTTTAGATGCATTCGAGAGATTTCGAGTAATCTTTGTGGATATAGCTAAATACAAATGCATACGGTGGTGATAGGATAACAGGCGAAGTTTGATGTGCGGGCTATCGCATACTCAATAAATACATAATCATAACGTGTTTTCACACGATTGTCCGCGATAACTATCAAACTTGCGTAGCGTCTGTGGGCCCGATAACGAATAATTGCGAAGCTTGTACCATTTGGACTTTTTCGAAATCTGTCGTTTCATATTTTAACCCTTAGCACTCGAATGGCGACTGTAAGGCGCCACTAAAAATTGCTGTATCATTATTCAAAATATTTTTTACATTATTAAATTTGTTTGTATTTAATAAATGACTAAACATTTCAGTACTCTACGAGTAAATGGCACCATTTTCGTATGTATAGTATGAAAAAATATATATAGAAGGGAAATATTCTAGGTCGGAAGAAATGTTTCGTTTTAGAGCTAAAATGGCTTCGAGTGCAAAGGGTTAATATTATAATCGATAAGAATATTAAGAAAAAATTCTTTTTCAACTGGAACGTAGAAGTAATTTTAATGTCAATTTGAACGAAGAGCTTCCGGTATAAAGTTCTGTAAAACACAGTCGTTTCAACAGCGATAAGGTTACGAATCCGATAACGATAAAAATTTAAATGGAAAATTTGGCAAATTATTTTAAAAATTCGAAATTTCGACCGTCAACTGTCGACAAGTTCATATCCTTCCATTGACTGTGTATGTAAACTAAAAATTGTTAACGAAAGAAATTTTTGTTCGAATTTGAGCAAAGAGTGGGAACTCGTGAGAAGACAATTGTAACGATATTCGCGAATAAAAAGAACGAGGAAGAAACGAAATAAGATGTGAAAGTAATTAGAGCGTGGAACGGTCTACGTGACTATGCGCCTGATTAAGAATGGCACCGAGCTCGACATGATACTAGGGTTGCCACCTTTTCCCATTACAGTATCCGGGTATAATAGGACGTGTAATGGGAGGGGTGTACGCGCGAGAATCTGCTGCATACCGTTAGCAAAAAGTCTGTTTTTTTCCACGTGACGTTTCGAAATCGCGTCGAGTTTGAAGAAGACATTTTTTTCGGAACGCTCGGCGACTCTTATCGAACGAAAATAAACAGATCAATTGCAATATTATTTTTCCACCTTCGACGGTTGCAGCATTAGCATGCAATATAGACTTTGGTCGGACGCGTGATTCATTATTGTACCCGTCGTTTATTCTTGATGTTTATTGGCTCAGTTCGGTCTTTGATCTATTTCTGCATCTGGAGAAGATCAATCGGTTATCGGCCTTTCCTAAACAGTTTACTTTAGCCGACAGGTACGTTTGTCTTTCTTCGGTGCGTAAATTCGTAACGATTCGATTTTAAATCGGGATGATAGCGTTCTTCTCTCAGGAATGTAGATACGTTAATGACAATTGGAAGTTCGGTTGGCACGAGTGTGCAGAGAAGAAGGAACTTTCTATTGGAACACTTTTCATTCAGAAACTACAGGTGGACGTTCATAAAACAGAAATAGGACGCAAGAGAAATAGATCACCGTCGACGGTATAAATACACGGCATTGAATCCGCGTCGGTTTTTCTCTTTAAAGTGCATTCACTCCTGACTAAAAATAGCCGGATATTGTATAATAATTACGCGTACCCCGTGACAACGGGTGATTCCTCGGACCACGTGCTCTCGCCAGTTTTTCGGAATGCCACGTTCCGCGCATGCGTGCGAGAGAGTCGGATGGAAGGAATGACAGACAGTCGGTCACGCATTCTCCACGCGCGCGCGAAACCAAACTGGCCAGGCCCCGCAACAATTACATAACAAATGCAAGTTTGATAACGACGACGACCACGTCGTACAAGGACCGAATGAAAACGCGAGATCTCGATACTAATCTCGTGACACACGGGACACAGTCCGAATCTCGCGGACATTATCGTTTACAATATTCAAAAAGATGGCGCGCGATTGTCGCCGATATTCAAACGCGAAAGTCTATTGTACGTCGACGCGCGGATGAAAGCAAATCGGAAGCGTAAAAATTGTTCCAAAGCTTTTTTCACGGTTCCATTCGCTTGTTTGCCTTGCCTTTTTACCGCGGCCCCGTTCGTTACGAGGATACACGAAAGCTCTGCGTCACTGCCGGTTAATTATGACGGGCCGATAAAAACTAACGTGTACGGTGGACGAGGTGAAAGCACAGTCTCTCTTGTACCTTTAAAAGGTCATTGTCATAAAGCGTGCTGGCAAACCGTTTAAAAGCATTTCCTAATTCGCCCGCAGTGCTTCGATGCATTAGCGTTTAACATTAGATAAGTGTCGAGCCGTTGCGCATACTACGAGGAAACATATTCAGGTTAACTCGTTCGCGTAGGCAGCCGATCGTCTAATTATATTTACCGGTGTAGACTATAAATACTGTAGTTAATGTTGCAGGATTTTCCTCCTGTGTATATGTATACATAGTCATCTATACGTACATTTACGCTGGTATATTCCGAGGAACCACGCCACCAAACAGACCGCGCGAGCATTTGCCTGACAATCGGAATAACTGACGGGAGCGTGAGCTCCTCGTCGTTTCGCATTCTCGACTTATTTTTCAGTTTGCGTTCCTGATCAGCAGCCAAGACGCAAAAAAAAATAGAATCCGTCTGTTTATATTTGAAAGAGAAAAAGTCTCTCGGGGTGGCTCGAGAAAATTTGGAAGGAGAAAAAGTCCCGGAATTATTCATGGATGGCCTGAGAAGCGACCGTATTTCCCCGAAGGCCTGCACTTTCGACAGAAACGACAGGTAGTCGCGATGGAATTTTAATGACGGGTAATCCCGGCCCCGGCTCCGGCCCCAGCGAACATCTGGTCGGTCGGGAGTGATGCAGGCTAGCTGGCGCTCGGTCAGCGGTAGTGTCAGTATTGTCAGCCGGGAGGACACTTATGCTTCAGCTTTGCTGGATGGTACACGAGCATGACGAGAGAATGACGAGTAAAAACGCGCGCGCGAGACGGTGCATTAAAATCTGGTTCACGTCAAACTTGTCCTCATCCCGTCCGTTTAACGTCTTCGCCCTAAAACACGACGCGCGCCATTAGTCGATTAGCCTTTCGAATATACACGAACATGTTTACTCACCTATATTTTTAAGGTAGAATGGTTATACGATTTGTATTCTGTAGTATAGCTTTTCCTCGTTAGCGTCAAATTCACGAGCACAAGGTCGATAACCAGCATTGTCGTCACATGAACGTAGACTGTAAGGGGTACAGTTTTCCTGTAACGGTCAGCCAATAGAAAGTTGCATCTACTATTTAATGGCACTTTGTTCTAAAATCGACTCGGCGCTAGTCTTTTTATGCATTTGTGACGAAAACGAGTGGGTGTAATTTACAGTCAGTCAAAAAAGTCTCCGTACACCGTACAAGAATTTATTTAAAGTTGCATAATTTTAAAGGAAATGGTAATAAATAAATAATTCTTTCGTTATTATGTTCAGAAATATAACATTAATTATTAGTGCAAACAAAAAGATGTTACATGCATTTGTTAACAAATAAACGAACGAAAATGACGAGCATAACAAAAATGAGGTAAAAAAAGTCTCCGTACAGAGACTGTGAGCGTGTAAATTTATTTCCTTTGTTAACGGTTCAGCTGAATGTTTACAAATAACTCTGAAGGAAACACTCTATGGTCAAGTACAATTTAGTTGCTTGGCTGTTAGCAAGAATAAGAGACGTTTTCGCGAAATAATTTCTCCGAAATGGAAGTACCACTTGCGACCAGAGATTTAATTATAAAATTAAGAGAAGATGGATTATCCATTAGAAAAATAGGTCAAATAGTAAAAAGGACACATTCTTCGGTACAATATATTCTTGATAAATACGCAAAAACTAAATCTATTCAAAGTTTACAACGTACAGGTCAACCACAAAAATTAGACACTAATCATAAACGTGCAATCCTACGAACAATTCGTTGTGATCCACAAACGAGTGCACCAAAATTGGGCAGTATGATAGAAAATGACTATAATATAAAAGTAGTGCTTGAAATTATTCGAAATGTTATAAGAAAAGCTGGATACAATAGTCGCACAGCCAGGAGAAAACCGTTCGTAAGTAAAGTTAATAAAAGAAAACGTTTTGAATTTGCAAAGGCACACGTTAATAAGGATTAAAGCTTTTGGAATAATGTTATATTTAGTGATGAATGTAAATTTACTATTTTTACTTCGGAGGGAAATGTTAAAGTGTGGAGAAAACCAAATGAACAGATGAAACTCAAAAATTTACTCCCATCGTTTAAATACGGAGGCGGCAGCGTGATGGTGTGGGGGTGTATGAGTGCAGCAGGGGTGGGAAATTTAGTCTTTATTGACGGTATAATGGATCAGCATAAATATTTGAAAATTTTTAAAGAAAATTTAATAACCAGTGCCAGAAAATTAAAATCTTGAAGAGTCGTTTATCTTCCAGCAGGATAACGACCCTAAGCACATGGCTAAGAAAGTAAAGGAATGGGTATTATACAATGTCCCGAAACAGCTGCATACACCTCCACAATCTCCCGACATTAATGCAATCGAACATTTGTGGGGAGAAATAAAAAGAAATTTGAAAAAATACACAATAAAAACCAAGGAAGACCTAAAATCTAAAATATTGTTGGAATGGGAAAATATTCAGCCAAGTACAAAGCAAAAATTAGTTCAAACAATGCCAAAGAGGATGCAAGAAATTATAAAATTAAAAGGCGGCCCAACTGATCACTACTTAACAAATTATGAATAATAGTGTTACATGTACGGAGACGTTTTTGACCTCGTTTTCGTTGAGTTTTAGTTTTGCACTTTTTAGTTTTTAATTTACTTTTTTTGCACTGTTACTAAATGTTATGTTGGTGAACATAATAACGCAAGAATTATTTATTTATTACCATTTCCTTTAAAATTGTGCAACTTTAAATAAATTCTTGTACGGTGTACGGAGACTTTTTTGACTGACTGTATATGATTGGTTCCTATGCCTTGGAATTAGTGGTAACAATTTTTATTTTGCAGTCTAGTAATCAGAATTATTCCTTAGGGTCAGTCGCGTTTCTTTCGAGGGCCTCCGAGTCGAACGTGCCGAGGGAACGAATGGCTGCGTGTAGAAAGAGCGAGTCAATTCGTCGTAACCGGTTAACAGGGGTCAAGAAGACGAACGCGTCTCTTCCCTATCGGATCGTGTATCGTCTTGAAACGGGGCCGTACAACAAAGTAACTGATCGTTTGATTCGCGTCTAAATCAGAATGGCAATTGCCCCGGAGGTAGTACGTGCGTGCCATCTCGCACGTCTGCCGGTCGATGGCTCTTGATAACTGGTTCATAATGCCCCATTGTACTGTATATCTTGCAGTTTAATGCTTTGGAAGCCGAGCAGGACTGGTCGGTCCGTCGTAGTCGCATGAACGGTCGCCGTTTGTATTCACGTGTCGAATTACGAACGATCGTATAGTGCAGGCCTCTGAAACCATGTGGGTCTCGATGGTTTCCTTTTCATGCGTGGACCCCCTACAACGAGAGAAAAACCGATTAACAGGGAGAGAACCCAAACGCTCCTTCCGGGAACACGGTTTACAGTTTTGCTGTTTACACAAGCCGCGTCAAATAATCGATGCCGACGAGACTCCAGTTCTATTACGTTGGTCCGCATGTCCGGTCGAAGATCTAGCTGCGTACAGAACCGGGCGAATCGCATACAATCCGGATCATCGATTGTTTTAATCCTTTGCATACGAAGATATTTCAGTTGAGAAACTAAACATTTCTACCGATGTAAAATATGAAATTGACCCAATTTATTCGTACAATACACAAATGTTTAGTAATCCATGTAAGATTCAAACTTTAGTAATGTAAGAAATAGTTTCAATAATAGGGTAATTCTCTGAGATTTCTTTTCCGAGATTCAATTTTATCGTGAGTCGAATAAACTTTTGATTTGGATTTTCTAGTTTCAGTTCCATCAATTAGATTATTTTGATTTTCTGATTTTGGGAATTTTTGGAGTTGATATTAGGCAATTAACGCGTTAATGACTCCTCAGAGTCGCCGTTCGAGCGCGAAGGACTGAAATGAAATCGTAGAGGGGGCAGTGCTGCTGAACGAACAATTCGATGTCCGTTCATTCGGTGGACATTCGGAGGAGATATAATCGCGATAGAAGATCCTCCGACGAATAAACACACGTAGTCATCGAGAACGTAATAACTCGGAAATTAGGAAAGTAACTCGGAGATTTCCGCGAGGCGTCGTAGAAGATACAAAAAAGGCCTTTGCCCAAGGTCCGATCATGTTCCGAATAATTGATGTGAGAGAGTCGTTGGTGGTCGCGCGATGATTCGGAATGATTGATGTAATCACGAAACGGCCGGCATACGATTAGTTGCCGCAGACGTCCGCGTTATCAGCGCCTGTCGCGCTGCGTTTTCATTGACGCATCGTCGATGCGAAATCTCGCGCTCCACGTGTTGTACGCTTCCATTATCTTTCGTCGCGAATTATTTATCATATTTTCGGCGGGGATATGTTTATTCGCGAGACAAGGAGGAGTCGCGCCGCGCGAATTGGTCTTTATTTAGCCAACACGGGACTTCGGAGGATTCGCCGGTCGGTAATAAAATTAGTAAGCTTCCAAAGATGTTTGCGAGAGACTCGTGATTGACGTGGAATCTTTCCCCCGAGAAAATTGATCCGTCGGTTTCGCTAATTTGCCGAACTCTCCCTGCGCAAATATATGTATATGCGGCTTTCGCTAGAACACGCGAGGGCAGGACAGGGCGTGCATAATCCTGTCCCGAAGTTCTTGGAAATGTGTTCGATAGTGTGCGAGGCGGTCGAGTACCTTTCGCAGGAAGAAGTCGGCTCCGAATATCTGCGCGCACGTGATGCACCAAGAATATCGGAGCGTTCTCCACTCTACTAAAGCTTCGCTACCTTCGAACAATCCTTTTCGAACGAAGGGTTCGCGAATTGAGGATTTCCCAATTTTTCGACGACGGTTGAAATTTCATTCGTAAACCGATGTGACTCCTACAAGTTCAAAGAAGATTTGTTCAACACGTTAAACGCTAGGTCGGTCCCTGGGAACCAACGATATCGAATTTACAAAATAATATTTATAATTCGATTGAAGCAGATGAAACGGAAATAAGGTCGGCAAGTCTTTTGCTTGTGCACAAGCGTATTTTTGCATTTAAATTTAAATAAAAAATAAAGTGCAAAGCAAGACAAAATGAGCTCCGCGTTGAACGTGTGACAAATTTTCCTCCAGACATGCCACGGTTATTAAAACAAAAATCTACTGTGAGGCTTCTAGCAGCTAACGCGTGAATAGGCCTTTACACATTTTCCGTTTTGCTTCGAATTTGGGTCAAGTGATCTCAACGACAGCGTGACGAGCTAATGCGACTGTTCAATCTTTGCGGATTCTCTTTGCAGGTTTCCCCTCGGTCGCACACAACATTGTTTGTCCACGGTGCACGCATTAACCGCTAACTATGCGCCAGCTTCCAATGGGACCGAGCCTGAAACATAAGATTAGAAAGTTATCTTTGATAAGTAGACTGCGGTCAGAGGTGCACGAAGACACTCTAATCCTAATAATAGCATCTTCTAAATAAACAAGATTAGAGTGCTCTGTATCGAAGAGGATCAAACGAACCTTCTGTTATCACTAGCAAAGCTTTGATCAAAGCATACTCGCCGACAACCCCGTTCGATTTGCTTTTACAAAGTCTCCTAGGATTCGCAGAATCGTGTCGAAATTCTTTCGGTAGCGGTTTCCGTAACGCTTAATGCGACGAGCTTTCGGGTTGATAATGTTGGGGATAGACACGCGACCGTGGAACTTTCATCATCGGCGGGGAAATGATGCAACCAGTCTACCGGCTACGTGCGAATTGATTGCGACGATATGGCAGGCCTACGGCAAATATCGAATGCTATACGAGGCTTTGCATCCTCCGTCGAAATATGTTTTTCTGTTCGACGGAACACGGTTCAGTAACCAGTTTGTGTCGCAGCTCCGAGACCGTAGAATTTCGTTATCTCTTGATCCATATTTTTTGTTTTGCCATTATTCGCGTCATGTTTTGCGAAGGTGTGATCCAAAAACTCTAACCGTTATCTCCAAGAAGAATAATGAGTTTGCGAATTGTGTAATCACATTTGTTGCAAAATTATTCGCTTATTTCTCCAATTAATTTCGAATAGCGAACCATTTTAGCGACAACACAAGACCGATTATTACAGTCCTTGGGACCATTGTACATTAATTTCTTCAAATGTAGAGATCGTTTTCTGAACCCGTTAATCCGACAACAAATGTTTCTGAGAACTATACCGATTAGCACTACGGCAGGTCCATTTGAACTTGAAGATACTTTTTCTCGTTACAGTTTATTAAATAGCTATCAATTTATATTTTAATTCGAATAGTTTCCTTATGCGATTCCAAGGCGACGGTAAAAATTGCGATACTGTTATTGAAATAAATGTTTACGTTGCTATATTTGTAAAGGAAAATGAGGAAATTGATAAAAAAAAATTTTTAATGCAAGTGTTGTAAGTACGGGTAATAGTGATTAACTATATATTCCTAGAAAGAAGTTTCCTAGTAAAATAGATCTCGGATAATAGAATGACTGAAATGATCGATATAAGAATAGTAGGGATACCATTCTCCGGTGCATGCATGAAAAGATAGAATGTAAATGAACGGTAAAGCTAACATTCCGTTGTACAAGATTTGTTCTTTCCCATGTAAACCGAGCTATCTGAAACGTCGGATCGTCTGGCGCCAGGGACGATGATGCCGCACGCGAGTCTCGTGAGTCGAACTTAACGGAGAACCGGATTCGGTAATAATAAGATGCGGTCTCGTGAACCGTGTAAACCCATAACGAGAATATTGACGCGTATGTTCAGTCGATTTTCGATTGAATCACCGGCGTCGTTATATGGAATCCTTCTTCACGGAAGGGGGTGGGGCTTCTTGGAAATAAAAGAAATGTTTGCTTGAAAAATTTGCGTTGCAACGATGATTTGATTTGTTACAGGATTCTGTTCTACACCACGCAGCCAGCCCACGTAATCATGATCGCAGCGGTTCTGTGTGTAACGTCGGCTCTGGTACCAACGAAGGACAGGATACAGGGTGCTGGTCATCCTTATTCGGGAACAACCACGTTTATTTATTTGGCCTCGTTTGTGATGCATCTTGGTGCTCAAATCTGGATGACCTTCGTCTCAGGTAATATTCAAATCGTGGAGCGCGAACCCCGGCTGGGTTGGTTACTCTCGTCCTTAAACACGGCAACAAAGAAGAACAGTTGTTTCTAATAGCAATTTATTGTCGTTTCAGGTCTCTCCTTGTACTTTGCATTGCCCAGGCACACGTTCGGCGAGGTACAGCGGATTCTGTTCCCAAGATATTTCACCATCAACGCGTGTCTCAGCCTAACTACGCTGCTGATTTTCATTAAACACCATCCGGCGCATACGTGGGACACAGAAATAGCCATACAGGTACGAGCATTCGTAAATTGTGCGCACAAAGAGACAGGATTAGATCAGTGCAAAAGTTCGTGTCCGATCCCTTGTTGCAATTTCACCCTTCGTGGGCAACTTGGGTAGTTTATGTCCGGAGCAAAATTTCTTTCTTACCAATATTTATTTTCTCCCATTAACACTTCAAGCATTTGACGAATGAAATTGCATATTAAGATAGGTAACTTTAATAGGTATTCCAGAATATTTTCCGTTTTTTTTTTTTTTTGAAAGCCTAGAACAGCAAAAAATTTGGTCGTGAGCATAAATGACGCGTGTGTACCCGGAGCGTTAATACGAAATCGGGCACGAACTTTTGCACTGGCCTAATAAACAGTCGGAGGAAGAGAAAGATAATTATTATTTTCTTGTAGGTTGGTGCAATGTCCAGTGCATTTTTCCTGGAGCTGCTAATTAGACTCTATCTGACTCCGCCTCTGTTGCAATTGATAGTTCAAAAGAACGTATTGGAGCGTGCTGCTGGAGTCGGTAACGAGATTGGTCGCCACAATCCTGGCCCGTTGAAACACTGTCCGCACTACTTGAAAATTCACAAAGCTTTCCGACGTGTTCACGTCTACATTGCCATGGGGAACATGTTGACTATGGGATGCACGGTGTTGCATCTTCATTATATAGCCAGCAAAATATGCATTCTTTAATAATGTATTCGAATCACATCTTTCACGAGCACGTGTATATACTAAGAATTGTGCAAGTAGCCAGTTCTATTTTTTCACCAATGTCTCGTGTAACGCTAGCCATGGTGTTCGGATCGAGCATCTTGTCTTTGGACGCCAGGACTTTTCAATGAAAGTATCTGACGTGACCTTTCGAACGGAAAACGATAAGTGAGAAAATTGTGTATAGTCAAATATGCGCTTCCAAGGTTTTCCTAATTTTCTTACGATCACTACAAAAAATGATCAGTCTTGTGACGGGATCCTGCGACACGAGCATTCGATGTAATTTAGCCAAGTATCGCAGGGAATCGGAATGACTATTAACGTTAGAGGTGCTTAACACTGTCGAACGAGGAGCATGACTCAAATCTATTCTTAACGCGATGCATTAATTATAATAAAAAGTTTGAGGAACGATGATCAACGTAAGTTCCGCTTTGTGAGTAAAACTGTGGATACGTACGGATTCGCCGTGTGAGATTTTAATGTTAATCATGCTTTTCTTTTTGTTTGTTTTTTAGAGACATGCATTGTGCGTGTTCGTGGATAGTGTCACGTACCGCAGGATAAAAAGTAAAAGAAATATTACGTTAGTTGATACAGAAATCGATAAATGTGGTTTAGAATAGAAATCTGCAGAAAAGAATCATTATCAAGAGAATCTGACGTAGGAAAATGTATATATTTTGATAAATTAGAACATTCGAAGAAGTAAGAATGCGAAATCGTTGACTATATACTGTTAGGTAGTAAAGAGCTTGCTCTGTATCAGAGTTAATGATATTTATTAAAGTAGCAGTAGTATATAATGCTAATCTTACAGCTGCGTGGAGTCATCAGTTGTTTGATTCAAAACGAGATATTACTGCAAGAATTTAATTTAATTGATTGACTAATATTCTGACTCATATACTCGCATTTCATTATTGTAAATAATGCATCTCGCCCATATTACGTTAACTGTAAATTATGATACATACGTGTCTGACAACAATATGAAATTTGTTTTTCTTCTTTAAATGTTGAAAGTGTGTTGATTGTAATCCCATCATATACATATATGTTGGCTATGAAAAGTATGATTTTTATGAAAGCATGGATTATTGGTACATTGAATTGTCTTAGCGTTAATTCAAATAATTTATGTATAAAAAAACTACCTTTAATTACAAGTTCATGATACAATCTTACGTCTTAAGATTCATTGAAAACTTCGTAAGTATGTAATCATACTATATTATCACATAAGTTGGTTTCCTCGCTAATTCTAGTATCACCAATACTACCACTATAACTTTTGTCATTGCAATAAAAGAATTTAATGTTGCTCTCCCCTCTTATTAAATCAAGAGTATACGCACACACTTTTGCTACGATATAATTATCGTTTAATACAAATATACTGATTGAACTCGGAGAGTATGTAGAAAGCTATTGATATATTAGACGATTTTCTACAAAATCCAGTAAATATGGAAATATAAACATATATACAATTGCATCGCGATCGATATACTTCATTTCGTTTTATCCCATGGAGAAGACAAATGGAGACGATTTTGTAATAGAGCAGACTGCTTTGTGTTTTTCTTTAATTGCGAAATGAAATATCTCGATCATTTTACATTATAATAATATACATGTGATTCGTCAGTCTCTATATATCGCGTCTCCAGAACACATCCATCGATGAATGAAGATATACATAACCCTTCTCTTATACAAACATTACACTACTGTTTCAATTATCATTCGATGAGCTTTAACTTTGTGTATTTGCTATTGTTATTTTACTTGATCACGCGTACATTTGCTTGGTAATCCTGAGAATCTTAAACACATACATAAATACCAGTGGCACAATGATAACACATTGCATTATCGTTAAATTAACATGTACATATACTCGATATTTTCAGATCGGTCCAGCCATACTCGATCTGCCAATTTCAATTCATAAACGTATTTGAACTGTATCCAATTATTTTACCCTTCTAAAATTCTTTGCAATTCTTTCAATAAGTATTCCCCCCATAAATTTGTTTATACTCTTAAAAAATAACTAGTATTTGTACATGCTTATTTTACAGGTACAAAAAGAAATAAAAAAATGTATGGTGAATTGACAAGTCCATACAGAATATTCGAATGAAACGATCTAACGAATTCGTGTAACAATTCGCCGAGAACATCTTTTATACGAAGATGCGAACCTATTGGAAGATACTTTCTTTACACTCTCAGAATTTCTGCAGCTTTGTTGTAACAAATGGCAATCCAATCTGGCTGTGTTGCACCCCATTGAATTTGATTCACCTCTCCCTCGGCAGCGGTGTAAGCTAAGATAGGATCTTCGATGGCTCTCGGCATTTGTTGTATGTCCCAAATTAACGCTTGATGATCGTCACCAGCTGTGCAAATGTGGCAAGACGAATGTGGTGCCCAGGCTATACCATTAACGCTGGCTCTGCAAAATCAAAATAAAGAATGAAAGACATATCAAACGAAGAACTAACATGAAATTAAGAGAACAAGATATCTTTTTTACCTATGATTATTTAATCTGGCAACCGGTGTACATGGAACACGAACGTCTAAGATGATGACTTCACGGGCATCCATAGCTACTGTTGCAAGATAATTTGGATCCTGCTTGTTCCATGCGAGTCTCAACAGTGGCGTGTGTTGAGGGTCCTCATAAATGATCGTTGAGTGCTCTAAATGTCTCAAATCGAACATCCTCACAGAACCATCAGCCCCAACAGATGCAAACATGTCCCGACCACCTCCAGCCCGACTGAAGGCTATATCATACACTTCTTTGTCGTGGGCAATCAATTGTGTTTTAACGTGTCCTGTGACCATATTCACTCTGCCTAACACTTGTCCTGTCTCTAGACCCCAGATGGTACATGTTGTATCTATACTAGCGGTACCAATTAAATTTGGATCCACTTCGTTCCAATCAAACGAAGTAAGAGGTGCACAAAAGTCTGAGTTTTTATTGTTGTTTAAAACACATTCCAAACGAGTCTCTGGTTCTGCTGCTCTCCAGACTCTTAAGTAATCACCGGATGTAGCTAGGAGATCAGGCAACAATCCTGAACGTAATAAAATTATAAATTTAATGTAAATGCTTCTTTGAATTAGATAAAGCAGAGAAAATTCGAATACCTTTACTGTCCGGTATCCACATAACTTTTGTTGTGGGATAAGGATGATCGAAAGTACTTTTCGCACTGAACTCTGACGTCTCTTCGTCCAGAGAAACTATTTGTACTTTATTGTTATATTCTTCTACAAAACTACCAAGAGCCAGACGAAATCGCTTATCAGGTCGAACAGACCAATTCATACTGTACAGAGGCCATGGTGCCTCGTATTTATAAATTTCTTTTCTTTTCGGAGGCACACTGTGCAAAGCCATTATTGCCTTTTGTTTTTCCCACTACAAGTAATATATGGTTAATAGATGTTACATCCCTGTCCCGGTAATATTAAAGTATAATAAAATTGTAACTATGAAAATTTAACATTTGTACGTACATTACAATATAATAATTGGAATAATTGTAAAATAAACATTAACGCAATTATTCGTTGCCATAAAACTGTAGTAATACATTTTGTTTAACGAATATCACGACTTAATGTATAAATAAACAGAAAAATCACTACTTGATGACACTAACCTCAGAATTCGAGGAGTTTGAAACACAATTGCTTTGAGTACAATTTACTCAAGAATGCCAGACGTTTACTCCTCCATATTAAACTTGTATTCACAAAAAGAACTTTATATTTCTGAATATTGAATGAAAAAAATGAATAGGCACGTTACAAAGTTTCATAAAGGTATACAATTAACCACATCTCCCACGATAACATAAAATGGCGCTCTTTTAAATTTGACATTTTGTTGCTGTAACAATCTATTGCTTTGCAAAATTTCACATGAACATTATTCATTTATAATTGCAGGAGCTTATCTTACATATCAGTAATCTAATTATTGTCAACATTATACTATTCGATAGTATTAATAATTATATATGCGTAGCCATTCTTTTATAAAAAGTTGAAATGTATAGACTTCCTACTTCGTAAAAATTAACGTTTAATTAGCGTTTATAAATGGCAAATTTATTTATTCAAACATAAAATACAGTGTCTGTTGCTAAATTTGTGAATAAAAACATCTATATATATATATTCATCCATCAGAAGACGTCAGCAAGTAAGAAAATTTATATTTACAGTATATTACCGTACTTATTCTCAAATTACGATCCATTTATTATAAAGTCCGTTCTTCTAGCTTTAATTAAAGCTCTAAAAAATGAAAACATTTAAATATTATCAGAGAGGATAGATATTATCCAGAGAGGATAGGAGAGTGCTCACGCACGGGTTTTCGGCGTTCCTGATATAGTGCTGACATCTGCTCAGCCTTAGCATGGCACAGAACCGTGTCGTCTTTCCTAGAACAGAACCGTGTCGTCTTTTAGCATGACACAGAACCGTGTCGTCTTTCCTGGAACAGAACCGTGTCGTCTTTCCTGGAAGAGAATCGTGTCGTCTTTTAGCATAAAACCGAACGCACATTATTTTTTTAACCAGGATTAGAACGTACAGCTTAATTGTTTTACATGAAATATCTAACTAACATGTAAATCTTGGGTACAAAATCTCTAATTAATATAAATTAAGAATAATATTAATTGTAATGATACGTATTTTATTTTTTTCCAATTTTGTAGTTGCAAACTCTAGTTGTAAAAAATGGAAAACCCGGAAAAATTCGAACAAATACAGATCTTATATCGAAGTTTAAAAGCGACCAACCTGAATATTAATCTAATAATGAGCTATTGTCATCAACACTATCTTAAATTTGTTCATATATTTAGCTACTGCTATTATTAATTAAAAAAAATTTTCTTTCATGAATAAATATTTTTTCTAGATGACTTTAAAAACACATTAGAACTATTTTTAAATAATTTTACTCGAAAACATTCTAGTTTGCTCTTTATTTCACCGTTCTACTAATTTTTTATGGGCTGCATTGCACTCTTTTACAACTCAATACCATGGTACCATCCATATTCAAGGAAGAATAATTTTTTGCGACGATCATTGAAAAAACAAAAGTGTTTCCTTCATTTCAGTCCTTTAGTGCGTTGGTGACGTAGCGCCCAGCACACCTACCTGTGTTCTGTGTCACATCTGGAGTTTTATGGTACGCTAACTCGCAAGCCAGACCATACAAGCGAATGCATCCACAACTTCCAGAGACCTGCCTCCAAAACTAATTAAAGGAAGGCTAGACATACAGTGTGTACTAAACTCCTCAAAAGGGGCGGATTCCAGTCGCTCGTGTTATAAACCTCATTCGATACTTCATCGAAAGGGTGATCTCACATATTTCTGTAACAGTTCCAAGTGCATGCACTTTGTTCATGATACACTCTTTGTAATTATTAAATTCAATTAAATATTAAGTAAATCTTTCACGGTGCTAACGGCCCTCGCAGAGATGGGCATTATTTGGGATAAAAAATTATTTAAATAAAAATTCGAATAAAAGATACTTTATCTTTATTTGTTATTTGAAGGTTCGAATAAAAAAAGCATCTTTATTGGACGAGTGTCGAATAAATAAATTTATTAGATGAGAATTTATCCGACGAATAAAAATACTTTTTTATATTCGAAGCTTCAAATTAAATTTTCATTTTTTATCTGTGCTGTTATTTGGAGGCTACGACTAATTCTTCCGAATTTCGAATAATTTTCGTCAGCTTGAATAAGCGGCTTCGAGCCCCGTCGGCCCAGGCCCAGAAGCTCGTGCCACCTCGGTCGCCCAGCGGTGCAATAAACGGCAGCCGCGCGATCCGAGGCGAGAGCAGGTATATCGGTGTGAAACTACTCCTAATCAAATTACAAAACTTCTTTATTTTTCATTATTTTTTTATAGCACTTCCATCAACCTATTTGTGGAGTTTTTCTGATTAAAATGACACTAAACACGATATAATTTGATCTGTATTGCTATTCAAACGTTTCGAATAATCTTTGCCAGCTATAAGCTGTTAAAATTTTTGTACAATTTGATTGTGTGGAGTTATACGTGTAGACAAAAATATTTATTTTGATTGTAATTTCACTTACTTTAAAAATTAGCTTATCTTATTTAAATTGAAATGTAGGGAATTTAATATTATATTTTTCTAGAATTGTCTAGACATCATGATTGCCCATGCTCAGACATCATGTCTGGATCTGTTTTACGATCGAGTGAGACACTGTCATTTTTTAGTTATTTATTGGCATGCTTGGCACTAAGAATTCGTTACGGGCTTGGGTACGGGTCTAGAAGCGGGAAGACAGACCAGCCGTACTCCACTCAATGACAATTCACACATCGCAGGCAGACACTCAGGAGAAAGGCGATACAAGTTTCGGGGAAAGATCCTTGAACAAGGGATCTTTGTGCAGTATCCTGCGAGGCTTACGTGAGAAAATGAATTCACGGAGTCAGTAGGCGTTGCACAATTTACGTAAGGTTAATGATAGTTCAGTAAGTTAAATAACACGATATTAAGCAAGCCATATAGAAGTTAATAATAACATCACTCTCCAAAAAATTATTATAATTTACCATATTTATATACCTTCTATGTGTATGTAACTCCGTAAGGAGTTAATGATATTATCGATTTATATGTAAGTTCATTCGAAACAAATTCGTCAAAATGCCGGAAATATTGTCTTTTAAGTTTTTCACGTGAAACGTGCATTATTTCAAATATTAATACAAATAAAGGTTACGCACATACTTGCCGAATATACCTAGTGTAATTATTTAAAAAATCAAATATATTAAAAATCACGTTATAAGTTACAAATGAAATACTATTATTACCATTATCTATTTCAAAAAGAACGCAGAGTTGAATCTTGGGTATTGCGATAACTCGCTCGCCCGAACTTGCCCGATTCTTTTCGAACGCGCTCGATGAAGTCGGGTCATGGGCCGTCCGAAAGGTTCGGACCGCTCGACGTGTCCCGATTCGAGTGCCCGATTCACGAGCCGGCCCGCACATCCCTACTGTGTCACATCTGGAGTTTTATGGTATGCTAACAATCGACATTGAGTTGCAAATCAGACCGTACAAGCAAACGCATTCGCAACTTCCAGAGGCCTGATTCCAAGGCTAAAAGGAGAGGCCACGACCTTCGGGTCACCGATTCTGTTGAAATTTTGCACACTTATAGATCTCGTTCTCCTGTTCACGAATATATACCATTATAGGGGCAGATACTCAATAGTTTTCGAGATATTGACGATTAAAGTTTCATTATTTCTTATATAATGCCGTATTTTTCCTAGATTACAAGAATCGGTGTGGCACGACGGTAGCGTACCAAGTTTTCAGCCGAACGACAAGGGTTCAAATCTTGCCGACTAATGCATTTTTTTTTATTATGTTTTATCATTGTCTATTTATATTATTAATTTCAATCGATTAAATTTCACGCATAAAATTGCATTTTGAATTATAAATAACATGTATTTATTTACTAACAACAGAATTATTTACTATTATTATATATTATTATTTATATATCAAATATATATATTAAATTTTAAGAAGTCTTTATAAATATCCTGTGTTCATTTTCCGGTTTCCGAACAAGTTACTGTTACGTTTGTGTGATGTGACATAAGTTCATCTACCTTTACTTGAACCAGTGCTGTCTTTTCTCCCTTTTATGTTATCGTAATTTCGAACGTTGATTGATACTGACGTCCTGTCTGATCCATGTTGATTATATAATTTAAATGGAATTGCTAGGTGATATATTTTACTACTTTCCGATAATTTTCGGCGGCCTGCTATGTTTTATCAAAATGAAATCGGTACTTATCATTATATTGAAATTTAATCGATTTAAATTGATAATATAAATATATAATGATAAAACATAATAAAATTTTTAAAAAATGCGTTAGTCGTCAGGATTTGAACACTGGAACATATTTACTATGTCTGTATTTCTATCGATATCTGCATTCCTATGTAATAAATGATTTTTTGCTTTTCCATCAATGATATTATTTCTTAACTTATTCAGTGATATTACTTTGAAGTGGGTAAGGGGATATAAAATACCAGAGACTGTCCTCACTTCATTTATTACTGATATCGGTAAGCGCGAAGGTCAGTGCAGTGTTGGTGTTGTCGTCTCGTAGGCTTACTATCGACTGGCGACTCTCGTTGCAATCTTAAGCACGACGGAGTTAGAGAAGGCAAAATGATAGGGGAGAAAAAGAAAAGAGAATAGAAAAGGAAAACTTGAGAAGACAGTGACAGCGATAGGGACAGCGGAAAAGAGTCATAAACAGAGAAAGCTAAGAGGTAGGCGAAGGACCGAGACTAACGAAAACCAGAACCCTGGCGACGTTCTCAAGGATGCATGGGAAATTCGTGAAGGGCCGGTTACCAAGCATGCGACTAGCAGACAGGAAATAGAGAATAATAGCGTGACAGAGTTAGAAGGGAAAGAGAAATTCTTAGAAGAAATATATGCATTGGCGTACGTGGTGATATTGCCACCACAACTTATTAGAAGATCAATGATATTACTTCTTAACTTACACCGGATTATATCCCGCTTTGTATTAAACAATTTTTGGATATTATTCCGAAAGGCACCGATGGCCGATTGAGATGAAACTTGGTGGGTATGTAAACCTCAACAACTTTTTCCTATACATGTAACCGCGGCTCGGCCATAGTTTCGGAGATATTCCTATACGTGCACGTCCGAGGCGTGCGTATCACATTTCTAGCGGAAAAAACATAAACAGATCATTGTGTCGATTCCGTCCTCTCAACGGCCTAACCCCAACAAACTTGAATTATACCACCGGCTGTACTTCCGAAAAGCATCGGGGAAACACAATACGCACGCCTCGGACGTATTTACACGTATAGGCAAAATTCAATGTAGTAGTAGCTGCAGTTTTCCGCGAATATCTCCGAAACTATGGCTGAGCCGCGGTTACATGTATAGGAAAAAGTTATTCAGAATGTTGAGTTTTACATACTCACCAAGTTTCATCTCGATCGGCCACAGGTGCCTTTTGGAAGGACAGCCCACCTGTTATCTAAACATTCTTTTAAAGTCCTTTCTTACAGTCGCAGAGGAAGAAACGCTCTGTATTTTGGAATTCAAGTAATTGTAGACACTTGTATGATTCTGTTATATATACTACTTTGACAAAATTAGAAAATAAAAATTATGTGGCGTGTGTAATACCGTACAAAGCAGTTTCAGGACACAAATGTGTTCAGGAACTGTTACAGAAATATGTAAGATCACCCTGTCGATGAAGTATCGAATGCGGTTTATGACACGAGCGACTGGAATCCACCTCTTTTGAGGAGTTTCGTGCACACTGCATGTTTAGCCTTCCTTTAATTAGTTTTGGAGACAGGTCTCTGGAAGTTGTGGATGCATTCGCTTGTACGGTCTGGCTTGCGACTCAATAGCGATTGTTAGCGTACCATAAAACTCCAGATGGGACACAGAACACAGGTAGGTGTTCTGGGCGCTAAGTCACAAACGCACTAAAGTACTGCATTGTGGAAACACTTTTGTTTTTTCAATGATCGTCGCAAAAAATTGTTCTTCCTTGAATATGGATGGTACCATGGTATTGAGTTGTAAAAGAGTGCAATGCAGCCCATAAAAAATTAGTAGAACGGTGAAATAAAGAGCAAACTAGAATGTTTTCGAGTAAAACTATTTAAAAATAGTTCTAATGTGTTTTTAAAGTCATCTAGTAAAAATCTTATGGTGCTGAGGTGGAAAAAATATTTATTCATGAAAGAAAATTTTTTTCAATTAATAATAACAGTAGCTAAATATATGAAAAAATTTAAGATAGTGTTGATGACAATGGCTCATTATTAAATTAATTTTCAGGGTGGTCGCTTTTAAACTTCGTTATGAAATCTGTATTTGTTTGAATTTTTCCGGGTTTTCCATTTTTTACAACTCGAGTTTGCAACTACAAAATTGGAAAGAAATAAAATACGTATCATTACAATTAATATTATTCTTAATTTATATTAATTAGAGATTTTGTACCCAAGATTTACATGTTAGTTACATATTTCATATACAACAATTAAGCTGTACGTTCTAATCCTGGTTAAAAAAATAATGTGCGTTCGGTTTTATGCTAAAAGACGACACGGTTATGTTCCAGGAAAGACGACACGGTTCTGTTCCAGGAAAGACGACACGGTTCTGTGCCATGCTAAAAGACGACACGGTTCTGTTCCAGGAAAGACGACACGGTTCTGTGCCATGCTAAAGCGGCGATGTCACGAAAGTGGGAACGCCGAAACCCTGGGCGTGAGCACTCTCCTATCCTCTGTTACGTCCCGCGGCTCGCGTTTGGTTTTCTTCCCGCCCCCCCCTTTGGGATCGCGAGATTTACCGCGGATCAAGACGCTAATTACCCGACTTCGGTCCACGCGACGCGTACGTCCGTCGTATGACTCGGGATTCGCGATATAATGGCAAGTCCGGCACTTATCAGCGCTGCCCTATCGTCTCGCTGCTGCCGTTGACGGGGAGTTAGTTTATGGCCTTGGTCACACCGCTGGCGTTCACCTTCGCGTACAGCTTCTTCCTCGGGTCGCGGGCAGGTATTCGGGTGACGCTGTGGATGACTGGTGGAAGGGTGATTGGCACCAGATCGTAACGTGGGCCAGTAGGGATGACCTGTGTGCGTGTACGCACAGGGACCCTGACTTCCTTTTGTGACTGTGGCTGCTGCTGCTGGGCAGGAGCTGGAGCTGGACCGGCGACGACTCGTATTCTCGCGGAACACACGATTTCGCGGATTATACGCGGAGCGGAATAGATGCCGACGTACGGACTGAAGCGATAGTTGGACACGTCGGATTCGTACTTGCGAGCTAACCGCTTTAATTGATATTTTCGTCCGGCGCGGCGCAGCATGAAGAGCTTTTAGAACAACCACGAATTTACGATGCACTGTCTATTCATTTGGGAATCTTCCGTTATCGTGCCGAGACTGCCTGGTGGGCTCAGACACACGCTAAGGGAAAGATTCAGTCTTATTTTGCGAGAAATTCCGTTCTTGCGCCGAGACAGCCTGGTCGGCTCAGACACGCAATCAGGGAACTTATTGATGATATTTTAATTATTATGTCACGATGCTCTTCACTTCGCGTAGAAACCGGAATGGGAATAATAAACACTGAGTTTAATAATAATACTTGTTTAATACGTGAAAAGGATAATACAAAGATATAAGTAAACTAAAGATATAATTAATACGCGTGATACTGGTTAATGATATAAGCGGTAAAATACAATATGGAAGTAGTAGAAACTATAAGACGCTTGATATAGTAACGCTTTGGAACGAAATTGCAAGATGTGAGCGCGACTGACCGGCGATCAAGCGCGAGCTTGCCTTTTTCTAGGGGCTACACGGACCTTCCTCGCTCGGGGTCCGTGTGGGGCGAGCGTGACGCAACCGGGTATCAAGGTGGGGCTCGCCAGCACCTGATGACGTACTGTCGAGCGTCTTGGCGCGCTCGCGGATGGAAATGATGGGGAAGTAATAACTTATAATTAACTTATTTTCTACCTTAACCTATGATGCGTCGCGGGTGACGTCATTAACAACACGTCGGTCGTCCGACGTGACACCTCTCTGTATAAAGACTGCCAGCCTTACGGGAGAATGCGTCGCTCGAAAAATGCGGTGTTTTCTACCGCCCTCTAGGATAGATTTTGGCTGGAGTAAGAAACAGAAGGCCAACGACGGTATTTCTTCGGTGCAGAAGCCCACTAAGAAAATTCTCGTCGGTGAGAAGGTGAATCATCACGGACCCATATCGATTATCAAATGTTACATTCTCCGACCAGAGTTGGGCAAAATATTTATCTAAATAAAAATTTCGAATAACCAATAAAACATAAAAAAATTTTTATTTCCTTATTCGAAGGTTCGAATAAAAAAAGTATCTTTATTCGACGAGTATCGGATAAATAATTTTATTCGACGAGAATTTATCCGACGAAGAAAGATAATTTTTTTTATTCGAAGTGGATTTATTCAAACTTCGAATAATTTTTTCATCTTTTATCTGTATTTTCTATTCGAAGGCTTCTAATAAATCTTCGAATTACTTTTACCGAGCGCCGAGATTCAAAGACCTACAGTGTTTTTCGAGCGACTCATTCTCCCGTAAGGCTGGCAGTCTTTATATATATTTCGTCGGTGGTCCGTGATGATTCACCTTCTCACCGACGAGAATTTCCTTAGTGGACTTCTGCACCGACGAAATACCGTCGGTGGCCTTCTGTTTCTTGCTCCAGCCAAAATCTATCCTACAGTCGTGAGATGACTTTTCGGGAGGATACCACCACCGACGAGGTGTTTTGTTTTTTTTTTTTTGATCGCGAGAATTCCCAAGTGAAAATACAAGAAAACCGGTGTACCAACTCCCACGGACGCTGTCCAATTTACCTGTACAGAAATCTTTTTTTTTTCACTATCTCTGAATCCCTTCATACTGTTCCAGGATTTAGAAGAATTAGAAGCCTGGGCCCTCGGGGCCTCAGGCAACGGAGAAGCCATAATGGCGTCCAAAAACAACGCCAATGACAAAGGCATGGCAGGAAACCCCACGCCGCCATCCAAGAACCAAACAGTGACCAAAACAAACAATAACAAGAGAAAATCAAATGAACCATCCAACTCAGAGCACACGGGAACAAAGGTAACAGACACAAAGAATATAATAGAGAATGAATACTTATTCAAAAGAAGACGCGAATATGTCATCAACCAATACCCAGCCTCTCACAAGGGCCCAGCATATGTCTCGGCCACATTCAGTAGGACCCATGCCAAACCCAGGAACTCCCAAAACGCTCTCATGTTAGCCAAAGCCTTGAGTAAAAACCATGAAGGCGTAGAAGAAATCAAAAACGAAGGATTTGGAAAATTCAATATAAAGTTCAGAACAGGCACCCAGGCAAACAACTTCGTGAAATCTGACAATAAGGACCTACAGGGAATCAATATATATATCCCCAAATTCCGAATCACAAGGAGAGGCCTCATCAAGGGCTTCTCCACTGATTGCGAATTGGAAGATATAAAGGAATTCACAGACTCCCCAGTTCCCATACTAGACGCCAGGAGACTCAATAGGAAAATAAGAAACCCACAAACAAACACATGGGAGTGGATTCCCAGCGAATCCATAGTTATCACCTTTGAGGGCACGACTCTTCCAGATTACATTAAACTATACAAACTAATCCATACACCTGTAGAACTATACATAGATCCGTTAAAAATATGTCATAACTGCTTTAAAACAGGACACACTGCCAAATTCTGCCGCAGCGAAAAATTGTGCAAAAATTGTGGAAATCCAGGACACAATATCACTGATTGCTCTACAATAGATACACCTACCTGTGCTCACTGCAAAGAAGCACATCCTACTTTACACCCAAGCTGCTCGTCACTCCAAACCAACAAGGAAATAAATAGACAGATGTCACTACTAAACGTAAGCTTCTACGAAGCCAAACAGTTGGCCACGAGACATTCGCTCAAGAACAATTCCAGAACTATACAGGACAACAAGGAGAACTTTCCTCCCCTATGCCAACCATCCCAACAACGCATCCTTCAACTCAAAGAGTTCGGAGGTCAAAAGGTACCTGCTTCGACTTCTACCTCTTCCTCTTCCAAAGCATGGTCTCAAGCAAACCCAGCAAACAACACCTCCTCTAGAGCATCCACCCCTGCACCTAAACAACAAAACAAAACAGAAAATAACCCACTAGGAAACACTTTAAAAACTAAACAGAATTCCCTACCGACCATCAAATCCGTAATAACCTTAACAAAAACATCATCTCCCACCCTTCATACCGAAACCCGTATCCAATCTGCTTCCAACATAAAGCCTCCTCCCTTAATCAAGCAATATAAACCAGCCCCATCCCCAACCTCTAAGCCCTAAATTAAAACACCAAACAACCTCATAATGAACAACTCTCTCCGCATCCTGTATTGGAACTGCAGAAGCATACGCACCAAAAAAATAGAAATTACCCATCTGGCAAAAGGGGCAGACATAGTTGTCTGTGTCGAAACCTGGTTGAGACCAGAAATAGATTTCCAATTACCAGGATTCCATTCAGTAAGGAAAGATCGTCAACACCTACATGGTGGCGGAATAGCCATCTTCATCGCCAAGCACCTAAAATACATCCCCCTTAATAATCTTGGAATAGCAGACGGCCATACCGAAACTTGTTGTATTCAGATAACAAACGTGTCAGAAAATACCACAATAGCTGCATGTTACAGACCTCCATCCAACAAAATTACAGAATCACACTGGGACGCGTTCATTCAATCACTCCAAGACATAGGACCATTCATTATTATGGGAGACTGCAACGCCCAACATTCAGAATGGAACTGCTCCAAAATAGACAGCCCTGGAAGAACACTTATACAAATTTTAGATAAACATGAAATAACCATAATTAACCATGACACTTCTTCCCACTTTGATGCCAGAAATGGCTCGTTCAATAACCTGGATCTCGTGCTAACATATGGAAGCATTGGAGAAGAAACAACTGTATTCCAGGAAGAGGAACCGTTCGGATCAGACCACTTTCCACTCCATATCACAATCAACATTTGCAAAAATATATATAGACGAAAGAATAACAGAATATCCTCACAGAGAACCGATTGGGAGGCATACACAGCAAAAATGGATTATCAACTTGAATCATCCATGTTGGCAATGGAAACCTCCTCTACTGATAAATATAACCACTTCGTACAGGGTATGACCCAAGCAGTACTCGAGTGCACACCAAAGAAAAGTTCAGGACATACATACGCCCACAGAAATCCAGTCCCTTGGTGGGGTCAGGAGTGTGACAGATCCGTCAGAATTAGAAAGGCACGCTTTAAAACATGGCAGCATCAGTCAACCACCAACAACTGGTTCCTTTATAAAAAACAAGTAGCTCTGACCAAAAAACTTATAAAAAAGAAAAAAAGAGAAAATTTGCCGCCAACCTCTCCCACAAAACTTCACTCACCTACATCTGGAACCACATCAGGGTACTTAAAAACAAGTGGACATCCACGAAGAACAAAGAAAGTACAAACTCTGAGCTACTCAAGGAAAATATTAACAAAGCCTCAGACAAACTCTCCCCTCCTTGGGTTCCAATAAATCCCATCATAAACGTAAAAGTTACTCCAAACCCGTTCCTAGACTCCCCGTTCGACTTCGTCGAATTCAACAATGTCATAGACCGATCCAACCCCAAATCATCCCCTGGACTCGATGGAGTAGATTATAGGATGATTCAAAAATTATCAACCAAAGCTAGACTTCATCTACTTGACATTTACAACGAATTATTCACAAATCACCGCACATCAGAAGACTGGAACAAAACCCAGGTACTATTCATTAAAAAACCGGACAATCAAAACTTTAGACCCATCTCACTCACGTCTTGCATGAGTAAAATCATGGAAAGATTAATAAACAACAGATTACTGTGGTGGTGTGAGATCGTAGACCTCATACCCCCAACTCAGGCAGGCTTCAGAAAGGGACGCTCATCTACCGACAACATCCTCAACCTAGCAACCTACATACGGTCAGGCTTCGCTCTTAACCAACTCACAACTGCAGCTTTTCTCGATGTCAGCGCCGCCTTTGATAACGTCCAATGCCACATTCTGCTGAATACTCTAGCCAAGATGGGAATCTCACGCAACATCTTACACTTTATAGCCAACTGGTCATACTGCCGCTTCGCTTGGTCCCCCAGCTTCCATGGCATGAGGGTAATCTACAAAGGCCTGCCACAAGGAGGAGTCCTCAGCCCACTTCTCTACAATCTTTACGTCGCCAACATCTTCCAAGATATTCCCAAGAAAGTGCACATCTCCCAGTACGCAGACGACATAGCCATATACACAAGAAGCTCAAGCCTGGAAGAAGCCAAAACAACTATTGAAAAATCTTTTGAAAAGGTACGAACCAATCTCTCTGCAATAGGCCTCGATCTTTCATCAGAAAAGACCAATATAGTAGTCTTTAACAACGGAAGATTACCAGCCGGACGCACTCAATTTCGATTAGGCACTACAGAAAAGACGGATGTAGACTCTGCAAAATTTCTGGGAATTCACTTTGACAACAGACTAAACTTCAAAGCTCACATACTTTCTCTCCACAACCGCTGCTTACGCACCATGAACATAATTAAATTCCTTAGAGGCGTCTGGTGGGGAACCCACCCAGACACATTAATTGTACTATATAAAGCCCTGATCAGATCCAGACTGGATTATGCCTCCCACATATACTTTCCAAGCCAACAATCTCTCATAACCAAACTCGAGTCCATTCAAGTGCGTGCCCTCAAACTGGCCCTCGGACTCAGAACATCCGCTCCTACTAATGTAGTTTTGGCAGAAGCAGGGATACCATATCTCCAAAACAGAGCATCCTTTTTAGGCAAAACCCATCTCATCAAGATTACTTCCAACGTAAACCACATTTCCAACAGGTACATAAAAGAATTTGATCAAATAACCTCCTCGAACCCTGGCAATTTACTCCATAAAGCCTCCAATGTTCTCATGCACTGCATCAGCAATATTCAAAAGATCTCCCATACTTGCCATAAAGACGATAACTTCCCCTGCATAGCCGCATCCTACAATGCCATGAATTTCCAAATTTCCTGCGACCTCAAAACAGGATTTCAATTACAAGGATCCCCATC